>NC_069385.1:12306666-13002500 GCF_027475565.1 Acinonyx jubatus | reverse complement strand
GAACGTTGAGATCAGACCCGAGCTGAGCCGGACGCTTAAGCGACTGAGCCACCCAGGAACCCCAGACATAATTAACTTCTAAAACACTATTGGATGATGTCACAAATCAACCAGATTAAGAAAAAAAGAGCCCCAATTAATCTTGATGTCCGCAGGAGAACTCCTCTGTGGCTCCGTGGGGACAGTGGCTGTCCAGGCCCTCAGTGTCCAGGATACCCTCCAGCTATTCGGAGAAGTTTCCCAGATGGTCTTTCAATGATCAGTCGGGCTACTTTTCATTGCAAGACACACATCTTCCTCCCTGCTGGGCCCATGGTGGGAAAAAAAAAAAAAAACAGGGAAAACACTAACTGTTAAGAGACAGCCAACTGAGAGGTATGTGTTTCTTTATTTTCTACAAATTTACATTTGACAAGGGTGACCTCTCATTAAGGCAAAAGTAGATCACCAGTGCATTAGAGCTTTACCAGAAAAAAAAAAAAAAAAAGTTACTCTTCTTAACTGACTTAAATCAGATTTGGAGTCACTTTTAAATTAATGTAAAATAATAAATTTTTTTATATTGGCCCTACATTTTTCCATCTTAAGTGCAATTTTTACTTTTTAAAGCACATTTTCCAACTCGTAGGCATATTTGACAACAGGGCCTAAAATAAATAAACAGTGTGTAACATGTAAGTGGTGCATCCATTTCGCAACTGGGTTACCTACAGTACAGAACATAAGTGTAAGAGCTAACACCCCAGCACAGCCACCTCAGCTAATGCACATTCCTGAAGACTGCTCTGGCCACCACTGTGGATCTATAATAGGAATGAGGAATTGACTATACATTTGGACTTGCCCATTTTTGGTATGACTAAAGAACTGCCTTTAACTCAGTAACACAACCGAGCATATTTGTGTTAAAGATTAAGAAAGGAATAAAGCGGGGGCGCCTGGGTGGCTCAGTCGGTGTGATCTCACGGTTCTTTAGTTCAAGCTCTGAGTAGGGCCCTGTGCTGACAGTGTGGAACCTGCTTGGGATCTCTCTTTCTCTCTGCCTCTCCACCACTCTCTCGCTCTCTCAAAATAAACAAACTTTTTTTTTTTTTTTTAAAAGAAAGAAGTAAAGTGAGATTAAAATCTTGGCCTCATGCCACTTTAAACTATGAAAGAACATTAGTAAGATGTAACTGAAAAGTTCTTACCTGAAGAATTCTTTTGGCAGTAGTTTTATAAAACTCTTGTTTCACGGTTTTTCACTTAGTGCTTTGATCCGTAACTATTTTTCTCATTAGGAACTCCCACTGACTCCAATTTAAATAAATATGGTTTGTTTTGAGACCGGCTTCCATGGAAAGGGACTGCTGAGAGGCCTGTAACGCACTTGGTGTCGCAAAGTCCTTCCACATTTTCTTTTTGTCAGAATATCTCACGTTCTTGTTCCAACAACATTTGCGACTTTCAACATACCATCTTAAAATCGTTCTGAAAAATAACTTGTGCTTTCATTTGAAGAGCTCACAGCACTTGGTTTTATTAATACAACACCTCCTTGTTCCATCCCTTCCAAAAGCCATTAAAGTACAAAGTGTTAACTTTCAGTTTGCTAAGGTTAAGAAAGTTAAGAATCTTTTGTGTGGTAAAAAAAACCTTTAAGGTGATCTCTAGACCGCGAGTTCTCAAAACGTGGTCCTCGGTCAAACTGCAGATTTACTGGAAAGGCAAATTCGCAAGCCCCACGTGAATCTATTGAACCAGAAACTTGGGGGTTGAGCCCAAACAATTAGTTTTAACGAGTCCTCCAGGCGATTCTCTTCCTAACCACTGATTCAGGCCAAGCCATTTATTTCACAATTGAGGCATCTGAGCCTAAAACTGTTAGTGTCAAAATGAGAATTGGATTCCAAATCTCTTGCAGACTTCAAAGGTGTGAAACACATCCAGACAAATCTCAACTCCTTTTCCCCTTGACGCTACTTGGGTTAGCTACATCTAGTTGAGTTATAGGTTCCAAACAAAGCTGGTTCAGGAAAGAGAACTCGGTGACCATTGTTTTCAAAATCCTGCCCCAATTCCCTATATTCTCTACACTTCAACTTTCATATTTTGTTATACAGTAAAAAGAGTATTGAATTTGGACGCTAGGGAATTCAGTTCTAGTTGCCTCTAGCAGCTACGTACCTTCAGATAAATCACCTACCTTCTCTCTTATGCTTGCATTTCTATAAAAATAAGATAGTTGTTTACATAAAATTGAATTAGAATTTAAGATTCTCTCTAGCTCAGAAATTTCATGATTCTCTGACCATGACTTAAAAAAATTTTTTTAAAGTAATCTCTACATCCAATATGGAGCTCAATTTCACAACCCAAGATCGAGAGTTCCATACTCCACTGACTGAGCCAGCCAGCTGCCCCTCTGACCGTGACTTCTAAATAATTTTTCTCGTTGTCACCATGCCAGATGGAAAAAATACATTCCCTGGTGACTGATCAGAAAATCCAAATTCCCAACGCTTTGACTTCACTTTTCCTCCATCCTAGGTCTGTATTCTTTAAAATAGCTAATGTGCTACTGTTGTTCAAATGCCAAACTGTGATTTGGTTGTGGTCATCAAAGCAGAATTTAAAGAAGGAATCATAAAAGTAATCAAAAGAAAAGGACTGACCAACAACACTCGATATTTTAACTTTCCCAAGAATGGGGATTTAGTATGCATAGAAGTTCAGTCTGAATTAATATTCGCATAGTTTACTTTCTGGATTTGACCATAGTTCAAAAATAGCGAGAACATTTTTTTAAATGCTTGAAGTAAATAGTGTTAGAATATAGGTTAAGACTCTGGCAATTGGCAAGATAATTACTTTTCAGTTTGCTCATGTGGTATCGTATGTTCACAGACATGGCATTCAATACACAGGTGCCATTATAGACCTACGCAAAACAGCTTGCAACTTCATTTAAACTGAAATGGAACAGTCCAGAAAGTGAACCCACCTGGACTGCCAAGAGTCCCAGCACCAGGGAGAGGGTTATCTGGTCCGAGACCATAATTACATCAACCTCTGATCGTATTTTAAACCAGGACGCTGTACAGAACATCGACGTCTGGAGTGTTGATGTATTTCTTAGACTTCATATCAAGAAGAAAGCGTCATTAATAAATCCCTTACAGTGTCTTTTCCTCCCTTAATGATTCTCCAAATAATCTTTATTTAACAGAAAAAGTTCACTTTCTAAGAAAAGGCCAAAGAGAGCTGCATTACGAAGATCTTTCCACCCATCAGCAAGACATTGTCTCCTAACTTTGACATGAGTCTAAAGTCATAAAATTCATTCTGAGTTTTTAATTTCTGTGTAAGGATGCTTTTTGAAGGATATGAACCTTAACAATTAGACACAGAAATACAGATGTTTTGAGCTCCTAAATTAAATTTGAAAGTATGAGAAAAAGGAAGAGGGGGAAATAACAGTACTTCAGGAAATTTCCCAAGTTGTTTCATTACAACAAGCTCCAGCAATTTATAGAGAAGAAAAACTGTGAAATCAATATCACTAAGGATTAAATTAACTTCTTTTGTTAATAGTCACATGAAACTACTTCTACATTTTATTTTCTTATAGAAAAAAAAAAAGAAGTACAAAAGAAGTTTAGTTCACTTAGTGACTTCATCCAAAGATGGTGGGCATTAAGAAAAAAAAGCACAATATTTTAATGGTGACATTACATAGAGATTAGTTAAGCAAAGAAAACTAGCTATAAAGAAAATAGAAAACAAGTAATTTTTTAATGTAGGAATATTATATACTTTCAAAATATGGTTTTTAAATTTGTTTTTATTTATTTTGAGACAGAGAGAGGCAGAGAGAGAGAGCGCGAGCTCACATGCACACAAGCGCCGGGGGGGGGGGGGGGCAGAGAAAGAATCCGAAGCAAGCTCCATGCCCAGCGCAGAGCCCAATGTGGGGCTTGATCCTACAACCAAAAGATCATGACCTGAGCCTAAATCAAGAGTCAGACACTTAGCCGACTAAGCCAACCAGGCATCCCTTGAAATATGTTTTTTAAATAGGAAAAAAAAAAAAAAAAAGACAGAGAATGAACTGAGTATTTAAATCCATTGAAATATTCCCTAATTGGACCTTGTGCATATAAATTGTGTATCAAAATATTGTGTATCATGCCTATCCCTCACTCCTCTTACTGGATGCAACCAAATCCCATGCCCCACATGTGGATTGGACCTGGAAATAGACTGGCATAGGCACCATTGCCCCCACCCCCACCTCCCTAATGGCATCGCTTTCCAAGGTAAGGTCAATTCAGAATGTTCAGGTTGGACCAGACTCAGGTCAGTCTGGGGGATTTCAGGGAAGGACAACCCACTAAAGAAAGCCTCCTCCCCATCCCGGGGAAAGTTCCCTTGGGTACTGTTTTCCTGTCAAGTCTTATATTTGCACTGACTTCTGTTGTTCTTGGGCTCTGTACAAAGAGACTTCAGTTTTGGATGAAACCGTTGGCTTAAAAAAATACTTCAGGGGGAAAAAATATCATTGAACCACAGAGTTAAGGAGGACCTTAGAAGTCATAGTTCCCGACCCCCCTCAGCCTCCTCAGCAGCAGCTTTCAAAATGTTATCTCTCTCCTTCCGCCCTTGTGCCAGCAGCCACCCCCAGGACCTTGCTCTCTGAGAATTTTCTCTCCTACTTCACCAAGACAGTAACGACCACTGGGAAGGTATCCCTGCAGGTGCCTTCATCCTTTAGCAGCATGAGCCCATCTAATCCCAAGGGTGATTCTCTGTTTCACAAGAATGTCTCAGAGAGGTTATGTAATTTGCCAGCATCACAGATCATCTTTTCATTTATACATTCCCCTTCTACGTCTAAAAAGAAGCATCCCAGAGTTAATAACACTGTGCTGTATAATCAAAGTTTGCTAAGAGAATGGAATTTAAACGTTCTCACCATAAAAAAAGTAAATATGCGAGGTGACGGATGTGCTCTGTTAAGTGACTGAACGTGGGGAGTCACAATGTGTATACATCAACTCATCGTTTGTACACTTCAAATATGTTACAATTTTAGCTGCCATTTATCAATTTTATCCCAGTAAAAGCTAAAAAAAAAATTGAAATGAAATGAAATGAAATGCAGCACCCCTGTCCTTCCTCCCAGCTCATGCTCCACCCAAATACCTGGCAGCTCTTGTCTTTTCATGTTTGCACCCCCAGAGCCTACCCCCTGTACTGGGCTATGCAATGTGTTATGTAATATTTGCTATATGCATTTGTTATATACGCACTTAATAGTTGTTGAATGAATCAATAATTAAGTCATCTGACCCAGATTATCACAGTGTCTTTCTTGAAACTCTTTCTTCTTTTGCCTTTCAAAACAATGTCTTGCTTTTCCCAGTTGGCCATTTTACTAACAAGTGTTCTTTCTCAGTCTCCTGCATTGGTCTTTTCCTCCACCAGCAATATATGTTCTTTCTGCTGCGTTCCAGAGAGATCTCATCCATTCCAATAGCTTCTCTTATCACTCACAAATTGAAGACTTCCCAGTCCATACCCACCATCCCAATCCCTTGCTTAAGCAGATGTCTGCAATTTCCAAAATATACCTTGACATTGATAATGCATAATTAAACCAAGTCCAGTTCGCAATCCTGCCCTCCTAACTCCAAATCTACTGCAGTCTCACGTGTGTTACCAGCAGCCTCAATCGACTGCCCAAATTAGAACCTCAAAACATTGCCTTCTATTCTCCACTGACTTTGTAAACCATTAGAAACAGGAAAAAATGGGGGGCATGGGAAAGAGGGACTGAGAATTTTGTGTTCCACCTTATACCACCACTCCTCTTTGAACCTTGCACATATAGCAAGTGTGCAAAACGTTTCACACACTCCAATTGAGAGGTGAGGAAAAATGTAGTCTTTAGTTTGTCTTTTTCCTAAGTCTGGTAAATAGAAAAGCAAATTAAAAGCATAATCCGATCCAATAATCTAAAGACTATTTAGGGAAGGCCACATCTTTCTTGGGGAAAAGGGTCTAGTCTCTCAAGAAGCCTCCCCCTCTTCTGCTTCTTTCTTGACAAGCTGTCCAGGTATATAGGAACCAAGGTGTGAGACAGATGTGTCTTTGAGGTTGGGGGGGAGATACTGGGGTTCAGAGCATGATTCCAGAGTTCCTTGTCATCCTAGGTGTCGGTGGAATAAGTGATGGGGTCCTCTTGGCTTGGTCTGGACCAGAAGGCCTCTGTGGCTAATTCCACCTCACCTGGTCTCCTACCAGCTACCTTCCCTGAGCTGAGTGCTCTGGGCTACATCTAGCCCTGGCCAGGTTACCTTGCCATACCTCAGCATTAGCTTCATTCCTGCCCAGGAACTGAGGCTGAACCTCAGAAAGTATCCACACCGCCATGTTTTTCTGAAGCCACAAACTAGCAAGACTGGGGCTAGGTTATACTCTTGGTATAACCCACCGATTTAATGGACCCTTACCCTCTCAGAGCCTTGGCCTGACGTTTGGCTCTCCACACCCCCCTACCCTTTCACACACTCTGTCTCCCTTTTCTTCCCACCATCCCTAGGGCCAGAAAATGGGTGGCCTTTTCTTTCCCTTCCCCCATCCTGTCCTCTTCCTTTCTGACTCCATCTATAACTGGGGGCAGGAGTTTCTCCTGGATACTGTGAGAGAATCTCTCAGCTCACTTCTCCAAGCTAACTTGTTGGTATGCTAAAAAAGGAATTAAAAGAATTTGGATAGTACTTTCTCAACATAACCTGGCAACCTGATACAAATTAAAGCTGACGAAGTGAACTTTATCTGGCAGGCTAAGGGGTTTTGATCGATTCTAAGGGCAATATGAAGAGTCACTGACTGTTAGAAACATAATTACATGTTTTCCTTCAAAGATCAATTTGGCTGCCATGTAGACAGTGAATTAGACACCAGTGTCTCCCAGATTTTTCATCCATGACATCTATAGAAAATGGTAATACTATAAAGCACAACAGTGGAACAGAAAGAAGTGGCCCCAGATCCTGCCCAGCTGCCATGAGGGCTGAGGGGATAAACACACTTGGAGTCCATGTAGCCACTGATGAAGTACAAATCTGGAAGGCAGGAAGCCAGTTAAAAGGCAACTAACTGCAATAATTCACACAAGAGATGATAACTGTCTAAATGGTTCATGGTGGTGGATAAAGGGAGAAGGAAATGGATTTGAGGGATGGCAATCAAACAGAAGAAGGACATTATATTTGCTTGGACAGCGTGGTAAAATGTGGTGCCAATTCATGGAGATTGGAAAGTTTCCAAAGTAGTGAGGAAAAGGTTGATGTTCTTGCAAAGTCTGAAGAAAGACATTACTAGGGGGCAGAGGAGTTGCTGATAAGATTACTTAGAAGTTTTCTAAGTTATACAAGACCCCAGAGATTCATGTTAGCCAACCTGCGCATTTTACAGATAATAATAATTCTTACTATTTACTGAGTACCTCCTCCCACGTTTTAGGCAATGATCTAGTTGCACTACAAATACCGTGCCATAAATTCACAACTGACTCTGTGAGATAGCTGTTATTATTAAGAGTGAGGCAATGAAATCCCTAGGAGATAAGAAACTTGCCTGGACAATTCAGAAATTCAATCACAGAGCCAAGATTCAGATCCTGAACTCTCTGTTGCCAACACCACTTATTTTCCTACATCCTATATCTCCCTAAAGAGAATACAATTTATTTTTAAAACTTGCAAACTTGTGTATGTTTTACAACTTCCAAAATGCTTCCATTTTATGTCTAAAGTCATAGAACCGCTTAATAGTGAGCCAGGATTACATTTGGGGTTCTGCCTCATCTTCAAGTTTCTTTCCATAACCCATGCCTTTCCCTTCCTAAGCAAAATGCATGATCAGAAAACACGAGACTGCATTTCATTTGTGACCCACGGAGGCTCAACATTTTCACTCTGACAGCCACTTATATATGCCTAACCTCCTCCGCTAACACTGTGTCACCATGCTATCTCAGAGACTTCGCGTTTCTGGGTTTCAGCATCCCTCTGTGTCGTGGAATCCCCATATTTTGTACTATCAAGAGTATCATGTGGAGGTAAAGGATGGGGAAATGTGGGCAACCTCCAATCTTCCCCAAACGAGTTCAGATACAGACCATGACTTCTTCGAGTTCAATTCTAGTAGCCACAGTTGTAAGACTTTGAAAACGCATTTAATTCAATTTAAACACAGCTGTAAGACTTTGAAAATGCATTTAATTCAATTTAAACCTGATGTCTTTTCCTTCTTATGGTGAGCGACATAGAATAACTCTCTCCATTACGAAGGATTGCACATGCGATCAAATGCCCAAACACACTCAGGATGATGTCATTTCTATGTTCAACTTAACCATGCCCTAGCCCAAGGGGAATGACTCTCTTACTCATTATAAAAAGTTACAACTTTCTACCTGGGTTAAGATACGCTTGGTGATATGATTTCATTTTTACCCTGACATTTCTAAAACATTAGGCTTTTGCTAAGTTAAGCTTCTTAATGATGTATGTTGTTGGTATAAACAGACGCCAACCTTACCACCAGCACTGTCAAATTCCTCAGATGCCTCAGCACAATTAAGAGAACTAAGCTGTTGCAAGGCAATTGGGTTGTATGGATTAATGTGTAATCCCGAAGAGCTAGAATATCCATCCCAAGGTGAACTTTGTTTTGCTACTGTGGGGGGGAAAAGTCAGATGGTTCAGGGAGAAATTCCAAAGCATAGGCTTTTGTCTACAGGCTTAGTGTTTTGGTAACTGAGTATCTCACACTCCTGAATTCTTCAGCTACAGCCGGAACACTCTGGGAAACCCATTCTATCCCTAGGCCTGGCACTACACCAAAAGTGCTCTTCTGAGAGGAGAGAGATGGGTATCCTTATGCAATTTCTTCTAGAGTTTAAATTGGCAACTGTTTCTACAATTATCACTATTTATTTTCTGGGAAGGAGAAAGTTTTCCTGTTTGTCTGTGTTTCACGTCAGCAAAAAATACTCTGCAATATTCTAACCATGTATAAGGTTAGCAAATCAAAGTAAAAAAAAAAGCTATAATTATGGCTCTGATTAAAATGCTTTCTGTATCTTACTACTATGTAACAATTCTATAAAGGACTGAAAAGTAAAATGTATTCCCCACATTTAAAGGCAGGGTTAATGCAAAGAAGTCATCTTCATAGGGTGACTATAATGTCAGTTCTGTAAGTCAACGTGACTGAGTCATGGCATGCACAGATATCTGGTCAAACGTTATTCTGTATGTTTCCGTGAGGGTGTTTTTTCAGATGCTATTGACACTTAAATGGTAGACTAAGTAAAGCATATTATTCCCCCTAATGTGGGTGGGCCTCAACCAATCAGTTTAAGACCTGCACAGAACAAAATTGCTGGTTCTTTCCTGAAGAAGAGGGGATTTCTCCTGCCTAACTGCTTTTTTTTTTTTTAATTAAAAACAAATTTTTTAAATGCTTTTATTCATTTTTGAAGGAGAGAGAGAAAGAGAGACAGCATGAACAGGGGAGGAGCAGAGAGAGAGGGAAACCCAGAATCCGAAGCAGGCTCCAAGCTCTGAGCTGTCAGCACAGAGCCCGATGCGGGGCTCGAACTCACGAGCCACGAGATCATGACCTGAGCCGAAGTCGGATGCTCAACCGACTGAGCCACCCAGGCGCCCTTCCTGTCTAGTTGTTTCTGAGCAAGGACAGTGGTTTTTTTTCCTGCCATCGGACTCAAATTGAAACATCACCTCCTCCTTTAAAGATTTTCAACGAACTCCCCCCAAATTAGAGTCTACTCTGCAGCCCACCCATTCAATACCTCTGCTTTCAGGCTCTTCGGGTGACTCCAACTTGAGAGCCTTTTAAGGTTCTTCAGTACGAGTTAGCTCGTTGCTGACTGACTCCCACCCACAGCAGACACCTAGCTTTCAATGTTCCCTAATCGAAGTCAGTTACAACTCACCTGTTCACTGTTCAGTTCCCACAGTCGTTTAGAATCATCTGCGGGTATCTCCCCTCTTCTTATGTTTGTCTTTGAGTTTTATGGGTTTTTTTTCCCCCAGACACAAACACATGTATTAATCTACTGGATTTAGGCAGAATTTCCAGGGCTATAATCATCATATACAAAAAACTGCCTGCGGGCTACGAATGGGTGTGTGGTTTCTTCGGGGGGTGATGAAATGTTCTAAAACTGATGATGTTTATTTTTGCACAGTTCTGTGAACTTACTAAACGCCACTGAATTTTACACTTTAAATAGGTGAACTGTATGAATCTTAAGCTATATGTCAGTAAAGCTATTATATTTTTCAAAGAACTGTCCATGGAGCTGAAATTCTTAACCTATATATACCAAGGAGTGAAACTATATATACCAAGTTGAAACACAGATGAGTGGTCACCTTAATGAATCAGCAAAAAAGAATTATAATTCAACATCTCTTCTATAATTCATCAAAACTCCCAAGAAAAACATGACTAACCATTTCTGTACACTTTTGTGACTGTAATACCAGATAAATATTTCAGTTTGAAAATGTGAACTCACAATGAATGAAATCAGGAGAGGCAAATTCGTACCATCTATCAATGTAACAATATAAAACGTAGGGTGCTGGAGTAGGTTTGTTTTAGGTGTCAAAATCTTAAACGGCTGTCAAAATAGCATTTTGTGGTGAACACTTTCGAACAAACTTTACTGAATGATATTTTCAGATCTTGCTGTATATGCCAGCTGTTAGCTATCGGGGGAAAGCATCTTGTAACTTGAGGACATGTCAAAACCAGAAGGCATATTCAGTTCTTATTTCTCCGTCAATTAAATTGCTGCCAGGAAGTAGAAGAGCGTCCAGGAAAATTTCAATCAGGTACCAGAAATCTACAGGGATAGCTTTGTGTTTCAGTAACCGCTTTGTGGATACAATGAGGGGAAATGACCCACTAGAAGAATAACATCTGGAGTTGTCCCAATGCATTACTCCAGACCTGGCCAGTTAAATGTCATGAGAATGATGATACCATCAGTTAAAAATATGTTTCCATTTAGGTGCCAAATGAGGTTGGACACAGTATTATATTGTGCAGCATGGAACATTTGCTCTCCTATCATCATGGAAAGTGGTATTTATTTTTTAGTTTGCGTTTTTATGACTGGCTGACACTACGTTCTTACTTTGTGGGTCAAAACCTCACTACCCCAGAAACAAAACAATAACCCCCAAGCCCAGCACTAAACAGACCACTTGGCCCCGAGTCAAGTGGAAAGCAAGCTAAGATGGACGCCCATGACCGGCTTCCCGCTGGTGGCACATTGACTACATCATGTGAACTTGATGTGGTCACAAGATCTCTGACCTTTAGTTTCCTCACTTATTAAATGAGTATAGTTGTGCCAGCCTGACTCACAGAATGAGGTCGAGGAACAATAAGATAATGCATGTGAATGTGGTCTGTCAACTCCAAAGTACTGGAAGTCTGAATTATCATTTTAAGTGGACAGACGTATGTAGGAGAAAAAAAAAAAAGAAGAAATAAGAAGTGGAACATGGCCAACGAAGGAAATTCTCTCCTCCAGTTCTAACAATTTTAAGATAAGAGACATACTTGCATAGTGTCCACGAGGGAAACTCTCTCGATGGCTGGTTTCTACATTCAATACCCATCAACAGTGACTCACTCAGTTTCAGATGTGCTGAAGTGGTTCCCTGTATGCAGGTTGCTTCAGAGTCCACAAAAAAGCACTTGCAAATCTTTGGACATAATTTGACCATGGCCACAACAAGCAAGTCCGCTTACAGCCAACACTACAGAAAGTAATTTTTCTTACCCGGTTCTGAACTGCCTGACACTACCCATGCAGCACCTTCAGGGGCGTGTTGAGGAGATGAGGTGCTTCTCGCTTGTGGAGAGTTTGGGTACCTCAGTCATGTGAGAAAAGGTTTCTTGAGTCAACAACTGGCATGCTGGGCAGGGTACCAGGGGAAGGCTTACCCAGGCCTGGGAGACATGACTACACAGTTTAAAACCAGGCACTAGAGAACTGAACTTAAATTTTGCAGAAACACAGAATAGATTTGCTTTATCAAATACAATCATAGTCAAGTAGCTATTACATTTAACGTCCGTTTGGCTTTTGATGACTAAACCGTGATGCCTTCAACAATGCTGGACTTATGTAATTGCGCCAACTCGTCCCTTGAAAACATTCTTTAGGAAATGGAAGAAATAATGGCATTGGTATATTCTGTATCTGCTGCTGGAGTCCTGTGTGAGGCAGTCCTACTCCAGATGGTCAGAGCCTCAGGGGGAGCCCCGGTGGCCCCTTGAGTTAAAGGACCATGCTCTCCTGGGAGAGCCCAGCAGCCGATGCCATAGCTTAACTTGGGATGGAGGAGGGAGATCAGAAGAAGGTGACAAGATCAATGTAGTGAAATCTTAATAACAAGTAGAACTGTCTGCACACAAACCTTAGCTCTCCCTCTCTCTCTTAACAACTCAGCTTCCCATCACTTTTACCCTGCTGGCCCTCCACCACTATTGGTACCTTTGATTCAAAGGCGCAATCTTCGCCAGGATAAAAATGTCAGAAGTGGACAAGGGATCTCCCACACAGTGCTTTTGAGCAGAGAGAGTTCCTCTTACCCTCTTAGGAAGACTTCTTGCAGTAAAGAAATAAGTGCATGAATTCGAGCCCCATCTACTTCATTTCCACTTATTACCCAGATGCCCGTGAGCAGGTCACTTACCGTCTCCAAGCTTCACTTTCCTCACCATAAACAGGAGTCTGCAGGTAATAATATCCATCTTGGCTCTGTGTGTGTGTTGTGTGTATACATTAAATAAATAACATCATAGAAGGCAAGTACTCAGTGTGTCTTAAGAGTTATTGTTCTTGTATTTATTAATGGGGTTTGTATTAGGGGATTATTTTTCAGGAAAAAATCAAACAGGGTGTTAGAGAAGAGTTATGGTTTCAAACGTGAAGAAAAGTGATTTATTAAAAGTGGGAGGGAATCAACATTAGCTTTGTCAAGAGAGCTCTGTATCTCAAACAATCAGCTTCTTGTTCATTGTCAAATTCAGTGGAAGTACACAAAGTCCTAGAGACCTGATAATAATTAAGAATATTCATAGGCTTCTTCCTAAGGCTCCTTTTAATCACTGATTCAATATATGGGTGGTCTTTCAATTGGCCACTTTTGTTGTTTTATATAAGCTCTCATTCTCAACCTGGAATAAGTGGGGGCAACTTCTAAATTAGAACATTAACTGCAACAGTTGTCTTTTTATGTTCTGATTTTAATAATGAGATGTGATTATTTGAGAGAAACCTTTCAAAAACTGAATACTGTTTCAAAATCTGCTTATTTACATTACTCGTGGAACTTTCTGTGGCACGCTGTGTTCAGTAGGAAACATCTGTCTTTGGAGCTTTCATCACTGAGAGGTGGTTTACTACTGGGCTTGGCATGCCTGGGTGCACAAAGATAATTCCCCAGCAGGGACAGGCCCATGCACATGGGTCCTGTGACAGCCACAGCCATATCCTCAAGGGAACACTTGTGCTCACAAGCACGGAACATACAGAGGTGTGGTCCAAGTGGAAATGCCCCCTGAGTTTCCAAGGAAAGTGTCTGTGAGCAGCAAGAGGCGAGCCTGTTGCTAGGACAGACCTTTCGGTATTTCGGTGATACTGTAACACTGGGGGCTCTTGTTGAAATGAATTCAGGTCCTTTGAGGGATGAGCACATTGGGAAATTCTAATTAATCAGAGTGTTAACTTCCCACTGACATCTCTTTTCCATGGAACTCCTATGTGAGGAGTACAATGAGAGCCTCTTCTGTTTTGCTTGAGTAGATCTGGCCTTCCTCTATCAGACTACCAAGTGAAATCCTCTATTTGTAATCTATAGTATCTCACAGAGACCCAGGATTTTAGGGGGAAAATCCATAAAACTACAAAGCTCAAAACCAGAAGGCAAACCTCCCCAAATATAGACCAACACGCAGTAGATGGTTTTTTTTTTCCATCTCTATATGTTGCTAGCTTTTAATTGAATGGGTTGACTGAAATTTCCCAGTGTTATTGCCCACCCAACTCCCCGGAGCAGCACTTGATGAGAAAATACAGTACCCCTCTCTACTTGGAGAAGGGTGCCACTTGCTGTAGAGAGCTGTGGCTGGCCCCAACCTGCTCCAGAGTCATGGCTGTGCCTCTCTCTCCAGCTCCACATTCAGTGCCCGCACACTGGGAGCCTGAAATCCACTACGGTGAGAGTATTTACACCACAGAAATAGGCATATGCTACAAATTTGGGCTTGATTTTCCTCTAGACAGCTGGACGCTGAGCACTGACAGACAGCCTGGTTCTAAGCCTCCTTTTGTAAAACTGATGCCATGCAAAGTGTGCTGGCCACAATGAGGCTGTCTAGACAGCTGCAACCAAGTGATGTGTAAAGAACCAAGCAAGGGCCACTTAGCATTCAGGAACTGCCACCTAGAATTGGAATATCAAAGCTGCTTACTGAAGAAAAGCACCACAGTGAGGGATGGGTTATTTCTTTCCCTTCTATATATGTGTATATGTGGGATTTCTTTTCAAACTAAGGCTTGTCTTTTATAGTTGTTCCTATTTGATTTTATGTCTTGAATTTAAATCATTTTTCAAGATACTTTCAATATTTTATTTGGAACATGATTCTACTAGGCAACCTGTTATTCAACCTGGGTGAAAGCACTTGCAACTATAAAACCCAATATGAACATAAAATATTATTAGTATTTTCATGTGAATCTGACAAATAATTCCATTGATATTCACATCTGGATCATTGATACAGTGTTGAAAAGGGCAGTCGGGTTTCCCGGGTGCAAGGACTTGAAGGCGGATGGAGTAAGAGGAAGCCAGAGAGCAAAGGAGCAGGCACAGTGAGGGGAGGGACAGGAGCATCATGAAAAGGGTTTACAAGCTACTTATCAGTGGGGACACAGGCCTGCTGAAGACGAACTCTGTGGAAGGTACAGAATCATCCCTCTGAAGGAGGCCACCCAGAGCATTCATGCAGACTGCCTTCCTCCAGTGGTTGGAGCTTGCCCCTGGGGATTATAACTCCCCGGCATTTCCAGGCTGTGGGGCAACTTTCCAAACAACTTCTGAGAAAGCCTGTTGCAGCACAGCAGGAGACTGTCCTCACATGAAGCGAACCAGCAGTGACACACACAGAAATTGTGCACAGCTTCAGGCCGAGGTGGACCGAGGGAATGTAACACAGGGCACTACAGGCACCCGCTACAGACAGGGATTGAGGGGCACGCTCTGAGAATTGTTCATTAATTCAATAACTCTTTACTGAATTATTTAGCAACTGATTAGATCATCACATATTTACTCAGCACCTACTATTTTCCAGGCACTGTTTTAAGGCCTGGGGATGCAACAGTAAATGAAACAAAGTCCTTGCCCTCAATAAACTTATAATGCAGGAGAGGAAGACAGACTATTTTTATAAGTAATAGTATAATGCCAGTCAGTGATTTGTGCTAGGAAAAAAAATTTTTAAGTTTATTTATTTCTTATTTATTTTTGAGAAAGATAGTGAGGGCAGGAGAGGGGCAGAGAGAAAGGGAGAATCTCAAGCAGGCTCCACGCTGTCAGTGCAGAGCCTGACGGGGGGCCCGAACTCATAAAACTGTGAGATCATGACCTGAGCTGAAATCAAGAGTCAGATGCTCAACTGACTGAGCCACCCAGGTGCCCCCTCAAAATTTTTTATTTAAATTAAAAAAAGCAAAGGACTGGGAGGTGATGGACCCAGGGTAGGAGCAGGGAGTGTTATTTAGAAAGGGTGGTAAGGGAGGGCTCTCGGATGAGGGACCGTTTGACCGAATCTTGCATGAAGTGACACAGGGGCATGCAGGCATTCTGGGGAATGGCTTTTCAGGCAGAGGGAACAGTCGGCACAAAGGTCTGGAATCAGGAACAACCCTGATGTTTAAAGGACCGCAGACGGGTGCTGCGTTAAGCAAGGCATCCAGGGCAAAATGAGAGAGATGCTCCCTGCTGTGTCAAGCTAAGTGTCGACTGGGAGAGACTACCATTAACTTAAAAAACAAACACACAGATGAACACAAACGTATACATCCACATAATTGGATTTGTGTTTTCAAATGATTGCCCCGGCTACTGTAAGAAAGACTGGCAGGGTCCATCTCCCACATGACACTGTCTATTGTGCTATGCTTTATTTCTCACCATTAATAATCTCAACATAGCTCTGGATGCTTAGGGTGCTTCATGACAATCTGCTTCACAACATGCTTCCTAGAAACATTTCAATTTGTAAAAATTGGAACCACCTGTACCCTATCCTCCACCCCTGCATGGAAAAGCTAACGAGAACCTAACTAACCCAAAGCTCACAGATAGTACGGACTTCCAACATCATGCCAACGACTAACCCAAGATTCAAGACCCAGGGTGGTTTGGTGGAAAGAACACAGACATGGATTTAAATTCACCCACGTTCCAATTCCAGCTCTAATGATTACTAACTGTGTGGCTTTAAACAAGCTATTATTTCCTCACATATGAAAGGAGAATAATAATACCTACTCTGGAGCAATCTGGGGATTAAATCAGATCACATACACAAAGCACTTGATTCATAACAGAGTCTGGAAAATGGATTACTATTATTATATTGATCATATGCTGGAAACCCTGTGATTTGTATGTTTTTGTCTAAGCTACAAAAAGTATTAAAACAGTACACGTGGAATTGAAGCTCAGTAAACAAACTAAAAGGAACCTATCAAGAGATCTGATAAACCAGTTTAGGCCAATTAGTACAAAGACCAGTATTTAGTATTTGTAAGTAACTGTTGGGGTAATGAGAAGGGGATTCAGCAGAAAGTAAAAGTCAACAGCATGTGGATGATTTCCTGGAAAAGTGTCTTTCCAGATCTCCTTTAAAGAGAGGTCAGACTGACAATGAAACAGATGCAGAAGTCTGAAGCCTAGGAATAAAGGTTCTACAAGGTCCTATCCCCAAATGGGAAACGCATTTTGATGATCCAGCAAGAAATTCTCGTTAGTGCAGGAACACATGCCTGCCATCTGTCAGGGAGGCTGTAATCGCATCACTGACTCCCACACAGCAAGCAGAACCATAATCATGCTTTACTAGGTTGCAGAGATCACAGGAGCAAGCATGCCCTCTTAGCCCCAGGACAGGCACCACCCTAAAAGGTAAGTAACTCACAGCTGTGCCTGGGTCTACTTGAGGATGGGCAGTTTGAGACAGCTACACAGGGACCTTCCCGAACCCGCAGGAAGTCAGCCCCAGGCAGAAGCTCCCATACTAATGAAGGGAAGCTGGGTACTGTGTGCAACTACATCACTGTATCTTGGGCACCAAACTTAATCACATTAGACTCACGCATCATAACAGCAATGCATATGCGTACATAGTACTGTGTGGCTTTCAAATCATTCTGATATACACATTTTCATTACAATCCTTATACCAACCCCCAGGAAGGTTATTATTGCCCTTGTTTTAGAGTTGGGGTCACTGATCCACAGAAAAACATTAACTGGTTCAACCCAGGACCCACATGAAATAGATCCCGAGTCAGGGATTTTATCCTGGAGCACCTGACACCAAGTTTTATCTTTGTGCCTGCACATTCCATAGTTTTAGATCTCTCACTTCTCAGTGTGATCCCACACTGGTATTACAGCTGACTGGGGGCAGTGGAAAACATGTGTTTTACCCATGACTCTGGCTGAGGCCCCATCAGAGAGCAAGTAGCCCAGAGAATCAGTCCAAACAAGCCAAGTGGTCATCGATCCAGAACTCAAGTTGCCAGATCTAAGGAAGTGTGTTCTGTAAGTGAGATCTCAGCCAACCCAGTAATTTCTTGAAAGCTAAGGTGATCCTGGCAAATGACTTCAGTGAGAGAGAAGGCCTCTTCCTCTCTCTCAGTAAAGCATAAGGTGTGGGTTGAGCAGTATAATTTGGAGATCTCTTTGAACCTATTCATAGAATTGAAGCAAATCATCCAAACTTTGCCTGAGGGTCTGGTCTTCAACTTTCATGTATGAAGTCTTAACCAAAACTTTCGTTGGAGGCTTTGGCTCCCATTTTGTAAACTCTACTATTCTTGTAACTTGTTGTACTAGTTAACGGAAATGTGTGATGCAGAAACGGTCGTTACAATTTGAGAGAAATGTGAAGCATTTCCTTTGGTAGCGACCGTCTCTCCATCATGAACCTTAATAAACATGTAAGCTCCTGGAGGGCAGGCATTCTCATCTGTTTGGATCGCTAATACAGTCCCAATGCCTGGCACGTATTGGAAGCTCAATAACTATTTGTTGAATGAATTAATGAATGAATGGCAATGATGTGGCGGGGGGGGGGGGCATTTTGCACTGCATTTTAGAGAAAGAGTCATTTCTTTGGAAGGAGAACTAAAAATAGATTCTCTCATTGTAAAGTACCATGATTATCTTGGTAAAACAACATTAAGTATCTTCCCCTCTCCCTGATAACAGGAGCTACAGCTAAGATATAACTTATTAATTGCTTTTCTAATAGCATGTAGGTTTCAAAATTACTACAAGGTTATGCATACAACAGATAAAATATGTGAAGTAAAATATGTGAAAAGTACCAGTTATGTGCGCAATGGTTTCCGATAAGGGTCAAGATGCCACACCACAGGTCAACACAAGGGATTGTGATCTCATATCCTATGTGACTTTTCCGTAAAGGGAAAACCTGCTTATATTATCTGAGCCCAGAACCTAAATCCATTTTACAGGTAAACACAAAGTATTTTTCTCCATTTTAATATATATGGGATTCTCTAGGAATACAAGTATCATGTAACTTGAGGGAAGACTGAGGCTTGTGTTTGGAAATATACCAAAAGTAAATGACCACTGAAGAAAATCACCATCAAAAAACGCTTCTAGTATTGGAGGCATCAGTAAGAGACCGCCTATATCAGTTTGCTTTTGTAACTGCTGTATTCGCAGTGATGCTAAATTAACATGCAAATGTACTTATTTAGACTTTCACTTCCATTCATGAAGAATTACTGGCTACAATAATTATCCTCCTACTATGCACAAAGTGAAAACCGAACAAACTATATGAAACAACTGTTTTCAGACTTGGACAACTGGCAGACTAGTCAGACTGTGATCCCTAAAAGGAGAGATCAAATAAGGTTACGGCTTTAGATGCTGAGCTTACTGCCTGGAGGGCGTTTCCAAGCCACAGCCTGGAGCCAAGGTGTCTTAATGGGGTAAGATCAGGGTTAAGGAGGCCAGGGTAGCTAGAGTTTGTGAGGCAGAGGACGGGCAAGGAGGAAGCAGCACAGAGAGATAGAGAGAGAGATTCCAAGATCTGCGAAAGAGTTCTCTTGAAACTCTTGACTAAATACTGACGATAAATAAGATTACTTACATGGAAAAAAGACATTAGATGGGATTGACAGCAGACAGACAATGCAGAAACAAAGATATGTAAACTTGAAGCAACAGTATCTTTCTAAAATGAAGCACAAAGAAAAGAAAAACTGGAAAAAATACAGAGTATCAGTGACCTATGGAACAACATCAAGTGGTCTAAAGATAATAACAATAGTACCAGATAGAATGAGAGGGAGAAATAGAGAAACTATGTAAAGAAATAGTGGCTGGAATTGTCAAAATTTGATGAAATCTGTAAACTCTCAAATTTAGGATTCTCCAGGATTTCAAAGTAGAATAAACATAAAGAAACCAAACTAGGAGACATCATAAAATCAGTGATAAACAGAAAATATTAAAAATTCTGGAGGACAAATGGTGGGACACATTACATACAGAGGAACAAAGACAAAAATTATAGCAGACTTCTTATCAGAAACTTTGCAGGTCAGAAAGCAATGGAGTAACACCTTAAGTACTGAAGATAAAACTTTCTATCAAGAATTTTATACCCAGAGAAAATAGCCATCAAAAAACGAGAGCAAAGTAAGTCTTATTCGGGCATACCGAAGTTGAAAGGATTCATCACCAGAAGACTGTACTACAAGCAACATGAAGGGAAGTCTTTAAGACATAAGGAAAATAATATCAAATGAAAATCTGGACCTACACAAAGGAATGAAGAGTATGGAAACCTCGTTTCAATGCCTGGTAACATATTAAAAAAACTTTCCTTTTCCTCATTTCAAATCTTCTTAAAATATAAATGACTAGGGAGCTGAGTGGCTCAGTAGGTTAAGCATCTGACTCTTGATTTTGGCTCAGGTCACGATCTCACAGTTTGTGAGTTCAAGCCCCGCATCAGGCTCTATGCTGATGGTACAGAGCTTACTTGGGATTTTCTATCTCTCCTCTCTCTGCCCCTACCCCACTGTGCTCTCTCTCTCAAAATAAAAAAAGATAAACTTAAATAAATAAATAAATAAATAAATAAATAAATAAATAAATAAGAATGACTATTTTAAACCACAATAACAATATGTATCATGGGGCATATATAACAAAAATAGCACAGTGTATGACAACACTGTGTACAGAACAGTAATGCAAAAGACAGGAGGAAGAAAATGGAGACACTCCATCATAAGGTACTTAGATTCTATGTGCAATAGTATAATGTTATTTGAAGGTAGACTGTAAACCTTGGTGCAACCACTAAAAAAATAAAACGTATCAAAAAATTAAGAAATAAGATAAAACGTATCACTGATCAGCCAACAGTGAGGAAAAAATAAAATAATAAAATACAATAACTGATTAAGCCATAAGAGACTCTTAAAAACTGAGAATAAACTGAAGGTTGATGGTGGGTGGGAGGGAGGGGAAAGTGGGTGATGGGCATTGAGAAGGGCACCTGTTGGGATGAGCACTGGGTGTTGTATGGAAACCAATTTGACAATAAATTTCATATTAAAAAAAAAACAAAAAATAATATGGACTCAGAAAAAAAATCCAAAAGAAAGCAGGAAGCAAGAGAAAAGGGGAACAAAAATCAAACTGGACAAATAGAAAATAAATAACAAGGTGGTAGATTTAATCCCAACCATATCAATATTTACATTAAATGCAAATAGCCTAAACATTCCAATTAAAAGACAGAGATTGTCAGGTTAAAAAAAACCAAAAAAACAAGACTGAACTACAGAGCTGTTTATGACAAAAGCACTTTAAATATAAGGAAACAAAAAAATAGAAAGGGAAGGAAAACTACCAGACTCATTCTATGAAGCCAGTATTACTTTGATTCCTAAACCAGAGACCCAGTAAAAAAAGAGAACTACAGGCCAATATCCCTGAGGAATATGGATGCAAAAATTCTCAATAAGATACTAGCAAATCAAATTCAACAGCTTATAAAAAGAATTATTCACCATGATCAAGTGGGATTCATTCCTGGGATACAGGGCTGGTTCAACATTCGCAAATCAATCAACGTGATACATCACATTAATAAAAGAAAAGAGAAGAACCATATGATCCTGTCAATCGATGCAGAAAAAGCATTTGACAAAATTCAGCATCCTTTCTTAATAAAAACCCTGGAGAAAGTTGGGATAGAAGGAACATACTTAAACATCATAAAAGCCATTTATGAAAAGCCCACAGCTAATATCATCCTCAATGGGGAAAAACTGAGAGCTTTCCCCTGAGATCAGGAACACGACAAGGATGTCCACTCTCACTGCTGTTGTTTAACATAGTGTTGGAAGTTCTAGCATCAGCAATCTGACAACAAAAGGAAATCAAAGGCATCAAAATCGGCAAAGATGAAGTCAAGCTTTCACTTTTTGCAGATGACATGATATACATGGAATATCCGATAAATTCCACCAAAAGTCTGCTAGAACTGATACATGAATTCAGCAAAGTTGCAGGATACAAAATCAATGTACAGAAATCAGTTGCATTCTTATACACTAATAATGAAGCAACAGAAAGACAAATAAAGAAACTGATCCCATTCACAATTGCACCAAGAAGCATAAAATACCTAGGAATAAATCTAACCAAAGATGTACAAGATCTGTATGCTGAAAACTATGGAAAGTTATGAAGGAAATTGAAAAAGATATAAAGAAATGGAAAAACATTCCATGCTCATGGGTTGGAAGAATAAATATTGTTAAAATGTCAATACTACCCAAAGCTATCTACACATTCAATGCAATCCCAATCAAAATTGCACCAGCATTCTTCTCGAAGCTAGAACAAGCAATCCTAAAATTCATATGGAACCACAAAAGGCCCCGAATAGCCAAAGTAATTTTGAAGAAGAAGACCAAAGCAGGAGGCATCACAATCCCAGACTTTAGCCTCTACTACAAAGCTGTCATCATCAAGACAGCATGGTATTGGCACAAAAACAGACACATAGACCAATGGAATAGAATAGAAGCCCCAGAACTAGACCCACAAAAGTATGGCCAACTAATCTTTGACAAAGCAGGAAAGAATATCCAATGGAAAAAAGAGAGTCTCTTTAACAAATGGTGCTGGGAGAACTGGACAGCAACATGCAGAAGGTTGAAACTAGACCACTTTCTCACACCATTCACAAAATAAACTCAAAATGGATAAAGGACCTGAATGTGAGACAGGAAACCATCAAAACCCTAGAGGAGAAAGCAGGAAAAGACCTCTCTGACCTCAGCCGCAGCAATTTCTTACTTGACACATCCCCAAAGGCAAGGGAATTAAAAGCAAAAATGAACTATTGGGACCTCATGAAGATAAAAAGTTTCTGCACAGCAAAGGAAACAATCAACAAAACTAAAAGGCAACCAACGGAATGGGAAAAGGTATTTGCAAATGACGTATCGGACAAAGGGCTAGTATCCAAAATCTATAAAGAGCTCACCACCACACCCGAAAAACAAATAACCCAGTGAAGAAATGGGCAGAAAACATGAATAGACATTTCTCTAAAGAAGACATCCAGGTGGCCAACAGGCACATGAAAAGATGCTCAACGTCGCTCCTCATCAGGGAAATACAAATCAAAACCACACTCAGATATCACCTCATGCCTGTCAGAGTGGCCAAAATGAACAAATCAGGAGACTATAGATGCTGGAGAGGATGTGGAGAAACCGGAACCCTCTTGCACTGTTGGTGGGAATGCAAACTGGTGCAGCCGCTCCGGAAAACAGTGTGGAGGTTCCTCAAAAAATTAAAAGTAGACCTACCCTATGACCCAGCACTGCTAGGAATTTACCCAAGGGATACAGGAGTACTGATGCATAGGGGCACTTGTACCCCAATGTTTATAGCAGCAATCTCAACAATAGCCAAATTGTGGAAAGAGCCTAAATGTCCATCAACTGATGAATGGATAAAGAAATTGTGGTTTATATACACAATGGAATACTATGTGGCAGTGAGAAAGAATGAAATATGGCCTTTTGTAGCAACGTGGATGGAACTGGAGAGTGTGATGCTAAGTGAAATAAGCAATACAGAGAAAGACAGATACCATATGTTTTCACTCTTATGTGGATCCTGAGAAACTTAACAGAAACCCATGGGGGAAGAGAAGGAAAAAAAAAAAGAGGTTAGAGTAGGAGAGAGCCAAAGCATAAGAGACTCTTAAAAACTGAGAACAAACTGAGGGTTGATGGGGGGTGGGAGGGAGGGGAGGGTAGGTGATGGGCACTGAAGAGGGCACCTTTTGGGATGAGCACTGGGTGTTGTATGGAAACCAATTTGACAATAAATTTCATATATTAAAAAAAAATAAAAATAAAAATAAAAAATAAATATACGGAAACATATGAATTAAAAGGATGGAAAAAGATACACCATGAAAACATTAACCAAAAAAAGTTGAAGGGGATATATTAATATCAGCAAAGTAAACTTCAGAACAAAAAATATTCCCAGGAATACAAAGGGCACGTTTCTGAGTGACAAAGATGCCAATTCATCAAGATGACATGGAATCTTAAATGCTGATGCTCCTAGTAACAAAACAGCATAATACATGAAAACTGATAGAACTAAAAGAAGTAAAATAATTTGAGATTTCCACACTACTTTCTCAGTAATTGATAGGACAAATAAGCAGGAAGTCAGTAAGAAAACAGAAGATTTGAACAACACTATAAACAGAGTTGACTACCGTTTATAGAACACTCCACACCAGCATAGAACATTCAAAGATAAATGATATTCTGGGCCATAAAACAAATACATTTATTTAGCCCTTAATTCAAAATATCAAATATAAAGACAAAGTATGGGAAACATTCAGCTGAATATTGTTTTTATTTATAAATCTGAATGTATTCATTATAACAAGAAGCAAACATCTAACCACTTGTGTCTTCTTTTATAGCAACTGAGTCCCTATATTGAATTGCTTTTTATTTTTCTTATATATTATTTATAAGGTATCAAACAGAATTGTGTGAAATTATCTGTGTAAACTACTAAGAAATTTCACCGCATGACAGAGACGTATTACAAAGTGGTTACAAAAAGTGGCACAGGGCATACTAGAGTAGAGTCACTGGTCTGGAGCAAAAACGAGAACGTGCTGATGACCCTCTGGTCTTCACCAACAGTCTGGTAGAAAAGCAGCAGTGAAATGGACTGTCTCATAGGTACAGGCTACAATTTCTTCCACCTGCCCAAATGATATTCTAAGGTACATTTCTATTAATTTGTATTTTGTGGGTAGAAAAGTCACAGTTAAAAAGGAATTAGTAATACCACCAATGGGATCTAAACAAAATAGAGTACTGGTGTCATTACCCTCCTAGATATGGAAGCCATATTCTTGTTAATGTAGCCAGCAGTTGTAGCTAATTATTTTAGAAACCTCTTCATATGGCTCCTATCACATTTATAGTTCGTAAGTCTCCCATACGTAAAATGAGTGAAACACTTGGAGTTTTTTTAGTGCAGACGAAAACTTTGCATTTACTTATTCCTGTTAGATTGCATCTCATTAACTTGTGTATCCTAGTTCTAGTCGACTGAGAAACTTTTGAATATTAGTTCTGATGAGCTTCTTAAAGTTGCCTTGTATCCCCCATTTTTGTGGTGGGGGCGGGGGGGGGACATCTGATTAGCATGTCTTTAGGCAGAAGGTAAACTGTGTCTGACATATTCACATTCATGCTTTTTAATCAAGCAGTACTGTTTTGCTAAAAGGCTCCAATATATTTAGCCCTATGGATTCCAACACTGAGAGTTCCTAGAAGTCTCAGCGAGTGTTGTCTCTCTGCTCTGTGCCCAGCTCCCTGTACCACTGAGGCTGGAGGTCTGCAGCCCACAACCTGCAAACTCTTGTCAGCATTTTTGTTGATTGTATGTTTATTTGTTTTACAGAGAGTGAGAGTGGGGATGGGTGGTGGGGCAGAGAGAGAGGATTCCAAGCAAACTCCACGCCCAGTGCAGAGCCCGAGGTGGGGCTCAATCCCACAACCCTGGGATCATGACCTGAGCCAAAATCAAAAGCTGGATACCCAACCAGCTGAGCCACCCAGGTGCCCCTCTCACCAGCTCTCTCATTAGGTCTGTCAGAAACAAGCACTAATCTGAAGCGGAGAGAGAAGCCTTTTGTTTTAGTGGCAGGTACTGGCAGTTTTAGGCAGTTGCTGAAGCATCGGGAAGACGGAAGCTACTTGGGCAGCACAGGAAGTGACCGCTTCTCTAATGGTGGCAGCCTGGTAGAGAAGACCTCTCCGGTACATCCAGAAGCAACGGTGAAACAGCAGGTGTTGTCTCCAGATCATGGAGATTACCCCAGGGATATTTCCAATTTCTGATCTGTGACCATCACCTCTTATTCCTTGTTTTCTTCCAACACTTCCTCTTCATTCTTCCACCCTTCCAATACATGTGAAACCAACTTCCTGTACAAAATCTGTTCTATGTGAAACATCCAGAGTGGTCTCTGCTTTTCAGTTTGGACTCTGATTGATATAGCGACCTCTGAACAATATTCTCAAAATCAATCACTTTTCAGGGAAAAAAATCATTCACTGGGCAATTATGACATGCCAGGCACTTTGTTAAGCACTGAAAACACAAACTCAAGTTAAGATATGATCCCTAGGGGCGCCTGGGTGGCTCCGTCGGTTGAGCGTCCGACTTCGGCTCAGGCCACGATCTCACAGTCTATGAGTTCGAGCCCCACATCAGGCTCTGCACTGACAGCTGGGAGCCTGGAGCCTGCTTCTGATTCTGTGTCTCCCTCTCTCTCTGTCCCTCCCCCACTCACGCTCCGTCTCTCTCCCTCTCTCAAAAATAAATAAACATTAAAAAAAAAAGATATGATCCCTACCCTAAAGGAGATTTTACCATGGCCAGTGAGAAAGAAAAGTAAATAGATGGTTACAGCTACTAGATGCATGTTAAATTAGAAATATGTGTAGGATTTGGGAGATGGAAAAGGAGTATCTAAATAAAAATGGTGGACTTGGGAAGTGAACCAGGAGTAGGCAATGCTCGTGAAGGTTAAGTAAGACAGACATCAGTGAAGAAAGTGGGAAGGGCATTCTAGGTAGGTGCAATAGGTGTTGCTATGAACTACCATGAAACTTGGGGTGGGTTAGGTTCTGAATGTCCTATTCTGAATAACTGGATTCCACAGACGTACACAGAGTAAACAAGGGAACAATCACCCACTGAGGAGCCCCCGCCTTCCATGAACTGCAACACTGTTCAAGCCCTGGTTTTCTACTCTTGTTCTGACATCAACTCATTCGAGAGCTTTCCTGAAGGCCTTTAGAAAACATACTATGATATATTCATTTATACTCCTGCGAACATACAAACACCACTGGAAGAGATTTCCGTCTGTAAGGAAAGATTTTCATTAATCCCACCAAAAATTTCCCATGTTTGTAGAGTAAAGTCAGTATTTCTAGCCTACCTCTGTTACAGGTGCTACACAAATTAATAAGGAAATTACTAACAATCCTGTGGCCTGCAATTTATTATCTGTTTTCATCTAAATGGGATGATTTTAATGTGGGCACCTTTGAGGATGGAGAATAGACCTCTTTTGCTGCTAATAAAATTCAAAGATTAAGAAACAATGGCAATGGGATAAAAGAAGCATTGTTTTAACTACAGTATTTTGTAAGATGAAGATTTTTCATTTGGTTATAAATCCCTTCAGGCCACGAACTCTGTTCATTAATTCAACAGGTATTTAACTGACAGCCATTTCATGCCAGGCCCACTCAGGTGCTTGTAGTAGAATACTTTAATTCTTGAACAAAACAGTAACCTTAATTTTTATCCAGTTTAAGGGTTTGCAAATCTTTTTTAAAAAATATTTATCGTTACTTTTGGCCTTACAGCTCTTTCATCAAACGAAAGTGCACACACAAGCCCAGTAAATCTAGTAGACACAAAGAATACTCTCCATTGGGGCAGGTGGTGTGGGAGCCCAGACCCCCAGCAGCATGTGCCCACTGCCCCTACCCTACCCAGTGGTCCCCAAGAGTAGCCACAGTCACACCAAGACTTCATAGAGAATAATCTGAAAACCACTAATGTATGTATGCAACCCCTCAATTTATAGATAAGGAACTGAGCACCAGACTGACACAGATTGCTGTCCGAGGCACACAAGTAGTGAGTGGTGAACCCACCCAGAACAGAGTCTGTGACGACTAAGGTCCATGGGATCCCAGATTTAGCAGGGCCAAGTCTAAAGGGATTCGAACTTCAAGCCTGACCAAAAGGAACACAGGTTATATATAAGAAAGTAAGAATTTTTTTAATTAAAAATATAAGATATTTTGTGGGGTGCCTGGGTGCTCAGTCAGTTGAGTCTCGGATTCTTGATTTCAGCTCAAGTCATACTCCCAGGGTTGTGGGATCGACCCCCGTGTCGGGCTCCCTGCCGAATATGGAGCCTGCTTAGGATTCTCTCTCCCCCTCTTACCTCTCCCCCGCTCTCTGAAATTAAAACAATATATATAAGACAGAAAAAATATATAAGATATTTTGTATGTTGTAACTTATATCTGGATCCTGAGACTCATTTATATGTTTTCATCATATATGTAAGAAGACCTTTAAAAAATGTAGTGAGCACATAGGTTTTTAGGAATTAAGTTAGAAAAACGAATCCACAGCTAATATCATCCTAAATGGGGAAAGTCTGAAAGCTTTTCCTCTATAGTCAGGAACAAGACAGGGATGTCCACTTACCACTTTTATTCTACATAGTACTGGAAATCTAATCATAGCAACCAGACAACAAAAAGAAATAAAAGGCATCCAAATTAGCAAGGAAGAAGTAAAACTTGTACTATTTGCAAACGACATGATATTTCATATAGGAAGCCTGAAAGACTCCACCAAAAAACCCCAAAAAACCAAAAAAAAAAAAAAAAAAACCTGTTAAAACTGACATACGAATTCAGGAAAGTCACAGGATACAAAATCAATGTACAGAAATTTGTTGCATTTCTATACACTCCAAATTGCCAAAGGAACCTTGAAAAAGAAAAGCAAAGACGGAGGCATCACAATTTCAGACCTCAAGTTATATTACAATGCTTTAGTTATCAAGACAGTATGGTACTGGTACAAAAACAGACACATAGATCAATGGAACAGAATAGAAAACTCAGAAATGAGCCCACAGCTACATGGTCAACTAATCTTCGACAAAGCAGGAAAGAATATCCAACGGGAAAAAGAATGTCTCTTCAACAAACACTGTTGGGAAAACTCGACAGCAACATGCAAAAGAATGAAACTGGACCACTTTTTTTTTTTTTAATGTTTATTTTTGAGAGAGAGAGAGAGAGAGAGAGCAAGAACAAGTGTGAGCAGGGGAGGGGCAAGAGAGAGAGGGAGAGAGAAAATCACCAGCAGGCCCCACACTGTCAACACAGAACTCACATGGGGCTCAATCTCACAAACTGTGAAATTATGATCTGAGCTGAAATCAAGAGTTGGACACTTAACTGACTAAGCCACCCAGGCACCCTGAAACTGGACCACTTTCTTATGCCATACACAAAAGTAAATCCAAAATGGATTAAAGACATAAATGTGAGGGGCGCCTGGGTGGCTTGGTCGGTTAAGCATCCGACTTCGGCTCAGGTCATGATCTCACAGTCCGTGAGTTCGAGCCCCACATCAGGCTCTGTGCTGACAGCTCAGAGCCTGGAGCCTGTTTCAGATTCTGTGTCTCCCTCTCTCTCTGCCCCTCCCCTGTTCATGCTCTGTCTCTCTCTGTCTCAAAAATAAATAACTGTTAAAAAAAAAATTTAAAGACATAAATGTGAGATGTGAAACCATAAAAATACCAGAAGAGAATATAGGCAGTAACTTCTCTAACATCAGCCATAACAACTTCCTCCTAGATATGTCTCCTGAGGCAAGGGAAACAAAATAGAAAACTATTGGGACTACATCAAAATAAAAAGCTTCTGCACAGCAAAGGAAACAATCAACAAAACTAAAAGGCAACCTAGGGAATGGAAGAAGACATTTGCAAATGACATATCTGCTAAAGGGTTAGTACCCAAAATATATAAAGAACTTATAAAAGTCAACACCCAAAAAATGAATAGTCCAATTAAAAATGGTCAGAATACATGAACAAACATTTTTCCAAAGAAGACATCCAGATGGCCAACACACACATGAAAAGATCCCCAATAGCACTTACCATCAGGAAAATACAAATCAAAAACTACAATGAGACATCACCGCACACCTGTCAGAATGGCTAAAATCAGCAACACAAGAAACTACAGGTGTTGGTGAAGATGTAGCGAAAGGGGAACCCTCTTGAACTGTTGGTGGGAATGCAAACTGGTGCAGCCACTGTGGAAAACAGTATGGAGGTTCCTCAGAACATTAAAAATAGAACTACCCTATGATCCAGCAATCACATTTCTAGGTATTTACCCAAAGAATACAAAAATACTAATTCAAAGTGATACTTGCACCCTGATGTTTATAGCAGCATTATCTACAACAGCCAAATTAAGGAAACAGTCCCAGTGTCTATCGATTGATGAATGGATAAAGAAATGGTATATATATGCATGCCATGGGATGCTACTCAGCCATAAAAAAGAATAAAATCTTGCCATTTGTGATCACATGGATGGAGCCAGAGAGTATCATGCTAAGCAAAATAGTCAGAAAAAGACAAATACCATATGATTTCACTTAAATGTGGAATTTAATAAACCAAACAAGTTAAGGGGGAAAAAACAGAGAGTGAGGCAAGCCAAGAAACAGACTCTTAACTATAGAAAACAAACTGATGGTTATCAGAAGGGAAGTGGGCGGGGGGTATGGGTTAAATAGGTAATGGGTATTAAGGAGTGCACTTGCTGTGATGAGCACAGGGTGTTGTATGGAAGTGTAGAATCACTATATTGTACAACTGAAACTAATATACTGTATACTGAGAGTAATCTAAATAAAAACTTTAAAAAATAAGTTAGAAAAACCAAGCATGTGTTTCATCTTACCCATAACTTATTGGTGATTAAACGGTATATCATCTCTGGTTGGTCTCAGGGAAATTTACCAAATTTGTGGATTATAAGAATGGTTGAACATGTTTTCTAATTTGGAGGTGGATGAAGTTGCATCAAAAATGTAAAAGCAGGGCACCTGGGTGGCTCAGTCGGTTAAGCGTCCGACTTCGGCTCAGGTCATGATCTCGCGGTTGGTGAGTTCGAGCCCCACATCGGACTCTGTGCTGACAGCTCAGAGCCTGGAGCCTGTTTCAGATTCTGTGTCTCCCTCTCTCTCTGACCCTCCCCCGTTCATGCTCTGTCTCTCTCTGCCTCAAAAATAAATTAACGTTAAAAAAATTTTTTTTTAAATGTAAAAGCAATTTAAAAACTTTTATTGTATGATATGATTAGAGATTTACTTTGGAAGTATTTCCATGTGCTGAAACTTGCTCCATGTAGTAAAGCTTTCATAAAATTTGAATTATGCAAGCATATGAGCTAGAATTGCAATTATATGTAATTGACTTTGCCAATGTAATTGAAGTGCGTGACCTTACTATTTGATTTACAAATCTGTGCACAATTAGTTTTCTGTGATCTTTTTGATCTCTTTTTATAATGCTATACTTCTCTAAGTTATGTGAAATCCAAAAGCCTATTACTAAGGGCATTTGTAGATTAGTACACATCTCTGACACCCTTAATAAAATATCCATTCCCTTGCCTTTCTGGCTCTTGGTCTGACTGATTAGGCAACGGCTCTAGTGAAGAGAGCCAAATTGGTTCTCTACTTAAAAGAGAAATTACCTTCTTCTTCATAATTATCTGTACTCTCATTGTAATCCTCAACCACCACCACCACCACCACTATAAGGCAAAGCAAAGATTAAATATTTCTCTGTTCATTCCATAAAAAAGGCTTCGCAAATACATATTTACTATCCTCCAGAAAATAATACCTTAAGTGGAATATATATTTATTATCTGCCTGAACCTGTCAACATTAGCTAAATCTTTAACGCCTCTAATTTATGCCCAGATACAGTACTTGAAATTTTAAATAACAGTTCCAAAAAACCAAAAGCTTTTTGACCACATGTATACCACAGGGAAAGGATTTCCTAAATTCTGGCCAAATGTTGACGTCTTAACAATGTACCAGAATCAAATAATTACTAGAACTTCTAGGTCTTTATCTTAGGCACAGGCTCTTCAGTGATTTCAGTTGGTCATAACATGATCATTGTCTCATGGAGCCATCAAGGATTGGCTGGGAGGAGTCTCTGGCATTTGTTTGGAGCTGTTAAGGAGTTGGCATGTTGCAGCTTGTCTTTTTTTTCCCTCCACTTCTCTTGTTAAAGTCTTAAAGTCCTGTTAAAATGTTAAAGCAACTGCTCTCTCTTCATTGGCTATAAGATTTTATGCAGCTATCTTTTATCCCTTGAGTGTGGTCATTAGACCCTTGATTATCAGAAACAGAGATTTAACAGGCCATGTTAAGAAAAATGGGAACACACAGAGATATGTGAGTGCCAGATCTTAAAAGCTGTGAGAATACGAGGCACATCTTGAGGCAACTCTCCTCTCTACCTCTCTCATAGCTCATAGGGTCTTTCAAAGAAAGAACCATTGCTTTAATCTGTGTGTCTACTCTATCCTTTTGTGAATTTACTCTGCATTCCCTAGAAATAATTTTGAAGGGAACCAGTCTGGTTGGCTTAGCTAATTATCCTCCTATAGGGCAAAGTCCTTCCCATCTGGCCTTGGGTTGGGTGCTCAATGTTGATCCCATCAGAGCTGACCCCTGCATACTTAGAGTCACATACTACTTCACTAGGCAGTGACCAGGGTGGTTTCTGCTATTAAAAAACAAAAACAAAACAAAAATTCATGGTAGCAGGCACTGTAATTAACCTGCCCAATACATGTATAATCAGAAGGTCCATGTGCCTCACCCTTGCTTAGCTAAGAAAAGATCTTGCAGAAGCCCAATGCTTCCTCCTTTTTGCACACCAAACTGGTACATCCTAAGCTTTGGGCTTTTACTGAGCTTTGGCAAAACCTGACTCTGCTTTACTTTGATCCATTCAGAGCTACCTTCTTTGTCCAGTTACTCATTTGTGGTTTGAATAATTCACTGGAATTTGGGTCTCAATGTTCTAGCCCTCTCAAATTCCACTGATTTATCTATGTAGTTAAAAATAATTATACTCATGCATTTAATAAATAAATCAGACTGCTTAACAACATTCTCTCCTACATTCAGAAATTTGAAGGGTAGCCTGCCCGCTTTTTGCTAACTTTTCAATGATGTCAATTTGGGGAACGGATTCTACAAAGTTCAAGTTCTGATTCTCAGCTTTTAGAATGTCTTTAAATTTACCATATGAACAAATAATAATCATCAAGATTTCAGAAAGATTAAAAACAAAATATATTTAAACTTTTCTAATCATTTTCTCCCTCAGTCTTTTCAGACTCTTGCTAACTGCAGTGAGTTACTTCAGGACTAAAGATGCTGTCCCGAATTGTTCAATGTCTGCTCAGTTAAAAAGGACATCGGAAAAAATGACCTGGCACACTCATTAATGGGAGTTAGGAAGTAACATTTCCTATTCATTATATTACCACTATTTTCCTTAAAAATGTGCAGTTAAATATGTGGTATTTCTCAGTTCCAAGAAAACTAAAGCTGACATAAAATAAACTGAGAGTTAAAAATAGATCCAGTATTGTGGGGTCAACAAAGCCTGTTATTATTCCGATCTGATGATAGCACCACCGCACTCAAATCCTATGCATCTGTCTCTATCTAATACGTACACATATTTACTCTGAGGAAATGGGAAAGCTCAGCTCAGCCAAGAGCAGTAATGTAAACAGCACTGCACCTACTCTCAGCAGGAATAGTTTGCACACCTGTCTTTCTTGGAAATGTTTCAGCCGGTTGTTTTCTCAGGTTCATGTACAATTTCATTAGGCCTTGGAAACACCTTCACTGTGTCAACTGTGCTAGCCATTAGAGAGAAGGGGAGAAAGAGAAAGTATTATTCATTAGGTTTGGTTTTCTAAGTGCTTGTTCCACATAAGACACAAATATGTAAACTTGTAATCATAAAATAACATACCACATACTACAGAGAGTTGGAAACGTATTAAGGAGGCAAAGAAAAGGAATCCTAACGCAGCCTGGAGAGGAGAAAGGAAAGGAGTTAGGGAGGGCTTTCTGGAAGCAGTGACCACTGAGTGGGGAAAGAAGAGCAGGAGTGAGGTAGAAGGAAACATTCTCTACAGAGAACACAGCCGTAAAAAGGACTTGGGGATAAAGAACTCTTCTTAAAGTCTTTAAAGTCTTCTGTGTGGGGTTCTGGGAGTACCACAGGGAGTTTAATATTCTAAAACATAAAGTGTGAGTTAAGCAAGGATTGAGAGATGAGGCTAGTGAGATAAGCAAGACTAAAATCACATAGAGCCTTACACACCACTGCGTTGGGAAAAGGCTGCTGTGTTAGGAAAAGCTGTTCAATATGATGTAATAAAAACTAATCATTGTGGACTCATGAGAGCTTATCCAAGAAACATCCTGTCACTTTAATACCCAGGCAGGATATTAAAGATATTTTCATATTGAGAACCTTTCGCTAATTCTCATGTCTGTGACACGGAGGTCTACTCTTTCATCTTCAAATTTGAGCTACTTAGGTCTAGTGGCAACTCTTTAAGAGTGCAGAAAAAGGAAGTGCAAACTATAAAAAATGTTGTAATTTTTTTTAAAAAAACAAAACAAGTAATCAAAAGAGACCACTTAACTGTTGCTTTCTGAGCTGCAAAGATCCTGACAGACTTAGGAGGCTGAACTGAAGAAAAGTCCTATTTGTCTTAACCAATGTTTTCTTCAAATATGAGGGGCTGCATGTGTTGCCATAAGTGCTCATAAGGATCAACTGGTCATAGTCACCAGTGACCGAACTGCGTCCTCAGAATCCTTGTAAGTAATCCCCACCCCCAGTTCCCTCCTCAGCTCCAAGGAGGCAAGTCCAGTGGGCAAACTCTCCTTCAGCCCCTTTGTCCGTGTGAATGTTGCTTATGCTCCCTAGCAAACAGAAAGGGTGAACTGGGCTCACTGATTTCTACTTTTTTTTTTTTTTTTTGAGACAGGAAAAGAGCACAAGCAGAGGAAAGGGGCAGAGGGAAGAGAGAGAATCCCAAGCAGACTTCATGCTCAGCGCTGAGCCCGACATGGAGCTAAATCCCATGACCCTGAAATCATGACCTGAGCCTAAAGCAAGAGTCAGATATTCAACCAACTGAGCCACTCAGGTGCCCCTGATTTCTACTTTTATAAAGGTCAAGGAGTCTGGGGCACCTGGTTGGCTCAGTCAGTGGAGCATGTGACTCTTGATCTCAGGGTTGTGAGTTCAAGCCCCACACTGGGCATAGAGATTACTTTAAAATAAAAAAAAATCTTTTTTTTAATTAAAAACAATTTTTTTAATGTTTGTTTATTTTTGAGAGAAAGAGCAAAGCACAAGTGGGGGAGGGATAGAGAAAGAGGGAGACACAGAATCTGAAGCAGGCTCCAGGCTCTGAGCCATCAGCACAGAGCCTGACGCAGGACTCAAACCCACAAACTGCAAGATCATAACCTGAGTCAACTTCTGATGCTTAACCAACTGAGCCACCAAGCACCCCCAAAATAAAGAAATATTTAAAAAAACATTAAAAATAAAGGTCAAGGAGTCTTATAAAGAGGGTGACCAGATGTCCTGCTTTACCAGGCACAATCCCAGCTTATGTCTGTACTGTCAACCTAAATACCAATAGTGGTTCTTTTCACTCTCAAAAATGTCTCTGTTTGGGGGCACCTGGGTGGCTCAGTTGGTTGAGCATCTGACTCTTGATTTCGGTTCAGGTCATGATCTCACAGTTGGTCTTTGAGCCCTGAGTCAGATTGCGCTCACAGCACAAAGCCTGCTTGGGATTCATTCTCTCTCTCTCTCTCTCTCTCTCTCTCTCTCTCTCTCTCTCTCTCAAAAATAAATAAATAAAACATAAAGAATGTCTATGTTTAGATAATAAATTATATGGTCCCCCTACCTCTAACCAGCTTCAGCAGGAATTCAACGTGTGCTTCTGAGCCTCTTCCATTTATTCCACATGAGCAGCTGGTCTGATGGAACTCCAGCAAATTCCTGTGAAATACAACAATTTGAGCAGCATCTCAAAAATGAGAGGTAAGAGTTTGAGCTATAATTTATATGTTCCAGGAACCTTCAGAAAAAAATCCAGAATTACATTTAATAAACATAAATGCTTGCTACACTCCTCTGTTAAATAAATACTTAATGTTTGAAAACATAAGGAATGTCCATCTACAACCTCAAGTGAAGATGGTCAAGGAACTCAGGAAACCAAGGGCAAAGGGTTTCAGGAAAGCAGAACTGGGAGGGGCCATCAGAAGCACCATTCCTGAGGATAGTGCATCTGGTCCGAGTGGGCAGTGTGTTCCGAACAATGCTTCCCTGGTCCTCTTCGGCCACTGAACAGCATGTTCCGCAGTTTCTGATCTCTTGGCTCTCCCTCCTTCCCCCACTCAGAGTCTTTTTCAGAGGATTTTGAACTTTTTTTCATTTTTTTAATTGTAAGAAATGACTATGTTGACGTATGACTGACACAGAACGAACTGCATATGCTGAAGTGTACAACTTAATTACTTTTGACGTACATTTGCTTCCATCACGATAATGAACATACCCATGATCCCCCAAATTCCTACCCCTGGTATGTCCTCCAGTCAGCCCCTCTTGCTCCCCAACTCCCATCCCCAGGCATCTTTCATTTGGCTTAAAAAAAACAAAAGAAACAAAGAAATAAAACTTTCAAAAAGTGATTATTCTCAAATACTTTTTTAATTGCTTAATTTAAACCTCCTGAAGATCTAAGGTTTCTTGCTAATCCATGTGAAATGTACACAGCAATCTGCTTAGTTGTCTGGCACACTTTTCACATTAAAAAATAAATAAATAAAATACAAGAAAATTCCAAGACAGCAAAGAACATATTTGGCTTGCTTAACAAGCGTACGGAAAAGAAGCATTTGCTTTAGCTTAAAGCCATTAAAAGCATTCTTTCCTATGGAAAAGTGAATGCCAGGAACAGCGAGACACTGAAACGGTCCAAGTTTTTATTAGAAAGTGAGAGATGGCATTGCTAAAGGAAATACACACTCAGATAATAGAAATAAATCATATTTCACCCAAGTGGAATGCCTTCTGTTTCCACAAAGGTGTCAAGGAAGTTATTGAGCAACTTCCAATACTTTATCTAACAAACTGGTAACTTTGGCTTTGGGAAAAAAAATGCTCAAAGTTTATTCTTGGTTTGGATTGCATTTGCTCTAGGCTAAAAAAACAAAAAAACAAAAAAAGAAAACAACAACAACAACAACAAAAAACAACCAACCTAACCGACCTTTTGTTTTTAATGATGGGAGACTTCAGGAAAAGCACAGTTCTGAATGTCTTAGATTCTTCCATTAAGTAACTACGTGAGTCTTCGAGTCATTTCAATTAGGCTTCTTATGGTATAACGAAGAATCTTCAAAGCCCCTTCAAGCTCTCACTTTTACAGTGTAACTTTTTCAGGAATATCTTTGTCCAACAAAGGGGTGAGGGGTGGTTCAGACTCGCCCTGGAGTAGAAAGAAAAGAAAAACCAGATTCCCTTCCCATAGCACTACTCACTATAGCTGTTACAGTGGCTATTGCTGTATAGCTATTCTAGAGCTCTGACTGACTTAAATAGAAAATAAAGTCATTAAAGATCAAAAACATGAACCGAAGGAATAAAGAACTATGTCACAGAAATGGTCTGAGGAGAAAATAGCCCAGGGCGGCCGGTGACGTGCCGTCTTGTGGCCACGACCATTACGCCAGAGAAAAACCCTTCTGAAGTCTCTGTGACTGTCACCAGCTCCCAGTTCCGTTTCCTAATCCTGTGTTTCCCAGCCTTTGGCATGCCACAGCACTACAGAAAATCATGGGTTTTTAAATTTTTTTTAATGTTTATTTATTTTTGAAAGAGAGAGACACAGAGAGACAGAACATGAGCAGGGGAGGGGCAGAGAGAGACAGAGAGGGAGAAAAAGTATCCGAAGCAGGCTCCAGGCTCTGAGCTGTCAGCACAGAGCCCGACATGGGGCTCAAACTCACGAACTGTGAGATCACGACCCGAGCCCCCAAGTCGGACGCTCAACCGACTGAGCCACCCAGGCGCCCCAGAAAATTATGGTTTTACAGTACACTGAGGTAAAGGAGGATGCTGGAGGCCTGGGGAGACAAGTCCAGGAGCTTTGACTACCCCAGTCCCTCCACGCATCTCCAAAGACTGAAGAATTCCATATCTCAACACTCCTGGGACCTGGCCACCGTCTCCCACTGTGTCACAGCACTCTGGCAGTTGTGTCTACTTGGCTGACCCAACCTAGGTTATATTCCCTAGCTGCAGGAGGCTAGGAAAACAAGAGGCAGGGCCCATAAATAAGGGAATTCCCCAAAGAGGTGCAGGCAGGTGAGGCGGGGAAGGGGAAGTGGTGGGTGTCGGGAAGAGCTGCCAAAAACCTGTTCACGTACGCAAATGTATGTCAGTGGACCTGGCCCAGACCAATTGCGGCCATCCGACAGACGGAAATCTTTTTGGGCTTAGAAACATGATTTCAAGAGAGCTTGATACCTCATAATTCCGAGATCTGCCTGCCTCCCTTGGAGCAACTCAAAATAGCAACACTAAATTCGATGAGCCCATTCTTTCACAGTAATAATTCCGTGCTGCATTCCACAAATAGTATTGCCCACAGGCCCAGGAGCAGGTGCCCCTGCTTTAGAGGGTCCTGTTCTGGCCCTTCTCTGGCCACACCTCTCCTCTTCACGTGAGGTGACCAGGGGACCACTCAACTTCACCTGATGTCCCCATTCTGGGTGCATACCACCCACCCTTTCTAGACTATGTTCTGGGCATCCAGGATCCAGAATTACCTGACCAAATGACCCTGAGCCCGCTTCCGGGGCCAATATAAGTTTTTTCCCAAGGGAGAAAACACTGCACACACTCAGGACCGGAGGGTGGCCGATGGGTGACTCTTTGTGGCAAGCACACGTGTAATTGGAACATGTGGGCTGGGGGGTCTGCACTTATGTGTGAGGCCCTGACAGTGAAGGACAGAGCCAGAGTGGAAAGAGACGGGGAGTGCAGGCGGAGGGCCTCTGTCTCCGTTCTTGTCCCAGACCTTACATCTTCTTTACCTACTCAAAAGTCAAGCCAGGCCACCGCCTGCCCTCAAAGCCAGATCATCTACGTCGTGGGGCCTTCCTCTGTTCAGAACTTGGGAGATCATTAGCCCCGTTCAGACCTGAAAAACCAAAGAGACTGAGTCACCCCCATGCCCCAGCCAACCGGGATAGGGTCAAAGCCTTCTGATATCCATGCGACCAACTGCCTCTCCTGGCAGTTTGTCTTACAGTGTGTTTAAGGTTACAGAAATCCCATTGGCTCCATACACGGGAGAAAAAATTTTTCCTTCTGGATACATCCTTGGCTTCTCAACATCTGTAACTGAGGTTTATGTCGGCTACTCTCGTCTGAACACCCTTAACAAACCCCCACCTCAGTAGTGATCTGCACCTTCCTTGCAGATCAGAAAGCAGGTACCCACCACCAGACTTCACACTTCCACAGGCATAAAACTGGAAATCGTTTGGCTAATATAATAAATTCATCACTGCAAAACTGTAGAGAATCAAAACCCTGCGAGTCACAGCTGTACTGAACACATTTCACACCAAACTTCAAAATCCCATCAGACACACAGTTTACATAAATTCACCTTTTAAACATAAGCTGTCACAATGGTGTTCACAGAAGCAACAGTCCAGGGAAAATGTCATTATGTGCAGTGGAAGGTCTTAATCTGACTGGGCAGCGAGTGAAATTATCCACAAAGACTAATTCTCCAGAGAAGGTCCCTAAGGACCTGAGTAAAGCAATCAAAGAGAATTCTTTTTCCTGGAAGAGAAGCTGAACATAAAATGTCCAATCTCTAATGAAGGGCATACCTCTCCTTAGCAGTGTAAAAACTGATTCAAGCTTTATATAGTTAAACAAACTGCCTCCAAAAACCATTATTTCTCTTCCCGCTTTTCAACTTAGGTCTTCAGAAAGCTGCCAGTCATGCTTATCTGGGAACTCAAATTTTACTGTAACACAATGACCACCTGAAAGCAATGGAGGTTTCTGCCATATCAATACAGCTGAAGCTCTTTGATGTTATCCAGACGAGGGCAGCTCTCACCCCTCCGTCTTTGTTCATGCCATCAACCCTGCCCCTGCCTGCTCTGCCCCTCCTGGCTTCCCACTGAAATCCCAACTCTTCTTCAAGGCCCAGCTCAAATTCCTCCCCATTGGGCAGTGAACTTTCTCACAGCTCTGAATTCTGATGTGCTTACTACCCATATCACTAATTTGGTGTCTGTTATATATTGCAAGATATTGCTGATCTCCTAAAAAGTCAACTTTCTCATTCTATTTAGCCTCCTTGGAGCTCTGATACGTAGTAGCATCTTGCTGATAAACTGCAAAGCAATACAAGACCCTTAAGTATTAAAGAAAGACTCAATTCAATACACCGCAAATACATAAAGCTGAAATAGATACATACACTGGAGAAAGATTTTTAAAAACAAGACTTGAAATAAATTGGGTTTGTTCAAATCCTACTGTTGGATTTGGGATGGCCCCATAAAATGGCTATCAGCTGGGGCATCCCCAATCTTAGGTCTGGCTGAATAGGGGCAGTCTGGACAAGCGTAGTTGAAAGAAAAACTCTGATTGTGGTCCAGAAGAGCCTAGGGTTTGAACACCAAGTCCAAGATTCATGGTGTATCTAACAAATGGAAAACCAAAGGTACAAAAGAATGCAATGTGTAGAATAGTTCAAGTTAACTGTTTCAAAATTAAAGTTGTAAACAGCTGGAAAATTCTACAGAAACTCTTTTATGTGGTGCCTAGGGCATGACTTTGGGATAAAAGTGGAGACTTAAAGCAACCATACAAGGCTGAGCAACGATTCTTAAATACTAACACTCAAGGAACTAGAACACCCTATTCTACAGAACTCACATTCCCTCCCCCTGGGGGTATATTCCTTTATTCATGAATTCTCTGTGCAGCCGTAACTCTTAATTTCTCTTGGTATATCTCTAGAGTATAGCATAACACCTGGAACCTTGTACGTTCTCAGTAATGATATATTTAACTCAAAAATTAGCTGCTTTGTTTACAGTTATATGCTTAGTACCTTAAAAAGTAACTGACACACAGTAGACTCCATATTTGTTGAATTAATGGGAATGAATGAATTGGTAAATGGATGCTTGCTTGCCAATGTGCCAGACACTCTCTAGGTGTTGGAAAACATGGGCTTTCCCTCTCATAGGCTAAAGGAATTAAAGTCTCATGATATAATTTATTCATTGCCAAGTGAATATGGGAAGGATGAGGGTACCTCATTAAACAGAAATGAATATGAAATGACCACTGAATCATCTTAGACTAAATGCTCCAGCTAATCTCGTGCTGTAAACAATGAAATAAAAGACTACCAGTCGCCAATCCACTGCAGACACCGAGAGTCTAAAGTACTGCTGTTTGATATGCAAGGCAATCAAATTTTAGGCATGGAAACGCTGGGCTCCTTGTCATAGCTCACTCCCCCAATATTTGTGAGAACCAAACACCTCTCCTAATAACAAACACATGCCATAAGAATCAGATTGAAAACCACCCCCACCCCAAGCACCCACAGCCTGACCACAAAAACACATGTGTCTCTCATTACATCTGTATCACTGGTAAAAAGGTCACTGTCCGTCCAGCTTATACCGTGACACAGACAACAGCCTTTAACCCCATCTTCTAAAGATGCAATCTTCAGCACACGTGTGTGCACTGCACTTATGTACACATAACACACGTGTACACACACACATGCACACACCACAATGTGGCTCCTAAAGGCAAGAGTTTAATACTTACTTCCCTGAAGACCAACAATTTAAAGACTATCAAATTCGGGGATATCGGCTAATTGCTCATTTAGCAAACCATTCCTTTCTTCTTTCTTCATTCATTAAACATTTATTGAGCCTCTACTCCGAAAGTATTTTTCTAGGTATTGCAGAAAATTCAAAGATAACAAGAGACACATTCCTTATCTTCAAGGATACCGCCTTCAGTTCGGGAAAAGAGACCATCAAAATCACTGTGGAGTGAGGTCTATGCTAACACAGAGAAGTCAAGGAGGCACTGTGATTGCACCGGACAGGAATGATGTGCTTTCCAGAGGGTGTCACACTAATTCTTACAACAGCCCTATGAAATAGGTGTTCTGTCTGTTTTCCCAGTTTTAAAAAGGAAACTTGAGGAATTTAAGTATTTGTTCCAAGTCACACAGCCAGCAAGTAGCAGAACCAGGATTTTAATCTAGTTGTATTTGACTCATGAGTGTGTTGCCTGGAGTATTGGGGCATGGCTTCACTGAGGAGATAAAAATTCCATTAAATATTGAAAGATTAATGGGGTGCCTGGGCGGCTCGGTAGGTTCAAAGTCCAACTCTTGACTTCAGCTCAACTGCTTCATTCCAACTGCTTAACTCACAGTTCATGGGATCCAGCCCCACGTCAGGCTCTGTGCTGACAACATGGAACCTGCTTAGGATTCTCTCTCTCCCTCTCGCTCTGCCCTTACGCTACTTGCACACGTTCTGCCTCTCTCCCTCTCTCTCTCTCTCTCTCTCTCAAAAATAAATAAGCTTAAAAAATAACATTAACTTAAAAGTCATTTAGCAGCCAGAACCACGAATGGATCCAAAGGCACCACGAGCAGCAGGAACAGCGTATTTGCAGCCTCCTCATGGGAGAATATATAAGGACCAACAAGTAGACCAGTGTAGTCGGGCAAAGGACAAGGTAAATGACTGCATTTCATCCGGATCACTTCCTGACTTCTTTCGGAAGTTCTTATTCTGGATCAAATATACCATCTCCTCCATGACCAATCTGCGTCTGCAAACATGTGTCCACTGCCAACCAGAGGAATTCTGTCACCCCCCCTTTGCTGGCAGCTTAGATAGTGTTTATTTTTCATCAATACCTCATTAGCCTCACTGTGAGGAATTCGAGTTCATCAAAGCAGCATTACCAACATTTACAGCAGTTTTTAAACATAATTTCTGTGTGGAAGAGAAACGACATAGTTGTGGAATGTTTTTATTTCATGAGCACAGAACTTCTATAATTGCTTCTCCTTTGGACTGTGGTTGAAGATACCTCCCTGTTTTTCCATTCAAACAGTAAACACTTCCTTTGACTTCCTGGACTTCCTGAATAAGAAGAGAAATAATGGTGACTCTTACACATTTCATTGTAAGGAACTGCATTTTTAAGCTCGTTGTCAACGCTGTGTCATACATCTCCATCTACATATTACATGACTTTCCAGCGTGACTATTTGCCTGATGCTCCAATTCGATCACCATCCCATCCCCTTCCCAGGGGTTGGTCTGTCTCTGGCTATTTTCCAAGAGTACAGATTGGGTATAGGTGGAGCCTGTGATAGCCCAAGTCAACTCTGCGTCTATATCAGTATCTCTCCTCATTGACTATGAGCTCTTTGAGGGCTGGGTCCACCTCTTGTTCACCATTGTATCCCCAGTGTCTGCCATAGTACCTAGTATTTAGTAGGATGTTGGTATTGTTTGTTAAATAAATGATTCAAAAAATCATCCCCAAATGGTTCTTTGACCATGGCTGTGTTTGCCAAAAGTCATCTGTTATTAGCACACTGAAAGAACGAATAGGATAATTAACTTAGGGCAGACTCAGACAGGGAAAAGGCCAGTTTTATCAGGGACGGATGAAAGAGAATTGTGCTTGGACAAAATTTTATAATACATGACTACTCCTGAGTCTCACTTCCCCATGCAGTGTGCCAATTCTCTGCCCTTACATCAGTGTCTTTGTGCAGCTCAAATCAGGGCTGACAGCTATACCCCCTCCAAAGTACCTGACCTTCCTGAGTTGCTTTCTTCTCTTCAGTTTCCCCATCAATACTCTGCGTTGACCCACTGCCCCACTCCCAGCTGGGCGGTGAGGAGGATGGGATGCTAACAGACACATGACGTGCTGGAAGATAGAGGACAAGCAAGGCCCCTGTGGACTGGATTTGGGGTATCAGGAGACTCTGCAGAGTAGTCAGTAACTGTTCCCAAAGCAAGTGGGGAGTAAGGGTCCCCAAATATCCTACATGCTAATGAGGCTAAGTGGTGAGAAGCAAGATTGAAACAAGTTGCCCAAATGCCCCCGTGGTGGTTGTTCACTCACTCTTCTCCAAGCAGACAGAGGAAGAGATAGTCTCATGACTATGGGGCAGCAAATCTGGGGCTGAGAAGCAATGCGGGTGTGGCTGCTGAGTCAAGGAATCCCCCAAACTGTAAAAAAATGATGCTAGCAATGAGGACCTTGCCATTCATCATATACTTTTGGGTGAACCAAAAACATCAGAAGTGTGCTCTCTCTGAGCCAGGAGCAAGCAGCTGCTCCAAAACAGAAGTGGATGCGTAGCCTTGCCAAGTAGAGCAAAGCCGGCCAGGCTCAGGTTCAGCCCAACCTGGCCAGCGACAAGGATGGAGTACTGGGTGCAGTGGTAGTCAAAGGTACCAAGACCGTGGCGACATGCACAGGCCCAGAAAACGCAGGGACTGTGGGCTCAGATACCCATCCAATGGCACGAGGGACTTGAGGGAGGAAGTAGCACCAGAGCTTAGGCACTGATGCCAGAGCAAGCAGTCATGGGAGAAAAAAGCCACCCCACTTTGCCCACAGGCTGACCTCTCCTCCATTCTTAAATCCTTGAATTCCTAGAGGGATAGCAGTGCTCTCCTGGCTGCTGTTGCTCTAGCTCCTAACACACACACATTGGACTCTGTCCACATTCTTACAAGGGGGAAACAGTGCCTGATTTCAACTAATGGATTTTGGACACTAGGAAAGTGAAACTAAAGTGATTTTGTGGGTGAGGGCCTCTGGGTTGATTTGATGTATTATTGTGGCTTCCACATCTGAATGTATATGGAGCTGATGTGTTACATATTTGCATTCCCCTACTCCTGAAGTATCAGAGTGTTTCCCCTATTCAGGGTCTGTGACACCTGGAGAGGTGCTAATGGAACATCATCCTCACCACCCCACCCCCACCACCACAACAAAGTAGCTTGGGTAGTCCAGTAGAAGCACTATAAAATCCTACAAGGGGGAAGTTAGGGCTTACTCGTGCCATTTCCCAGTGCCACATCACCACCTGTACTAGGCAGTCTGGTACACTTCTTTTAAAAATAAAGCATCTGAAAACTATGAAACATTGATAAAAGAAACTGAAGATGACACCAACAAATGGAAAGATACTCCATGCTCATGAATGCGAATAATCACTATTGCTAAAATGTCCATACTATTCAAAGAAATCTATAAACTCAATACAATTCTCATCAAAATAACAGCATTTCCATAGAACTAGAACAAATAATGCTAAAATGTATGAAATCACAAAAGATCCTGAATACCCAAAGCAATCTTGAGAAAGAAGAACAAAGCTGCAGGTATCACAATTCCAGATTTTAAGAATACACTAAAAAGCTATAGTAATCAAAACAGTATGATACTGCGATAAAAAAGAGACACAGATGAACAGAACAGAACAAAGAGCCCAAAATAAACCCACGCTTATATCATCAATTAACCTATGACAAAGGAGGCAAGAATATACAATGGGAAAAGACAGCTTCTTCAGCAAATGGTGCTGGGAAAACTGGACAGCTACATGTAGAATGAAACTGAACCACTTTCTAACACTATACACAAAAATAAACTCAAAATGAACTGAAGGTCTAAATGTGAGACCTGAAACCATAAAAATACTAGAAAAGAACACAGGCAGTAATTTCTCTGACATTGGTCATAGCTACATTTTTCTAGATGTGATTCCTAAGGCAAGGGGGAGAAAAAGCAAAAATAAACTACTGGGACTCTATCAAAATTAAAAAAAAAAAAAAAAGCTTTTTTGGGGCACCTGGGTGGCTCAGTTGGTTGAGTGTCAGACTTCTGCTCAGGTCATGATCTTGTGGTCCTTGAGTTCGAGCCCTACCTCAGGCTCTCTGCTGTCAGCCTGTCAGTGCAGAGCCCACTTCAGATCCTCTGACCCAGTCTCTCTGCCCCTCCTCTGCTAGCACTCTCCCAAAAATAAATAAATATTTAAAAAAAAAAAAAAGCTTTTTCACAGGAAAGGAAAACATCACCAAAACAAAAAGGCAACCTACTGAATGGAAGAAGGTATTTAGAAATCATTCATCCAATAATTGGTTAATATCCAAAATGCATAAATAACTTATTGACTCAACACCAAAAAAGAAAAAAAAAATTTGATAAAAACTGGGCAGACGACCTGAATAGACCTTTTTCCAAAGAAGGCATACAGATAGCCAACAGACACATGAAAAGATGCTCAACATCACTAATCATCAGGAAAACGCAAATCAAAACCACAATGAACCATAACTTTATACCTATCAGAATGGTTAAAATAAAAAAAGATAAGACATAACAAGTGTTGGTGAGAATGTGGAGAAAAAGGAGTCCTTGTGCACTATTGGTGAGAATGCAAATTGGAGCAGCCACTGTGGAAAACAGTATGGAGGCTCCACCAAAAATTAAAAATAGAATTACCATGTGATCCAGTGATTCTACTACTGGGTATTTACCCAAAGAAAATGAAAACACTAATTTGAAAAGATATATACACCCCTATGTTTATTGCAGCATTATTTAGAATAGCCAAGATATGGAAGCAGCCCAAGTGTCCATCAATAGATGAATGGATAAGGAAGATGCGGTATGTACACAGATGCCCGCACACACACCACTGGAATGCTATGCAGCCATAAAAAAGGATGAGATCTTGCCATCTGTGACAGCATGGGTGGACCTAGAAGGTATTATGCTAAGTGAAATGAGTCAGACTGAGAAAGCAAATACCATATGATTTCACTCATTTGTGGAATATAAAAAAACCACAATGAATAAGCAAACAAAAAAAAAAGGAGAATGAGATCTATAAATTCAGAGAACAAACTGATGGTTGCCAGAGAGAAGAGGGGTTAGGGCAAAATGGATGAAGGCGAGTGAGAGATACAGGCTTCCAGTTATGGAATTTCTAAGTCACAAGAATAAAAGGTATAGAATAGGGAATACAGTCAATGATATTGCAATAGCACTCTTTGGTAACAGACGGTAGCTACACTTGTGATGAGGCATACCATAATACATAGAGAAGTTGAATCACTATGTTGTACACCTGTAACTAATGTAGTATTATATGTCAACTAGAGTCAAACTTAAAAACTTAAGTCAATTAATTTAAATTAAAGAGTAGCTATTAACCTCCTACTAATCTCTTGGGTGAAATTATAGGTCTTATGATATTCCCAATTGGAGTTGAGTCAACTCAGATTCAATGAATAACACAATGGGAAGGGCCCAACAAGCCTTACTTATGAAGTAGAAATGGTATATTCAAGAACAGAGCTGCCCTGGCTTTAGTGGCATCTTGGGTTTATGTGACAAAGTGGCAGCAACACTTTAAGGAAAATTTCATCCCTCCACTCTGCCATTTGAAGTAAAACTCACTGGCTCAAAGGATACCTCAATTTACAGAGGTTCTCTTAAATACCTAGGCCTGGTTCAATGATGGTTTGTCTAAGCTGAAACCCAATAGTATCTACTGGGCTGTTATGGCTATTCAAACCCAGTGTCAGGTATGCAGAACTGAAAATAGATGAGGTTGCTTCATTCAGTGGGCAGAACTCAAGGCAGTCCTCACAGCTCTAGCCAACAATCCATTTAATGAAATGTGCTATATTTTTATTGACTCTTGGTTCTTGCCAATGGCTTAGCTATCTGGTCTGCCACTGGAAGACTACAGCAGACAGATTAAAGACACCCTTCTTTGTGGGGTGAACTGTGGAAACAAGTCATGTAGTTTCCATAGGGGCCCATTTTCTGATAAGACTAACTAGAATCAAGTTGCTGATCAAGACTGCACCATTCAGATTGCCACTTAGATCCATCACTGCACTGGATATGGCAATGCATCCACCATCATAGGCTAGGCATGCAACAAAAAATGATGCAGAAGCTAACACTGTGACTTCAACTCCTGCCAAAGTCAGTCCATTTGTCTTCTGGTAAAAGAAGCCATACTAATGGGAATTATTAACCCCTTCTGCTCCTGGTAAATTGACTATGTCAGACCTGGACCTCCTCCAAGGGATACTACTGAACCTCACCACGGCTGACACTTTTTCAGAGTACAGTGTTGCTGTTCTAGTCTAATCAGTCAACTTTGATCACATCCTTATGACTCTGGAAATTAAACTGTGTCATTTTTTTCTGCTTTCTGGATCCATACAACCTTTTGTTGTAAAGACCACCCAACAAGGGCCAATAGGTCAAGATATTTGATGGATATGCCATGCTCCCTCCAACCCACAGGTCTCAGAGATTGTTAAGCACTGGACTAGCCTCCTCAAAAATCATTTCAAAAAGATTCTGACTCAAAAAAATGCTCTTTAATACTTCCTGGTCCACAAGTAAGGAAGGTAGTTTGGCCATTAAATGCAGTAATCCCCAAAAAGGATTTGTCCTGGGTAGTGATCAAAAAGCAAGGGGTTACACATGATGAGCAACCACCTCACACCTGTCAGAATGGCTAAAATTAATAACACAAGAAACAACAAGTGTTGGTGAGGATGCAGAGAAAGAGGAACCTTCTTGTACTGTTGGTGGGAATGCAAACTGGTGCAGCCACTCTGGAAAACAATATGGAGGTTCCTCAGAAAGTTAAAAATAGAACTACCCTACTATCCAGCAATTACACTACTAGGTGTTTACCCAAAGAATACAAAAATACAGATTCAAAGGGGTACCCATACCTCAATGTTTATAACAACATTATCAACAGTAGCCAAACTATGGAAAAAGCCCACATGTCCACTGACTGATGAATGGATAAAAAGGATATGATGTGTGTGTGTGTGTGTGTGTATACATATGTATATATATATACACACACACAATCATATGTATATACATACACACACACACACACACACATATACATACACACACATATACGTACAATGGAATATTACTCAGCCATCAAAAGGAATGAAACCTTGCCCTATGCAACAACGTGGGTGGACCTAGAATCTATTACGCTAAGTGAAAAAAAATCAGGCAGAGAAAGACAAACACCATCTGATTTCACTCACATGTGGAACTTAAGAAACAAAACAGATGAGTATATGGAAAGAGGGGGAAAAGAGAGGGAGACAAACCAGAAGAGATTCTTTATGATAGAGATAGAGGGTTGATGGAGGGAAGTGGGTGGAGGATGGGCTAAATGGGTGATGGGTATACAGGAGGGCACCTGTGTTGAGCACTGGATGTTACATGTAAGTGATGAATCACTAAATTCTACTCCTGAAAACATTACACCATATATAAACTAAGTAGAACTTAAATAAAAATTTGAAAAGAAAGACAGAAAGGTAATATATACCTTTCACAATATACGTATTGTGAAAATCCGACATTCCACCCTAACCATTTCTGAGCATGACATGTCTTTCACCCCTAATAGCAACCTCAGGCCAGCCTGTTTGGTATATCCTCTGAGTGGCAATCCCACCAAAAGGGGACCTACCATATCCAAACCTAAATCTGATTCACCTACCTGAATTCTCTTATTGAATTATGATGGTCTTAGATCATGAAGACAATGACCACCTGGTTGGGTACATTGAGTTCCCACACAGGCTGGGAAGAGAACATAATTGGTCTCTGCAAATTTATAAAAAATGCTCTTGTTCCACTTGTACCTAATTTTTCAAGACAAAAAGTTTGGGTTCAATTAGGGAATGACTGGGGTAGGGGGATGTGCCATTATAGCCACAGACGTGGAAAGCACTGATTTTGTGGCCATGGAGGGAAAGTAACAGTCCAGGTAGGGAATACCTCAGAACCTTATTCCCAGTGGAAGGATATCCTATGGTGTACTCTCTCATACAAACGTGCCTTTGGTGATTTAGGTCACCATTACATAGGTTTTGTTAAATCATGGGGGTATACATGGAGGGGAGGAATGATTAATGCTCTCTTAGTGCCCTATATCCAACACTATAGCCTAATAAAACAACCATATGGCCCATCTGAGTCAAGCAGCAGCATCTGCAGCATCTAACACATTGCTGGATTTATCCTTCCCATCCATGGGCTTTAAAAACAGAAAGGATCATGTGGACACGGCTGGTCATCAACTATCCCACTGGGCCTGGCAACACAGGATACCCCTTTGCAGGGAATATGACTTACTTCTTGGCCCATCTATTGCCATCTGTAACTATTCAGTAGGTTGGTCTAAACTCCCTTGTAATGGATAACAGAGTGGTCTTAGACTATATCCTGGCTATATGGGGGAAAAAAAAACATCCACTGATTCCCCCTAGGACTTATTTGCAGTTGACTGAGTCCTGGGGAGATGGTTGAGGTGAATACTGCAAGTATCACAGTCTTGTTCCCCATAACCTTAATGAAATACTATATGAAACAAAACTAATGAATTTGGCTCTAGCATCTGTTAGATTAATCAGAATAGACAATATAGTGGCATACTTAGGTGAAAATTTGCCAAAAGTTAAGATAGTATAGGACCAAGGGGTTGCTTATTAGGAGAGATGGTGCTTGGAGGGGTTCTCACACTCCTGAGAGTGCCAAGAATGCAAGGCACTCTCTTTATTCAGATCATTCTCAGAGTCATATTCTCAGTGAGCCACCTTCAGGGTGAGGTCCTGTCTCCCTCCATATAAAAGAGTGATCTTGCTTCCTGCTTGCTATAAAGTGGTGGGCTCCTCAAGCTCAGTATTCTCCAGCTCTGACTCAAACCCACTGCCTATGCAGGATCCACCTGGACCCTCCACATTGCTCCCTGTGGGACTTGGGAGACAAAGGAATGGGCACAAACATCCTGATGCCCATGCTGTTTACTGTGCCATGAGTAATATGGTCCTTTGTTTCTGATCCTGGAGTTTCATGTCTTCTGCCATTATCCACAAAACTATACCAGGCTAACATTAACTTGAAGGGAGAGTTAAACCTCAAATGATCACAGTTTTGTTTTTTTTTTTACTTTATTTCTTTATTTTGAGAGACAAAGGTGAGTGAAGGAGGGGCAGAGAGAGAGGCAGAGAGAGAATCCCCAGCAGGCTCTGCACTGTCAGTGCAGAGCCCGACAGGGGGCTTGAACTCACACACTGTGAGATCATGATCTGAGCCAAAACCAAGAATTGGATGCTTAACTGACTGAGCCACCCAGGCACCCCAAATCATCATAGCTCTTGACACTAGTTAAGGGCAGGGGTAGGAGGAAATGGGTTGACATTCACTGAAGTGAGTGACCATACTGACATGGTATTCCTTTAGGAGCCTTTGCATTTTAAAAGGGGACAGGCTGAAGAGAGATCATTCTTATTAACCTTAAAAAAAAAAATGTATGTCTAATAATAAAATTGCTACTACACATCAAGTAGACAGATGGAAGACACTCCCCCACTGGCCTTCTGCTTCCAGGACTGAGAGGGCTGTTTAAGCATCACTCAAATAATACAGAGTAGGTCATCACAGAAGGCAATGTAGGCAACTGAAAAAGCGTGGGTTATGAATTTGGACAGGTCCAGCTTTATATCCTGGCTTTGTCATTACCACTGGAAACTAAGGTAAATTATTTAAGGCCTCAGAATCTCCTGTATCTTCATCAATACAACAGGAATATTAACACCAATCTCATGCAGATCAAATAAATTAGATGTCATATAAATCACCTAGCCCTGAGCCTAATGACTACCCCTTCCCTCTCTTAGTCTACCTCTACAGACCAGGTGCCCCACCTCACAGGTGCCTGAGCTCACAGCTTGTCTCTTTCAGTCATTCATAGCCACCCCTCCTACCCAAATTCATGAGGCAATTTATTCCTCATCAGCACAGAAGGCCTCTTCTTCACAGGTCCGTGCTGAGGCTCCACCCATTTTACTGTCTCTGTCTGAGACACGTTGATGCTCATGTCACAGACATGCATGCCAGGGACTTTCCCTGGTCTGATGGTGGCAGCCCCTTATCTTCAGTCTTCCTCCTGCAGCTGCTGGTTCTGAGTCTGGAGGCCACAGGACAGAAAAACAAAGCTGTAAAAGGCCTATGCTGGCCTTAAGGGGTTGGATTCACCTTTCTGCAGCCCAACAACTATTGCCAAATGGAAAAATATGCGGCACTCAGCCCTCCTTACCGGAGCCCCTCCTCTCTGCTCCCCACCTCCTCCCCTTCCACTTCCTGGTAGAGGAGCGCAGCCTAGTATTCCAGTGAATATGCCAGGGAGGAGCCAGAATCCTCCAGCTGCTGCTTTGAATTACACTTAACCAACTTGTTAAGTTCCTGGGGATTCTAATTTACTTACCTCTCCTCGGTAATGCTTAGTATAGCACTTTGCACGTCCTAGGCACCATGCAAACCTGAAACTGTGTTGACCTTAACAGCTTTTGACCTGCCGTCCCAGGAAATACGGACTTGGAAGAGACCTCCAGAGGCCATTGAAGTCATTTGGGAACAGGCAGGCAAAATGTTCCTTGTGTTCCAGCAGAAGGAACTGTAGCCTGGAGTGGGTAACTGACAATAGGAAGGGACGTGAGGCAAGGCCTGGCCTGGGATCCTCTGGTTTTTAAATTATGCTAAACTATGATTTACCTTGACAACTGCTGAATTTACAAGAACAAATCTTCCCAGAAAACACTACAAAGAACATCCATAATAGCATTTGCAAGAAATGCATTAAAAGACATTCGTCAGTGAAAAGAGAGGCTACAGCTGCCCAGAAAAGCCTGATTAACTTTGCAAAGGCCCAGAGTAGAAAAAAGTTACTTCTTTTCCCTAAAATGAAGCCAAGAGCCAACTGGCACTCTACACTGAGACCTCCTCCTAGGGCCTCCTTCCTTTAGGCCAAAGAGGAGCTTTGTAAGAAGCAAGTAATGAATGTTTATATTTATATATTTTTTTCAAATCTAAACAATGGTTTTTATCCTCAGGTTTCACCCGCTTTTCTCACTTTTTCTTGTATTTCTTATTTCCAACAGAGATAATAGTGAGGAAGAGACCACATGAGCCTTTCCTTGACTGTACCACCTCAGTCTGGGATTAGAATAAATTCCAAACTCCTTTGCTTCGTTTTTACTCCATGTTACTTTTTCCATAGGTAGTGGTTAGAAACCATAAATCCATAAATTTGCTAATGGTCTGGCATTTTCTTCTTCGTCATAAAATATATTACTAACAAGGTTAATTTCACCCATTGGGTATTTTTATCGTGTATATATATTTTAGCTCTGAGTCATAAGAAAATAATACACCGACAAAAGATACATTCCCTGAGGCAAATGACAAGGAATATTTTATACACAGAATTCATTTTGAGTTGGGTCAGCCCACTGCAAATATTAATAATTCCCTTTTGTAGACCATCTGAAGCCTATTTCTACGAGTATATTATATAATCCTCTGATTTTAAACCTGGAAAAAAATGTTAGATTTAATCACTTTCAACCATCTACTTTTCCAAAAGGAGACCCTGAGGCTTGGATGTGACATTACTTGCATGAAGCCTCCTTGCAAGGTAATGTCAAAAGCAAAGCAGGAAACCAGATTCCTCCATTTTTAAGCAGTTGTTTCTGAGAAAATCAAAATAAATAGCATTCAGTAAAAATGTGTTATTAATGCCTTGCATGTAGTGTCTGTTGGCCTTCAGTAAGTATCTGTTTACTGAGTACATGATTCATGGTAATTCAAAAAAATCACTGATGATAAATAAATGAGAAGAGACAAATGTCCTGTGCAGATGAATTCCAAGTAATTTACATAGATATTCCACCCTCAAGGAGGTGAAGCATAACTCCCTACTCCTTGAAACTATGGGCTGCTCATAGTGACTTCCTTTCCAAAGAGGACTGTGAAAAGGTGGAAGAACTAGGATAACTTCACTGTGGAGAAACTGACAAATACTACCTCAGCAAGATGACCAAGGTCAACACCAACAGTGATAAGTCATGATGGCAGTGTGTACCAACAACATGATGTCGTAAGAATGGTACTTCACATTTGTGGTCTTCCTTCTGAAGAACTAGGCCCCAATCTAGTCATGAGAAAAACAAAGTGAATCACAACTGAAGGGCATTCTAGAAAATACCTCACTAGTACTCTTCAAAACTCTCTAAAACTAGGACAGTCTGAAAAACTGTCCAGCCAAGGAGAGCCTAAGAGATGGCCACTAAATTTAATGAGGCATCTTGGGTAGAATCCTGGAACAGGAAAAAAGACATTAGGTAAAAACTAATGAGATCTGAAAAAAGTAAGAACTTAAGTAAATAATAATAGTATTGATATTGGTTCATTAATTGTAACAAATGCACCATACTAATAATGTAAGGTGTTAATAATAGGGGATTAAGAAAACTAGAATACACAATGCATGAGGACAGGCGTCTTTGTTTTGTTCACTGATGTTTCCCAAGTTCAGAGAAGAGTGGTACATGGTAAGACCTCAACAAATATTTGCAAAATAAATGAAGAAAGCTTTAGGGTAAGAAATGACCCTTTTTAAAAAACATATATTATATGAAATGAGATCTAAAATGCTATAGCTGATTTTTCAAAATAAATATACCAAAACTTAAACACTCATATGATCATGGGCCCTCTAAAGTAGTACCCTTGGCAGGCACATACTTAATGCAATCCTGCTGTTATTCCTCCAAATGGTTTTAGAATTCCTCACTTGGAATCCATTAGCCCTCACAGAATCAAGTCCAAACATGAAAAATGAGACCTTCATGATCTAGGCCCTGCCAAGCTCTCAATACTCATTACTATTCATTCCCCTCTAACAGTTTCATCTAAACCACTTCCCTTGAGACACGTGTCCTCCTTCCTAAATCTTCTCCCCTTCACCCATCCACTGAAAAAGTTCTGATTCCTCCTTAAGACCCTGGCCTGAGGGATACAGTCTCTGAAAATCTCTTCCTTACTGTCACATCACTATCAACCCAAGAGAGAATTGATCTTTTTTGGGGAACCTACCTCTTTTCCTTACTATTGCCCTTATGATGAGCTGTGTGTTTTTTTTTTAATTTTTTTTTCAACGTTTTTTAATTTATTTTTGGGACAGAGAGAGACAGAGCATGAACGGGGGAGGGGCAGAGAGAGAGGGAGACACAGAATCGGAAGCAGGCTCCAGGCTCTGAGCCATCAGCCCAGAGCCCGACGCGGGGCTCGAACTCACGGACTGCGAGATCGTGACCTGGCTGAAGTCGGACGCTTAACCGACTGCGCCACCCAGGCGCCCCATGATGAGCTGTGTTTATGTGCTTATCTTTGTTTTCCATATTAGCCTGTGAGCTTCTCAAAGGCAGGGACCTCGTACATCTCATCTCCATATCCGCAGCTACCTACAGAGCTGCTAACTCACTGCCTACTGAACTGAATGGAATCGAACAGAACTGTAATTAAATCCAGAGTCGTATGACACAATGTCTTTTAATAACCTCAGTGGTGGCAAATCTTAATACTTTGAGGATGAATATATGATTGAAAAAAAGATCAAAGCCATCTAGAACCTGGTTTGATAAACAAAGTGAGTAATCACACTGAGTAATGCTATTTTAAACAAAGAAGGTTTATAAATAACGAGATTAATGTCCTTATATGTCTCATAAGGTAAATAGGTTTAAAAATCAGTCTTAGTAATCTTATCACTAAGTCTGTGCCTACCTCAAAATGCTTTCATATGCAGATAATAGAACCTAGTTATTGCAAGGATTTGTCCCTTCATTTATTAAACAATGTGCTTTTAAGAAAATGTACTAAAAAAAAAAAGAAAAGAAATGAAAACATACTCAGTATCTGTGAGGACAGATCTACCCAGTCTCTACACAAGTCAGACTGTGATAAATGACAAAGATGTGAACACTATACTTTAGGAACACAGATTCTGGAGCAGGTCTTTTTTTATTTGGCACCAGTTTAAGATTTTATCATTTTATTTTGTTGTGGTAAGAACGGTTAACATGAAATCTACCCTCTTAAAAAAATTTTTAAGTGTACAGTACAATATTGTTGACTATAGGTCCAAAGCTGTAGAGCAGATCTCTAGAACATATTCCTCTTGTTTAACTGAAGCTTTATGCCCATTTCCTTCTCCCTCTAGTTTCTGGCAAGTGCCATTCCACTTTTCAATTCTATAAATTTGATTTTAGATAACTCACATAAGTGGAATCATGAAGTATTTGTCTTTCTGTGATTGGCTTATTTCGTTTCACATAATGTCCTCAAAGTTCACCCATGTTGGGACACCTAGCTGGCTCAGTCAGCAGAGCATGTGACTCTTGATCTCGGGGTTGTATGTTCAAGCCTCACATTGAGTGTAGAGATCACTTAACAATAAAATCTTTAAAAAATAAATATTTTTCAAAAGTTCATCCATGTGGTCACATATTGCAGAATTTTTCTTAAGGATGAATAATATACCATTGTATTTATTAACAAATTTTCTTTATCCATTCATCTGTCAATGGACATTTATGCTGCTTCCACATCTTGGCTATGGTGAATAGAATGAACGAGGGAATAGTTCATTTTTTTTGAGAAGGTATTAAAAAAGCATTCTCACTGAGTTGTTGTCTTTGGCCACCTTTAGTGCTGGATGGCTAGGGTGCAGCTGATATGGTATATGGTGGGAGACAGAATTGGAAAGGAAGGTTTAGGCCAGATTGTGACAGCCTTTACTGCTAGTCTATGGTGTCATTCTATTTTTTAAAATGTGAAATCTTTGGAAGTTTCTAAGTTCAAGGCAAGTACAAGCCCTATGTTTCAGAAAGGTGACCCTATTGGCTGCATGGAGGACAGACTGAGATGTTCAAAGTAAGGGATGAGACTAGAGAAGCATGAGAGGAAGACCCTCAGGCATGGTATTCATCTGGGCCAGTGATTCTCACATTATTGGTCTCAAGACCCCTTTACCCTCTTAAAAATTACTGACAACATCAAGGAGCTTTCATTTACATGGGTTATATTTATCTATTTTTACTGTGTTACAAATTAAAATTGAATTCTAATTACTTATTTTTGAAAGAGAGAGAGAGAGAGAGAGAGAGAGAGAGAGAGAGAGAGAGACATAGCGTGACTGGGGGAGGGCAGAGAGAAAGAGGGAAACACAGAATCCAAAGTAGGCTCCAGGCTCTCAGCTGTCTGCACAGAGCCAGATGTGGGGCTTGAACTCACGAACCATGAGATCATGACCTGAGCCAAAGTAGGATGCTTAATCAACTGAGCCACCCAGGCGCCCCTAATATTGAGGAATTCTAAAACACAAGATTGCATAAGCACATATTCCATTAGCCATCAGAGATGTTTCTGGTTTCTGTAGCTTCTGAAAAATGCCACCCTATACTCCTTTTTTAACAAAATTTTTATTTTTTATTTTTTGAGAGAGCACAGGTGTGCACGTGCACCTGTGTGTGAGCAGGGGAGGGACAGAGGAAGAGGAGAGAAAGAATCCCAAGCAGGCTCCACAACCAGCACTGGACTCAGGGCTCCATAGATCTCAGGACCTGAGCTGAAATCAAGAGTCAGATGCTTAACCAACCCAGCCACCCAGCCGCCCAGCCACTTTCTACTCCCTAAAGAATGAGAGTGAATGAAGAAAATGTTTCACTCTTACAATGAAAATATTCTGATCTCACAGATCCCCTGAAAGGGTTACCCCAGGGATCTCAAGAGCATACCTTCAGATCCACCGACCTAGGCAACAGAACCAAGGCAAGAGACAACAGGAAAGAAAAAAACACAGATTATATTTCAGAGGTAAGACCAAGTAGATCTTGGTGACAGATTGAGTTGGTAATGGGGTTAAGCGCAGTGGTTTGAGAACAAATGAAGGAGAGGGAAACCTAAGAATGAATCAGATTGGTATCTTGGAACACTAGGTGGATGGTGATTCTTTCCCCCAATCCCTCTCACATTTATATATGTGGTTCATAAAATAAAATTTCTATGTGCTCACATAATATTTAACAGTGTCCCTTAACTTTGTATTAAGAGGTACAAACTTCCAGTTATAAGTCATGGGATGAAAAGTACAGCCTAGGGAATATAGTCAAGGATACTGTAATAACTTTGTATGGTGACGGATGATAACTACCCTTATCTTGTTATTTTGTAATGTATATAAATGTTGAGTGACCATACTGTATACTTGAAACTAATATTTTTGTGTCAACTATACTTCAACTAAAATTTTTAAAAGTGTCCCTTTATTTTCCTTACCTTCCTATTGAGATTCTTGAGCAGACTCAGGACATTCTAACTCTGGACACTGTATGAATCTCTTCCTCCCACCAACAGTACCTACTAAGCACTCAGTATAAATGCTGTGTGAATGAATAGGCATTGACTAAGTGAACTGAGTCTAGTTAATTAAATATTCTGAGCCCTCAGATAAACATAAAAATGCAAATGTCTACTCTTAAACAATGAATCACCTTTTAAATATTTATTGAAATTATTTTCCTAAGGGGACAAGCTTCAACCCTGCCAGTCCAAGAACAATAGCACTACATCAGCTTCACTCTAAGAAACACCCACCATTTAACTGCCTTTAAGTAGGGCATGTCCATTTAATTAGTGTTAAGTCTAATTAACAAGATTTCAACACAGAACAAGGCAAAAGTCAACTTTTTATTTCCTGAACTACTGAATCAATTGCTGATGATTCTGACTGAACCTGAACTCATTTTTTTAAATATAATTTCATTCCAAAGTCTTTATGAACCCTTCTGTTTTCACCCCATTCACTTCAATAGATGTGTTCAGTTTGCCATTTGATTTCAATCAGCCACTTCATTACATTTTTTCTGACCTGTAACTGTTCCAACAAACCCAGACACATTCCCAGAATCCCACACTAAGTCTCAGGAGATGATATAGTAATTAACGTTTTTAAACCTCGCTTTTTTCTCAGAACATGCAGAGCTGTCGTAAGACCTTACTTCACTCACGTCCAGTTTTGTTCTCCAACTCTGCATGGACTGCTCCTGCCATGCCCATGGGTCTTCTCTTCCCTGATCAGCTTGAGCACATCATTCTTCTGTGCCTTTCCTTGTGCTGTTCCTCTCATCTGGTTTGCTTTTCCCTCCCTCCTCTTCCTTTCTTTCAAGGTATAGCTCAATCATCCCATCCTATAGGAAGTCTTCCCCCGTCCCTCTGGCCTGGTTTAATCGCTCACTTCCCAAAGCCCCATTCATGTTCATAGTATTTCTCTAGGAGTTTCATGCCGTTTACGCTATGACTCATGAGGCTGTGGGCTGCTTTTATCCATAATGTCATGCGTATAATCAACCCTTCATAATTGTTGCTTGAATAGAACTGAACACCCAGCAAAGATAATAGGAGAGAGAGGCTTGAACCTCATAACCCAGCTCACATGCAAGAGCTTCCCAAGTTCCTAGTCCACATTTGATCTCTTGTCAATAAGAAAAGGCTTCTCTGTAGCATTTAGCATGTATTCTCAAATATGTCATCATAGTTTAAGAATTATTAAATTTCCAGTTCACCTTCTCAGAGTGGGTAATAAGGAAGCTTTTAACTGGAGAAAAAATGACATGTGATCCAGAACAATGAGTGGGATAACCATGGATCTCCAAGTACTTCCTACCTTGGCATTTCTCCTACCTGCTGTCCAAGCACTGTACCCTGCTTTATGAGTGAACGTATCAGGTGTATTACTGTCCCTAAGATTACAGCTTGTTCGAACTAATCTCTAAGCTTAATTGACTTCCCCCATTCTTTCGCTTCTTCCTTCAACACCAAGTTCATGTGGTCTTCCTTCCACATTTTCCTGACAAGAATCAGAAAATATTAGTACCTGAACTTCTATTTCCATTGATCACAGCCTTAATTAACAGACGGGAGAGACTGAGGCTAAATAGGTGACGTGACTTGTCTAAACCCACACAGCTGCCACAGAATCCCAGTCACTTGGACTTGTGATGCTACCCCCTTTTCGCCATTTCCACTTCAATATTTACTCACCTTATTCTTCTCTCAGCCACGCTATCTGATGAGAGTTTTTTCATGCTGGATAGAGACAATTCCCACTAAATGGGCACAGGATTGTGTCAGTGTGAATCAACAGAAAATATGTGGCATTTGGAGCTAAACCTATGCAGGCTCTACCCCTCTGACCTTGGGCAATTTATATCCTCATCAGTAAAACGGGGCTAAACATAAGTGGAACTTAGTGGGGTGTCAGACGTTTGGACCAGCCATGGAGAAAATCAACACCTACCACAGCCTGCTGTGTGGGTGAGGACAAGTCCCCTATGCAGGATGGCCTGGAGAGGGTAGGCTGAATCTGGATGGCCCCCTTTCAGTTCTGAACAGTTCCTTCATTCTGGGATCCGGGGTAATGTCTACTGAAGTAAAACACCAGCTGGTTTTTAAGAAGGGAAACATTTATGCTGCCTCTGCATACAGTCATAAGAAAAAACAACAGATAGCTTTCCAACGATCTAGTCCAAAACATAAAAATTAAAAACTAGCTCTCTGCCAAAATGCTTCAAAATATTCTTGAAGAGTTCAAAACTCTAAAGCCTGACCTTACGGTCAAGGGCATCAACCTCCCAATGCAGCTATTTTCGCCCTCTTACCCTGTCCAAAGGCCACATTTCCTTCTTGACCAGTTATTATATCCTTTAACCCTTACCTCTGGGTCCCTATGCATGGGATTCAACTTTTTATCATTCCAAAGCAGAGCTAAGCACAAAGGCTGCTCACTGAACCAGGGCCAGAGTATGGCATAGGCCTATTTTTTATAAAAAGTACTCCCTTTTATTATAAAACAGAAAAGGGAGCCCTAAGTATGGTGTGTGTTTTGTGTGTTTACGTTCACACAGTTAAAAGAATGGAATGAGAGTAAACCTTTAACAGTGGAAACCTTAGAAGGCTGGGTTCAGAAATGGGCAGAGATGAAACGATTGCTTCGTTCTTTAAATACCTCTAATGTTTTGAACTGTACCAATCAGCATGTAGTTGTTTCTACATCTTATAAAATGAAGAAAATAATTCTTTTTTTAATGCATGCCTTTCAGTTTTTAACAAAATGAGTGCCGGTTGTTGTTATTTTCATTCCCAACTAGCCTTCACTTTCCAAAAAACAAAAACAGTTTAGAAAATAGGGGACAATTTAATCTTAGATTTACTAAATTAGCAATAAACTTCAAGTTCTCAAAAGTCTGATGGTAAGACTATTCAGTTCCCCATTTTCTTTTGATTTATAGATGTAACTCTGTACAGATTCACTTTCTTTGATCAATAGTCAATTGATCAGAGTGAAAAATAATTCCACATCTCAAAAGGTGACCAAATCAAAGTGTTTTTTGGGGTTTTTTTTTGTTTGTTTCTTTTTGAGATTAACTACTGATCGTTCCCTATACAGCTTCTTTGGAGGCTGTAGTAGACAGTGTTGGTGCCTTGTCCTGTCCCCTTACCAGGCAGGTGCCCCCCGTGAGTAAGTGCTGGCTCAAAGCTGCACCCTTCTCTGGAGAACTGTCCTTACCAAGAACTCTCTAGGGGGTTAAGTGCCTCCCGCCACTGCCCACTGGGTAAGGCACAGCCACTGGCTGAGCTAAAAAAAACATACTCCACTTGCTTCAAGGTGAGATTACCCTGGAGTACCATTCACAATCCAGAGCTATCCATGGGCACTTCATCAAAAGCCATGTCTTTGCTTTTTTTTTTTTTGCCATTTCCTCACTTCCTTACAAGTTTCTCTCTCAATAAATTACTTGTACTAGATAAATAAATCACTCTCATTTCAGGGAGTGCTTTGGGAGATGCTAATGAGGAATATTTATATAATTATAAATACATTTATAGTTGACATATACATTTATATAATTCATACAATTTATATAATGATTTCATATAAATTTCATATAGTTTATAGTCAACTGAGACCTACATTTTTTAAAAAACTTAACAAATTATTATAAAGAAACAGCCAGCTCGCCACTCCCCATATTCAGGTATGATGAAATCCAAAATTCTGTCCAGGTTGACAGCAAGATCTACTGCTTGGAAGCATAGAAATCAGGATAAAATGCAATTATTATGTATGGCATACATGGTAGGTGTTTAAGACACACTTAACAACTGAAGAATTTTTTGCCAAAATTTACTTGACTGGAAAGAATGAATGAATGAATGAATGAATGAATTCAAGAATGAAACTGACAAATGAATGTTTGTAAAAATGTTCTTGAGGCTTTTATGTGATTTTTTGGATCCTAGACTACCCACTTAACATATAGGGGTAACTATACAGTTTTGGGGAATGGAAAAGGGAGTTTGGGCCACATGCCAATGTTCAACCAGTCACTGCAAATTCCAATGTGATCCTGACACTATTATCCTGTCCTGTAGCCCAGAGGAAAGGGTGGAGCCTGTGGGTCCCAAAAGAATCCTTTACCTCTGAATGTAACTGGAAGGCAGGGCTAACAGCTATAGAAAATAATAAAAATACACATAAAAATGTATTAATGTCTTAACTGAGCTTTTCTAAATCTTAGCGGATAAACAGATTAATAGAAGCAACTAGAGAGAAAAAAAATGGCAAACTGGCCAATTATTCAAATAGAATCTATTTGTAATTCACAGGGTAAGTTGGAATTTTCCTTCTTTCAGGAGAATCTATTTTATAGCATGATCTTAATCCAGAATAAGTACATGTAAATAGAATTTTAAGATGTAAAAACAAATAATATCCTTACCAACTATGGACTCAGAGTCATAATGCTAAAAACCAAAAGGAAACTGTATTACATCACTTTGTGTGAAGAAATCAAGCAAATAATAGAAATGTAGTTTAATCATTCTACAATATACGAAGAGGTCAATCCTATTTTAAGTACTCTATGAGCTCCAATCATAAAACAAATTATATTTTAAAATAGTTATTCAGTGGAGGTGCCTGGGTGGCTCAGTTGGTTAAGCATCCAATTTCTGCTCAGGTGATGCTCTCATGGTCGTGAGTTCGAGCCCCACGTTGGGCTCACTGCTGTCAGTGCAGACAGAGCATGCTTCAGATCCTCTGTCCCCCTCTCTTTCTGCCGCTCCCCAGCTTATGCTCTCTCTCTCAAAAATAAATGAACATTTAAAATAGTTATCCATGACTTGAACATCTGAAGAGCATGTCTACATTTAAATGTTCAGTCCAAGAGAATATATACTTTTTCCCGTGAGGTTGCTGTTGTTTGAACAATTCAGGAGAGCTTCTTTTAGAATTACCTCCACAGACTACAAGATATTCTTTTGAAAATTTTCAGTGGGGAAAAATCTTTGCCCTTTGAGGTTGGATTTGAACCTTCCAAAACAGCCAGCACCTATTTTCAGACAAGTTTGAGGAAAACTGAATAGTAGGGCTGGATCATTAAGGCAATTACAGGTGTGTGATAACTGACAAGAACACTCAAACATAAAACAAGGAAACATGAAGGTGCTTGCTATATTCTGGTCTTCCACCTCCTGGCCCAGGTGTCCAACTCTGGGTGTCAGCATAGTGTTTTTCAGTGGGACACTAAAATCGGTTGAACTTTTCTTATAACCCTGAAGTTCAGATGTCAGGATATAAATTTAATCATATAATAACAAGGCTCTCAGCAGTAGTCCCTCAGTGGCATTAGCTTGAAGATTGACTCCCTGTAGCCTGTGCTTGTCAATCACGTTACCATACATCTTTTTGTGGCAGTGATGAATGATAAGAGTGTGGACCCTGGAGTCAAGCTGCTGGGATTGAAATCCTTGTTCCAATACTTAATATTAAGGCCAGTTATTTCACCTCTCTGGGCTTCAACGCCATCATCTGCCAAATAAAGAGAGTAACTGTACCTTCCTCATACAGTTGTTATGTAGATTAAGTAATTAACACATCTGCAGTTCTTAGAAGAGTGCCTGCTACATAGTCAACACTAAATTAGTACAGTATTAGCTGTAATTATTTTGTGTGGTGGCTACAACAGGCAAAGAATGAGAAGCTAGCCTTATTTAAAAACAAAAAAAAACAAAACAAAAAACAGCCCTTTACTGATTCAACCGCTATACTCTTCTAATTTAAGTCAGAGAACCTTAAGAGGATGGAAAGCCATATAATGATTCTCAGGGCTCTGAATATAAAGGACACAGATAGCCCTTGAGAGGCATTTTCAAGCACCGTAACTATAGATCCCAGTGTAATTTTAGGAACTTCCAAAGACATGGTGTTAATGCTGTCACCAGAAAGTGTTGGCTGTTACACTGTATTTTATTGAATATAAGATGCCAGCAGATTGAAACAAGCATCTGTTTCAGAGATACTGATATGAAAAAAAATGTGTGCCTAAGAATCAATGACATATGGTAACAAGTTTCCAAGAGGACATGTAGCTGTCCTCTTCCAGGTGAGTCCTAATCCTGAAAAGGGAAGCCTTCCCAGGATGCAGCGTGACAAAGGGGACACCTGAGCTTTGTGTTCAGAAGTGAGAATGGGAAAGCCCCCCAGGGAAGACCATGGTTTATACGAGGTGAATAAAACACAGAAGAATGTGGACAGTTTCGAGTTCCTAATGCAGGTGTTAAAAACTACCCAAGTGAATTCTGAAATTCAGAACTATTTTCCCATCTGTGGAAAGAGTACACTGTTCCCGTCAAAAGTGAACCACCCACCCAAGAGGGATGAACTCCCGAACTTGTCTTTCCACGTTGCCCTCTGGGTTTCTGGTAGCTCAGGGTTTGGACTGCAACCATAATTACCCTCACCTGGGCCGGCTGGTCTACCGTCCTCTAATAGGACCAGAGCCAAAATACTCTGTAAATAGCATTAATAAATGAAACGGGTCAGTAGGCCTCAAAGGCCTAGATCCCCTTTGTCATTTATATTCCAATTCAACAAATATTAGTCAAAGAATCTGGACTAAGTGCAAAATATTGTTTAAAATGGGACCAGGTGCAGAGTGTTTTGCTCTAAGGGATGGGAAAGATACTCAAATTTGGCATCCACCTGGAATTCAGGGGATGAAAGGAACATGAACTGGGAGTGGGAAATAAGAGAGAGGAAGAAGGTTTACATCTGTAAAACAGTCTAATTTTCTTAGCGTCTTGGACTGTCCTAGAAAGAACTTTACACAGAAGTGTAGGGAAGCCTGCCTTCTGGTAATCCACTATGATCCATCCATCATAAACTTAAAAGAAACTGAAAAAGTGGTTCTAAGTTTCTTTGCATAGCACACTCTCTCTACTCCACCAGCTCATGGGTCTAATTTGCAAACCGTACCATATTCCCTATGCAAGAATGTGACTTTTCAATCTATCTTCTCAAATGATTTGGAAGCATTTTTGCATAAAGTTTAGTCAGTGGAGCAAGCCCCTGAGTGAACCTACTGCTTTTTTGCAGATAATAATTATCATTCAAGTCTGATTCATTTCCTAGTATAACACCTGGGAGGTAAGCAGCAGCAAAATTTATCCTTATTTTTAAAATTAGGATTGGAAAAAAATATATCTTATTTTTACCCACTAAAAACAACTTACTGGACGCCTGGGTAGTTCAGTGGGTTGAGCGTCCTACACTTGATATTGGCTCAGGTCACAACCTTGTGGTTCATGGGCTCGCGCCCTGTGTTGGGCGGTGCAGATCAGATTCTATCTCTCCTTCTCTCTGCACTGCCCCCCCCCCACTTGTGTGCGCTTGCTCTCGCTCTCACTCTCAAAAAAACAAACTTAAAAAAATAACTTTTCAGAGCAATTAACAGTTGAGTTATATTTCAGTACTTTCATAGTTATTTAGTAATAATATTGCTCATACCCTCTTACAAGTAACTCTAAATTGTTTAATGTCTTCCATTAAGATCTGGATCAAACGTTAACTCGAATGAGATCACTGAACATCTGGGACTTGGAAATATTACATTTACACAAAGATTTTTAGAAACTAAGATTGGCGTATATTACAGCAGGAATTGGCAGGGATCTATCAGGAGACCATCTCCGGACATCATTTACCTAACTTAAATCTTACTTGTGCTTCCATCTTATATATTTTTAAAAGGCAACTGTCCAAAATGTAGAAATGAATGTTTGGTTGAATTGTCTCTAGTCTCTGTCATAACTAAACCATCAATGTCATTGTTAATATTCCTGTATTGCATATTCTCACTGAAGAACCCAGGCGGCAATATTTTCACAGCTGGTCGCCTCTGACTTATTATCTTTCAAGCTGATGACGCTGTAGCAGTGAATCTGAAGTCTTCTCTACCACTCCCACTCTTCCTGGCATTTTTCTGAAATGCCAGAGCTCCGAAGATTATGCCATTGTCTACATATCTAAAAGATGGCAATGACAAAGCATGTGACGTCATGTAAACTATGTTATTTTGACTTCTAACTTTTCCTTAAATATAAACCCTGCCTAAGGCTGCCAAGAGGTTTGGCAAAGGTCAGTCTGGTTCTATTCTCCCTCAGTGGTTAAACCGGAAGTCCTTGGCCTTAAAAATTCTTGTGGTCTACACAGACAGCTCCTCCTTTCTAAATCAAGTTCATCTTCAGTGTTTACTCAAATGTGTTTGGCCCACTCATACTTCTTTTAATGAGAATGCAGTTCCCTGCCAGAAGTCCCATTTGGATCATTTACTTTTTCTTTGTTGATCATATCAAGCAAATCATTACAAATAATAATACTGTAATAACATAGTTCTTTCCAGGAAATGTCTTCTTGCTGATGACATCTAAGACTGGATATTATTAAAATCTGACTTTTTTTTTTTCATCCTGACTACACTGCAATGTAACACCTCTTGAAGGGAGACAACGTGGGGAGATTTTCTGGCTGCTGATCAGCGTTTCAGGTTGGCGGTCAGATGAAAGCTCTGACAGAACTCTTTCCAAGGATCTGCTGTGCATGCTCAAGTTCTTTGTTCTATGTTGACTCAGGCTGTTTTATAAAATACCTCTGTAAAGACAGGCCATTGGGGAAGTTCAAAACTAAACAAAATTAATAATTTCATTTGTTTTTCATTTTCTGAACATGTATAATCCGAATAACCTTATTATCCCTTAATAGCAAATTAATGCAAACTTTACCAAACTTAATGCAAAAGCCTTATAAAAAGTTGCATTTTGAAATAAAAGCATTTGCCTCCATCTTGTATCTCGTCTACTCATATCCCATCTGTTCTGATATTCTACAAGAGAGATTCTCCAGAATTAAAGAAGCAAACAGTGCTGGTTTTGATGAACCATACAAAATCTTTCCAAAGTAATATTTGTTTCCAGCAGGACTCTGTACAGCACACTTAGTAAATCACTTTCCAAAAAAAGTGGCAAGAAGTACTTCTTTGGCAGTAGATGGATAACAATAACAAAAAAAGGTAGTGTCTACGGGAAAAAACATTTAATCTTAATGTTAGGATGTATTTGGCCACAATTACAGAATACCAACTAAAACTAAAAAACAAAAAATAATATACAAGAATTTCTATTTCACTTAAACCAGAAGCCTGTTAAAGGGTTCACAGCACAGCTCAACAGTGTCAGAACTCTGAGTCAATAATATCTATTGAATACTCCATCTACTGATTCTTTTCTTCAACATGCCTTTCTATTTTCCACTGGCCCATGTGCTAGCCACGGTGGCACCTGCTGGTCCTGGGCCCAGTACCTGCAAGGTTCTATGCTTGATTCAAACAAAGTGCAAGGTAAGGTCTTTGTAGTTATGTTAACTTCCTCTTTATCAAGAAAAGGCCCATATAAAGGAAACCAAACTAAAACAGTCTAACACAACAGTCACGCAGTCACTTGACTGTCACCGACTACATCCATCTAGGTATGAACTCTTACAAAGTTAAAGCTGAAAAAGAATTTTCTGGACAATTATTTAGTGGCTCATAAAATTGATTTGAAGGCTGGAGGACTAAGATTGGAAACTAGAAAAAATCAAAGGAATCCACAACCAGGATCACGTAAGAGGAACCACTTGACCATAAAGGCACCGCCAGCCTGCAAGTACAAGGCACAGCCCCTGCCAGATGAATCTGAAATCACCATTTCATTGCACCACTGGCCCCTTGCTCACATCTACCATGAACTCACTACCTGTGAAGCCCCGTTCTAAGCAAGTTGACTTTGTCTCATTTAATTCTCAGGATTACACCCTAAAGAGAGTAATTGTCCCACTTTACAGGTGAAAATACTGAGGCTCACAGAGATGGAGCACCATGCCTCAGGTTACAGAGCTGCTATGTGAGGGACTAGCGTTCAAACCCAAGCAACCTGGCCCCTCCACGCTATCTGCCCTTCAAAGTCTAGGTAGGAGCCTCCGAGTTTCTGAGCTAATGGTCTATATCCCAACCTCCAAGAAAAGCATATATATGACCTTTATGGCTTCCAAAACTCATGTATGGCCAATTCTCTAACATGGGAAGAGAGATCAAACACTGGCAAAGAAAAATTTACAAATACCACTTCAAAGACTACAAAGAGAGACAAGAAAGAAGTAAAATAAGTGTAACGTCAAAACCTGGAAAGAAATATCCTAATTATTCTCAGGGTATAATTTCCTACATTCGGCTATATTCAGAATGTTTGTTTCAGCCTAGGAAAAACTCAGTATTTTGTTATAATTTATGGGAAGACAAATTAAAGTCAAGCGTTATATTTTTCCTTTTGCTCTCTTTAAATTATGTCAAGAAAACTCTAATAAAAGATAGCTTGTCTAATGTCAGTCCTCAGATCAGTGGAGATAAAAATGTCCTTACTTCATCCTACTTCTTAATATCTACATGATTTTCAAGAAATCATATACTCAAGCATGAACTCAGAGTTTTATTAAACACAAAAGAAGGAAAACCAAAGCAGACCAAAACAAAATAACTTTGGATAATTTTATTCTCCTCTATATCCTTAGCAGTGGAGTACAAGGGGCGGGGGCAATATCCATTTTAGTAAGGCAGGGGTAAGCTAGCCAAGCTGAGGTCATCTTTCTTTCTAATGGATATACAAAAATAGTTGTGGCCCAACTCATCTTTGTATCTCCCCTTAGCACCCTGCCCCGAAAATGTGGTCCATCTCAGTTTATACTCCAATAGTGGTACAGAGAAGACCCTATTGTCAATGTTGACAATGATCAACTCTAAGGAATAGTGACTACAACTTATTATTTTGCTCCCAAATATAGAGAAAAAGAAACTGTGCTGTTCCCAAATTACTTCTTGGATTTATGTAACCAGTATCTAATAACCACTACAGTATATACAAGAGTGATGTACTTTGATAGCAGGGGTGGAAACAAAAGCAGGGAAAATGGAAATTTTAAACTCCTTAGAAATAGAGCCCTATTCTATTCACGTGGATTTCAAATCATAAGAACTAAATTTTAAAGGAAACTCTAATGTCTTCTTTGATAAAAGTATATAACTAAGCATCTAAAGTATATAAATGTCTAGTATTTTTGCTTCAGAAAAAAAAATCTGGCTTGATAAAATTCAAAAAGTGAATTATTTTATTTTATTCAATTCAACTCTCTTATTTTATTTTATCCTATTCTGTTCTATTCTTTTTTTTTTTTTTTTTTTTTTTTTTTGAGAGAGAGAGAGAGAGAGAGAAAGAATGCGTGAGCAGGACAGAGGCAGAAGGAGAGGAAGAGAATCTTAAACAGGCTCCAAGTCCAGAGCAGAGCCCAATACAGGGCTCAATCTCACAACCGTGAGATCATGACCTGAGCCAAAATCAAGAGACTGATGCTTAACCAAATGAACCACCGAGGTGCCCCCATATTGTGAATTTTAAGGGACACACGCCACAGGAGTTGGCTCAGATAAGAACAAGAAAATAAAACTAAGAACACATCTCAAAGACCAATTCTGCTCTCGTATTTCATTTCTCATATTTTGTACACATCTATCCTCAATTTCCTGAAATGTCATCACTCTCCATTTAATAAACAAATGATAAAGAAAGCTCAAGTCATGAAATCAGTGGCACAACAATCTTCATTTGATTTGTTTTTCAATCCCACAGTTAGCTCTAAAGGCCATTTTGATTTAAAGCCTAGAAGTCAATGACTTTTTGAGAAGTTTCCTGTTTTCTTTCTTCATACAACCATATGAATGATAAGAATTTGTGGCTAATTCTAAACATAAAGCCTTTCTGCATTTAAATATTTCCACTGGTTTTAGTTTTCACCATAGGACTCTGACTCTCAAAATATCATTTCTTTTATAATTCCACAAATGTAAATTTTCCTGAATTTGCTTCTTGACAGCTTTCCAATAGGCAAAATGTGCAACTGACTTTATTGTTTTTCTAATAACATGGGCAGTTAGGGCAAAAGAATCTAATTCATCTCTGACTGTTCCTAATACTTGTTTTTTATTTGTAAGGATAAATACTCTGAAAGGAAGTTTTTGGTGACTGGGAGAGACATAATGTTATTTCTATTTAAACTGACTTTCATTAAGAAAACTCCATACTGAGTTAAACCAGCCTATTATCCTGTCCCTGACAGGAATGTATTCTGGAAAGCCACGATCATGTTCCATGAAGTTAAACTCAAAAGGTCAAAAATGTACTCAGAAAAACTAGTTTTTCCTCAATAATTACAATCATCCATAAATTCAATCTCTTTGTAGTTTAACAGGGAGAACTTTCTGAGGAAATATGTTCCATGAACTTACTCTTCACCTAGTAAAATCATCCTTGTTTGTTCTAAAATGACTTAGTTGAGCATTCAAGGCTGCCCTCTAAACTTTTCTGATATTTGAAAACTTGTTTCAAATATTTTCTTTATAAGGAACACTTTTTACCTTCTGTTAGGAAGAATGATGGATTAAACAAGTTTTATTTTCTCTCCTTACTTTCTGTATTTTTACGTACTTCTACAAATCACTAAATGCAGTTGGACCCTTGAACAACATGGGAGGGAGTTAAGGGTGCCAACCCCCTGCTCAGTTGAAAATTCACATATAACTTTTAACTCCCCCAAAACTTAACTACTAAGAGCCTACTGTTGACCAGAAGCATTGTTAAAAACAAAAACAGTCGATTAACACATATTTTGCATGGTATATCTATTATATAATGTATTCCTACCATAAAGCAAGCCAGAGGAAAAAAAATGTTATCAGAGAAAGTCATAAGTAAAGAGAAAATACACTCACAGTACTGTGAAACCCCAGGTAAGTGGACTTGTACACTTCAAGCCCATGTTGTTCAAGGGTCAACCACTCTTTGTTTTAAAGATGTTCACTAGTGATATTGAGTGTGTAGACATGTTATCAGATCTTACTGATCCTTGATTTCTTAATCAGAAAAATGAGAAGACTCTAACATGGGATAGAGATCATCTCTAAAATAACCTTCTACAGTTAAGCTGAACTTCGGAAGAAAAGTCATGGTGCAAACTCCACTGCAGTCTTGCCCTGCACTTCAACCAAAACCTAGTTAACGTCAAGTTCACGCCTAAGTAAACATAAATCCAAAATGTCTTACTCAGTTGAATTATCTGTTTTCTTCAAGTTCCTTAATTAGGTTCAATAAAAGTTGCCAAAGTCATAGACAAAATTAATTTTCCTTCTGCCTTTGGCCCTGAAATCTGTACCTTTCCTCTGTGGCATCCATCCAGAGCTCTCATGCTGGTGAAAGCAAAATTGGCAGAAGTTTCTGTATGGTCTGAACTTACAAAATGACCAAAATGACCTCTTTCATGTCAAAAAAAAATCCTGAAATACATCAATAAGAATTACTTTACGCAGTACATTAAACATGGAGACTTTTGCAAAAACTAGTATTTGTTTTTAAGAGGTGTAATTAAGTTCACCTTCAAATTATGCAAAATAAATATTTCAAGTGGTAATATTAAGATTTATTTTAATGATATAATGGAGAACTAATACCATGTAAAACAATATTTATACAGTTAACAATCTACTAGGTAGTGCATTAAATGTTTAATGAACTTTTTAGGCAACCTGATTTATTTCTGTTACTAGATAAAAGCTTTGTTCCTCTTAACAGCCATTGTTGGCTCTATACACATCACTTACAGGGTAACTAACTTTATGACAATGCAGAACAATCATCTAATACTATAACAAATTTAAATTAAAGAATCTCATAAATTATAGCAAAATAAATTCCAGATGGATCAAAGACGTAAAGGTAAACAAAGAGAAGAAACAAAGAAAGCCTTAAAAAAAACTTCACAGTAAAGAAAGTATTTTTAAAAATGACTCAAAATACAGAAACCATGAAATAAAAAACTGCTAAACTCAGCTACATAAAAGCAATACTAAAATGGAAAATACTTGCAATTCTTAACACTGACAAAGGGCTTATTTCCCTCACATACCAAAATTTCCTAGAATCAATAAGAAAAAAAGGTACCCCAAAAATGGGTAAAGGATATTACCAGACAGATCACAGAAAGGGAAATACAAATACCTTTTAAACATATGAAAGGATATTCTACTCCACTTGAAATAAAGGAAATGCTAGTTCAAATTTTACTGAGATACTTTTCTTCAAAGGTCAGATTTGTACAGATGAAACATTCAATGACAGGACATACTTGTACATTCTCATACGTCATTGACGGGAATGTCATCAATACCTCTACAAAGCGAGTTTGGTAATAACTACTAACATTTACAATTTGCATATCTTTAACCTAGCCAATTATACACACACACACACACACACACACACGCACGCACACACACACACATCCTACATACAAACTCACACCTCTGTAAAATAATATAGTCTTAAGGTTATTCATTAACTACGGTAAAATTTGAAGTAGCAAAATAACAAGAGTAGCTTAAAAGTTGGCTGATCTAAAAAATTATGACACTTAGGGCACCTACATGGCTCAGTAGATTAAGCATCAAACTTCGGCTGAGGTTACGATCTCACAGTTTGTGTTTGAGCCTCGTATCCGGCTCTGAGCTGTCAGCACAGAGCCTGGAGCCTACTTCAGATTCTGTGTCTCTCCCTCTCTCTGTCCCTCCCCTGCTCATGCTCTGTCTCTGTCTCTCTCTCTCCCTCTCAAAAATAAACTTAAAAAAAATTATTATACTCTATACAGTGGAATAGAATGCTAAAGACCTTTCTAAAGAAAGGATTAGGAAGCTCCTTATGTTCTCATGAGCAGCAAAAATTAAGATATATTTTCAGGTTAAGAAAAGCAAAATGCAGAATATCATTTGGGTAAAAATGGGGGCAAGGGAACCACACATGTAATCACCTGACTATCAAAGATTATCTCTGGAAAGGCATTCAAGAAATTAGTAATGGTTGCCTCTAGCAAGGGGAACTGGGTGGGTGGGGAACACAAGGAAAGTGTAACTTTTCAGAAGTTGTGGGATCAAGTGAGTACTTATTGTTTACATAGCACTGCCAGGCACTGTGGCACAGGGTTTCTGCCATTGTGAAGATACAGTCTTTTAGAGAGAAAGCTAGCAGATATGATCCATTAAAGAACCATGTATTCGAACGCTTGGCCCTAATCATAAATGCAACTGACATACAGAGGAACTGGAGACAGAACAGAAACACTTGTGAGCCGGCCTGGAGACTCAGTCTTCCAGGCAGAGGCAAGAGCACAAAGGTGTGGGGTCCAGCCTGCCTGTGCCAGGAATTTGATTAGTAGGAAGCAATTTTGCTTTTCTTTCTTTCCCCCACTTTCTTTCTTTTTTTCTTTCTCTCCTTCTTTCTCTTTCTTCCTCCTTCTCTCTCCACACCCCACTTTTTCCCTTCTGCTGCTACTGCTGCTTTCTCCTCCTCTTCTTCTTCCTCCTCCTCCTTCTATTTGAAAATGGGGTTCTTACCATTCACATTTCATGACCATGGATCTTTCAGGCACTTTAATGATAGGCAAGGACACCAACTTTCAGTGATCTTGCCAGTACATTCCCAGGTATAGAATGTACACTTTTCCTTTGTTTTCATCAAGTGTTTATCCAATGAGCATGATATCATCCTTATACACCTAAAGCACTGGATATGGCCAACTGATATATATATATATATATATATATATATATATATATATATATATATGATGATAACAAATTCATTACAAAGCAAATATAAGGAAATGTCCATATTTATAATATCAAGTTTACTTCCACAGCAATAGGAGAGCAATGGGAACTTTCTAGTTCTCTCTCTCTCTCTCTCTCTCTCTCTCTCTCATAACCTATTGTAAACAGGAAATTTAATTAAAATGCATGAATTTTATTTTTTTTTAATTTTTTTCTTTTTTTTTTTTTTAAATTTATTTTGGAGACAGAGAGAGGCAGAGCATGAGCAGGGGAGGGGCAGAGAGAGAGGGAGACACAGAATCTGAAGCAGGCTCCAGGCTCTGTGCTGTCAGCACAGAGCCTGACACGGGGCTCGAACTCACGGACTGTGAGATCATGACCTGAGCCGAAGCTGGACGCTTAACCAACTGAGCCACCCAGGCGCCCCAAAATGCATGAATTTTATACACGAACACTGAAAGTTACAGAATTAAAATTTCAGCAGATTAGAGTGGCAAACTTCTGGGTTTTACCTTTTTTCATCAGAAAGTTTCTCCCATTTTCCCACAGTTCTGAACTGAAAATTCTTAAAAACTGCCCAAGTCTGTCACAGACACACACACACAGCTTGCTTCCTACTCTGGAAGTCTTCCCTGTGCCTTTGGCTGGAAAGTACAGAGGAATCAAAGCATTTCCTCAAACAATGGAAGCCAACATAAATGCACTTATTCTAAGAAACAATAGAAATGAAATTTCCACTGGGATCAAATTCAACAGAGCTGATTAGCATTTCTTTCATGCTAAATATTTGGCTTAGATGTCAGGTTAGGGGTTAGTAGAGGTGAGTCCATAAGCCATTATATTAAACATGAACATTCACCAAAGAGTAATTAATTAACTTGTGTTTTACTTCTTCAAATGTCCTTTCTCATTCTTAATGATTGTATTAAGTATCCTATCTTGGACACAATTTTTGTTTGGTTTTCACATTTTTCCAGTTTGACAGTAAGAGGCTTATTCTAGAACAATTAAGAAACCAGACCACCCACCAACCGCCAACTGGCAATATTTTGTTGCATTTTATGTTGGGTTTTTACTCCATCTTCAGAAGCATTTATATCCTCTTAATGAAAAGACTCTTGTAGTGGTTGTTTCTATTCAGTATTTAACCTAAGTAGACAGGAGTGGGAACCTCAGAAAATACCAAAAGATATACGTTCTCTGGAAAAGATCACTAACCTTGTTATGCACCCAGTATTAGGCAATTAAAACTTTCATCATCTTTTCAATAAATCTGGTACTTAAAACAAAACCTCAGTCTGTTGCTATGATAAAGTTAGACCTAATCATGGGTTCTTGTGGGTTCCAGAGTTATATCACCTTTCTTGTACATGTTTTTGTTTTGTTTTGTTTTGATCTTGACTGTCTGTTCACTCTTTTCTTCCCCTGGCCATTTTGCCCAATGTACTCACTTCAAATGCCAGCAGTTACCTGTGCTTCTATTTATCTTCTTTCTTCTCTTTCTTAATTCACCTGTCACCTTCTATCCCTCTTTTTATAAATGAGGCCCCAAATTTCTGACTTCATAATTTGGCTTCAATGTCTTCTACTGGCTTGCTTCACCTTCTCCCAATCTCCAAATGCTTCTTCAGGTTTTTACACCTCTGCTTCTTTTTTTTTTACTCTAACAATACAAATCCCTCATTTTTGGCCATCACTGTCCCCAGTGAGACTGCCCTAGTACAGCCCTCCCCCTTGCACAATCACAGAATCGGGAAACATCCATCCTGGAAACTTGCTTCAACAGGGCACTCAATGCTCCACCTTCCACTGGACTGTGTTCACTGAGGTCCAATATATATGCCATATTCACTGTTGTATCCCCAGCAACCAATACAACGTCACACACATCAGCTTCTCAATCAACAAATGTCCACTGAATGAACTTGTAAGATAGTAACAGAAGTTATTTCTGCCCATTTTCCCACATAACTAAACCAACAATTTTGATTTATTGAGAAGATGCAGATTACCTTCTCTGATACTTATTTTCCTGCTTTGCAGACATAGCTCTATTGGGTAGTCCAGAATACTCACACAGGGAACTTCATAGGTCATCTAGACCTCAGAAAGTGGCCTTTTACGTGAGAAAACTGTCTGATGGAAACCATGAAACTACTCTCTAAGACTATGATGAAATTCCAAGATCGCCAATTTTATAGAAAGATAAATTAGAGAAGGCTCAGAAGACTGACTTAAAAATAATCAAGAAGTTAAAAAATAAGAAATATAGGGGCACCTGGGTGGCTCAGTTGGTTAAGCGTCCAACTCTTGGCCTCAGCTCAGGTCTTGATCTCAGGGTCATGAGTCTGAGCCCTGCATTGGGCTCTGTGCTGGGTGTGAAGCCTACCTGAAAAAAATCAGAAGAAGCATAATTAGTCTGGGATGCTGTGAGAATGCCTATTATGTTCTATCCCTAAAATTTCTTTTCTCTTAAACCAGCTTTCATAAGATTCTAAAACTTGCCATGAAACATTCCCTAGGACAAAGATGTATAGGTAAGTGTACTACTGTGGAAAGGGTTCATAATAATGTGTTCCCTGAGGAAAGACTTATCAAAACAGCATGGATAATACAATTCTGTTTCTGTAAAATTAGAAAGAGAGAAATATCTGGAATACTTGTTATTATTTTTTTAAATATTTATTTGTGAGAGAAAGAGAGAGAGAGAATGAGCAGGGGAGGGGGAGAGGGAGAGGGAGAGGGAGAGGGAGAGGGAGAGAGAGAGAGAGAGAGAGAGAGAGAGAGAGAGAGAATCCCAAGCAGGCTCTGCGCTGTCGGCACAGAACCCAATATGGGGCTCAAACTCACAAACTGTGAGATCATGACCTGAGCTAAAATCAAGAGTCAGACCCTTAACTGACTGAGCCACCCAGGTACCCCTCGAAATTTTTAAATTGATATATAATACACATACAGTAGAATGCACAAATCTTGTACAGCCTGATGAATTTTTACTTTGTATACACCCATGTGACTACCAACCACATAAAAAAATATGGCCATTCCAGGACTCCAGAAGGTGCCCTCACGCCCCTTCTCTGAAGAATGGCTCCCAAAACATTCTGTAGGTACCCAATTAGTGAGATTTTAGGTGATTCTTCTTTACGCCATTCTGTTGCTAGAGTTTTTTACATGAGTTTTACTATATAGTCAGAAAAACAAGAATGTCATTTTCCTTGTTGACCTGCTGGGCAGCAGGAGTACCAGTGAGCCAAACTCAAGGAAAGGGACTAGAGGTACCAAAATTCCTGATTTCAGCATTCATGTCATTTTCAACATTTAACTCTCTTATTTTTCTTTGTATATTTCTTGCTTTTCTTTTTTTTTCTCCTGAAAACTTAGCAAAGCTTTCTGTTCTTTTTAACAGTTTAATCTGCTCAACTGTACAAGACATACTGTTTTCTAAGCCTTGTGGGAAGAGTGGCATACTCCTGGGCATTGTGTGGTGCTACAGACTGAATGTGTCCTCCACAATCCATGTCAAATCCTAGTGCCCAATGCGACAATATGTAGAGGTGGGAACTTTGGGAGGTAATTAGGTCATGAAGGCAGAACCTTCATGAATAACAGAAATCCTAGAAATCCTAGAAATCCTTTCCCCCATGTGAAAATACAGCCCTTACCAGACACTAAATCTACCGAAAACTTGACCTTGGATTTCCCGGCCTCCAGACTCTGAGAAACAAATTCTTGTTGTTTATAAGCCATCCAGTCTGTGATCTGAACAGACTAAGATATGTGGCCATCTGAAACCAAAGTGGAATGAGCCCAATCAAGAAAGACACATAGAAATCAAAATAAAATATTTATTAATGGTAAAGGCATACTGAAGACGGCGACTTAAATCTGTAGCTACAATCGACCTTCCATTACCTATGAGCATGAGTTCAACTTATACACAAGCCCACCTCACTGCAGAGACAGCACCCTCTCCAAGAAGTACTTCACTTGATGACAGATAAAGGCCTATAGCTTCAGAACCTAATGCTCTAAGAAAGATAGGGAACCAAGCCACAGAGTGCTCAGTGCTCTCAACTAATCTCATCAAGCAGATAAGTCACCAAGTAGAAGTGGATGAGAAAAGAGCAGAAACTCTCCTCTAAGGAACTTGAGTGGAAGTTTTCTTTTATGCAAACAAAGCAATTCAGAAATATGCTCTCCCCTCAAACATTCTGGATACATGGTTCACTGATCCAAATTCCATAATTCCAAAGGAAAAGAATTTGGCCTTCCATTTCTTCTGTATCTTTCACTACAGGTTTTCTTAAAGCAAGTTTATAAATAAATGCACAAGCAAACAAATAAGTTCAGTGAGATAAAAGGAACTTTAAAGGTCTGTATGAAATCTTAAACTTAGAGGAGATCCTCAATCACACACGGGGTTGAAACCCACTAATATGTGCCTCATTGAAAAGACAAAACATAGAAATTGGTGTACTACTAACCGATATCCCTGGTGCCTGAACTTCCAAACGCATCTTAATCTCACTGTCACTACCTGAAATGACGAGCCACTAGTCTCTGTATCAAGTGCAACTGGCAATGGCTGAAATGCTGAAGCTGAAATTCCCACCAAGCCTGTTTTTGTAATCTGTGAAACACATTCACACAATTAAGGACCCATTTCCTGAAAGGATAGTCTCAACTTTCCAGCTACTCTGCTAACTTAAAATCAGACCCAGCCTTTGGCTGGAAAGTGTGAGGATCCTGAAAAGGAAACAAATGTTTTCAGGTAAAAGGCTTCAGGGTAGGGTGGGAAGGGGAAAAGTTTACAAGATAATCTTTCAAAGATGTCTGAAAAAGACTTCATGCACATTTACTTACTTATTTTGTAACTTTTTTTTTTTTTACTAAGTTTAGCAGACATGTAGGAAAGTGCACAAATTGTTGAGTAAAGAACTTGACGAATTAGTTTAGAAGGAATACCTCTGTGTAGCCAGACCCAAATCAGGAAAAGGAAAGAGCACCACCAACACTGACAAACTTCCCATTGCCCCCTCCTATTCATTATCATCCCCAAAGGAACCACTAGTCTGACTTTTTTTAAAGATTTTATTAAGTAATCTCCACACCCAATGTGGGGCTCGAACTCACAACCCCAAGATCAAGAGTTGCATGCTCCACTGACCAAGGCAGCCAGGCACCCTCCACTATTCTGACTTCTAAAATCATACACTGATTTTGTCTATCTTTGAGCTTTATGTAAGCAGAACCACACAGTATGTACTTTTGTGTGCCTCGATCCTTTTGCTCCAGTTACATCAAGGAGTTTCATCCATGTAGTTACATGTAGTAATAGTGGTAGTTTCTTCATTCTTACTGCTGTTCAGTATTCCATTGCATGAATATGACACAATTTATTCATTTTATTGCCCTTGGAAATTTACATAGTTTCCAGCTTGGAGCTATTATAGAAAGTGCTACTGTGTGAATTCTAGTATGTCTCGAGTACTGGTACGCATTTCTATTGAGTCTTCCAAGGAGCCAGTCATAGCTCACTAAGTTTATGGTAATTTGTTATGGCTATAATAGGAAAATCACATGATCCCATTTTTGTATGTTTATTGGTCAAGTGGATATTCTTTTTCATGAAGTGCCTGTCTGCCTAGGTCTTTTGCACACTTTTAAAATTACATTGTCTGGGGTGGAGGGCGGGTGGATTTCCTTTCGTATTCTGGATTCAAGTGCTTTGTAGATAATGATATTTACCACGTATTCTCCCAGCCCATGGCTTATTTCACTCGGGGCTATCTTGATAAAGCAAAGTTTCCAATTTTAATCATATCCAATGTATCTATCTTTTCCTTTATGGTTAGTGCTTTTTGTGAACTTTTTGAGACACCTTGCTTACAAGGTCATGAAGACATTCCTCAAGTCACCTTCTATACGTTTTATTATTTGACCCATCTGGAATGGATATTTGGATATTGTGTAAAGTAGGTGAAAAGGTCTACTCTAGATAGGTAACCCAATGATTCAGCATCATTTATTAAAAATGCCATCTTTTCCTCACTATATTGTAATGACATCTTTGTCATGTATCAGGTTAACTACAGATGTGTAGGTCTACTTCTGGACTTTTTTCCTATTCTATTACTATATTTATGTACTTTTGCATTCGTTCAGAAAAGAGTTAACAGAGCAGGTCTGAGAATGTTATCCTTTGATAGGCTTGCACATAAGGACAGCCCCTGGATGGAATGCAGGAATTTAGATCTGGAGAAGGTTCCTACCATTCCCAGAACTGATAGGAGTGTCTCACTGTGCCTAAACTGTTTATACAAACAGTACAGATTATGCTGAACACTTGTTTTCCTTCTAGAGTTTGGAACCTGGGTGTGTACTTTGCAAAATATGAAGCCCCCAATAAAAACTCTGGGTACTGAGTCTCTAAAGAGCTTCCCTAATAGACAATATTTCACATGTATTGTCATAACTTGCTGGGGAAATTAAATGTGTCTCCACCGGGAGAAGACTTTTGGAGGTTTGCACTTGATTTCATCCAGACTTCACCTCACGTGTCTTTTCTCTTGGCTGATTTTGCTTTGTATCACTTCACTGTGATAAATCATATCTATGAGTATGACTATGTCTGGAGTCCTGGGAGTCCTCCTAAACAATCATCAAATCTGAGGATTTTTTACCCTTTGAATTTTCACATAAATCTTAAGATCAACATAATGTTCACAAAACTCAACCTGTAGTTGAATTTTTATTGGTTTTTCATTTGATCTATATATCTATTCGAGAAAATTGGTATTTCTACAGTATTAAGTCCTCCAATCCATTCACATGGTATAGATTGGTCTTCTTTTATTTCTTTCAACTTTCTAAATAATATTTTGTGGGGTTTTTTGGTGAGAAGGTCTTATACATCACTTATTAGACTTGTTACTAGGCATTTGGTGGTTTTGATGCTAATGTAAGTCATATTTTCCATTTTTATTCTCTAATGGCTTTCTACTATTTTATAGAAACATAAATGATTTTTGTATATTGACCTTATATCTAGCAACTTAATAAATTCATTTATTAATTCTGATAGTTTAAACTATAGAGCCTTGTTATCTGTTATGTAAACAATCACATCATCAATAAATAACAATTTTGTTAATCTTCCTTGTTGTTTAATGTTCACTTATTTATTTTGAGGAGAGGGGGGCAGAGAGAAAGGGAGAGAGAAAATCCCAAGCAGGCTCTATGCCCAGTACGGGAGCCTAATGCGGTGCTAAACTGCATGACCACGAGATCACTACCTAAGCCAATATCAAGAATCAGACACTCAACAGACTAAGCCACCCAGGTGCTCCTTTTTCTTCTTTTTTAATCATTGTTATGAGCTGAATTATGTCCTTCCAAAATTCATATGTTTAAGTCCTAACCTCAACCTTGGAATGAGATAGATCCTTTAAAAAAGGTCATTAAGTTTTCAGTTTTATGAGGTCATTAAAGTGGACCCTAATCTAATATGACTGCTTATAAGGAAAGAAGATTAGGACACAAGCACACACAGAGGCAAAACCCTGTGAAGACAGAGGGAGAAGACAGCCATCTATAAGTCAGGGAGAGAAACCAATCCTGCTGATACCTTGTTATTGGACTTCCAACCTCCAGAAATTTAAGGAAATAAATACCTTTTGTTTAAGCTAGTCAGTTTGTAGTAGTGTGCAGCTCTAAGAAACAAATACAAATAATGTTTCATAACTTGGTTATACAGTTATAAAGAAGCATGCACTATAGGCTAGGCACTGAGCTAATTTATTTTCATACACCATTTCTTTTATTCTTCACAATCTCCAAAAAGATATGTAGTATTGCCTCAATTTTACAAAGGATAAAATAGACCCTAAGAGGTTAAGGAAGGTACCTAAATAAATAGAACTAAACATCATGAACCTGCTGCTTTACTCTTCTGCCTTCTTAGAGTTGTAAAACACAATTATTGTGCCTTCAGTCACTCTAACTGAAAAAAAAATTTTTTTTTCTCAGTAGGGGAACACACACACACACACACACACACACACACACACACATACACTACAGAGACCTCCAACTCTGGTCCAGACCTATCACACAGAGCTATCTCAAGATATAATCAATATCCAAAGTGGAGTATCAAACAAAATGCGAATCTTCAAAGGATTTCACAAACAAACAGGCACATAACTCTTGAACCCCTCACCTGTCTGTGGACATAAAAGGATAGGAAGAAAGCAGACTGGAAGATTTTAGATGTCAGTGTTCCGTGTCCCCCCTGACATGTGGAGGCATTGGAGGTGCCCATCCCTCTCTTCAAGCCTACTAAGAGGGGTCCAGTGGAATCTCTCAGTTTGGGGTGACAGTGAACTGTTGGTTCTCTGGTTCTAAGCTGGGAAATCTCACGTGACAGAGAAGGGATTCATCAAAGGGGCCAAAGGAATGATGGCTGTGTTAGGCTCTCGGAAGCTGCAAAAGTCATGGCGGCAGAGATGAGTTAATGTTGCCTAAGGACCAGATGTGGGCCTCCCTCATAAGGGTTATTTAGGTCCTAACCAAAAGGACAAACTATAGGGGCAAAAAGACCTCAGCAAAGAGAACCAGAAGCTATATTCAAGCTCTAGCTGCTTAGGGAATAAGCAACCAGTCAGTTTGAAAATGTATTTGCTGCATGTGAGGGAGCAGGAGAGGTAGGAATATCAAGTACTCACTCAAAAGTCAATGAAAAAGTCAGCGTTAAACACCTGCAGGCCCAGAAAATGTTTGGTCACCTCACTACACTACCAGAATAGACTTTTCTGTTCCCCATCTTTCCCCTAGCTTTGTTCCTTCAGAGCAAAACACGGGGAAAAGCTAAAAGAAGAGTAAGAAGGCAAAAGAAGAAAACCAACTACCAGCTTCCCCTTCCACCTTGCCCCCACCCAACACCTCAACTTAGGCTTTAGCTGAAGATGGGGGGTAGGTGCCTCACCTTTATATCAGTTAGGACATTTTGACAAAATCAAGATTCTCTGCAATACTTAAGAGCAACTGGAAAAGTCATCTGGGGCAGAGGAAGAACTAATCTCATTCAATAAACTTAACATTTAAGAGATAATTAGAAAGGACAATGAGACACCACTATGCACCCATTACAATGGCTTTCATAAAAAAGACAGGTAAAACCAAGTGTTGGTGAGGATGTGGAGATCAGGAGCCCTCATACTGCTGCTGAGAATATAAAATGGTACAGCCATTTGGGCAACAGCTTGGGAGTTTCTTAAAGAGGTAAATAGTAAACAACCCAGCAATTCCACAAATAAGGTACCTACCCAAGAGAGATCAAAACACATATTCCCACAATTCACACATATTACATGAATGTTCTTAACAACATTATACATAACATAAAAGCCCAAAAGTAGAAACAATCCTATTGTTGATCAACTGATGAATGGTAATGAAAATTGAAACATATCCATACGATGAAATACAATTCAGCAATAAAAAGGAATGAACCACTAGTACATGTGACTGCACTGATGAACGTTATATCAAAACACTCTAAGAGACATGCAAAAGATTACACACTGTATGATTCCATTTATATGAAACGTCCAGAAAGTAGAAATCTATAGATTTTGCAGATTAGTGGTTACCTGGAGTTGAGTGTGAGAGTAAGGACTGAATGCAAATAGGCACAGGGAAACTTGTTGGGATGATGGAAATATTCTAAAACTAGACTGTGGTGATAGCTTCATAATTCTATAAATTAATTTCAAATCACTAAATAACAAATTAGTAGAAGTGTGCATTCACTTATAATGTGACTTTAATGGCATGTAAAAGTTATACCTCAATAAAACCATAAAAAAAAACCAACAACAACATAGAATCAAATGGGGATTTACAGATTAAAAAATGTATGACAATATATTGATAATTGCTGAAGCTGGATGATGGATAATGCGGTGTCATTATACTATTTCTTCTACTTTCATGTACATTTGAAATTTTTCAAAATAAAAAGTTTTAATAAAGTAATGAGAGATTAAATTAAAACTGCTTTATAAAGATGTTTTCCTAAGTATTTGATATAGCTCAATTGTTACACTTACCTTTAATTATCAAGCCATTACATTAAATGTGGCAGTACTGAACAGAAAACTGGCCAAAAAGATGCAAATGACTTCTGTGTTAGCTAGATCTGTATTTATATGTTGTATCTAACAACTTTAATAGGCCTAACTCAAAAATCATGGTGTCAAGGAGTCAAATAGTTAAAAGAGACTTAGATCGCCAGATGACCTCTGCTTCTGAAAGGGTCTCACACAATAAAGCTATCTTTTCCTTTTTAAATATTTAGAGATGTACATGGGAGAGTTATTCAAAATCCCTTTGGTATTTTATTTTAGGTCAACACAATCTGGCTGTTTTGATGAATTATCTTCCTTCAATACGTTGATGGCCAAGTCAAACAATGAATATTAGGAAGCCAGAAGTAACTTATGCATCCATTTTACATCTGGCTTTTAATAAGCTAATAGGAAGGAAGGAAAGGAAAACTATCAAAAAAAAATCAAACACATTTATTATGAAGTTTTCAGGAGACTTTACGGTATTATGATACCCAACTGGTGCGTGGGACAGATGTACGAGAACCAGTAGTTGGTATCAAGAAAGGGACTTATCTGGAGGGTTTGCCACAGAACAGCTGGCAGCTAAGGGAGCACTATCTGTTGGAAAGAAGAAATGTCAATCACCAATAAAGCATTTTTGATATATGAAAAAAATGTTTTTAAGTCTTTCCAAAGTACTTGATAAAGAATCTTGTTAAGAGTTAGAAGCTTCAAGTTCAGTGGAACAAGTACTAAATTGTGTATATACATCATATCTCCCATACAATCTTTTTGTAAAGGTTGAGCTGTTATATACACACACATTAAATTTACATTATTTTATAATTATTTTTATCTATGAAATAAAAAAAATCTTCATTAATGTTTGTAGCCTTGTAGATATCTTTGAAATGTCACAACCTTTACTTCCTTCCACTGCCTTAAAACTCTGAAACAACTACACATAGCCACACAGAATCCGTTCCCATGACTTCCTGGAAGTTTCTGATCTTGATAATTATCATACTCCTACAAACCACTGCCAGGTTTGAAAGAACCGACAATAAATTTTGTGTAGTATATTAAAATCCCCTATCCAAACAAATCAATTTAAACATAAACAGACATTCCCATTGTAATACCAATCCTTACTTAGGAAAGATGTCATGCTTATTTTGTATTTTGAATATAATTCCTGGCCTGTTATAATGCATTAACATCTAAATACCAGAATATCTGGTACTTTTACTTGAGTTCAATAGGCATAAGGTATTCTTCCTCAACCTCTCAAGTTTCCTAAAAACTCAGCGCTTCTAAAATCATTATCTGTGCTGGGGCGCCTGGGTGGTTCAGTCGGTTGAGTGCCTAATTCTTGATTTGGGCTCAGGTCACGATCCCAGTGGGATGGAGCCCCACATCAGGCTTCATGCTGAGCAGGGAGCCTGCTTAAGATTCTCTCTCTCTCTCTCTCTCTCTCTCTCTCTCTCTCTCTCTCTCTCTCTTCTTCTTCTCCCCGACTCATGCTCTAAAATAAAAAAAATTACAAATTAAAATTATTTTCTGTGCTAAAATAGATAAAACATGGGTAGTTCCAGCCATGGGCACAGAAAGTTCTCCAGTCCTTTCCTGGAAGATATCATCTATCATTCAAAACAAGATATTTTTAAAAATATGTCTGGCACATAGTATTTCTAAAGCTAGTAATTCCTGCCCTTCAAATTTGTGAGCACTACATTCATAATTAGTTTTGAAAAAAAACAAAAAGTCTTATAGGAGAGTCAAAGTTCATATACTACAAAAAGTTCAGGCATCTTTCATACTAAAGAAACATATATAAAATCTTCCCATGATGTTATGTATAGTTTCTGGATCCAGTTTGCTAACCATTGTCTAACTCCTTGCAATTGTGAACTTTCAGATGCACTGTAGTTTCCTCTGTTCAATTATCCACTTAGTTCAGCTTCGGAAGGACTTATTTGAATCACTGAAAGACCTGTGAGGGTGTAACTTTCCATGATCTAAAAATGGAGACCTGGGGTAGGATGTCTTATGGCAACAGAAAAGAAGCAAAAATTGATGTAGAGTATCCAACCGTTGCCAATTCCAGTCAAAGACTTCAACTATCTGGAACATATAACATCCTTCTCTCTTTGCTTGGCAGACACTGCTACTAAGAACTGAGCCTTGGCCTAGCCTGAATATCCAGTTCAACAAGTGCTCAAGGACATATGTCTCCAAAAGGGACAGATAAGACAATTCTTTGTGGGGAAGGAAGGAAATGACTACTTATTTCTAGATTTAATTTTTTTATTTTGAAAAAAAAAATTTAATGTTTATTTGTTTTTGAGAGAGAGGCAGAGAGAGAGGGAGACACAGAATCAGGAGCAGTCTCCAGGCTCTGAGCTGTCAGCAGAGCCTGATGCAGGACCTGAACCCACAAACTGTGAGATCATGACCTGAGCTGAAGTCGGATGCTTAACCGACTGAGCCACCCAGGTGCCCCTCCAGATTTAATTTCTATCTTTGTAAACATTTTCTAGTATAGGCAATAAATTATTACAGTAATTGATAACCAAATAAATATATATATGGGAGATGAAAGCAAATAAATTGTATGTTTCACCAATAGAAGAAATCAAAGAAGTTTAGAGTCCACTATTTTACAAAAATTATAATTGTTACAGAAGATAAAATCTAATTGCTATCACTATTCTAGAATTTCTCTAATATATTGCATCTTCTACTCAAAACAGACAAATAGGGGTGCCTGGGTAGCTCAGTCGGTTAAGCATCCCACTCTTGGTTTCAGCTCACATCATACATCGTGCTCTGTGCTGACAGTGCAGAACCTGCTTGGGATTCTCTCTCTCCTTCTTTCTTTCTGCCCACCCACCCCCCCCCCCCCGATGCGCACGCTCTCTCTCTCTCTCTCTCTCAAAATAAATAAACTTTTAAAAAAGTAAACAAACAAAAAATACTTGATTTACTACTATACTTCCTGGTCCGAAAGAAGAGCTTCCTTATTTCTACGTTCATGACCAATATAATAATGACTATGTTAAAATTCTGTTTTTTTCTCTCAACCTTAAATCATATTTCTCATTTAGTGACTATAACTATGAATAGGCATTTGGGAATATTTCATTCTTTAAATAATTATATCATCAACACTACTAGGAAAAAGATTTGATTTACAGGATTTTATTTACCAGGGTCTCACCTATTTACATATGAATTTGGATGGCTATTAGTGCTACCCACCAAATACTTCTAGTTCTCTGCCTTCTGGGCACAAGATAGGACTACACTTCCTAGTAAGGGGGGAATATGAACTAATCCAGCCAGTGGATTATAAGCAATGTCACTTCCTTTCTGGAGCATTGGATGGTATAAGTGAGACCTTCCAGGGTCCTCCCTTTTCTTCCTTTAGCATAGTGACCAGGTTTCCCAGTCAGCCTGAATACCTGAATGACCCCTACCAGCAAAGCCCCTCTGCCAACCTGCTAGGACACAAACCATGACTAAGAAAAAAATCTTCGTTGAGGGCTGTTTGCTACCAGAGCATGATCTGGGCTGCCCCAAATGACATCCTAAGGAGTAACAGAAATTAAATTCAAAACCCAGTAAGTCATAACTCAAAGTTTTGGTTAATAAGCTTTTGTATATCACAAGAAATCCAGCCTTAACATAAAAACTATAGGAAGTTCTCTATTAATAAATTCCCTCAAGATAAGTTGGTCCTACCTATTCCTATAGTTTTGAAAGGAGTCTTTTAAATTTCAAAAAGGAGTCTTTGCTCCTTTTGAGGTGCCATGTTATTCTGGTCAGAGGGCAAAAAGCAGAAAACTGTTCTCTTCCACCTATCTTGGAATATTCCACCTTGAGACCTAACCTCTCAAGGTGACAGCTGGTAACATTGGCAGAATCAGTTATTCTTCCAATTTTTCCTTAATTTCACTTGAAGTGAAAGGAGAATTAATCTGATATAATCAATTCCCACCTTTCCCCAACCCATCTATATTTCACAAGGGATCGGTGTCCAAACATATTCCCATACTGTTCTATTTTCCTCCTAAGCGACTATGATATTTTCACCCCAGTAGAATACAAAAGAAGAGATCTACTCCCAACTATTCCCAAAGGCCTCTCTCGGGCAGAGGAAGCAGGTGGTTGAGTGTGTGAGTATTCAACTTAGAATCTCTGTGTTCAAGTCACACCTCTGTCACCAACGAGCCGAACGACTATGCAAGCAGCTAACTTCTGTCAGCCTCTATTTCCTCACCTATAAAATGAGAATAATAGTGGCGTTGCCTCTCTGGAGCTTGTCAGTTCTTAAGAGTCGTGACATCTAAAAACAATTCAACAGCTGAGTTCCATCAGTGGAAGGATAATCTGTTTATGGATATTTATGATTTGCTGTCACCTCTTAACAGTTTTAGATAAATTAGTTTTGACACTGCTCTATGGTTTCTAGTTTCTATTTCCCCTAATTTTTCTCATCTTCATTTACAGAACCAGAGACTCAAGTTTATGCCACACAATTAGCAGAAGCCAAGCCAAAGCAAACTTGTAAGCTTCTTCCTCTCCACCTCATACATTTCCCTCCTCCTCTAGGCGCTTTCCTTTTCTTGCATTCAATTTCAGGCACCTGCAGTCACCTGAAGTTTGTTGTTTCTTCCACTGCCATCCATTACTTTTACATCTTAGGATATGGCTTTCCGTATTAACCAGCTTGCCAGTCAACTGTGTGTGTGCAGAAATGAAGGGCCTATACTGCCTCCCATGGTGACTTTCTGTCCCCTACATCACTAAACAGAAAAGAAATTCTGTAGTACAGGTTTTCGAACAGATAAAAAGGGAGAGCAGTATTTTGGGAAAAGCACACTTGAATCACGTTTTGCAAACCACTGCTTTCACAGCCCGTAAACTGAGGACCAAAGACCTTGGCCAGGAACCAGGGCTGAAATAAAATTCTGCACCAATTACTGGTGAAAACGAAAAGAACGACCCCAATAACTTTCTGCAAAAACTTTTTTTTTTCTATAAGGGGCTGGAAAATAATGTTTGATGTCTGCCTACCAAAGGTAACGTCGGAAATTTATGTTGACAGCCTTGAGCTTCAATTTGTCGAAGGAAATGAAGGGAAAGTGTGCATGCGTGTTGGTTTTCAAATAAACACTGTATTGGAGCATAGGTGAAGAAGCAACGAAAAAACACGGAGTCGTTTCTGAGGATGACACACGACGGCAAGAATTGCGAGGCGGGAGGTCTATGCCTACCGTGAGAAGACACAGCGGGGTCTCAAGCTACACCACCCAGAACGTTCCACGGAGCCAGGGATGACGTCAAGGACTCCGACTGCTGCTGCCTCTTTCCACAGATGTCTACCTGAATGAGCGTGAGGCAATCCTGGATACACTTCGGGCCAGAAGGAACTGGCCCTGCAGACGAAGGCAGATGAGAAGCAGCAGGGGTGCCCAGGCATGCGCAGCAGGATGAGCGGCACAGAACCAGATGGGGGCTTCCTGGAGAAGGAGGCAGCCATCAAGAGCCGGTCCCTCCACCCCTTCTCGCCCAAGACCACCTCAGGGAACGGCCCCAAGGATACGCGACCCAGGACCACTGCAGGGCCTGCAAGCAAGGACAACGACAAGGCGCTGCCCAGCCCCTGGATCCCATCACTGACTCCGGAGGCCGAAGCCCCCAACCTGGAGAAGCCGTCGCGTACAGCGATCCACCCACTGCGCATGTCAGCCGGGATGCGCAAGCGCCTCTCTGCTCCAGGGCTCTGGGCCCCAAGGGACGCATCACGCACTGTGAGCGCTGCGCGTGCGCAGTGACCCACCACACCCTGAGCTGCTGCGTGCCTGGCGCCGTGCTGCAGTCCTCCGGGGCCAAGGTCGCCCTTGGGCCCACGGAGTAGCTGACTTGGAAGGACATATTGGACCCCAAAACGGACGGTGACACCATTGTGCCACAGTGGGGCGACTTGGGCTTCGGGGCTCCTGAATGAAGCTGTGGGCCGACAGCTCGCGGCCGGTGGTGCACACCTGCATGTGCATAAACGGCCTTGGACGTGACTGACTGGGTGGCACCTTCATGCTCCGAGCACTGGAGCCGTGGGGATGCGGTGGGCTAGGAGGCCGGGCCATGCACTCTGCAGTGACTCCAGTTTGAAGGCGTAGGCTAAGCATGTTTAATGTGGTCTCACTTTAAGAGTAAAACCTGAATTGAACGCGTACACACAGATGCAAGGATCACTGTGGACTAGTGAAGAATTTACGGTTCTGTGATGGGTTGTCCTGTTATCATTTTTTCGGTTTGGTTTTTACGTGGAAAACGTGACATTTTCAGGGAGGAGAGCCTGGATAGGAGGGAGATTCAGGAAAGAGGAATCAAAACAAGACTGGAAACTCCCCTAAATGTTCAAGCATCTCAAAACACACGGAGGCAGCAGCAGCGGAGAGATCAAGGCAGGCTTTCCCGTGAGTCATGTGTTTCTCTGTGATCACAACAGAATTTCCTGTTGGGAGTCAAGAGTGCATTCAGGGTGGAGTTCATGAGAAAACCTGTCTTAGTCATGAAATACCAATTTTCAACTCTTTAATACAGCCAAGCCACATTCTGGAAGATTACCATGTACAGAGTTTACCAAAAGTTTCTTGAAGAAGTTTAAAATTTTGCTATTAGAATAATTCATCTTGTCAAAACAAAGCCACCAGTTAACCTATTGTGTACCTATTACACAAATACAGTTGGGTTAAGCACAGAAGGAGGTACAGGGAAGCCTGGATGGCTCCTTGGTTGAGCGTCTGACTCTTGATTTTGCCCAGGTCGTGATCCCAGGGTCCTGGGATTGAGCCCACATTGGGTCCATGCCGAGTGTGGGGTCTGCTTAAGATTCTCTCTCTCCGCCGGGCTCCTGTGTGCATTCTCTCTCTCTCTCTCAAAAAAAAAAAAAAAGGGGGAAGAGGGTTACAAAATTAATACAATGCATGTCCACTGCCCTGAAAAAGCTTTGGAAGATCTGATAGGTGTGGGATCTGAGATCAGCAGTTTAAGGATTGGGCAGACAGCCGGGATGAAAGGCATTGGATCTAACTTGCTCTTTGCAGCTCCCATGGAATTACAAAGTCCATCAGACCCTCTGAGCCTATCCGCTCTGCCTGCTGATCCCCTGGTTTGCTTTCCCAGCAGAGAAGGACATGTAGTTCAGCTGTCAACCACCCAGGGCCAGCCTTAAATGCATTGACCTGCTTAGATGACAAAATGGATGTTGGAGAGCTCCCTACCCAAAAATACCGACTCCTTGCTTGTTAGGGAATCTGAGGCTCTATAATTAGAGAATTTCTCCTGTGTAGACAGTGTGAGAAAATAGAGCTTGCACTTGTATGTCAGGCAGACCTGAGCTCATATCTCAGCTCTTCTGCATGCTATGGACCTTAAGCAAGTCACTTGTTTTGTGAAGCCCTATTTCCACATCTGTTAAATGGCGATAGTGTATATGAAAGCGGTGAGATAATAGGAACTCAGTACATTATTTCCTTACTTCCTTTTGAAAATCTAGTGGTGTAGAGACTATAAAGCTGTCCTAAGCTCTTATGATCTGGCAATTGAATGTCTCTGTAGGAAAATTAATTACCACCTTCAGCTGTAATACAGAAGATTGGTGCTACAACCACTCAAGTATGCAATGCCTTTGGCAAAGATTTCTCTGTTGTGATCTTCCCCGCTTATTCTCACAATGTTCATTTTGCTAGACTATCCTGGACAGCAAGGACTATATCTTATTCATTTTTGTATTCCTGATGCATGGCATAGAAGGTGCTCTATAGATGTCTGTTGGATAAGAGACTAAATGAATGAACAAATTTTCTAGGGAGAAGAGAAGAAAGGCAATGTTGGCTAGAAGGGGAACATACCCAGGACTAAGAAGGGAAGGTGAGAGGGCCTCAAAACAAAACTGTCTTTTTGCCTAATTTTAAATTATATCTAGAATCAGAACTGCTGATGCTTTAGAGAATAAATTACTCCTCCAGCTCCCCTCCCTGACAGCCACATGTACAGTTACAGCTTCTGCCATTGCTGCTAGTGATAATGATCCTATGGGAAAGGATTAGAAAACCACCTTTTCTTAAAATGGCTTTGGCAATTTTTACAGCTATTTTTCTGCTGCATTTAGGAAGGGCTGATACCTATTTTTCAGCTACACTTCAATATCTTAAGTAAGTATGTATCAGATCTGACTGACTTTGATGCAAATATGGCTTCTCTGAAGGGGACATGAAGGGTATGTGTCAGGTTTCATGAACTTGCCCACTGCTCCTGAACACCTGCGCTGGCCCAGGTACCTACACAGGCTGAGTTGTGCCTGGCACTGAATGCCAACACCTCATTTTATTTGTAACAGTAACTCCCACACTCAGACACTACATCCCAAGACAGAATCACTGCAACCAAAGCAGGTGAGCCTAGAGGACTTACCACTATCAGCACTCTGTGCTAAACATGAAATTTTTCTCTTTGAACCCCCAGATTCTCCACTAAGAATGGATCACCAAGCAGACCACAACTTTCCTCGAAAAAATTTTATTTCAGTCACCTTCTTGCCCCACCTGGACACTGGTTCATCCACAATCTCCTCTTAATTTTAAATTTTAGAGAACAGGTTAGGTGGGTGGGGAGTCTCTGAACTCTTTATGCAAATTAGCCCAACCCCTCCCCAGAGGACTACACACCTAGAGGAGAGGCAGGTTTTGCTAAGCTCTAGCAGAGTATCTAAAGGTACCTAATTATACACTGTTGTGTAACGACAGTGTTACAGAGGTGACCATAAGAAGACACATCCAAGACCGAAGGACAAAAACGTTCTGCTCATAGCAGCCTTTTCTTCCTGAATGTATATAGGGAACAGTCAGTGGATAACCCTAGTAAGGCACCAGCTAATATATATAATACTGCAGGGGCGCCTGGGTGGCTCAGTCAGTTAAGTGTCCAACTTGAATTTGGCTCAAATCATGATCTCACAGTTTGTGGGATCGAACCCGACTTAGGATTCTCTCTCTTCCTCTCTCTCTGCCCCTCCCCCACTCCTGTGCATGGCTTGCACGCCAGCTCTCTCTCTCTCAAAATCAATAAACAAACATTTTTTTTAAAGTACTGCAGATATACATAAGATATAATGCAGGCCACAAATGAAACCCCACATGTAATTTTAAATTTTCTAGCACCCATATTTAAATAAGTTAAAAGAAAAAAGGTATAATTGATTTTCATAATTTACTTAATGCAGATTTCTAATGTATTAGTATTTCAACATACAATCAATATAAAAATATTGAGATCTTTCACATGATTTTTTTCATACTAAGTCTTCAGAGTCCAATGTATGTTTTATACTTAGAGTACTTCTCAGTTCATAACCAGCCATATTAAATGTTCAAAGCCTCATGTTGTTACTAGCTACCATAATAGAGCAGCTCTAGATTTTTTTAAAAATCTGTATTCCATTGGGTCGTCTGGGTGGCTCAGTCAGTTGAACGTCCGACTTTGGTTCAGGTCATGATCTTGCGCCTCATTTTTTTTTTTTTTAATCTGTATTCCATTACACAGACCAGATCCAATGTCTCATCAAAGTGATCTTAGGAGTTCATGTACTGACATGTGCCATCTGGTCAAAACACATAACTATAATAAAATAGGAAATGAATGTGACTATATGAATGCTTCTCTAACGTAATACTATTTCTAGCTCAACTCCAAAGCCAAGATTTACCCTAATAGAAAAAACACTAAAAACATTTCCATTAAAAACAGGAAAAGGACAAGGGTGTCCTTTACCACAATAATTATTTAACACAGTACTGGAGGTACTAAACGGTCCAATTACACAAGAGGAAAACATAGTAAGCCCTTTAAAATTATCATTATTTGAAGATTATATAATTCTTGACCCATAAAACCTGAGTGAATCAACTATAAAGCTATTTAAAATAAGAGAAAGCAATAGGTTGACTAGATACAAAAATTAATATGCAGAAATCAATAGAATTGATACATACAAACAACAACCCTTCAGAAGCTATCATGGAATAAATAGTCCCATTAAAATAACAAACAAAAATAAAATACTTAGGAATTAATGATGAAATACACAAGACCTACATGAAGAAACTCTTAAAACACTATAAGAGATTAAAAGAAAGATTGAAAACAAAGGCAAACCACGTTCACAGGTAGGAAGTGTCAATATCATACAAAAAAAACCCCATAATTCTCTATTAGATTAAAGAGATGTAAGAGAAATGACATAATTTTGCAAGTGGGGACACAGGGTCGGAATGCATACCTACCTGAACATGAATGACAAAGACAGGATGAATCATCTGCTCCCCTCCATCCCAAGCCTGGGGGCCTAATTCTGATTAAAAAAAAAAAAAAAAAAAGTCAGGCTGTATGCCCTCCATTCCTCTGGTTGCCTGTGTATGATGACAAAAGAATATGCACCTTTTCCCAAGTTCTATCTCTGCTCTAGCAGTGAATCCACGTAGTGAGATGAATGTAAGGAAAAAGATCAAGCTGTAGAAGCTAAAGAGGTCAACCCTAATCCCAATGCTCCCACTTAGAAACTGTTAACTTTATATAACTCACTTACCTCTCTGAGCCTCAGCTTCCTTATCTGTAAAACAGAGATTAAAACGAGCCTGCCACTTACTTTACAGGGTTGTTGTGAGGATGGGAACTGAGGTTTGAAAGAGCTTTGGACCATAAAACTCTTCACTGCTATGTAGTTTATTATCCGGCAAGATGAATCCATGTGCCAATTCATGTTTAAGTGACCATCATTAACACAGCTCTAAGCCTGACATAAATAAAATCAATGTAAGCTAATTCCTCAGGGTTGTTTATTTTTAAGAAGCTTCAAGGAATAGACCTTCTCTGGAGTGAGCCATTCCCAACCTCTTGAAAGGCTGCCAGCTGTGGTTTCAAATAATTACCCAGAAACATTTGGATTTTCTTCTTCCTCTCCTGTTGTCCTTTTCTCCGAGAAAATGCAGAATTGTTTACCAAAGAGTGGATGTGAAACACACTGAAGCCACTCATTTGTATAGAATATATGTGCCCTTGACTCGCCACTTGGAAGAGAGCTGTGTCACCAGCATCAGAGTAGGCCCACAAGTGAGACCTAAAATTTTTGTTGCCTTGAAGTCTCCAGATTTTGGGGTATATTTGATTCCACAGCACAGTCTTTCCAGTCCTGCCTCCTACCACTTGGGTTTTATAAATGAAGCGGTGATCAAAGAGAGGACTTAAGAGCTCCAGATCTTGCATGTTGGAACAGATCCGTGAGATAGCCAAGTCTGAAGTATGACCACCTCTACAGGTTGCTGACAGGAAGTGGGGACATATAGAACTCTGATGACGAGTAGAAGCTTTTTAAAAATTTCTTAAGGGAGGCCGTTTTTCAAGATCTATTCAGAAAATCTCTGCATAAATGGCCATTATCACATAAGGGATAAAATTAGATTTGGTAACTAGGGAAAAATCAGACTAACAATGGGTGGGTGGAGACATTTGTGACTCAGTGTATAAAATCTTTTCTTTAGGAGATTGTCTATGGATGATGCCTTACATTTTGGACATAGCAAAATAATAGATGTGAAATTCGGCCCACATCTTTCATACATATGATTGAGTGAAGCTATCGTTTAGAAGAGCCAGTGAGACTTAACCGAGGTCCACACCCCCTTCCCACCATGTGGCTTAAGGGACATTAAGCTGAAATGGGGGGACAAAGGGACAAAGAGCTGAACTATGGAAGGAAATGACAGGATGACAGGATTTCCTATAAAGTGCATGAACAAAGCAATAATACACAAGGTACCTTTATAAACAGCACTAGTAAATTTTACATAAATGCCTGACATCACCTTTTGTGCTTTTGAACTATTTCAGTTACAGTAACATCAGAGACAGCAGCCAAAAACATTTGCTATAATTTCAAAATGCATTCCTATTCGTGTGAATCAATGCATGAAAATCAATGCACACCTCACATTCAGGAACACTCAGAAATTGTATGCACAGACACCACACAGAGAGGAAGAATACACGTGTCTTATCTCATTTTCTTTAAAAATGTTATATTTTGAGAGCACCAGCAAATGCATATAGTCTTGGGAAGGAAACAGCAGGCTTCCTTAAGCAATTATGAAATTCAAGTCACCAAATTAGCATACCTAAATCATGCAAGTCAGAATAACTTCACTGAGATTTGTCCTAAATAATTAATAAATTACTTTGTGATATTAAAGAATTATTTCATTACTTCACCATTAAAATTCATGGACGCCTCTATTATGTATATTAAACGTTTTAATTTTAAATTATTTAACTCTTAGATGTAGGGGAAATAATATTATTGTATCCTGTATTCTCAAAAAAAATTTCCCTTTATATTACTTTAATCACCTAATGGCTCTTGAAGAAAGCAATTTCCTACAACATTTTATTCTACTCAAAATGCTTTTCCTGTACTTTATCTAGAATGTACTTTATGATGTCTCTACACCAATGTGGGAATGACTGAAAGACAAGACACTGATGAGTAAGAGGAAGAGAAATCATAAACCTTTAAGAACTTGAGTTTGTTTGTTTGTTTGTTTTTAATGTTTATTTTTGAGAGAGAGAGACAGAGACAGAGACAGAGACAGAGACAGAGTGCGAGCAGGGGAGAGGCAGAGAAAGAAGGAGACACAGAATCCGAAGCAGGCTCCAGGCTCTGAGCTGTCAGCACAGAGCCCAATGTGGGTCTCAAACCCACAAAACACGAGGTCATGATCTGAGCTGAAGTCAGATGCTGAACTGACTAAGCCACCCAAGCGCCCCAAGAATTTGAGGCGTGAAGAACACACATCAGAACAACATGAAAACTATTTTTAAAAACACGTTGAGTCCCATCCTCTGAGATTCTAGTTCACCACAAAGCTTACTGGTGGGCACATACTTCTTTTTCACATTAGCTATCAGAACACTTGGGACCTCTGTCTGTCAAGTAGATAGAAGCAGGTGGTGTGTGCATCACACATGGACATGGCCTGGACATTGTGGGTGGCCATCCCCAGCCCTGCCTTATTTTTCTGCCTACATTTTTCATTTGCCTCATTGTTTGTACTTATTTTTAGTTCATCTTGCTAAATTGTGCATATCTTTAGAAGTGGATTTGAATTCCTTTCACAGTGTGAAGAATTTTAAGTGAGTGAATAATAATGGGGAAGGATAAATCTTTTAATAGGGAAATTTTATATTTTGTACCCTTTACCCATTTAGCCCATCCCCCCTCCCACTACCCCTCCAGTAACTCTCAGTTTGTTCTCTATATTTATGAGTCTCTTCTGTTTTGTCTCCCTCCCTGGTTTTTTATTATTTTTGTTTCCCTTCCCTTATGTTCATCTGTTTTGTCTCTTAAAGTCCTTATATGAGTGAGGTCATATGATTTTTGTCTTTCTCTGACTGACTAATTTCACTTAGCATAATACCCTCCAGTTCCATCCACATAGTTGCAAATGGTAAGATTTCATTCTTTTTGATTGTCAAGTAATACTCCGTTGTATATATATGCCACATCTTCTTTATCCATTCATCCATCGATGGACATTTGGGCTCTTTCCATACTTTGGCTATTGTTGATAGTGCTGCTATAAACATGGGGCTGCATGTGTCCCTTCAAAACAGCACACCTATATCCCATGGATAAATGCCTAGTAGTGCAATTGCTGGGTCATAGGGTAGTTCTATTTTTAGGTTTTTTTGAGGAACCTCCATACTGTTTTCCAGAGTGGCTGCACCAGCTTGCATTGCCACCAACAATGCAAAAGAGATCCGCTTTCTCTGCATCCTCACCAACATCTGTTGTTGCCTGAGTTGTTAATGTTAGCCATTCTGACAGGTGTCAGGTGGTATCTCATTGTGGTTTTGATTTGTATTTGCCTGATGATGAATGATGTGGAGCATTCCTTCATGTGTTGGTTGGCTATCTGGATGTCTTCTTTGGAGAAGTGTCCATTCACTGGACATTCTCTTGCACATTTCTTCACTGGATTATTTGTTTTTTGGGTGTTGAGTTTGAGAAGTTCTTTATAGATTTTGGATACTAACCCTTTATCTGATGTTATTTGCAATATCTTCTCCCATCTTGTCAGTTGCCTTTTAGTTTTGCTGATTGTTTCCTTTGCTGTTCAGAAGTTTTTTATTTTGATGAGGTCCCAGTAGTTCATTTTTGCTTTTGTTTCCCTTGCCTCTGGAGACGTGTTGAGTAAGAAGTTGCCGCAGCCAAGATCAAAGAGGTTTTTGCCTGCTTTCTCCTTGAGGATTTTGATGGCTTCCTGTCTTACATTTAGGCCTTTCATTCATTTTGAGTTTATTTTTGTGTCTGGTGTAAGAAAGTGGTCCAGGTTCATTCTTCTGCATGTCGCTGTCCAGTTTTCCCAGCACCACTTGCTGAAGAGACGTCTGTATTCCATTGGATATTCTTTCCTGCTTTGGCAAAGATTAGTTGGCCATACGTTTGTGGGTCCATTTCTGGGTTCTCTATTCTGTTCCGTTGATCTGAGTGTCTGTTCTTGTGCCAGTACCATACTGTCTTGATGGTTACAGCTTTGTGGTATAGCTTGAAGTCTGCGATTGTGATTCCTCCTGCTTTAGTTTTCTTTTTCAAGATTGCTTTGGCTATTCGGGGTGTCTTCTAGTTCCATAAAAATTTAGGATTATTTGTTCTAGCTCTGTGAAGAATTCTGGTGTTATTTTGATAAGGATTGCATTGAATATGTAGATTGCTTTGGGTAGTATTGACATTTTAACCATATTTGTTCTTCCTATCCAGGAGCATGGAACCTTTTTCCATTTTTTTGTGTCTTCTTCAATTTCTTCCATAAGCTTTCTATAGTTTTCAGCATATAGATTTTTCACCTCTTTGGTTACATTTATTCCTAGGTATTTTATGTTTTTTTGTGCAACTGTTGGTGTATAGGAATGCAACCATTATTGGTGTATAGGAATGCAACCATTGTTGGTGTATAGGAATGCAACCAATTTCTGTGCATTGATTTTATATCCTGCAACTTTGCTGAATTCATGAATCAATTCTAGCACCCAGGTGGAATCCTGGGTTTTCCATACAGAGTATCACGTCATCTGCAAAGAGTGAAAGTTTGACCTCCTCCTGGCCGATTTGGATGCCTTTTATTTCTTTGTGTTGTCTGATTGCAGAGGCTAAGACTTCCAATACTATGTTGGATAACAGTGGCGAGAGTGGACATCCCTATCTTGTTCCTGACCTTAGGGGGAGAGCTGTCAGTTTTTCCCCATTGAGGATGATATTAGCGTTGGGTCATTCATATATGGCTTTTATGATCTCGAGGTATGATCCTTCTATCCCTACTTTCTTGAGGGTTTTTATCAAGAAAGAATGCTGTATTTTGCATGACCTTTTCTTCTCATTTTAGAGTTCCAGCTGGTGGTATTTGCTCCTCACTCCATCAACTCCATTCTTGGGACAGGATGTCCTATCCATCACTTACACACAGAATAAACTCAAACAATGTGCTACTCCTCCCAAGGGCACTAACCTTTTCTCTAACTGCAAAATAAGATTTATTACCTCTCAAATCAATTTCAGGTATCAAGGAAATGGGAGAAAGTGAAGGAAGTAATCAAAGATAGAAAGGTGTTTTCCCAATTCTGTGAAAATTATACTACCCACCCAGGATTATTTCTACTCAGGATAGTTTAAAGGAAAATGTTAGGGTTTCAGTAACAATTTTAATGTATTGCTTTATTGATAACCTTCTACACATCATGTGAAGAGCCAAACTAATAAAGATGCTGAAGAGAGAATAAAAGAGAGTAGTGTGGAAATTGGAAGACAATCCGAAGGGAGTTAAATGGCCACTGACCGTCCATTTATATGGAAGGGAGGTAGAAGCAAAGGCTAGGCAAAAATAATTTGATTGTTGTTAGTCTGGGATAAGAGTTTGAGGGTGGACCTTAAATCACAGGCCATTTGTGTGAGAGGCTATGAGGGCATTTACTGCTTGCTCTGCATTTTGGAGGGAATTTTGCCCTTTGTTTGGACTCCCGTATGTGAACATAGAATATCCCTGTCCCTGTTATGGATTGAATTACATCCCCCCCTCCCCCAAAAAGATGTTGAAGTCCTAACCCAAAGTACCTTAGTTAGAAGTAGGTGACCTTATTTAGAAATAGGGTCTTTGCAGATATAATCAATTTAAAATGAGGCCATGCTGGATGACTGGTGTCTTATAAGAAGAAGGAAATTTGGGCTACTGTGAACGGTGCTTCTATGAACATTAGTGGATTTATTAATTTTTTAATCTTTTTTTAACCATACGAGTACATGTAGGGTCATGAAAAATTAGAATAATACAGCAGAGATTATTAAAGGGTGTTTGTAGACTATGGAGTCAGGCCACCATGCTGCACTGACAAGAAAGCAATGTCACAAAGGGATCACACAACACTTCCCAGACTTGCAAGTTCTTCATAGGAAAGGCCATCTTTGTTTTCTTTGTTTGTTTGTTTTAATATGGAATGCTTCACACGTTAGCATGTGCAGGGGCCATGCTGAGTTTCTTTATATTGTTCCAATTTTAGTAGATGTGCTGCTGAAGAGAGCACCACAGCAAAGCCTATCAATGAAGCCTACTAAACCTGGTAGTACGGCAAGTATGTGGGGGTCTAAGCAACAAATCACGTAGCACATATAAAATATTTACCAGAAAAAAAGGAGGGTCAAAAATCTAGCCCTAAAGCAAGTTTGTATTCCAGAAGGCTGAAGTCGTACAGACTATGTTCTCTGACCGAAATGACATTAAGATGAAAGTTAATAACAAGCCACATGTAAAAGTTAACCATCTATTGAAAAGTAACAAATATGCTTCCGAATAACCTATGACTCAAAAAAGAAATCAAAAAGGAAATTAGAAAGTATTTGTAACTGTGTGATAATAAAAACATATCAAAATATGTATCAAAAATGTTTAGCATTTAAAGCAACACTTATAGTCTTTATTATATCAGAAAGGAATTAGGTGGAGGGGGTGCCTGGATGGTTCAGTCGGTTGAACATCTGACTTAATTTCAGCTCAGGCCATGAATCAGGCAAAGCCCTATGTCGGGAGCCTGCTGAAGATTCTCTCTCTCTCTCTCTCTCTCTCTGCCCCTCTCCCCTGCTCGTGCTCTCTCTCTCTCTGTCTCTAAAATAAAAAATAAAGAAAGAAATAAAGAAGACAGAAATTAAGTTGAAAGGCAATGAGCTGAACATCTATCTCAAGAAACTAGAAAAAGAACCAAAAAATCTACAAAAAGTAAAAGAAAGTTAATAATAAAGACAAAAGGCTAATAAGTAATATATAATAAAGAATCAAGAGAAACAAAAGGTTGTGTTTTGGAAAGATTAAGAAAAGTGAGAAACACTTGGGAAAACTGTTAAGGGGGAATAAAAAGAAGGCACAAATGACCAATACAAAGAATGTAAGGAAGACGTAACTACAGATTCCACCAACGTTAAGAACATAATCAGAAGATATTATTAATAGCCCCATGCCCATGATGTTGAGAATTTTGATAAAAATGGATGAAATTCCAGCAAAATAAGCCTTACCAAAATTAGTTCATGAAGACAGGGAAAATTTACATAATCTGTTTAGAGTCTGTGTCTGGTAACTGACATTTGAGTCATTTGCAGGTCTATCCTCTCTCTTAATCCTGTTTCTTGAAACAAGTAGTAACTTTTCATCAAATAGTAGGCATTATATATGAAAAATCACAGAGGCTCTGGGTGATGTTATCTTCTGTCAGAGAGGATTCACCCTATTCTCTGGCAGGTGACAGATGTGGGTGCAGGAAACCCCAATACATAGTGCATTTAGATTTGAAGCTGCCCTACAGTCTCTTCACGGTCTGACTTTTCTCTTAGTTGTACGCACTCCTAGACTTTAGCTCTCCAAACAAAACCTGGGGCGTTTACTAGAGCACTTCCTCCATGGCTTCAATTTTTATCTTCTTATCTGGCACTGTGAGGCTACCAAAGACTCCCACCTGGCTTTTCAACCACTTTCTGCTCAATTTCTCTTTTCAGCTTAAGAATCAGTAAATGAGGGGTGCCTGGGCGGCTCAGTCTGTTGAGCATCTGAGTCTTGATTTTGGCTCAGGTCGTGGTCTCGTGGTTCGTGGGATCGGGCCCCAAGTCAGGCTCTACACTGATGGTGTGGAGCCTGCTTGGGATTCTCTCTCTCCCTCTCTCTCTCTGCCCCTCCCCTGTGCTCTCTCTCAACATAAACAAATAAACATTTAAAAAAAGAATCAGCAAATGCCTCAAGGAGAAAACTAGCCAAGTGTTGGGTTAAATTCTCTGTACTCCCTTTTTCTTTCCAAGATTTTGTCCCCTCAAGTCTTGGCTGTCTTGACAGCCCCCACACTCCAGCGTTGACTGCCTCAGCCTTGCAAGATTGCTGACTTTTGACCGGTTCTGATTCTTCTTAGCCTTCACCTTCTACCCAACTTCTCAGTCTCGGTCCCCATGCCCAGAACTGGCAAGTGCCCCGAGGTATCAAACTTCAGGCAGAATGGGAGGTTCCTTTTCAGTAACATGTCTTTCTCTTCAATATACTGGTACCTCAAGTCCATATTGCCTCAGATGCCTTCAAACATGTTTTTGGCACTGAGCTTTTTCAGGTTTTCTTGATGGGAGCATTGGTATGCTACAAGCTATATCCTTCTAACTGAAATCAGAAATCTATGTATTAAAGCATGATGAAGCATTGAAGACATAGTAATGGCTTTAGAAGTTATGTTTTTAACATTGACATTTCAGGAGTTAAATGCAGATGGCAGCAGTTGAGAGAGTGAGAAGCTTATTGAAGAGAAGAATAAAGGTACTAACAGCCCTATCTTGTGAAGTGGTCTGTGATGGTTCTAGAAATAAAGATACAAGTATCAATATTCTAACCAGCACAACTCATGGGACATGACCAAAATACAGCTTTATTTTACTTTTCCATTGATCCTCACAGATGCAGCCAGGGATGCTCCCCTCTCCGTTCCCCTGGATAAAATTCCACCAACATTAAGAACATAATCAGAAGATATTATTAATCTTCTTGGCCAGATCCCATGATTTTCTGCTAACTGCCAGGTAATAGATGTACCTCTGTTACTTCAAACTGCAGAATCTTAAGTCAGAAATCTAAAATCCAGGCCTCAAGGCACCTAGGTGGCTCAGTTGGTTAAGCATGCAACTCTTGATGTCGGCTCGGGTCACAATCTCACAGTTTAGGCTCTGTGCTGATAGCTTGGAGCCTGCTTAGGATTCTCTCTCTCCCTTTCTTCTGCCCCTCCCCCCCTCAAAATAAATAAATAAACTTTAAAAATGAGATAAAATCCAGCCCTCAAAATAATCAAAAATTTCAATTGACTGAACCTCAGATCTTCTTCTCTCCACTTGTTAGTCTCGTCATGGGCTGAGTGTTGCAGAAGGAAAGGGATGTGTGGTCTTTCTCCGGCTGCTTTTCTTCTCCAAGCTAGTGCTTCTCACCTCTCCGGGGTTGGAGCACAGAGAGGAGGGAAACGGGGGCAGGGGGATTGCTTACTTAAATCGCTAACACTGTAAGTTAGGTTTAAAGACTGTCCCAGATGTCTAAAATTGTCTCTTTCTGCCATGAGCGCTGGCAGAGGCTTACCTACTGGGTCACTCTGGCCGAAGTACCTGTGACAGGGGTGATGCATCCCTTTCAGTTGGCCTCTCCCCCCCACCACTTGGTTCTCCAGCCATTCACTGAAAAGGATGCTGCCTGCATCACACCATCCTTATGCAGGACTTCATATGGCTCCAGAACATCCCACACTTTTCTGTGTGGTCCCCATTCTGTCCATTGGAAATATTCACACCCCTTTGGACTGGCCACTGAACAGGGGTTCAGTTATTCCCCACTTGCAATAGCAGCTTCCTTGCATTCTACCATCTAAGCTGCTCAGTGGCCAACAGTATCACCTTTTTTGTCCTCCAGATTTCCTCCAATGCGAATTAGACCCCAGTCTGCTTTGTATCCCAAATCACAGGGGCACATATTGGACATCTCATTTGGTCCACGTAAAGCCCCCTCATGCTCGCTTTGAGGCAGTGAAATAGGTGATCTCTGCCCCAACCCCCGTTGCTGGGATATGCGGATGAGGCTCCCAACAGAATCTTCTCCAAAAAAATCTTTCTCAGATAAAGCGCTCTCTCCATCTACACTGCAACATATTCTTGAAGTGTAGCAGGTAAAGAAAAGCTCAAGAGTCAATAAACTGGTTCTTGACTACTTCCTTTATAGTTCTGCATTTGGGAATTTGCTTCATATCTGTCATGGTATATATATCCTATTAGAAGTTTGGTCAAAATGAAGACAAGACACATCCCATTTTCATATACTGTTTCTAGCGTATTGTTTATTTAACACTGTAAGGATAGAGCAGTCAACAGTCCCAAATACATGTGCATGTAGAGGCAGACACCTAAAGTAAATGAGTAAAACAGGGCTGAGATAAGAAAGATTATTTGGCCTGCGTGGTCAGTTTTTAATTTTCCCATATGGGGTTGAAGAAATAGCTTACTGCTATCAGAAGAAAAACAGGGACAGTGATGTTAAATGGCAATACATATCCAGCCTCGGTACTAAAGACCCATACGAGTGCTAGAATCTGGGGGAAGCTGGAAATCGGAGTGACGGGCAGTCATGACTCAACTCACGCCAACTGTTTCGTAAAAGAATGCAAACCCAGTTTTGAATATTTGACCATTTTTTTTAAGGGAAGCAGGAAAATCTATATTTTTGTGTTATAATTATATTTGATCCTTTACATTTTGGTTCAAACTTTTTTTTTCGAACAGTGTGGAGGCCAAATACAGACTGCCAGTCTACACCCACTAGCAAGACACTAAAATGGTGAACTGAAAGCTCATGGATCAGAGCAGAAAGTCAGTAAGTATTTTCTTAAATAGATATATTTATGAATAGTGAGTTTAGTACATTGTTCAGACCTGTGAAGGTAACCAAGGGAGTAAAAAAAGCAAAAAGGCTTAAAACTGGTTATCTTTAGAACAACATCAGAAGGACTATAGTTTTTATTAGTCTAAGCATAGACTAGTTTTTATTTGTTTTCTTAAGCTTTTTTAAATTTTATTTATTTTGATAGAGAGAGAGCGTGAGAATCCCAAGCAGACTCCACACTGTCAGCGCGGAGCCCTACACAGGGCATGAACCCACGAACCAGGAGATCATGACTTGAGCTGAAACCAAGAGTCAGATGTTCAACAGACTGAGCCACCCAGGTGCCCCACTATTTTAGTCTTTAAATTTTTGCCTGTATTACTCTGATTAAAAAATTAAAAGTAAAAAGGAATTTAAAAATCCCTCCACAAAATCCCAACTCTGATTTGACTTCCCTGGCTGGGAAATGTATTCCCATCAGAGAACTGAGGCAATTGACTCTCCACCACCGCTTGCTCTACCGAAGCCCTAACTGCAGCTCCAGAAGTTTTGCAGAAATGTTAACTCTGCAAGCGTTCGTCAAGTTCTGTGCCCAGCTTCTGTATCTGTGCCTTCCTCTCCAACACTGGCTTGCCTGAGATCTTGTTCTTTGTGCATACCCTGTGTATAATTCTTGCCGACGGCTCATCTGAGGACCTGCAGAGCACACGTCCAATCCAAGGACCAAGCTCAGCAGACCTGAAGGCCTCTCCAGCCCTCTCTAGTACCCAATGGCTCCATGCCATTTTATCATTGAGCTTCCTACTCCGCCCCGGCCCCCACCCTATGGAGATAATCCAATGCCATCCTTGTGACTATAAATCAGCTCGCAAAAATTGCACTTCCTACAGTAGCCACAACCACCCACATTCATACCACTAGAATATCTTTGTCTCCATGGATTCTCCATCCAGATTTTATGAGGCCATGGGCACAAATTTGTATCTTCCCTTCTGTTGAATGCCTCCCCTATCCTTGGGATGAGTCATTTGTCTGCAGCTTACTACCAACAAAAAGAAGGCCAAGAGACTGATCCAAGAATGATTGAAATTACAAGGATTTTATTTATCCTCTTTAATAAAAGCAGCTAATTTCATGTTTTACTTTGTATCAGGTATGACACTTTGTATACTTGATACTTTGCATTATACTACTCTATGATGTAGGTACAATTATCTCCATTTCAAGCCAAGGAAACTGAGGCATGGGAAAGTTAAGTAACCTGCTCAAGACAAAAATTTAGTAATTGGCAAAACTTGTGTTTTAATCCTGGCTCTGATTCCAGAGCCTATGCTCTAAGCTACTATACTAGATAGCTTTTTGGTATAAAATGATACATGAGAGCAAAATGGAAAATCCATAAAACAGGCTATAGTCATCCAAATATAATTCTATTACATATAGAAGATTTCTCTTCACAGGGAAAAGAATTCAACATCATCAATGAGTTTGAGTGTACTCAATACTTACACTCTTACCTTTCTTTCCTGTAATTGTAAACTGTCTAAATGGCATTCTGAGCTTTTACAAATTCAAATAAAAAGAAACTTTCTAAGGCTTGTTCGCTAGAGGTCACTGTCCTAACTCTGGAGTCTGGTTGGTCTTACTGCACAGGAAGGCAGAATTGGGCAACAAATGATGGCTGCCATTCATGTGTCCAGCAGATGTCACTAGAAACCCGTGGATCCTGAAGTTGATTCTTAGCTAAACAGTTACACTTTATGAAAATAAGCGTCTCATTCTGTCAAGGCAGGTTATGCTAAGTTTGTTATTTTAATAAAATTTAAAATATAAAGCTATTTGGTTGTCAAGACAGTCTACCTAATATTCATACACAATTCACTTATCTTCTAGGAAAAGAAAACAAAATAAGATATCTTGCTTGACATAACAAGGTAACTGAGGGAAAAACAAGAGGGTTAATTGACAGGAATGACAACTCAGACTGGGTTCAAAGTTGTCTTCTCAACAGCTCTTACCAAAAAACATGCCACACCTAGGATTAGGGATACAAATGAGTGCACACAGCTTTCCATGCTTCCATTGTTCCTCATCAAGGTGCTCTCAAGGGTCTTAGCCTGCTGGAGCTCGAGCTGCCATAACCAAATCCCAAAGACTGAGGGGTATTAATTATTTATTTTAAAGTTTATTTATTTATTTTTAGAGAGAGAGAGTGCACGCGAAGGAGAGTGGGGGAGGGGCGGAGAGAGAGGGAGAGAGAGAATCCTAAGCAGGCGTCACACTGTTAGCACAGAGCCTGATGTGGGGATCGAACTCATGAACCATAAGATCATGACCTGAGCCAAAGTCAGACACTTAACTGACTGAGCCACTGAGGCGCCCAGACTGGGGGGCTTTTTAAACCACAGAATTCAGGGATGCCTGGGTGGCTCAGTTGGTTAAGTATCATACTTCAGTTCAGGTCATGATCTCACATTTCATGAATTTGAGCCCTGCCTTGGATTCCATGCTGACAGCTCAGAGCCTGGAGCCTGCTTCTGATTCTGTGTCTCTATCTCTGCCCCACCTCGGTTTGTGCTCTGTCTCTCTCTCAGTAATAAATAAACATGATAGATAGATGGATAGATAGATAGATAGATAGATGGATAGATAGATAGATAAAAATAAAAATGAACCACAGAATTCATTTCTCACAGTTCTTGTAGCTGGGAATCCAAGTTCAAGGTGCAGGCTCATTAGCTCCCTGGTAAGGACTCTCTACCTAGCTTGCAGACAACCACCTTCTCAATGTTTTCTCACATGGCGGAGAGAAAGAAAACAAGCTCTCTGGTGTCTCTTCTTTCAAGGGGAATAATCCCATCAAAAGGGCCCCACACTCATGAACTCAGCTAAACCTAATTATCTCCCAAAAGCCCTATCTCTGAATACCCGTCACACTGGGGGTTAAGGCTTCCACACGTGAATTGGGGCAGGGGAAGGCAGACACAATTCAGTCCATAACACCAAGTTTAGTGGTAATAGAGTTGATCAATACAGCCTTCAGTGAGGACTTGGCTATGTCAGAAGAACCCAGAACACAAGTTCATGGTCATTTATACCACGTTAGGCCTTGGAGGCCACATCAGCCCCCGCAAGGATACACTGTATTACCTTAGGAATTTATTGCTGCATGATTTAGTTACTTCAGAATTCTAGTTTTTATGCTGTCAGCATGCCTAGGGCAGGCCTACCCATGCCTTACCTCTGGGACTTTGATTGATTTATCAGGAAAGCAGTATTAATCTATCACTTCACAGACAGATGCAGCCTATACGAAACATTCATGGAGGTCTCTCAGCCTCAGAATCTGGTGTATATCATCCAGTTCCATTTATCACCCATTTCATAAATACAACATTCCAAGAGCAAAAGGCTATCTAATAAGGATGAGTATGGAAATAAACATTAACATTTTTGTATTTATAAAGTATTATATAGTAACACTATATATTACATATTGTATATATATAGGTATGTAAAGTATATATATTGTATTATAAAGTATTTATAAATACTTTTATAAATATAAATAAAAATAAACATTTTTATCATTATGACTCAGCTGAAATAATTATAACTTATAGTTCCAGTTAGGAAAGTGCTATTTTAGCTATGGTAGAACATACCCCACTTTATCAACACTGTAGAGAGTGTTGAGAAGCATATTGAGAACAAAAGTCATGCGCTTCAGTGACCTGACCAACACAACGCACAAGTGCTTCTACTTGTACTCTTATTCATTTTGGTTCAAGATGTTTAAATATATTAAAATAGATCTTTATATCTTGAAATATAAAATGAGTGTTAAAAGCACTGAGGAAAAGCATACTTTTTAGGTAGGCTGGGATACTGAGGATAGATCATTCAAAGACAAGGGTTTAAGGTGACTGCAGAACCCAACTCAAAAGACAGAACATATTTCTGGGCTATTCCATGCATAAATTTTGAATCCCTTTGCAGAGAACGTCTCTTCTGTTTCAACTGTCTTCTCTGCCTATAAATCCTATTCATCATTTAAGGTTAAGTTCAGATAGCTCCTTCACTGTAAAATATTCTCCAGCCTCCTCAATCATGGTCAGAATCAACAACTCTGAGCTCTCTTCTCTCAGTACATTTTATAAACTGGCACCACTAAAAAGCTTATCAAGTTAAATCACTGTCAGGCAGGTAACTCGAGGCAGTACATGCAGAAACACAGGCTCCAGAGCAGATCGTGGCATTCATTTTTCATTCTCCCACAAACTAACTGTGTGGCCTTAGATATGTCATTAAGCTTTACCCTGAATCATTTCCTTATCCATAAAATGGAGGTAACTAGGGGTGCCTGGCTGGCTCAGCCTAAAGCATGTGACTCTTAATCTTCAGGTTGTGAGTTCAAGCCCCATGTTGGATATAAAGCTTACCTAAAAAAAATAATAAATAGGGGCACCTGGGTGGCTCAGTCGGTTAAGCATCCAACTTCAGCTCAGGTCATGATCTTGTGGTCTGTGGGTTCGAGCCCTGCGTCGGGCTCTGTGCTGACAGCTCTGAGCCTGGAACCTGCTTCAGATTCTGTGTCTCCCTCTCCCTCGGCCCCTGCCATGCTCACGCTCTGTCTCTCTCTCTCTCAAAAATAAACAAATATTACAAATAATAATAATAAATCAATGGAGCCATTCTCTTTAAAAAATGGAGGTAGCAATACGTTTATCTTACTGGGTTATTAGAATAACTAAATAACATAAAATATGAGAACAGAATAATGCCTCGCATAAAGCTGTCCTTAATAAATGTTAACTTTTATTAACTCACCTATTAGATTGGTTGTTCTGTACTGTATGTTAAGATCACCTGGGGAGTTTTTTTTAAAATTTTGATGCCCAGGACCCACCCAAGACCTATTTTAGAAGATTCTGGATGTGGCTTCCCATGTATTAATAAGTTTTAAGGCTCCCCAAGTGAGGTGAATGCTCTAGAGTTGAGGGCCATTGCATCAGATGTTTACCCCTTGGACAAAGGAAATACTCATCTTTGTATCCTCAGCATTTGGGTTAATGTCACACATATGGGAGAACTCAATTATATTTGTTGTACTGAACTGATGTGAGAAGATCCAACAGGTCATAAAATCAAAGCAAATCTTCAAAGCACTTCCTAAGATCTAAAGATGGTTTTAGGTATAACTGTTTCCCAGAATTACATGCATGTACCCCAGAGTAGACAGCTCACCCGAGTACATCAACGACATTTGGGGGATAAGGGATGGTAGAAAAACACTGGTCAGCAGCAAAGTTTTTCATGGAGACCCAGAATTCATAGTGATAGAATATCAACAAGTATAAGCAGAGGGTAAACCCTCCTTTGGAAGGACTGAGAAAATATCTTCGACATATTAATGATACTGTCCAGTCTCGAAAAACAATTTTCTCGTCATTTCCTGCTCCTTACAACAGGATTGGCAGTGCTCCCAAGACGCTGAAGTACTTCACCAAGAGGCACGGTGGCCAGTAACACAGAAACTGGTTTGACAGGATAATGCTGAACCATCGAAGATGACGGAAAGATAAAGGATGTGGATTTCAGGAGCTGAAAAAGTAAGCAGCATTTTTCTCTCTAGAATTTAGAGGTTTTTAGAGCTATGTGGGATCGTAGGGGGATTTTTACATTACTTCAAAAAGGGCTAGGCTCTGGGAGTTGTACAAACTGAAAACAGACAGATTTGGACTGTTGAAATGAGGAGCTGTTATTAGGTCCTCTTCTTTGTGGGTCTGCTTTGCGATGATTATTGTAACCACAGAGGAGACAACATTTTCCAGCACTTTGTTATTTTTTAGTGTTCTTTCATCCGACTATGTTCAGTTCAGTATAGCTCGGCTTCAGTGAACATTACAGAATTTTGCTGAAGATTTTAGTTGCAATCAATCAAAAAGCCTTTATTAAGTCCCATATACTCAGACCACTGTACTGGATACTCCAGAGATCAGATTACATACATGATACAAGGTCTCAAGTGGCTCATCATTCCAAAAACTCACATACAAAATGGTTCAACTATTAACTCGGAGCCTGAGCAGCCTGAGATCATGTGTTTAGTACTTTATGCTTACACTGCAGTTTCCCTGGCTTAACACTGAGGATATTTTAGAGCATCTCAAGTCAAGTACCATTTATTATGAGCCTGGAAACACCTTTTCAGTAGGAACATCAAAAGCCATAGTTTTTTCTCCCCCCCCCCACCTTAAATCTCCAGTAATAGCCAGTCACATATACGCCACCAAATAATCTTCATGAGTAAATCAGATGGCTGTAAATGCACTGAGTAAAAGATTACTCCTAATAAACTGAAATAGGTCTTTCACTTGATAACGGCTGTTGTCTGCGATGAAATAAAAGCCAGAGCTCTCTCACCCTCAACTCTGAGCCCAGTACCACCTCCCTGACCCATTCCTATTTCACCAACTTCTTCCTTGTCTCTACGTGATCACCAGCCACAGGCAGAAACTGAAACTTCCCTTTTTGAAAGTGAAAAGCATCAAGGGAAGCTCTTGGTACTCTCCCTCTTCAGTGTCTTTCTGTTTTCTTCCCAAGTGTAAGCTTCTGGAATCTTTAAGTCTCTGATAGTAACAATTTCTCCTTAGTTCTTACGGGAGGAATTGCACAGGAGGTAAGAGAGAGCATAGTACAATTACTCAACAATGAATCATTTTGTTCAAACCTAAACCACCCTCATTGTGTATTGTTTTTTTTATTAACTTGTCTTATTTTTTATTCTTTTTAATTTACATCCAAATTAGTTAGCAAATGGTGCAACAATGATTTCAGGAGTAGATTCCTTAGTGCCCTTTACCCATTTAGCCCATCCCCCCTCCCACTACCCCTCCAGGAACCCTACCTAGTTTGTTCTCCATATTTAAGAGTCTCTTATGTTTCGTCCCCCTCCCTGTTTTTATATTATTTTTGCTTCCTTCCCTTATGTTCATCTGTTTTGTCTCTTAAAGTCCTCATATGAGTGACATCATCTGATTTTTGTCTTTCTCTGACTGACTAATTGGTCTGACTGACTAATTTCACTTAGCATGATACCCTCCAGTTCCATCCACGTAGTTGCAAATGGCAAGATTTCATTCTTTTTGATTGCCTAGTAATACTCCATTGTATATATATACCACATCTTCTTTACCCATTCATCCATCGATGGACATTTGGGCTCTTTCCATACTTTGGTTATGTTGATAGTGCTGCTATAAACATGGGGGTGCATGTTTATAGGGGGGTGCCCTTCGAAACAGCACACCTGTATCCCATGGATAAATGCCTAGTAGTGCAATTGCTGTGTCGTAGGGTAGTTCTATTTTTAGTTTTTTGAGGAACCTCCATACTGTTTTCCAGAGTGGCTGCACCAGCTTGCATTCCCATCTCATTACGTATTGTTAAACTCACTTCCTTCAGTAATTCACAACTAGGGGAAGCCTCCATCCAGTCTCTTCTAGAAACCTATGGATTCTTCGTTCAGTCTCACATTTAAACTGCACTTAAATTACTGCCACACACCCCACCACTCTTGAGATATGGGTGAGTTCAAACTTATAAAATTCTTCCTGCCACCATGACCTAGGCTTTCATGTAGACCATATATTCTCCTTTTTAATTTTCTTAGAACAGAGTTGTGAGGGCTCTGACTCAATTCCTCATTGCTGGAGTCTCTTATATGTGTTTCCTTCTCCTCCCATTTCTGGCTTCTTTAACCCTATCTGCCTCCTTTTATTCTCAGCTTTTTTTCCTCAGGTTATGAAATATAACTCATTGTAATTTAAAAATACAACTTCAAATGTGTTTGCGGCTACTTATGGTCGGTTATAATGATCAAGTCGCAGAGCATCTTTCAAGAAAACATTTGCACATACAATAGTAGTCTTTAAACACACACACACACACACACACACACACACATGCACACACACACACACAGAGGCAGCAACGGGGAAAGCTCAATCTTTCCAATAAATGCTGCTAGGTCACTTAGATAGCCATACAGAAAAAATATATATAACTTGTCCATACCTCACATCACAAAAATTAATTCCAGATTGATTATAGTTCTAACTAGGACAAATAAAGCAGTAAAGCTTCTAGAAGATAGCATAGGAAAAAATTCAAACCTTGGGATAGGAAAATCTTTCTTTAAAAGGAAATGAAAAGCAGTCTCAATAAAGAAAGTGACAGAAAAATTAAGCTTCATTAACTTTCTGCTTTTCAACAAAACGCCATTAGGATGGTGTTTTCATTTGCCATGAAAAGGCAAACCAAAAAGTAGGAAAGGATATTTGCAACCAATATAATTGACTCAATATTTCTATCCGTTATATATATAGAACTCCTACAAATTAGTAAAAACAGAGAATTTAATAGAAAAATGGACGAGAGACTTTTTCTTTCTTTCTTTCTTTTTAAATATATGAAATTTATTGTCAAATTGGTTTCCATACAACACCCAGTGCTCATCCCAAAAGATGCCCTCTTCAATACCCATCACCCACCCTCCCCTCCCTCCCACCCCCCATCAGCCCTCAGTTTGTTCTCAGTTTTTAAGAGTCTCTTATGCTTTGGCTCTCTCTCACTCTAACCTCTCTTTTTTTTTTTTTTCCTTCCCCTCCCCCACGGGTTCCTGTTAAGTTTCTCAGGATCCACATAAGAGTGAACACATATGGTATCTGTCTTTCTCTGTATTGTTTATTTCACTTAGCATCACACTCTCCAGTTCTGTCCACGTTGCTACAAAGGGCCATATTTCATTCTTTCTCATTGCCACATAGTGGACGAGAGACTTGAATCAACACTTTATAAGAGAATAATTTAATTGCCAACACACATTTGAAAAGGGACCCAAATTCATCGATCACTGGGGCAATACAAATTATAATGGCAATGAGAGAGCACAACATTCCCAAGAAATAAAATATAAAAGACACATCTTTGGTGAGGCTAAGAACAAATGAGAAATCGCCTACACTGTGAGTGTAAGTGGGTGCAAGTTGGAAAATGTTGGCATCACCTACTAACATTGAGCATATACAAATAGTCTATGACCCCACAGCTTGACTTCTACATATATACTCAACAGAAATGCATGCATCTGTACTCTAAAAGATATGTACAAGAATGTCCAGAACAGCATTACTCACAAGAGCAAAAATCTAGGATGAAACGTGCAACATTAGTAGAAAAGCAAAATAAATCACAATACATTTGTACAATGGCATTCTATGCAATGAAAAAGAATGAATTCCTGCTATATGTAACTTTCTTGGATCTCATAAACACAATGTAGAGCGTTAAGAAGCCAGTCATGAACGAATACATACCATAAGATTCTAGTTCCAAACCAGGCATTAGAAGGCAGACTAGTGTCAACTTTGGGAAGAGGGTAGCAGATGGGGCAGGGAACACAGGGCTTCTGAGGCATTGTTAATGTTCTATTTCTTACCCAGGTGGTGGTAATTGTGTTCAGTTTGAGATAATTGAGCACTTTTTTTCATGAATGTCTACTATATCATACTATGTGTTATAGAAAAAAAATACATATGAGAGAAAAGATAAATGCCTAAATATTAGAACTGGAGATAAGGTCAAAGCTGGACTATTAGCAAGATAAGGAAGGTTCTGCTGAATTCTAGACAGATTGTCTAATACGCTTTAATATATCCTGCTTAGGGATGGCATTAGTCCTAAAGATAGTGCTATGAGCTTATAGATGAGGTTCAAATAGTCATAGCCCTGACAAACTAAGGGCTGTAAAGGTGAGGGTACATGCAAAGGTTAAGTTAAAATGACCCTAGAACTTCTTGCTAAATGAGCAACCTGATACAGTGCATACAACTTTAAGATCAATTTTCCAAAACTGTTGACCAAAGATATTCATGGGGCATGTCTTACTGAAAATATTTTGAATTACTATAATTTAATGTCTTGCATCAAAATGAGACAAAATTGTATTTTACCTAGTCTTTTACAGAAGAATATAAGTCATTAAGAATTTGCGAATTTGCTTATATACTGGGGCTCCAGGGTGGCTCAGTCGGTTAAGCGTCCGACTTCGGCTCAGGTCATGATCTCATGGGTTCGAGCCCTGCATCAGGCTCTGTGATAGCAGCTCAAAGCCTGGAGCCTGCTTCAGATTCTGTGCCTTCCTCTCTCTCTCTGCCCCTCCCCTGCTTGTGCTCTGTGTCTCTCTCTCTCAAAAATAAACATTTTAAAAAATTAGAAAAAAAGAGAATTTGTTTATATAATATTAAGCACACATTACACTTAAAAATTTTTTTTAATGTATATTTATTTTTGAGAGAGAGAGAGACAGAATCCAAAGAGGTTCCAGGCTCTGAGCTATCAGCACAGAGCACAACATGGGGCTCAAAACCACGAACCAAGAGATCATGATCTGAGCCAAAGTCGGTCGCCTGACCAACTGAGCCACCCAGGCACCCCAGCACACATTACACTTAATAAATGCAAGTTGTATATTTATAACAATCTGTAAATTTCTAGGTGTCATCTGAAATAGCTTTATTTTCTTCTCATGGCCAGAGCTGAAGTTTTACTTAAACAAAATGTTTTATGTTTCAAAAAGGAAGTATGATGCATTCATGTGAATTTCTTTTTCTCAATTAGATTCTAACCAAGAAATTTTCTTTTTGGGGGTGTCTAGGTGGCTCAGTAGGTTGAGCATCCGACTTTGCCTCAGGTCACAATCTCATGGTTTGTGAGTTCCAGCCCCATATTATATCCTCTGCTATCAGCACAGAGCCCACTTTGTATCCTTGGGACCCCCCTCTCTCTCTCTGCTCCTCCCCTGCTCACTCTTGAGCTCTCTCTCTCTCTCAGAAACAAATAAACATTTTTAATAAAAAAAAGAAATTTTCTTTTTAAGTAATCACATTTTAATAGCCTGATAATAAAATAACATTTTGAATAGTCAGTTCTTTCTTTTATTTAAAAAAAAAATTAATGTTTATTTATTTTTGAGTGTGAAAGTGAGCAGGGTAGGGACAGAGAGAGGGGGGGCACAGAGGATCCAAAGTGGACTCTGCAGTGATAACAGAGAGCCAGATGGTGGGGTTCAAACTCACAAACCGTGAGATCATAGCCTGAGCCGAAGTCAGACGTTCAACTGACTGAGCCACCAGGCGCCTTGAATAACCAGTTCTTAATCAATCACTATAATTTTCCCACCAGTTATCATTGAGAATGAGGTTGTCAAAGAGACCAGAAGTTTCATGAAATCTCTGTGATTTATCAGGTTGAAAATCAAGAAGTTTTCATTTCAGGGCCATGTAAGACTGTCCGGTAGACTGATTGTACGCAGTCTCAGAGGAATCTAAACTCACAAAAAGGCCAGATGCTGATACAAATTGAATGATTAAAGGAGAAAGAAAAGGTTAGGGAATAACTCTAGGTCAATCTACCCGAAGTCAACCAGAAAATAATAGAATGTGTTGGCAAAAGCAGTGACCAAGGAGTCAGAAGACCTACCTTCTAGGCCAACTTTCCTACCAATTAGCTTTGTGACCTTAACTAGTGTTGTGACCTTGGCCAAACCTGCCCTCCCATTGTGCTTCAATAAAGCAGTGGCCTCGTGCTTGAATGGACTTTGTAGAACAGAACTGGCAATGATGAAATAGGTACAAGGTGTTTAGGCGAGGGCTAGGTGGAGTCTGTGCCAAGACTACGCACTAGTCAAATTCCACCTGTAGAAATGTTTAGTTTGGCTCAGAAGGCATCAGTTCTGCGGTGTTTTGAATTTGAATGTGCTGATCACATTTAGAATTGGGAAAACCCTACATAAAAGTCCAGATTTCCAACTTTCCACTGAAAACAGACATACACCAGTGGGCCAGCATACTCATGTTGCAAAAGTTGGGTGATGTGGGAAGAGGCTGTTCCTCTAGAGACGGCACACATATCCCATCCCACATGGGGCTCACACTTCCTGTTGTTGCCTTGATGCTGAAATCAACTGATTTAATCTCCCAACTGAGTTCCATTGATGCCAATACTACACCACAGGGAATATCAACAGACTTGTAGGAGTAAACTGAAAGATCTGTATTCACAATTAATTGGAACATGGGAAGCCCGAACCCGCTCTTGTGAGGTGGAGTCCCTCTGGGAAAGAAATCCGGGAGAAACTTGCCTGCCACCTGTCATCCCCACCATGTAAACAATCACTGCCATACTTGGAGGAGGAGGGAAAATTTCAGTGTTTCCTGCTGGGAAGAGAGACAACTGAGGGGTGCCTGGGTGGCTCATTTGGTTAAGCGTCTGACTCTTGGTGTCAACTCAGGCAATGATCTCACAGTTTGTGAGTCTGAGCCCCATGTCAGGCTCTGTGCTGACAGCTTGGAGTCCGCTTGAGAGTCTCTCTCCCTGTCTCTCTCCCCTTCCTTCCCCCCCACCACCTCAAAAATAAATAGGCTTTAAAAAAAGGAAAAGAAAGATGGCTGAAAAACTAGACCACTGGATCTGTACTGTTTTCTTCAATTTGGTTATGGGTTGAATTGTGTCCCCTACTCCCATCCTACTCCCTACTTAAGAATGTGACTATTTGAGGGGTGCCTGGGTGGCTCAGTTGGTTGAGCGTCTGGCTTTGGCTCAGGTCATGATCTCACGGTTCGTGAGTTCGAGCCCCGCGTCGGGCTCTGTGCTGACAGCTCAGAGCCTGGAGCCTGCTTCAGGGTCTCCGTCTCTCTCTGACCCTCCCCTGTTCATGCTCTGTCTGTCTCTGTCTCAAAAATAAACATTAAAAACAATTAAAAAAAAAAGAATGTGACGATTTGAAAATAAGGCCTTTAGAGAGCTAATTAAGGTAAAATGAGGTAATATGGGTGGGTTCTAGTCCTATATGACCAATGTCCCTATAAGAAGAAGAGACTGGGACACAGACACACACACAAGACCATCTACAAGCTAAAGAGGGGCTTTCAAAAGAAATCAACTCAGCTGATGCCTTGATTTTAGGCTTCAAACCTCCAGAACTGTAAGAAAAAAATTTTTTTTACTTAAACCACTCAGTCTCTGGTACTTTGTTATTACAACAGCCCTAGAAAATGAATACAAGTTTCCTGTGGGTTTATTGACATCTTTAGTGTAAAGCTCCATTTTTCTGGGGTGCCTGGGTGGCTTAGTGGGTTAAGCATCCAACCCTTGATTTTGGCTCAGGTCATATTCTCATGGTTCATGAGTTCTAGCTCTGTATTGTGACAACAGGGAGGCTTCTTGAAATTTTCTCCCTCTCTCTCTGTCCCACCCCTGCTTGTGTTCTCTCTCTCTCTCTCTCTCTCAAAATAAATAAATAAAATAAGTAAATAAATAAAGCCGCATGTTCCCAGCAATGAAAGCACAAACAAATCTCTGGGATTCCTCCTGAGGCCCTCCATACTCCTGCTATCATCCAGATCAACCGCTCTATGGACCCGCTACACGGCTGGGTCTTCTTTTCTTTCTCTTCTAGCTCCACACTTTCTAGATCACATTTCTTCTTCTTCTTAGTTTCTTCCTCATTTTACTACAGTATACCCTATCTTTATTTTTTTTTTAATGTTTATTTATTTTTGAGAGAGAGACAGAGTGTGAGTGGAGGAGGAGCAGAGAGAGAGCGAGACACAGAATCCGAAGCAGGCTCCAGGCTCTGAGCTGTCAGCACAGAGCCTGATGCGGGGCTCGAACTCACGAACTGTGAGATCATGACCTGAGCGAAGTCGGACACTTAACCAACTGAGCCACCTAGGCGCCCCTACCACAGTATACCCTAAAGTAACTTCCTAAGAAATGGTGTACTGCACATAAACTTTCTGAGTCTTTGAATGTCAAAACAAACAAACAAACAAAACTCTCATTCAACCTTCTCCCTTGATTAAGTTTGGGCTAAGATTAGAATTTTAGGTTAAAAATCGGATCGCCAGTCTGCATCCATTTGCTAGGGCCACTGTAACAAAATATCACAGAGTGGGTGGCTTCACCAACAGATACTCCTTTTCTCACAGTTCTAGAGGCTGGAAGTCTAAAATCAAGACGTCATCAGGGTCAGCTCCTTCTGAGGCCATGAGGGAGGAATTGTCTCATGCCTCTTGCTTAGCTTCTGGGGATTTAAGGACAATCTTTGGGTTCTTTGGCTTGTAGAAGCATCACTCCAATCCTTTTCTTCATCTTTACATGGTGTCTCCTTGTGTGCGTGCCTGCGTCCAAATTTCCTCTTGTTATAAGGACACCAATTGCAGTGGGTCAAGGGTTCACCCTATTTCAGGATGACCTCATCTTAACTAATGACATCTTCGATGACCATTGAATACAGCCACATTCTGAGGTACTGGGGGTTAAGATGGCAACATATGAGTTGGGTGGGCAGGGATCAGGAAGCACAATGTAACGCACAATACAGTCTTCTTAGCAAATGATTGAACAATTATCATTAGCTTGAACAATTAGCTTGAACCTTAGCTTGAACAATTGCCAGGTCCTAAAAGATAAATTTAGATTCTTATCTCACAGCATACATAAAAATTAACCCTAAGTAGATCAAACAGTTACATATAAGAGCTACAACTATAAAACTCTGGAAGAATACATAGGAAAAAACCTTCATGACTTGGTTTTGCAGAGTTCTTAAATATAATAGCAAGGGGTGCCTGGGTGGCTCAGTAGGTTACATGTCTGACTATTTCAACTCAGGTCATGATTTCACAGTTTTTGAGATCGAGCCCCACATGGGGTTCTATGCTGACAGTGCAGAGCCTGCTTGGGATTCTCTCTCTCCCTGTCTCTCTGTCCCTTTCCCCGACTCATCCTCTCTCTCGAAATAAATAAATGAACTTTAAAAAAAAAATCTGTTGAGAAAAAATATATATAGTAGCTCATTTATTTATTTTAACTCGTTTTAGCTCATGTATCTGCTAAGGGAGTAGTGTCCATAATATATAAAAGACACTTACAACTCAATAATAAAAAGACAACCCAATTTTTAAAATGGGCCAATCATTTTGTTAAGCATTTTATCAAAGAAGCTATATGAATGGTTAATAAATAAGTGAAAATACTCAACCTCATTAGTCATTACGGAAATACAATTAAAACCACAATGAAATGCTACTTTACTTGACTCTAATAAAAAAGACACAATAACAAGTGTTGGTGAGGATGTGGAAAAGCCGAAACCTTTCTACATAGCTGGTGAAAATGTTAAATGATACAGAAACTTTGGAAAACAGTTTGGAAGTTTCTTTAAAAGTTAAGTATAAACAGAAACTTGTTTCTGATACTTGCTACAATATGGGTAACCTTCAAAGGCATTAAGCTAAGAGAAAGAAACCGGATGCAAAAGATTATACATTGTATGATTCTATTTATATAAAATGTATAGAAAAGGCAAATCTATGGGGAGAGAAGCTGATTAGTGCTTACGTGGAGCTGGAGTGTGACTGAGACTCGACTGTGATTTGGGGAAATCTTTTTGAAGTGATGGAAATGTTCTAGAACTGGATTTTGGGCATAGCTTCACAACTTTATAGGTTTACTAAAAATCATTGGCATTTTCACTTAATATGGGTGAGTTTTATGATATGTAAATTCTACTTCAATAAAACTCCATAAAGCCATAAAATCATACAGCTTCAGAATTCTTAATGTATCACCCTATATTTTGTAATGCTCAATATTGCTGTTAAAAGCCTATGCCAGTCTGATTCATGTTCTTTCTGGATAACCTGGATTGTTTCTTTGCTTTTTTTTTTTCATCTCTGGAATTTTTTTTTTCTATTTTCATTATCAAAAATATATATAGTATCATTTAGATTGTTAAATATGCTAAAATAGTATCTTCTGAATATATCACTTTGTAGCCTGCTTTTTCTTTTTTTTTCCCTCAACATAATGGTGTTGAGAGTTACCCAAGTTGATACATAATAGTTTTAACTATTATACAATAATCTGTTTTTCTATTATAAACACTGTTGCAAGGTATAATCTTATTTATGTTTCCTTAAGAAAAGGTTTTAGTTTCTTCAGAGACTATATCCATAAGTGGAATTACTGAGTCATAGTCTGTGTGCTTCAGTTTTACTAGATATTTTTCTTTAAATTTATTTATTTTTGAGAGAGAGAAAGAGAAAGAACATGCAGGGGGAAGGGCAGAGAGAGAGGGAGGGAGACACGGAATTCAAGGCAGGCTCCAGGCTCTGAGCTGTCAGCACAGAGCCCAACGTGGGGCTCGAACCCACGAACCATGAGATCATGATCTGAGCCCAAGTCGGATGCTCAACCAACTGAGCCACCCAGGCACCCATTTACTAGTACTGACAAAATGTTCTTCAAAGTAATTATTCCAGTTTACACGTCCACAACCGTGTCTTGTAGTTCATGTTTCTTCACACCCTCATATGTATGTTCAGGCTTTTACATTTGGGAGGCAAAACACGTTGGCTGAAAATGGAAATGAAAATAATCTTACTTTAGCCTCAAGTTTCTGGTATTCACATCTAAAGATGCGCATCTTGCAGCTCTGGAAAATTCTCCTTTCCTCTCCTCTGTTATTTCTCTTTTCTCTCCCCAGATCTGTCTCGTTTGGCTCTTGTAAGTTGTGACCTGCACAACCGCATAATGACAAATGACTCACCTGTCGTTGACCCCCTGAAATGATACTCTCTGATTCCAGCTTTATTTTTCCATCTCCTTTGGCTCAACTTCCTGAGATCTCTCTTCAGCTTCCACCCCCCCCCCCGCCCCACCCCAGATATTCCATAACATTTTGGTAGGGAAAATCTCTTTCTCCTTCTCTGAGCATTCCCTTTGCAGAGTCTCCTTCTCCTGTGTTCCAAACAAAGAGTTTGGAAGAGGCTACTATTTAGTGAAAAACAAAATTATGTTCTCTTCTGTTGCCTGAATCATCTGTTTACTCTCAGGTCAGTTTTCCTGCTTGCTATTTTGTTCCTCCTCATTAATTTCATGATCTTTTCATCATACAGTAAAACCTTGGTTTGCGAATAACTTGTCCTGCAAGTGTGCCCCAAGAGGAGCAAACATTTCTGATAAATTTTAACTTGATAAATGAGCAATGTCTTGCAACACGAGTAGTAAGTGATGCCGAATGTCACATGATCACAACTGAGCCAATGGTTTCTCTCTCTCTCTCTCTCTCTCTCTCTCTCTCCCTGTGGGATTGTGGGTGATCGTCTCCCATGCTCGGGTGCTCGGTCTCAGGCTGTGGTGTTTGGCAGAAATCAGCGATGGTTCAGAACATTGGAAGGTGCCCACAACTGGCACTAGGGTATTTTTTATCACTTCAAAGTCCCTATGGACAGTCCTTTGCTTTTCCATACCAGAGTCAGCTAGGAGTGCTTTGCTTCCTTCTATGTCAGGCTGCCTGCAGATACAGACCCTTTCCTCTGCTGCCTTATTGCCAGTTACATTAAATACAGTATATGACGAAAGCTTATTAATACTGTACTGTAGTCAACATCCGTGTGAGTGTATATGATGGCCCCCATACAGAAAAACGTTGAAAAGAAAGGCGGTAAGGAGATGATTACAGTGCAAGTTAAGAAGGAAATCATGGAGAAGTACGAACGAGGCATGCGAGTGGCTGAAATTGCAAGATTTTAAAAGAAGTCTACATCTGCATCACGTCTGCAGAGGAGGAGGAGAAAAAGGTGGAGGAATCCCTCACTTCAAATGAGATTAGGGAGATGTGTAAAATGTGAGAAATAGTGCAAAATTTTGTAGAAAAGCACCACCTGAATAAGGCTGTAGCAGTGTGAGCGATGAATCTATTTAACGACAACGCAATGTCACATTTCCAAGAAATCCTCGAAAGGAGGCAAGCAAATGTCATTGGACAGGTTCCTTGTCAAAGCTGCACAAAAAGAAAAAGATCCCTTTGGGCCAATAGATAACAATGATTCTGCTAGTGATCATGGAAGTTGTCCTACACAACGACCCTCCTCTCTCTTGTCTCCCTCACACCAGCCAGGAAGGTTTTCAGAGGTAAGTGAGGGTTAATTTATTTTTCTTTATGTTTTATATTTTATTTATTATTTTGTATTATATTACAGTATTGTAATCATTTTTATATGAATAATTTGGGGTTGTGGAATGAATCATCTGAGTTTCCATTCTTTCTTAGGGGAAATTTGCGTTGATATACAAGTTTGCTTTGGATTACAAGCATGTTTCCAGAACGAATTGTGCTCACAAAGGAAGGTTTTACTGTCGTATTTATGACTAAAGAATCAGAACAGCAGATTGGAAGCTCTGTATCTGTGGACGAGTTTCTCAACTAGCAGGCATTGCTTTAGAAGGCATGTACAGGGCAGGGCGCCTGGGGGGCTCAGTCAGTTGAGCGTCCAACTTCAGCTCAGGTCATGATCTCACAGTTCATGAGTTTAAGCCCCACATCGAAAGCGTTGTTGTCAGCACAGCACTCACCTCAGATCCTCTGTCCCCCTGGCTCTCTGCCCCTCCCCCACTTGCACTCTCTCCAAAAAAAAAAACCAAAAATGCACTTACAGAGAGTAGCCCCCCATATGCCAGAATGCCAAAGCTGCCATGGTTTTGCCCAGACTTCATTCGAATTCTCCAGATTTTGTCCACTTCATTTAATGCATTTAGAAGAAAAAAGGCCCTCCATTATCCTCTCATTAATTTCTGTGTTTTTAGTGTCCTCCACTGTGCCTGGTTTCTACAAATTTTGAGTATCCCCGAAATACTGCACAGCAGAGGGCTCTTTCTTTAGCAGCATCTGTTACACATAGTTTCTAAGTAATAGGTCACCTAGTCTGTTTTATTGGTTGTTTCCTCTGTTTTTCATCTTTTCCAAACAAGTTAAAATTCTTACCCGTATTTCTTTTCTATGTTGTGATGACTATGTATATATTTTTTATTATTGGTCTTTAAATTTTTTATTATTTAATTAATTTATTTATGTATTTTTAAAGTAGGCTTTATGCCCAATGTGGGTTTGAACTAATGACCCTGAGATCAAGAGTCACATGCTCTACCAACTGAGCCACCCAGGCACTCTTTCTTTTCATTATTGTAAGTTTTGATAGGGATTCTAGAGGGAAAGGTAAAAAAGCATGAGCTCAATTCACCACTTTGAATTTTTTTTTAATTTTTTTAATGTTTACTTTTTAAGAGAGAGAGAGAGAGAGAGAGACAGAGAGAGACAGAGCACGAGTGGGGGAGGGGCAGAGAGAGAGGGAGACACAGATTCTGAAGTAGGCAACTGAGCAGCTGTCAGCACAGAGCCCAACATGGGGTTCGAACTCATGAACCGAACAATGAGATCCTGACCTGAGACGAAGTCGGACGCTCAACCGACTGAGCCACCCAGGCGCCCCTGAATTCACCACTTTGAACCAGCAGTCTCAAAATTAACTTGAATATTAAAAAGGAACTTTGTTCCCCAAATAAATGAATTAGACTACATTATTTACACATAATTAAGGTAACCTATTGGGACTTAGTAAATTATGTACTATCATGTAACAAAGCACAAATGATTAGTATCTGAACTTTTTCTGATTTTTCGTAGAGAATATTTAAAAATGAAAGGAGAGTACTGCCTTAAGGAGGGGACCCACAAAGACACTGGGGAACTGCTCAGAAAATCAGCATTACAAAGAAGACAAATTGTCCCACCACTCCTTCAATGTGGCCTCACTGGTTTTCAATCTTATCATGAGGACACACCCAGGAAAAATCAGTTTTAAAAGATTTAAGAGGGTTTTTTTTTAATATGAAAAATGTAATAGAGGCCCTCAGTTACTAGAGGATTTATTGGTCACTATTGATTGTCTAGTTTCTACTCATTTGCAATATATTTATTGGCAACTTCTTACTATAAGGCAAAAGACAACTGCTCCAGGCATCAAAAAGAATGAGACAAAACAAAACAAATAAACAGGCCTCACATTCTGGACCTGAAATTGCTTACAGCCTCATGGTGAAATGGCAAGGTAATAGATACACGGGCCCCAGGAGACTCCATGGGACCGAGGAGGAAGGAGCTTCTAAATTTGTCTCGAGACAGGGGGATTGTCGTGGAAGCAATGATGTTTCAGTCCACACTTAGAAGGTTAGGAGTCTGCAGTGTGTGATCTGGGAAAGGCATCCCAAACAGCATTTGAGAAACACAAAGTGTTCAGAGAGCATGGTACACTCGGAGACTGACAAGTGTTTTGATATTTCCGGAGCATGAAGCGTAACGAGAGAAGAATTCTAAGTTGGCACCACATACAGCAAATGCAAATCAGTGTTACATGGACCATTACTGTCACAAAAGCATAAAGAAAGTTATCAAATGTACAAAAATACTTTGAAAATAGTACACAAACTGGCATTTCCTTTTAAGCCAAACTCCCTTAAGATGGTCTCTTAACTTCTTCTAACAAATTACTTTGGTCAGGTCAGGTTTTCTCCCTCTCGAAATGGCATTTTCTCATTCCCTGAGAACATATGTTAAAGCTAAAACTAACTTCTCATACACCCATCCTTTATCAGACAGTCATGGATATGTTCCTGTAAACCTCTAAATAGCCGTGTATTTTAGCATTTCAATTTGATCGATGGAATGGAGAGGATTTGAACAGAAAACCTCATTTATCCAATTTTGAGTTAGAAAAATAGGAGTTTCAAGTTGGAAAATACACCTTTCACACTTTAAGAAACCAGAAGTAACCTCTCTTTTCTCATGATCTTATACAAGGAATGTATGGATTTTGAAGGTTAACAAATTCACTAAAAGACACCCAACAGTAAAGACTTTTGAAATAAAATGAATTACTCATTTTAGAGCTCAAACTGAAGAACACACATTAGTATCAAATCAGCGTCTCAAAGACTAACTTATTTTTAAAAAAATCAGAATTGATCATGGAGTTGAAGATGTTTGGTTCCAATTTCGTGGGCCTCACTCTTTCACTTCACATTTCTGGCTTACTTAAATATTCATGGAATATTGTCTATTTGTGAATTCATTCCAACATCAGTGCTTAAATATAGAATCTTTGATGAGCAAGCACTTACCCAGAGTTTACTTCTAAACAATCCCATATGCCCCCTTTTCACTTTTAACATTGAAGATGTGTAATAGTTTTTTTCTATTCCTTTCTCAACCAAACAGAAAGGAACATTTTCAACTAGAAATGTTTGTTCTTCACAAATACTTCTATTAGGGACCAATGTTCCAAATCACATTTTGTAAAAAGTTTGCCTAGGCAAAATTTTTATCAGATGATCCATTTATATAGATGGAATTTGTCAATCACATACTCCCAGCATCACATTAGGCATGGAATAGTGAATACAATAAATATAAACATCGTCCCTGCACATCAGGAGCACACTATTTTACCGAGGAGAAATACAGAGGCAACAGGTAACAGTAAAAGGCTACCAATGACTACATGACCAAAAAGGGCTGCAATGTGGCAGTCTCCTATACTTTTCTATCAAAAGTACCCCTGGAGGAGATCCCCAGCCTCCTCCTCTAGAATTTGTTAATTAGATGTGGGGAGGAGCCAAGGAATCTGCATTCACAGGGGCCAGGTGTTGATTATTACTAAGACAAAAGTAAAAGCAAACTAAGGTGGTGTGCCCAAGGAGTATTTCACTAGGGAAATGAGCAACGGGCTAACCTTACCAGGACAGAGAGGTGTAATTAGGTTTCAGCGGTGGACGAAGGCTGTATGTGTGTATTTTAAGAAGTGTGCTAAACGATGGGCTTGGCTGGGGCAGGAAGAGTTATTTTAGAAGGAGCAAGAATTAAAAGTAAAGCAAGATTTTATTTGGGCCAGGAAAATTTTTGCTTTGTAGACAATGCAAAGGTATTTTTGAGCTGAAGATTCACATGATGAAATCAGCTTTTTAGCAATAGCAATCCTGCAGAGGCATTTAGGGTAAATGTGTGGTGAAAGCCAGGAGACATAGCCTACTTATTCATTCGTTCATTTAACAAGTATACATTGAACACCCAAATTATGTGCATGCCCTGTGCTAAGTGGGAAGAATGCACAGCGTTAAGTACCACAGCACTGAGTCTGTGAGTTGTCTGTGCTTAATTTTTTTTGTTCACTAAAATTTCTTCTTGTAGCCTGACTTAATTTAGGACTCTCCTAACAGCTTTCAGTTCTGTATTTATGCTAATTTGCCTAGCTATTTGGAGTCACTGCATTTGCAATTAAAATGTTCTATGTAGTTGTTAGAAAACTACTCTGTAAGTGAGATGAAAAACAATTTTGTTCCATCCAAAATATACTTAAAAGACTGAGAGGGAAAAAAAAAAATTAAAGCCATATTGATTGGTATCCAGATCTTGAAATATAGAGAATAGTTAAGGAAAGTGGTTTAATGGTAATGCACTTATCAGAACAGAGAGGAATCAACTGGTATACATAATGATGATTACTAAAAAAGATTTAAATTTATTTTGTTAATGTGTATTTATTTTTGAGAGAGCACAAGAAGGGGAGGAGCAGAGGGAGACACAGAATCTGAAGCAGGCTTCAGGCTCTGAGCTGTCAGCTCAAAGCCCATCACGGGGCTTGAACTCACAAACCATGAGATCATGACCTGAGCCAAAGTCAGACACTTAACTGACTGAGCCACCCAGGCACCCCTGAAAAGGATTTAAATTTAGAAGTATGCTTAATTACATTCTGACTGGAGGCTTGGTCTCTGGGGTAATGATTGGTACATGTCATATATTTCACTGCAGAACTTTTGAACTCCTAGTAAGAGGCACAGTCAGATTCCAAACCATTAGTTGTGTTATGAGTTATTGTATCACACATTCCAACCTGTAAGAAATTAGCAAAATTTTCCATCTTCTTTAAATCAACTGAAATCTCTTTTCACAAACCCCATTCCCAACTGATGGGAAATTTATTCATATATATATACATATATATATACACACACACACACGTATACGTATATATATATACATACATATGTGTGTATATGTATATAGTTTATTATTTATTATATTATATATAAATATATAGTTTATCATTTATTTTGAGAGAGACAGACAGCATGAGCAGGGGAGGGGCAGAGAGAGGGAGAGATAGAATCCCAAGTAAACTCCATGCTGGCAATGCAGAGCCAGATGCAGGGCTTGACACAGGGCTTGATGAGGGGCTCAAACTCACGAAACCGTGAGATCATGACCTGAGCTGAAACCAGGAATTGGACACTTAACCAACTGAACCACCCAGGCGCCCCGGAAATTTATTCTTGTCTTCATTGCTATGTGTCAGAAGACATGAAAGCTATATAAGAGGGCACAAAATGGTGCCCATCAGCCTACATTTAGCTTGATGTCTTATTGACCCACAAAGTATACTACAAATAAATAAAATGTGTAACTACCACACAGTTTCTACGTAGTTGTCGGAATTAATGCGGGAAGCATTCATGTAAAATTTGCATTTTGAGCTTCTATTACAAAATCAGTATTAATTAGTCTATATTAGTTGTTGGCAACAATTGACTGGGCCCAAATAGCCCCTGACCCTCTTAGAAAGGGTGTCTTCTTATGGTTGCCACAGCCCCCAACATCTTTATGATCTTACACATAATGGCTTCAGTCATTTCATGTTACCTCCTGTCCCGTAGGCATTTGATTTTTTTGCCACTCTAGCCCTTTGGATTTTGAGGGGGAAATGTGACCTGTGCTAAATAACCCAATAGGCTAACTAAGCATGCATTGAGCCTGCTCTGAAAACAGGGCCATCAAAACATGAGACTTGGTTTTGAAATCTTTATGTTCTTAAAACATGAAAGTAACTATGAGAAATGCCAAATTTGTGTTGGATTTTCTAATATCTATTTTATAGCTTAGGGGGTATTTTTAAGTAAATGCAGTGGGGGCACATATGGCACATCAGTAGTTTTTCAATGCTAGGACCATGCAGATCATTACATGAACCCTACGACGGGCCTCAAGAACTTTGCCCCTGAGATTTCAGGTATGGTGGGTCAGAAATTATGGCATCCATGGGGCGCCTGGGTGGCTCAATTGGTTGAACGTTCAGCTTTTCAGCTCAGATCATGATCCCAGGGTCCTGGGATCGAGCCCCATACTGGCCTCTGCACTGAACTTGGAATCTGCTTAAGATTCTCTCTCTCTCTCTCTCTCTCTCTCTCTCTCTCCCTCTGCCCCTCTGCTATTCTCCCCTACTTATGTGCACTCTCTCTCTACAAGAAAAATAATTTAAAAAGGAAACTATAGCATCTATAATTGAAATTACTTGGAATCCTTTGCCAGAGATCACAAATAAAATCAGCACTGTAGCCAGTGAGCTCTCCTCTTCTATGGTAAGGGTATAAAAGTAGCCCAGGGCAGGTAAGGGGAAGCTCCTAATTTTGCTTCTCATTACCTGGGGTCAAAGAGAATGCACATGAGACACACAAAGCTATACCAAATCCCTCTGTTCGTAGCCTATAGCCACATCTGCCCTCATATTTCAGTAAGGCTTAAAGTGTGTTTTTTATTTTTTGTTTTTGTTTTTTTGCTTCATGCCCAGATGAAGCCGATTTAAGAGTTCAGTAATGAGTGGTGAGAATTGAAACAACTTAAAATACATGAAAATACAAGCTTTAAATTCATTGTAAAACAAAGCAAATGTTAAAGATTCCTCTCAAAATAAGATTAGATAATATTAAAATTAACTTGAAATGCATCTGAATTAATTTAAGATTATGTTAGAAAAATCAAAAAAAGGAGGAAGGAGGGACAGGAGAGGAGATAGAACAACTTATACTAAAAGAACTTGCCAGAAATGAGGGGAAGTAAAGATTTTGTGTCACTGTTGATGCTATTACAAAAAGTCTAGACAAAAGACTGCTTTTGAAAAAGTTAATGGTCAACATGAGTAAATTTCAAAACGTAATACAGTAATATTTCAATAATAACAGCTTAAAAATTGACCATGAACTGTTTGCAAGGCACTATTCAAAGTTCTTGACATGCATCAACTTTTTTAAGACTCCATAATTGCTTTAGGAAGCAGGAACTATTGTTACCCCATTTTTGCCAGTGAAGAAGTTACAGCTTAGAGTATGTGACACACATAAAGTCAACAGAGTAAATGATTTGTAGAACGGGAATTGAAAGCCAGATCTACCTGATTCCACAGCAGAAGCTTAATAGTATTCAAGCTCTATCCAACTGCCTCCCTAAACATTGGAGAAGATACAGCAGAGATACAGAGCAATGTTACAGGAAACAGAACAGAATGACAAAGGGACAGTATAGTAAATCTTTTATTTTAATAAGTTTATCTGGGTAAAATTCCCATGTTAAAAAAAAAAAGTTATGTTAGGCCATAAGCTGTCTTCTAACTATATACTATTTATCAGTCAACACATAAGATGAAATGACAGGGGCTCCTGGGTGGCTCAGCCGGTCAAGCATCTGACTCTTGATTTTGGCTCGGGTCATGATCTCACAGCTGGTGAGATCAAGCCCCACGTTGGACTCAGCATTAACAGCGTGGAGCCTGCTTCAGATTCTCTCTCTCTCTCTCTCTCTCTCTCTCTCTCTCTGTCCCTTCCCCACTCACACACACACTCTCTCTCTCTCTCTCTCTCAAATAAATAAACATTTAAAAAGATGAAATGACATAAAATTATTAAAAGTCAAAGGATATTGGAAAAAAACTTTGTCAAATGAAGAGATAAAGTTTTTACTACTACATTAGCATCAAACAAGGTACTCTCAAAACAGGGTCATCCAAAAGTGAGAATTCTTCTCTAAATTGGCACATTATTAAATTATATTATTAATTTAATATACCATGAAATACAGACTTGAAGAAAAAATAAGAAATTTTGTACCAGCAAATGTATATTTCACAACAAATTATAACTCTCATGAAGTTTTACTAAGAAGCATTGAACCAAAAGGCATAGTGTCTACCTATCTGCACAACAAAATGGTTTGAAATACTGAAAAGACTAGCACACGCAATAATGTTGGGAGAATTTTTTTAATGTTCATTTTTGAGAGAGAGAGAGAGAGAGAGTGAGAGTGAGCGGGAGAGAGAGAATCCCTGAAGCAGACTCCAGTCTCTGAGCTGTCAGCAACAGAGCCTGACATGGGGCTCAAACTAATGAACCGCGAGATCATGACCTGAATTGAAGTCAGACACTTAACCGATTGAGCCACCCAGGTGCCCCAGTAATGTTGGGAGAATTTAACTGCCTTCCTCCCTGATATGTGATAGGTGAAAAATAAACAAGGGGATAAGTAACAAGGAGACCTGAAAAAGGCCTACAGATGAATTTAAAGGTGCAAGTACTCCATAACAGAAAATTATAACTGTCTTTGAAATATCTTAAAATCTTCTGTACTGGACCATAAAGAGACTCTCATTGTATAGGCCAACCTTCCAGAGCCAGAAAAAAAATGGCAAACTCCTTCATTTTCCCAAGCCCAACCCAGAAGATGCCTTGGAAGGAGGAAAGAATCGCATTGGTCTGAAAAACTACAGTAAAACTGTGGAGAAACCCTTGGGGAGGCAGGAAGCAGTCATGATACAGTTTGAGAGGCAACAGCAGTTTTTGGCAGAAATAGGCTGGGGAGCTGCTCAGAGAATACCTGGGGGAGAATTTGACTTGCGCTCTGTTCTCTCCACTACATTGTCCTAGAACTTTCTTGCCCACATCCTCACTCTACAAGGCAAGGAAGGAATGGAAACATTGCAGTGGCCAGGTCGGTTGGATGACAGTACAGTGGCAGCCATTTGAGGGGAGAAGTTCAAAGCCAGTAGCGGCCACCCTGTGGCCTTTGAGCTTCTCTCCTATTTCCTCCCTACCCTAAGCTAGCACTCCCACACATCCATGGTGTATGGGGTTATGATCCAGGTGAGAAATACTCCTGAAAAGAGCAGTGAGCAGTGTCAGGGCAGAGATATAAGGAGAGTTCCTTAGGACATTCTTGCCTTGGTCAGGGAGAGGCGGGGAGGGGGCAAGAGGGAGTAGTCAGGTATAGACTATGACATCAGGGGCTCTTCGTCCTGAGATATAGTCACACACGTACACCTACATGTAGGCGTGCGTGCACACACACACACACACACACACACACACACACACGTGCCTATACCTTAAACTAACCCAGAAGGTTAGGAAGCAGAACTTAGGCTTCTGTTCATTACTCTGGACCACAGTCCCAGGACTGTAGTCCTCAGGACTACATCAGACATTGGGGAGGAAGACACGAAAGCAATTTAAGAAAACATTACCACTCAGGGGCACCTGGATGGCTCAGTTGGTTAAGCGTCCAACTTTTAATTTCGACTCAGGTCATGATCTCAGGGTTCATGAGATCAAGCCCCACACCGGGCTCTGTGCTGACAGTGAGGAGGCTACTTGGGTATTCTATTTCTCCTTCTCTCTCTGCTCGTCTCCTGCTCTCTCTCTCTCTCTCTCTCAAAGTAAATAAACATTAAAAAAAATTACCCCTTATAGTAGAATTCATGCAATATATAGATTGCTGTTTCAAAATAAGCCTCTCTCAAAGAAAGAGCAAAGGATTTTAGCACCACAAAGTAAGAACAGTAGCAAACAAGACCCAAATAGATATGCAGGCCATGAAAAGCAGCAGTTTAAATCAGGAACTCAATATGCATCATTAAGTCACAAAAATGGGTGCAGCTCATCTTATCTGGAAGCAGAGTGACCAACCATGGTGTTTTGCTGAGTGAAGAGTTTCACTGTCAGTTCTAAAACCAGAAAGGCCTGAGCTTTGGTACCCTATCCAGAAGACAAGAAGTCATTCAGAAGACATCAGTTAGAAATAAAAGTTAGAAAAAAGTTTTAAATGTTATCAAGTAAAACTGTCAACATTCATGTAATAGGAGATCTAGAAGGAGGAATTATAATTCTTTAATTGTAAAGATTTAATGACTGAGAAATTTTCCAGAATTGATAAAGGCTGAAAAATCTAAGATCGGAAGGGTTCTAAACTGTCAAACAGAATAACACGTTTACTGTAAACATCAAAGAGAGAAAATTCTAAAAGCACACAGAAATTGGGGTGCCTGGGTGGCTCAAGTCGGTTGAGGGACCAACTTCGGCTCAGGTCATGATCTTGCGGTTCGTGAGTTCGAGCCCCGCGCCGGGGCTCTGTGCTGGCAGCTCAGAGCCTGGAGCCTGCTTCGGATTCTGTGTCTCCCTTTCTCTCTGCCCCTTCCCCGCTCATGCTCTGTCTCTCTCTGTCTCTCAAAAATGAATACACGTTAAAAAATTTTTAAAAAAATAAATAAAAGTACACAGAAAGAGAGCAAAATATCCACAAAAGAACAAGCAGCAGATGAATAGGAAACTTCTCAAAAACAACATTGGATATAGAAAAGACGATGGTCAAATATTTTCAAAAGTATCAAAAGAGATGAACTTCAAAAGTAGAATTTTGTATTCAACTAAACTGCCTTGGATATAGAAGGATCTAGAAGGCCTCAAGAACTTTGTCACACAAATCTCTCTGAGAGCAATCTTGGAAGAAATATTTCAATCAGAAAAAAAAAAAATAAGAATAACATAAGATACATGGACGCGACTTAGCGATATGTTCTATGGTATGAAAGAGAAAGGAACAGGGGCGCCTGGGTGGCTCAGTCGACCAAGCGTCCGACTTGGGCTCAGGTCATGATCTCGCGGTCTGTGAGGTCAAGCCCCACGTTGGGCGCTGTGCTGACAGCTCAGAGCCTGGAGCCTGCTTGGGATTCTGTGACTCCCTCTCTCTCTCTGTCCCTCCCCCCATTTAGCCCCCACCCCCACAAGTGAATAAACACCTAATTTTTTTTTTTTTTTTAAAGAGAAACTAAAGGAACAAAAAAGTTCATCCAGAACATAAATTGTAAATATCATAGTGAGGGCAGGGGGGTGGCCTGTCCTGGGAAGAAATGGGATGATAAAAGAGAGATCAAGTATGCTAGAAGACAGAGATGCTTATAAGCTCAAGGAATTGAAAAGTCCTCTAAGTGGGAGCCCCGAGCTATTTCGGGCGCGGGTGCGGCCCCAAGGAGGCCAGGCGGTTTGCACCTTCCGCGGCGGTGGAGGCGGCGCGTGCTCAGCGCCCAGCACCGCGCGTCCGGCAGCCCGGGGCGCGCCCCGCAGGCCCATCGCTCCTCCACCTGCTCCGGAGCGGAGGGAAGGTAAGCGAGCTGAGCTGTGACTCCAGCCAGCCCTTGACCTCCAAGCACGGAGAAGGGGGGGCGGGGCGGGCTGCGCAAACGGCCTCGGGTAAGTCCCCAGACGGCGCTGGTAGGGAGTCGGGGACCCAGCCAGGTGCCAGCACCTAGAGACCTCGGGCGGACCGAAGGGGAGCAAAAGCAAGGGCACTGCCGAGACTGGAAAACTCCCACAACTCCAGAGAGGAAACCAAGGAGGCAGACCAAAAAAAAACCGGATTAAGAGGAAGAAGAGGGCATCTGGCAGTGTCCTCGGAGGAGGAGGGGGAGGAGCAGTGAACGCTGCGCTCCCAGCTCCTTCACCGAGGCGCAGTTTCCTTCTGGGACTGGCCGGCTCGGCTCCGCTCCCACTTGCCACTTCCCCCAAGCCCGCGCGTCCCCGCCCCCCACCTGCGCCCTCACCAACACCCTCCACCGCACACGAGCCGCCCGCCTGCAGGGCCTCGAGGCTCCCCGAGTGGGGAGCGAGTTTCCTTTGGTCTCGGTTTCCAGCGATCCTTCTCACCCATACACTTGCCCTCCCGGGCAAAGCTGACTTCCTACCTGCCGCTCCCTGCTCCTGCTGCGTCCCACACTCTGCGGTGGGAACACAAGGTGACTGGGCTCTGGGTTTGGGGCTGAGGAGGTCCCTTCTGCTTCTCCACTTTTTCCTCTGGTTTCCCATAAGGGGCCTGGGAGAGCTCCCCTGGCCTTAAAAGGGGCCCAAGCCCCATCTCATCCTGATCTGCCCCCCCTCCAAGGCACTGGCAGCAGCAGCAGGTGTGGTCAATGGGGCCCCCAAATGCCCCAACCAACCTGTGCCTCGCCAGATGTGACCCACGCTCACTTTTCTTCCTTTCCTAGTCCTTGTTCTAGGTCGGACAGCCCCTTCTGGGACACGGGAAGGGAGGCAGGAGGGGCTGCAGCCCACCACCCTCTCTAAATGGGCTCCGGCCCACCTCACTTCCACCGTGGAATCGATTGCAGTGGTGGAAATGCAACACCTTATATCCAGCTGAGATCCAGGAAGCCCAGGTTCTCTGTGGCAGCCACCTGAGCTGGGCTGGAACCACTGCCCAACCCAGCCACTTTCACCTTAGGCCTCAAGTTCCCCTTTCCTCTCCCCGCTAATAACAAGGAGGTAGCCTTGCCCTCCGCCACCCTTCTGCACCTCCCCACCCTGCAAGGTTCTGGTTCTGTCTTTCCTCTGTTCACAAACTACTTCTGGACAGTTGTGTTGTTTTTGTTCAATGTTTCCATTCTTTGACATCCATCATTGCTGCTGTGACCAGTGCCCAATGTTCAACCTCATCACCTCCTCCTATTCTGCCCACATTTCCCTCCTCCAAGATGCTCTTAGGGGAAGGGGCTTGGGGCAAAGCAGGTGGGGGTAGGGACCACCCCAATCCCAAGGAAGGTGGGGCCCTGCCCCTAGCATGCTGCAGCAGAGTGAGCAACGGCACTCCTGTGTTGACTGGGGAGGCTGTAGGGACCACCTTCTCTCCCTGTTCTGCCAGTAAGGAGGCAGCCATTATTTTTCCCAGCCTGCCCTCACCCCCAATCTGGCTTCCTATCTGCAGTTACTCGAATTCAAAATAAAACCCCCCTTGGGGCGCCTGGGTGGCTCAGTCGGTTAAGTGTCCAACTTTAGACTGGGTCACGATCTCGTGGTTTGTGAGTTCGAGCCCTGCATCAGGCTCTGTGCTGACAACTCAGAGCCTGGAGCCTGCTCTGGATTCTGCGTCTCCCTCTCTCTCTCTCTGCCCCCCCCTGCTCATGCTCTGTATCTCTCTCCTTCAAAAATAAAGAAACATTAACATTAATTAATTAATTAAAAACCCTTGAAAAGAAAAGAAATTGACAGAGAAAAATAACCAAGTAATGATCTTAATAATTTAGTGGCAACCACCTAAAAAAATTAGAATATCATAAATATCTTTCAGTCTGACACCCCCTCTCAAAATCTGGATCTATTCAATAAAAAACAGAAAAGAGAAATAAGTAGGAAATATGAAATGAGATGGTATAAAATTCTAAAATGTTATTACATTTAACTAATGTAAATAAATTAAAAACAGAAAGCAAAAGAATCCTAAAACTGGATAAGAAAGCAAAATACAACAAACTGCCTGTAAGATAAAAATATGCAAAAAGTTTGCAGATAAAGGGATGGGTACAGATACATGTGGAATAATAAAACAAAATAAACGCCAGGAGACTAATTTTAATATGGCAAAATACAATTTTTTGAGCAATGAACACCTTTATTACATGACCAAAAGTAGGAGGAAGGAAGATTTATTTGCCTTTCAGGGCTTTAATTTTCCTTAGAGAGAAGTCTAGTTCCTTGCCCTCTAGTTACATAGTCATCTGCTCGGCCACACTGGTAACATTTATTACCTTCAGCTCTAAAGGAAAATGGAGCATTAAGACTAACAAAATAATCAAGATACAGTTTATAATGCCTTAAAGAGAGAGAGAGCAGCAACTAGTAGAATTCCAGGAGATAGATAGACAGATGTAGCTGGAAATTTTAAAGGATGGTCACCAAAATTTATTGATAAAGCATACTAAGAACAAGTGAAGTTACAGATGCTGTAAGTAACATGATTAATAAATTCACATAGATAGCTGTGTAATCAATAACAAATTTTCTGAAGCAGACACAGAACCTGAACAAAATTCCCCAAAACGCCCTCAGCAGGCTTTTGCCTACCTCTTGCTCTCCAGACCTGTGTCTCATGGCCACCATGTACAGTTGCTGTACAAAGCTTGTAAACAGGTATTGGGGTTCACCAGCCTTCGTTGGAGAGGCAGGCAGGGGGGAAGGAGGTTGGGAATAGAAATGGACCAACCAACCTTCAGTATCTACCACATCTTGGTTGTATCATTATTCTGCCCTAACTTGAATGATCAAGAACACCTGGGTCTAAAAAAATTCAAGTCCTACGTTTTTATGTTCAGAATTTCAGACATTGTCGGCTGGCATCCAATGCATCTAAGGCAAGTTTTATACTTGCCTCTTCCAAGTTCTTTTGTAGTTTTCCTAATTATTATTCTCTGAAGGTTTTTATGAGCTTTACTTTTATTATAATGTTCTGAAATTATGCGTGAATATGCCTAGCTAGGTCTTTTTAAAGTCATTCTAGGGGCGCCTGGATGGCTCATTCTAGGGGCACCTTGAGTGTCTGACTTTGGCTCAGGTCACAATCTCCTTGCTTGTGAGTTCAAGCCCCACATCAGGCTCACTGATGTCAGCCTGTCAGCACAGAGCCTACCTCAGATCCTCTGTCCTCCTTTCTCTGCCCCTCCTCTGCTTGTGGTCTCCACCCCCCCCCCACCAAAATAAATAAATAAATATATATATATATATATATATATATATATATATATATATTTAAAAGTCATTCTATGCAGCACCTTGTGAGCCCTTTTAATCTGGAAACTTGAATAATCCCTTTCCAATTCTAGAAGTTTTCTTCTATTATTTATTTGGCAATATTTTCTCCTATTGAGACTCCAATTAGTTTGCAGATGTTGGCTTTCCTTGATTGTCTTTCTCGCCTATTTTCTGTTTTATAATTTTGGACTGACTTTTTTCTTCTCTATGTATGGTTTTTCTATTCAAAGTGTGTGCATAGCCCAGCAGTGCTGGCCTCACCTGGGAGCTCATCAGAAAAGTAGAAATTCAGGGGTGCCCGAGTGGCTCAGTCTGTTAAGCCTCGGTTCTTGATTTCAGCTCAGGCCAGGATCTCACAGATCATGAATTTGAGCCCCACGTTGGGCTCTGCCCTGACAATGTAGAGCCTGCTTGGGATTCTCTCTCTGCCTCTCTCTCAAAATAAATAAGTAAACTTAAAAATAAAATGTAGAACTTCAGGCCTCACCTCAGAACTACTGAATTAGAGGGGAACCTGGGTGGCTCAGTCGGTTAACCTTCTGACTTCAGCTCAGGTCATGATCTTACGGTTCGTGAGTTCGGCCCCTGTGTCGGATTCTGTGCTGACAGCTCAGAGCCTGGAGTCTGCTTCAGATTCTGTGTCTCCCTCTGTCTCTGCCCCTCCCCTGCTCTCTCTCTCTGTCTCTCTCAAAATAAATAAACTTAAATAAATGTAGAACTTCAGGTCTCACCTCAAAACTACTGAATTAGTCTTTGCATTTTAATGAAATCCCCAGGTGATTCTTACGTACATTTAAGTTTGAGGGGTATTGTGGGTTTTTCTCCCACCGTCATCCTCCATTTCTATTGAAATATTCTCATTGTGGCATTCATATTTTTTTTTGTTGCTGATAGCCCTTTCTTATACCATTTCTTTTTCAAAGTATTTTATTCTGTTTTATATATATATAATATTTTCTTGAAACTAATTAGTCTTATTTCAAGCTCTCTCCTGTTTCATGAGTTATCTGTTTCCTCTGGGATTTGGCTGGTGGGGGCTGGTGTATCTTGGTCTAGCTCTTTCCTTTTGCTTTTCTTTTTCTTATATATCTGTTGATCCTTGATAGTTTCTTTATATTTAAGGATAAAAGATGTGGTGGGCTATTTCATGCACTTGCTATAGGTTTCTCCTTCTGCTGCATAAGAATAATAAGCGTGTTTCCCTAAATGGGAAGCCATTGTATGTGAAAGAGACATGTTGAGCACGCTTTATTTCATCATCAGCCACCAAGGAGCCAAACTCAGGACTCCCCTTGGAAAACTGATGTCTTCAAATACCTTCCTTAGGAATCGGATTTTTCTTTTTTGTGATGCAGCCTCTCTGGTGGGTGAGGTAGGGAAGTAAGGAGTCGATTGGAACAATTCTTCTGCATTTTCCGTCCCACTTTGCACTGTAGTCTTTTAAGCCTGTGGTTCTGTGGTCTCCCAACTACACTGCTACCCGCCCCTCCCCCCCAGGCTATAGTTGAGCTGCATCTTGAGCACAGCTACCCAGGAATGTATCAGCATTGCATGATGCTTTTGTAGACAAGATGATGTGATGTGGGTGGATTTGTATTCAATGGAATAATCTGAAAAGATTGAAAGAGTGCTGTCTGTTTCAAGCTGGGAGAGGGCTTTACCGGTGAAGAGCAGAGACCTTAGTAACCAGACTGTTTTTATAGCAATTGATATAATGACATTGAGAGTATGCTGATGAAATCTTCAAATGAGGTAAAAGTAGAAGGCTAAGAGATTTGATAGAAACAGAATTTTTTAAAAGGCGGTAGGTTGGAATGATGGATTTAATCTAAAAGAACAAAGTTTAATATAGGCAAGTATAACATGCAGGACTTTGTCCAAGAAACTAACCACACAGGAGTATAGCTTACAAGCAGCAAACGTGATGTGATATAGATGCTAAAAATAGCAAATGGAATTTTAAGTCATACAGATAGAAGTAGCATAGGGCCATTAATAGGTTTGGTTCTCTCTGCAGCAGGCAGTCCTTATTCGTGGTATTGTATTCAGTTTGGGGAGCCATTATTTGGGAGCAAACTTATCCTTTTTTAAAAAATGTTTATTTATTTATTTTGAGGGGAGAGGAGCAGAGAGACAGAGAGAGAGAGAGACAGAGAGACAGAGAGAGAGAGACAGAGTGACAGAGAGAGAGAGAGAGAGAGAGAGAGAGAGAGAGAGAATCCCAAGCAGGCTGCATACACAGTGCAGAGCCCAAGGGTGGTCTTGATCCCAAAACCTTTGAAGCAGATCTGAAGACAGTGTTTTGGCTGATGAAATGATCACAGGAAGAATAACTAAAAGAAGTGGAGAGGGGCGCCTGGGTGACTCAGTTGATTAAGTGACCACCTCTTGATTTTGGCTCAGGTCATGATCTCCTGGCTCATGGGATCAAGCCCCACATCAGGCTCTGAGCTGACAGCATGGAGCCTGTTTGGGATTCTCTCTCTCTCCTTCTCTCTCTCTCTCTCTCTCTCCTTCTCTCTCTGTCCCTCCTCTGCTCATGCTCTATCTCTCTCAAAATAAATAAAAAAAAAAAATAAGTGGAGGGGTGCCTGGATGGCTCAGTTGGTTAAGTGTCCAACTTCAGCTCAGGACATGATCTCACAGTTCGTGAGTTCAAGCCCCGCGTCGGGCTCTGTGCTGACAGCTCGGAGCCTGGAGCCTGCTGTGGATTCTGTGTCTCCCTCTCTCTGCCCCTCCCCCGTTTGTGCTGTGTCTCTCTCCCTCTCTTTCTCAAAAATAAATAAACATTTAAAAAAAAGAAAATCATCAAAAAATTCACATAGGCATTAAGCATTGGCATATGCTCATATTCTTTTCAACTTCGAGATTTTATGAAATACGAGTGAGGAGGAAGGAAATACAGGTTTGATGCTTCATTAAGTTATAAATGAAAAAAGTCAACTCAGCTATTTCCAGAGAACTGATCAGTGCTCTATAAATTGTGGCTTTGATTTCAGTAAGGCCTACAATATGTCCTGTAGCCTCCCATTTGACTTCTCACAGCCTCGGCAATGGAAAAAAGAGAATAGAAAATGGTGATTAATCAGATTTGTTATTCTGGGATAACCAAAATTGAAGAGGCTTGGGCTTCTGAGAGAACAATTATCTTAACTGTTAGCTAAACTTTCCCCATTTTCTGTGAATTTCAATGATTCCTTCCATTCCTGTTATGATTGATGTTGAAGTTTAATAAGAGAGTCTTTAACCACGGCTGCATTCTTGGCTACATGATAATTTCTGGAGACCTAAAACTGTTCAGGTTTGTAAGAATACTAGTAGTTAGTTTCTTTTAATCAGTTAAAAGAATTAAGTGGTTTCTTTGCTGATTTACGGTTTGAAGGATAATCTCTGAAAAGCTAGTTTTACACTAAATTTTACCAAATAATTCTGGTATTCTGATTTAAGAGACCCAGGGACACATTTAATGAGAAATGGTAAATGTTTCTCTTTTTTGCTAAGTGTTAATTTTTTTGGTTAATGCTCTGCCTTTATTTCTTTTGATATGCTCAAGACATAGACAAATATTCCATACTTAACAGAGTTAAGTGACTCATGCATGTTTTACAGAAGCGAGGGGTGCAGCCAGCCCCCCTGCTGTGCACGTTTCTCTCCGTTTCCAGCTAAAAGTTCACAGTTACCATCATCATCCCTAAAATGTATCCTCCTCAATTGGCTCGTCTTTCTCTTTCTTTCCTTCTCTTTCTCTGTGGCTCCTGCTTGGTTAAATCACAACCCAAGGAAGTCCTGTGTGCCTCTCCCCGCACGGCTCAATATGGCTAGAGCAACATGCACAAACATGCTGCTGGTTCTCACTTTGAATTCCCAGGCACTGTTCTTGAATAGGCCCTTAATGCTCTCTGCCCTTAGTGCCATCATCCCGTTCTCCTCTTACACTGCCTTCCAAATCCTCGCTCTACGCAGCTTCCTATTTCCCTAAGAAAACAGGAGCCTGTCCATACCAGCCAGCCACCCATCTACCCATCAAAGTGCATCTCGGCCGGCAGGTCTGCGTGTTCATGTTCTCCTGTTACTGTGGATGAGCTATTTGTGCCCCTCGCAAAGGTCAACGCTTGGGGGCCTTTGAACTTGCCACTCCCTCTGCCTGGAGCATGACTCCCTCCTTCACCTTGTTGGGGTCTACACTAAAATACCAGTGAGTGTCTCCTGTTCAAAATAGTAACCTCCACCCCCACCTTCCAGCCTCTTTCCCTGTTTTATTTAGCAGTTATCATCAAATAACATATCATATATTTAGTTTGTTTATTTTGATTATTATTTCTCTCTCCATAGACGACTCAACCTCAAAAAGATGTCAGTTATCCATAATTTATCTATAAATTAGGAGGATCCCAATAAAAATATCTAGGGATATGTACAAGAGTAAGCAAGTGGATTCTAAAGTTTCATATGGCAAAAGAAATAATAGACAGGAAATCTCTGAAATAAAAGAGCGATAAGGTAGAACCAATCGTACCCTAGAATAAAATATATTATAAAAGCCTAAAGTATTAAAACAGTATCAGACAGGCATATTAATTAACAAAACAGAGACTATATGTGGGAACTTAATGTACAAGAAAGGTTGTTTCTCATGTCATTGGGGAAAATATAAACATTTCAGTGAATGAATTTGGGACAAGTTTCCCACCTGGGAAAAAATAAAGTCAAATTCAAAGCAATATGTAAATTTAATGAGAGTCCCTAGAAGTAATTTTGTTAGTTACCACTATGTGGTACGTTTCTAAATTCCAAAAAGGAAATTTAGATGAGTTAGAATTGTCCAGAAATTTGAAAAAGTAAGACTATTAATTAGGGGAACTAACATTATCAGATATTGAAACAATATAAACCTATGGTAACTAAAAACTATGGACTAGACACATGAACAGACAAGTTTATCCACATTCATGTTCATCCCTTCCTATTCCTGTTTGTTGAAGATAAAATACAACATTCGACTGAGTAAAGTATTATCTTTAAACTATCTTTTGTGTTATAGTTTAATCGTCCGTTACTTTATTAATGGAATTTGAGTTTCCATTAATATAAATAATGTATCCATAAGCAAATTTTGAAATAATGCTTTATCAAGTTGAAGATTGTATTCTATCTTCAACAAATGTGTGTATGTATATTTATACACACAATACCTACATTCATATAATAAAGTTTAAACAAAGTATGTGTGTATACACACATCACACACTAGATACACAGGTGTCAACATGGATGAATCTCATCAGCATTATATTGAGAACCTGAAAAGTGTATTATTGCACTTATATGAAGCTGAAAACATTGCAAAACCAAAAACAAATTGTATAGCAATAGATACATATTTAATAAATCTACAGAAAAAGCAAGAGGATAATAAATGCACATCTAATGTGGTCGTTACTTAGTGAACGAGGGGGAAGTGTTTGGGATGAAGGGTGACGGGATTTGGGATGGGGATAGACAGGAAGTGGGGGGTAGAATATATTAACAGCACGTCTGAGACTTATTCTCCTTAGAAAGACCTGCTTGCAAGTTTAGACCTTGGCTAGTGTCTGGGAGCTTAGATTTCATCTTGGGAGAGTTCCCACCATTGGCCGATAAGCATGTTTCGCTGTGCCTAATGACAAACGGTGTAATTTATACCAAACACCTGCTATTTTTTCAGATGTCTTGGAGCCTATATGTCCAGCCCCCAGTAAAAACCCTGGGCACTGAGCATCTAATATGCTTTCCTGATAGGCAACATTTCATGATAGGCAACAACACATGTTGTCACAACTCACTGCTGGGAGAATGAAACACATCTCATGTGACTCCCCTGGGACAGGACTCTTGGAAGCTTGCACCTGATTTCCTTGTGCCTTTTCCTTTTGGCGATATTGCTTTGTATCCTTTCACTGTAATGAATCATACCACAAGCATTACTGGACTGAGTCTGTGAGTACTCCTAGCTAATACCGAAATGAGTCGCTTGGTCTTAGGAATCTCTTTCAGAGTGGGTTACATAGGTGTTCACTTTTAAATTTTTATGGGGGCGCCTGGGTGGCTCAGTCGGTTAAGTGTCCAACTTCGGCTGAGGTCACGATCTCGCGGTCCGTGAGTTCGAGCCCCGCATTGGGCTCTGGGCTGACAGCTCCGAGCCTGGAGCCTGTTTCCGATTCTGTGTCTCCCTCTCTCTCTGACCCTCTCCCATTCATGCTCTGTCTCTCTCTGTCTCAAAAATAAAAAAATATATAAAAACGTTAAAATTTTTTTTTAATTTTTATGTCTTTCATATATTATAAATATTGTATGTACTTACCAGTGAATCAAAAGGAAAATAAAGGAAAAATGAATAGTTGCTCAAATAAAGATGAGATGCAACTGTGTAGACAGCATCCCAGTAAAATGAAATAGAATGGCAATGTCTAGCATCAAACCATAGATTACTGTATTCCAGGAACTGAAATTGTGAAAAGGGAGTCAGGAAACAATGAAACTGGAAAATTAACCAGAAATAGCCATGGCTGTGAGCCCCGTAACTTCCCCACCAACCCATCTGCCCTCCATGTACTGTTTCTCCTCTTCTTAATCTTCCTCTAGAGTGTGCTGCAAGGATTGAAGCATATTCTTATTTTTCTGTACAGATTGCCTTTTTCTCTATTACTATTTATTGAAAAGACTATGGGGGCATCTGGGTGGCTCAGTCGGTTAAGCGTCCAGCTTCGGCTCAGGTCATGATCTTGCGCTTTGTGAGTCTGAGCCCCGTGTCGGGCTCTGTGCTGACAGCGCGGAGCCTGGTGCCTGCTTTGGAGTCTGTCTCCCTCTCTGTCTTCCCCTCCCCTGCTCTGTCTCTCTGTCTGTCAAAAATAAATAAACGTTATGGGGCGCCTGGGTGGCACAGTCGGTTAAGCGCCCGACTTCAGCCAGGTCACGATCTCGCGGTCCGTGAGTTCAAGCCCCGCGTTAGGCTCTGGGCTGATGGCTCAGAGCCTGGAGCCTGTTTCCGATTCTGTGTCTCCCTCTCTCTCTGCCCCTCCCCCGTTCATGCTCTGTCTCTCTCTGTCCCAAAAATAAATAAACGTTGAAAAAAAAAGTTTAAAAAATAAATAAATAAATAAATAAATAAATAAACGTTAAAAAATTAAAAAAAAAGAAAGGACTATGAATTACTTTGACTCCTTTGTTGAAAATTAATAACCTATATCTGTGTGGAAATATGGATGGATGGAGGGAGGGATTGATGGATTTTCTATTCTCCTTTTTTGATATATGAGTTTTTCTATGCTCCATTCCTACATTGTCCTGAGGCTGTAGCCTTATAATACTTTTTTAGATTAGGCAGCATAAACCCTCCCAGTTTTGTTTAAAATTGTTTTAGGCACTCTACATCCTTTTCATTTTCATAGAAAATGTGGAATCAGCCTGTAGATTCCTAGGGGAATCTACTTTTCTTTTAAATTGCACTGAACCTTTAACTCACTTTGAGAACAACTGCCATCTTAACCATATTGAGTCTTCATTCCACGGATGTGCTCATCATTCTTGTTTGATTTTAATTCAATACTGCTTTATTTGCTTCACATTGTTTCTGCTTTGGTCACTAGGAACTCTTTCAGTTGGTTCTTGTGTCGTTTTGACATACACATCAGTGTGTGTGCATGCGTGCGTGCCTACGTACATACATGTAGCACTTTCCAGGGAATCACAAGGTTCTCCACTCTGGCTGATGAGAATTCAAATGCCTCCTAGTTCTGGGTCTTGTTTAGCTCTCAGCTCCCAAGTGCTTTTCGTTGCCTGGCTTTGTGTTGTTGTCCCCTGTGCATGTGCTGTTCTGTTTTTAGCCAAAACTTAAGATGACCTCTCTGCCAATTTCTGGAGTCCTTTCTCCACATAGCTTACTTGTTTCTCTATAGGACTCTGTTCTGTGAATTGTGCCATCTTTCCAGAATCTGATCTCTGTCTCTTCAACTCAGCAAGATTTCCATGCTTTGTTGGCATTTCCCCTCCCTGAACTGTGGTCATGAAAGAGCCTCCAGGCAAAAAGTAGAGGTCTCATTGGGAGAATATTTTTATATCCTTCTGGGTCTATTGTCCGATGTCTGAAAGCAGTTGTTGTGTACAATTTGCACATTTTCTGGTTGTCGATGTGAAAGGTAAAGGGTGCTACCAGTATTCCACTGTAACAGGAAGAACAACACCCTCTACTGTCTTGGTTGCTATTTAACATGGTATCTATTTTTATAATTGATTACATTTTCTAATATAAATTCCATATGAGAGAATACAGAAATGTAAATGTCTTGAACTGTTATTAATTCCATAATTTATATCTGGAGGTTTTTTAAGCTTTCTATATAGATAATTATGTCAATATAATATTTTTTGCATTTTTCTTTTCAATTCTTAGAATTTTTTTTCTTTCTTTTGCTACTTTGCTTTGAGCTTCCAAGATAATATAGACTCGAAGTGGTAATAATGGGCATCTCTTTTTATTCTTTATTTAAAAAAAATTTTTTTTAACATTTCTTCATTTTTTGAGAGACAGAGAGAGAGAGCACAAGCAGGGGAGGGGCAGAAAGAGGGGGTGACACAGAATCCGAAGCAGGCTCCAGGTTCTGAGCTGTCAGCACAGAGTCTGATGTGGGACTTGAACTCATGAAACGTGAGATCATGACCTGAGCCGAAGTCAGACGCTCAACCTACTGAGCCACCCAGGCGCCCCTATTCTTGATTTTAAAAGCAACATTTGATATTTGCTGTGGCTGTTTATTATTTCTTTTTTTTAATTTTTTTATGTTTTATTTCTTTTTGAGAGAGAGAGAAAGACAGAGTGTGAGTGGGGGAGAGGCAGAGAAAGAGGGAGACACAGAATCCGAAGCAGGCTTCAGGCTCTGAGCTGTCAGCACAGAGCCTGATAGGGGGCTGGAATCCACGGATGTGAGATCGTGACCAGAGCCCAAGTCAGAGGCTTAACTGACTGAGCCACTCAGGCGCCCCTCTTTTTTTTATTTCTTATTTATATATTGCGATATAATTGACATATAACATTATATTAGTTCCAGGTATACAACATAATGATTCTGTATTCATATACCGTATACTTGTGAAATGATCACCCAATAAGTCTATTTAACATCTATTTTTCAAAGCCTGATTGAAATACAAGTTAAGAAAGTTGTCTCTATAATTAGTTTGTGGATTGTTTTTATGGTAAACTGAAAAAAGAGCCCCCTCCCAAAGTTATGTTTTCTTCCTAATCCCTGGAACCTGTACATATTACCTTATACAATCCAAGAATGAAAACTCACTTGTATGGAAAAAGATGTTATTTTTTTTTAATTTTTTAATGTTTATTTTTGACAGAGAGACACAGACAGAGGGTGAGTGGGGGAGGGGCGGAGAGAGGGAGACACAGAATCCACAGCAGGCTCCAGGCTATGAGCTGTCAGCACAGAGCCGGATGTGGGGCTCGAGCCCACGAACTGGGAGATCATGACCTGAGCTGAAGTCAGACTCTTAACCGCCAGACCCCCCCCTGGCGGAAGATAGTATTAAATGAAGAACCTTGAGAGGAGTCTACTCTATGCAGGGTGGGCTCTAAATATAATTACATGGTTCCTTATATGAGGAAGGCAGAGGGAGGTTTTACACAGACAGACATAGAGGGGACGGCCAGGTGAAGACAGACAGAGACTGGAGAGATGTAGCTGCAGGTCAAGGAACATGGCAGAAGCTGGGAAAGGCCAGGAACAGATTCTCCCTTAGTGCCTCTGAGATGATCTTGGCCCTGTCAAAACCTTGATTTTTTTACTTCTAGATTTCAGAACTGTAAGAGAATAAGTTTCTGTTGGTTTAAGCCACCAAATTTTTGGTAAATTGTTACAGCAGCCACTGGAAATTAATAGTGCTTTTAATTTTAAAAATTATACTAAATCGCATCAGATGTGTTTTTTGTATTTAGTGAAATAATATACTTTTTCTCTTTTAATCACTTAATATGTGGATTATGTTAATAAATTTTTTTAATTAATTAATTTATTTTGGGGGGGAACAAGCAAGGGAGGGGTAGAGAGAGAGGGAGAGAGAGGATCTGAAGCGGGCTCTGCACTCAGAGCGGAGAGCCAGAGGTGGGGCTTCAACTCACAGAACATGAAATCGTGACCTGAGCCAAAGTCGGATGCTCAACCCACTGAGCACCCAGGCATCCCTATATTAATGAATTATTTAATGTTAAAGTAAGTCTACATTCCTGAGACGAACCCAGCTTGTTCATGATGTATATAGGTTTTATTTGCCCTTCCTGCAGACTCTCATTAATGATATACTGTTTCCTTGTGACTTTAATTATTTTTGACTGTGTGATCCTTATTTTGGGAGGCCAAATAATGTCCCCTCTCAAAGATGTCCGCATCCTAATCTACATGGATATATTACCTTTCATGGCAGGAGGGACTTTGCAGCTAGAGTTAAATGAAGGGTCTTGATCGAGGGAGATTATCTTGTAGTAAGCAGGACCCAGCATGATCCGTGGGGTCCTCAGCAGTGAAGGAAGGAGGCAGGAAATGGAAGGGAAGGTGTGTAAGGCAAGCAATGACAGAGACTTGATGGGAAAGACTGGAATTGCCCTTGCCGGCTTTGGAGATGGAAGAAGGAGCCAGCAGCCAATGAATGGGGCAGCATCTAGGGGCCGGGGATGGACAAGGAGCTGGATGCTGCCTGTAGAGTCTCCAGCCAGAGGAAATGCAGCCCTGCTGACACCTGATTTTAGCCCAGTGAGACCCGCTATTGACTCCTGACACTCAGAACTGTAAGATAGTAAGTTTGTGTGGTTTTCAGCCACTGAGTTTGTGGTAATCTGTCCCAGCAGCTACAGAAAACTAACACTTTCATTAATCTTGGGAATATACTTGTAGGGCTTCCTTAAAGCCCTAGATGGAGGAGCAATCTTCCAGAGAGAACTCGTATTTACTTCTAGCTGTCTAGGGGCACTGTTAGCCCAGAAACACTGTGAACTACACTGAGGGCTTCAGGGAATGTACTCTTGAAGTACAACTCCAAATAAAGGCCGGTGCTTTTTAGTATTTCCCTCTCTTCTTGCTCCATTAGACAAGGAAAGTTTTCTCATAGTCCCCTGGATGAGGAAGAGAAGTGAGTTGACTTCTATTTCCCCCGAATCCTGGATTAAAACCCTTTGGGGTCCAGCTTAATGTGAAGACAGCCTGCAGTTAGACTTCCCAACCCGAGTGGCCCTAGGCTTTGACTTCTGTCCCTTTTACCTCAGGAGGCTATCAAAACCCCAAGTTTAAGTTTGTCTGGACTGGAAAATGCCCTCAAGACAAAAACAATTTCACCGTCCTCTCTGGTTCTCACTTTATTTAGGTTTTGCCTTGTTTTCAGTACTTTCAAAGCTTGTATTTTTTAGTTGTAGATAGCATTTGTAATTTACAGTAACAGGACTGGTCTGAATCACCTAATCCATCATATTCCAGGAAACCTATGAAAAAGTTTGCATTCCAAGTCTGTCGACACCATCATCTAAACTTCATGTTGGTCTGATTCCACTGTCTTACATTTCTGTTCCTGTTACTCCTGATGCTTTGTTTTTCTGTTTTGTTTATTTGTTCAATTATAATTTTATTTTCAACAGATCTTCACTTGCCAGATTTCTTTGTAGGGTAGGTTGAAGTTGCTTTCCTCCAGAAAGAATTTGCAGTTATTTTCTCAGTTGCCTGGAGGAATGTCGACCTAGTACCAACATGAAATAATTTGCTTGAAGTTTTATACATCACCCAGGTATTATGAATGGAACCAAAAACATGCACGAAGGCTGTAAATTCTCCGGGAAAATTTTCCCTGTCTTTCCTCTGCTCCAGTGTTGATCCAGGCAAATTTTCCTGCTGCCCCTGCCTGTCCCTCCCCACCCTCATCTTTGGATAAGTTTGTGTTTGTGTTTTTTCCCTCCCTTTACATCTTCAACCACTTCACTGATGATGTTGCCCTTGACATTTAAGCATTATTCAAGGTTGTCTTATAAGACTCCATAATGTGGTCATCTCAAGTCCTGTGTACATATTTTGAATAGAGATCAAAATCAAAGCTTAGTAACATCAGGGACTGGCATTTAAATACTATCTTATTTCTTGGCATCTGAGAACTGCTTATTTTATGCCAATTACTTTATATCATTTCAGCGATGCACTTGAAAAGAAAATTTAAGCATTTTAACCATCATTACTAGTTGTTATGCAACAAAAGTGTATAGGGAATCTGATCTGCCATTCTGATAAAATTCATCATTTTATTTTGACAATGAAATTCATCATATTTATTTTTTTTATTTTTAAAATTTTTAATGTTTTATTTATTTTTGAGGTAGAGAGAGACAGAGCATGAGCAGGGGAGGGGCAGAGAGAGAGGAAGACACAGAATCTGAAGCAGACTCCAGGCTCCAGTCCAGAGCCTGACGTGGGGCTCAAACCAACGAACCGTGAGATCATGACCTGAGCCAAAGTTGGGACGCTTAACCAACTGAGCCACCCAGGCACCCCTGAAATTCATCATTTTAAATTGTCAACTGTCTGAAGGAAATTAAGGGGCTAAAGGACTAAGGAGCTAAGCCTGGAGATCCTAAACTATGCACCAATGTGTTCTGCCTCTAGGAAGCCCTCCCTGATTAGATTCTATATCTATCTATCTATCTACCTACCTATCTATTTAAAGTAGCCTTCATGCCCAATGTGGAGCCCAACATGGGGCTTGAACTCACAGCCCTGAGATCAAGACCTGAGCTGAGATCAAGAGTGGGAAACTTAACCCATTGAGCCATCCAAACACCCCAAATTCCATTTAAATTCAAAATGGATTAAAGACTTGAAGGCAAGACCTGAAACCATAAAACTCCTAGAAGAAAACAGACATTGGTCTTAGCAATATATTCTTTGCACCAGTATCCTCAAGCAAGGGCAACAAAAGCTAAAATAAACAAGTAGGATTACCTCAAACTAAAAAGTTTTTGCATGGTGAAGGAAATCCACAAAACAAAAAGGCAACCTATTGAATGGGAGAAGATACTTGCAAATCATTCATCTGATTAAAGGTGAATATCAAAAATATGTAAAGAACTTACACAACTAAATGTCAAAAAAGCAAATAATATGATTAAAAAATGGCCAGAGGACTCAATAGACATTTTCCCAAAGAAGACTCAGAAGATGCTCAGTGTCACTAGTCATGAAGGAAATACAAATCAAACCTCAGTGAGATACCACCTCACACTGGTAAGATCGACTATTACCAAAAAGACAAAACATAAAAAGTGTTGGTGAGGATGTGGAGAAAAGGGAACCCTGGTGCCTTGTTGGTGGGAATGTAAACTGGTGTAGCCACTATGGAAAATAGTATGGAGATTCCTCAGAAAACTAAGAAGGAACTACCATATGATGCAGGAATTCTACTTCTGTGTATATGTTCTAAGGACATAAAATCACTGTCTAGAAGAAATATCTACACTTCTGTGTTCATTGCAGCATTATTCAGAGTGGCCAAGATATGGAAACAAACTGAGTGTCTGTTGACAGAAAATGGATAAGGAAGACGTGGTATATACATATATATGTATATATGTATATGAAATTTTATTCAGCCATGAGAAAGAAGGAAATCTTGCCCTTTGTGACCACATGGATGAACCTAGAGGACATTATGCTAAGTGAAATAAGCCAGACATACAAAGACAAATATGGCATCATCTCCCTTACAGGTGGAATCTAAAAGAAAGTTGAGCTCATAGCAGGAATGCTTGGCTGACTCAGTTGGAGGAACGTGCAACTCTTGATCTTGGGGGTGTGAGTTTGAGCCTCATGTAGGGTGTAGCAATTACTTAAATTAATAAAACTTTAAAAATAATAGAATAAAGTTGAATTCATAGTAACAGAGGGAATGGTGGTTTCCAGAGATTGGGGAGCAAGGGGGTAAGTATTGATCAAAGGGTACAAACTTTCAATTATAAGATGAATAAGTTCTAGAAGCCTTATGTACAGCATGATGACTACAGTTAATAATAATATAAGGTATATTTGAAATTTGCTAACAGGGGTTCCTGGCGGGCTCAGTCAGAAGAGCATGTGACTCTTGGTCTGGGTCATGAGTTTGAGTTCCATGTTGGATGTAGGGTTTACTTAAATAGATAGATGAATAGATAGATAATTAAATAAATAAACTGAAAAAAAAAAGAAATTTGGTAAGAGAGTAAATCTCAAGTGTTCTTACCACACACACACACACACACACACACACACACACACACACACGTGGTAACTATGTAAGGTAATGGATATGTTAATTAGTTTTATTGTGCTAATCATTTCACAATGTATACATATATCTAAATATCATATTGTATACCTTAAATACATACAATTTTTATTGTTCAGTCATATCTCCAAAAAGTTGGCAGGGGGAGGGGCACCTGGCTGGCTCTGCATGCGACTCTTAATCTTGGGGTTGTGAGTTCAAGCCTCATATTGGGCATGGAGCCAATTTTATTATTTTTTGTTTGTTTTTTTAAGTTTGTTTTCATTTATTTTGAGAGAGAGAGATAGAGAGTAAGCAGGAGAGAGACAGAGCAAGCAGGAGAGAGGCAGAGAGAGAGGGAGAGGGAAGGGACAGGCTCCACACTATCAACACAGAGCCTAATGTGGGGCTTGAACTCACGAACCAGGAGATCATGACCTGAGCTGAAGTCAAGAATCAGACACTTAACCTACTGAGCCACCCAGGCACCCCTAGCATGGAGCTTATTTTAAAACAGATAGATAGGTATATAAGTAAATAAATGAATGCAAGCTGGCAGGGGAAGTACCCTATCTCCAAATTCGGTCCCATTCTGAAGTACTTGTGCATTTGGACTTCAACATATGTCTTTTGAGAGACACAATTCAGCCCATAGCATCATTCAAAACTGATTAAAAAAAAAACGCCTTGAGAACCTTCACATTTGTATTAAAATCTATAAAATTAATATAGAATGGATAGAGTTAGGTCTTCAGAAGACCGTGATTCTGCTAGTCTTACTATAGGCATTAAATTTAGCCAAAAGGGGTGCCTGAGTGACTTAGTTGGTTAAGCTTCTGACTCTCAGTTTCGGCTCAGGTCATGATCTCATGGTTTCATGAGTTCAAGACCTACATTGGGCTCTGTGCTGACAGTGTGGAGCCTGCTTGGGATTCTTTCTCTCTCCCTCTTTCTCTGCCCCTCCCCTGCTCATGCTGTGTCTGTCTCTTTCAAAATAAATAAATAAACTTAAAAAAAAAATTTAGCCAAGAGATGTCAGCGTAAAAACAAAAGAGATACTAGAGATGTTTGCATGTTTATTCAGTACAGTCTAGGAAAAAGGAACACTAAAGCTTGGGTATATGTTGTGGATGGAGAAGGATATAGAAGTTCTAGTCACTAAAGTTCCTTTTTGGCATTTACTGATTCAAAGTAACCTTCAGATTATTTGTTTCCCAGGCATCTTGATAGGAAAAACTTTGTCTTGTATAATAGGGGAATTCTAGTCACTTAAAAGTGATATAGTAGGGACACCTGCGTGGCTCAGTTGGTTAAGCATATGACTCTTGATTTCAGCTCAGGTCATGATCTCATGGTCATGAGATCGAGCCCTGCATTAGGCTCTACACTGAGATTGGAGCCTGCCAAAGACTCACTCTCTCTCTCTCTCTCTCTCTCTCTCTCTCTCTCTCTCTCTCTCTCCCCCCCCCCCCCCCGCCTTCTTGTGCATTCTCTATAACAGCAAAATGATTTTGTCCTTTCCTCAATGATGTGAAATGAACATAAATTTGTGTAGTCATCACAGGCTCTTTCATTTCACAGCAGTGGCATAAAACTCTAAGCTGGGCAAAATACCCCCTTCTCACAGGCAACTTGCAGTAGTGTTCCCTCGGAAAGTCTGGGGGCAACAAGTGAAGGTTGTGTTTGTAGGCCAAGCAAATAATTTGGATCAGGAGTGTGTGTGTTAGAAGTAAGGAAAGATTCATTGTGAAGGCAAAGACGTGAATCTGCTGGTTTATTCGTTGGAAGGGCCAACGTTCAGTTTAAATCGATAGTTACACTATGGAGCCTGGAAATGTAGTTTTCCTTGATCTTTGACTACTACTGCTATTGATGATGATATGTTCTGTTTTACCTTCAGCCATTTGAAGAGCCACCCTTTAACACACAATGGAACACACCTACCAAACTCAAAATTGCTACTTAATTTAAGCTGGTGAAAGCAAAATGTTTACTTTGTATCTTCAGTATCTTACACCCTCTTATACCACTGGGTTTCAGTATCAAGTTTGGTGAATTACAGCGTGCCCATTAAAAAAAATGAGATACAAAAAGATTGAATTATTGTAAAGGGGTGCCTGGCTGGCTCAGTTGGTAGAGCATGTGACTCTTGATCTTGGGGTTGAGTTGGAACCCCACACTGGGTGTAGAGATTACTTAAAAATAAAATCTTAAAAAAAAACACCTCACAATCCCGGCACACTAAAATACTTTTCAAATATAGTTTTTCACTTTTTGCATATGTATTTTTAGAGCTAAAATACATTAACAGTTTATCTTACTCCTGTGTACTTAGTAGTCTATCAAATGCATTTCCCATATTTCTTATTCTAACCATTTAAAAAATTACTGTGGTTAAATATACCTGACATAAAATTTATCATTTTAAGTATTTTAAAATGTACATTTCTGTAGCACTAGGTACATTCACATTGTTGTGCAACCATCATCACCATCCATCTCCAGAACTTTTTCATCATCCCCAGATGAACTCTATACTCCCCATTCCTGCCTTCCCCTGGCAACCATGATCTACTCAGTCTCCATGAACCTGACTATTCTAGGTACCTTATATGAGTGGAATCATATAATATTTGTCTCATTGTGTCTTATTTACATCACTCTGCATAATGTCTTCAAGGTTCATGCATGTTGTGGTGTCAGAAATCCCTCCCATTTTCAAGTTAAATAATACTCCATTATATGTGAATATACCACATTTTACTTATCCATTCATCAATCAATGGATGCTTGGGCTGTTGCCACCTTTTAGTTATTGTGAATAGTGCTGCTATGAACAAGGGTATAAAAATATCTGTTCAAGTCCCTTCTTTCCATTCTTTCGGGCATTTACCCATTAGTGGACTTGGTGGATCATATGGTAATTCTATGTTTAATTTTTGAGGAACCACCATGCCATTCCCCAAGTCTAATCATTTCTATTGACTGTATAATATCCCATTTGTTTTCTATACCCTTATTTCCCAAGCCATTCCAGAATGTTTTCTAAGGATCCTCAAGTTTTCATCTCCCCCCTCCCCCCATTGGATGGGAATGAGTTTTGGTTTAAACAATGCTCCAGGTTTTTGTCCCAGTTAAAAACAAAAACAAAAACAAAAACAAAAACAAAAACTCATATACCGGAGCACCTGGGTGGCTCAGTTGGTTAAGCATCTGACTTCGTCCTAGGTCATGATCTCACCATTCCCAAGTTCGAGCCCCACGTCAGGCTATGTGCTGACAGCTCAGAGCCTGGAGCCTGCTTTGGATTCTGTGTCTCCCTCTCTCTGCCCCTCCCCCACTCACGCTCTGTCTCTCTCAAAAATAAACATTAAAAAAAACCCTTATATACACATATTGTGACTTCTGATAGCTGATAATTAAGTTGATTTTTGCTTCGTGTCATCTCACAACTACTCCCTTGTACCTAGGAAGTGCCCTATCCACGGGAGCAAGTCCTCTCTAGCTAGACCTCTGCTTTCCAATCTGGTCGTCACTAGCACACATTTAAACTTGAATCAGTTAGAGTGAAATAAAAATGAAAATTCTTTCCCTCAGTTGCACGAGCCACATTTCCAGTACATAATAGTCACATGGGGCTAGTGCTACTGACTTGGGTGACACAGATGTAGAACATTTCCATGATCCCAGAAAGTTCTGTGGTGAGTGCTGCTCTAGACTCTGACCTTTTGGCTGAATTAGAGCCTATGAGTTATTCCCAGAAATGACTAAATCCGAGGGGACAGGCCCATGATACCCCATTCAGAAGAGAATGTCACCAACTCTAAAACGTGAGTTTCATCATTTATAATGGGCATATCTCTTCCAGGGGCAGGAATACTTCTGCCTACTATTTCCCCTATCATTCTTCTTCAAAATATGAATTAATGGCCTCAAGTTTTTTGGTGATGGTCACCTAATCCAAGTTGGGTCGATTAAATTCCATCTCCTTCCCTTGGAATTTGAAAGCGGGAAAGTGAAGTGTTCAGTCAAGTCCTCTAGGTGTTTAGAACTATAAAGCCAGGAACATAAGTCCTATCTCACTAGTAAAACAGATTTGGATAAAGTAACAGAAAGAAAATGAAAGCAGGTAAGCAGAGATTAGGGTGCTGTTTAGGGTTTCTGTATTCTGGTTTCGTAGGCCCATCTGCATTCCTGACTTTGGAATCAAGGACAAAGCCTACCCACATCCTAATAGTGAATTCTTGTATGCTGAAGTTAACTTAGATTGGTTTGTTTTGTCATACTGGGAATTGGAACCCTAACTAATACACACACGTACATACACTATAGATATGGGTATTGCCATGTTCACATTGTAGAGGTATGCATGGTTGTGCAAAACATTGTACTTAGTTGTTGCACTGGGCCTCCAGACTCCCTGTAACTCCTCTGATCTTTCTCTACTTCTCCTCTTGCTTTACTTCCTTCTCATCTCAGTGCTCAGGCTGTCCTCTACTTTTTCCCTCTTCTTTTCCTTCTCTTGATCAAAGTATGCCCTTTGCTGTCTTTCCGGCGTGGAAGCTTTATAAAATCAAGCCATGTAACATATTAACAACTGGCTTTATTCTTTAGCTTGTATTGCATTTTACTCTCTCAGGCCTAAGTAATTCAGTCAACATTCATTAATGAATGACTGAATAAATAATCCCCAACAGGCCAAAGCAGTGAATGTTGAGCTTTAGAATCTGGTCTGAATAGAACTGAGTAGGGTAATTATGCAAATTTAGCACACTACATTTACTTTAGATGGACTGATTAGGAGAGACCTCACCTCTAAGACAGGATGAGTCAACTATGAAAAGAATCCCGGCATCAGCATCCCAGAGGGAAGGGACATATACAAGTGTTCTAGGTAGGAAAATGCTTAGTGTTGCCCAGGAACAGAAAGGAGGCCAGGGTGGACAGAGTGGAGATAGAAAGGCAGAGTAGCATGAGCCCTGGGAGGCAGGGCCTTCAGGCCCTGGTAAAAGGTTATGACAATATCTGAAGAGCAATAGGAAAATTCTAAAGGGATTTAAGCAAGGAAGTGACCTCATCTGAGTTGTGTTAAAAAAAAAAAAAAGTCCTTCTGGCTAGTTTGGAGAATGAATTTTAGGACGACAAGCAGGGGACCAGTTAGGAGGCTATAACAATTGTTGGCCAAGAGATCATAAGCGCTAGGCCTATGAGGATTGGAGGCCAAAGGACATGGAGCACTTTGTGACCACATTTGAGGTTTTGAAGGTAGAAATATAAGCTCTTACTGATGAAAAAGTTGCCCTTTTTACCTTTTAAGGAGCCAGCCCCCATGTTAAAGTTGTTAATGAGTAGACCTAGACCCTAGGAAATCAAGAAGGGCATGTCTCTCCGTTTCATAGGCTCTGGGCTCAGCTCTTACCAAAGTACCTTGAGACCAACAATCCCCCTGCATAAAATCCTGCCATTTTCCTCCCTTTCCTTTGAGTGAACTTGGGAGGTGACTGCTGAAAAAAGACTCAGCAAGAGGACTGCGGCGTTTGGGGTTCGGTGGTACACCCCCTAACTTTTAATTTCAATAAATTTTGCTTTTAACTTGGTATTGGTTATTTTACATTGCACAAAGTGAGAGCAGGCATTTTGCTAGCAGCATCTCCCTTTTCATCACGAATATTGTATTCACCGTGTCAACTCCAAACAACCAAGGGCAAAATTCCTTTAAAATAATTCATTTGCCATTAAAAATGAGTTCCCTTTCACCTATACAAATCTCGTGCATCTGGGACCCGCTTCCCGCCGCACAGACAAATGCTCTCATTGTCTGTGCACCAGTCCCCCTGGATTTTATGCAGCGTGCATTTCCTGCTCTGAGCTGCTTGCTGGCTGTGTGCGTGCTTCCCTCGTCCCCCTGCCCCCATCCGGATCCGAGGCTTTTGTTTCTCACATTTCCTCGAGACGCTATTAAAATGCATGGACTCATCGTTACTAAATAAATGAATGACTAGGAACTTTTCTCTTGGCTGTTAACCTTTAGGCCACTGTCCAGTGAAGTTCTCAAAGGCACGTGAACCCAGCATCTCACGTAAAGGGGCCAATCCACATGCAAACAACCGAAACGTGGACATTATTTCCCAAACTTGTCGTGTTACGGGGACACTTTGGCATTTCTGAGAGAAACGCTTTGCAGGGCCCTCCAAAGGCGGGCCGCGGCGCCCCACGCGGCCGCAGCGCTCGCTCCCGCGTCTGCAAGGCGCGAGGAGGGGGCGAGGAGCTGGCCGCCCCGGGCCGAGCGGAGCGGGACCTCCGGGCGGCGACGCTCTGGCCCGAGCTGGCTCGTTGGTTTCCGCGCGGCCGCTCGGGCCCGCGCGGTCCAGTCACCAGGGGGCGCGCTGGCCGGCGCCGCGGATCTCCGAGCTGCGCGGCCCGACTCGCGTCCGCCATATTGGATGCCGCAGCCGCTGCTGCCAGCGCTTCCTCCTCCGTCTTCGCTGTGCGCTGCTGGTTCCTGCGGCCCGAGCGGCGGGGAGGTGAAACAGGAGTCTGACGAAGGAAGAAGAAGGAGGGGGTGGGGAGTGTAGGGGACGGGGCTAGAGGGCGGAGGACCGAGACCGAGCGGGGCTGAGAAGAGAAGGCGCCGCGGCCCAGCCCCTCCCCCGCCCGCTGCCGACCCGCCCCGGCAGCGCCTGTGTTCCCCAGACCGGCGCTCCGCCCGCCCTAGCGGCCATGCCGGAGCCTCGCTGCCCCTGAGGGAGTCTTTCCCTGCCAGTGCTTGCCCTTCCGCTTCGGCCCCAGGGTCGCAGCGGCCGGGTCTCCCGCCGGCGCCCCTCCTCGCGGCGGTGCCGCCGCCCGCGTCTCGCTCTTCCCACCCAGTGCAGTGGCCGCCGCCTCTTCCGCCGCCGGGCTCGGGGCCTCCGCACCGACAACATGGAGGCTGTGAAAACCTTCAATAGCGAGGTTGGTATTGCAGTCTAGCTTCCCCTCCTACCCATACCTCCCACCGGGACGAGGCCCGCGTGAGCCGGGTGGGTGCGGGCCTGCAGGATTTCCCAGGGTGGGGCGAGTGGCGGCCTAGCTGTGTCGGGGAGGAGGGGGAGGGGTGTTTCTCTGCCCCGCGCCCCTCCCCCGAGTCCGAGGGGAGGGCTGGGGGAGGGCCGCCCCGGGGCGGAGGGAGGTTCCGGTGTCTCCAGCGCCCTATTGAGTGGCTTAGGGGTTGGAGGGAAGGCCCCGTTGGGCCCTCCCCCGGAGGCTCCTGGCTGGTCTCTCGGGGTCAGTTCCGCCGAGGCCTGGCCCGCCCACCTCTTTCGTGGGCTTGCGGGATTTTAACTGCACGCCGGACATCACTGCCCAGACTTCCCCGGGGTCCTTAATGAGGCAGGCACCGATGAGGGTAGTACAGGAAGGGAACCTAACAGGGGTGATGATCTATGGTCACGTTGTACGTACTGTTTATATTTGAGATACTGTTGGCTAGGTAACCTGCCAGCTAGGGACTTAGGCTAAGAGAATGGTTGATGGGGACGCAGGATTGTTACTTGTCCCTCCTCTCATCATGAGGGCATAAAGACACAAATGGTAGGCAGAGGTCTGTGCTTCAGGAGAGGGAAGATGTTGGGGAAGCATTTCCCACGGGCTCATTCATAATGTCAAATCTAACACTAGATTTTAAAGCAGGTGTCCAGGTTTCACTAATTGAATTCACTAGTCTGAAAGGAGACAGGTTTTAATAAAGTACGTTATTTTTTTTCAAACTCCGACGTAAAAAGATCTTAATGCAAACATTAAACACCTATCTACATAGCCAGAATTATCCTTATCTGTCTTGGAAAGAATTTTAATGTGATGTTAACTAAAGTCGCATGAATTTTATGAACTTCTGATGCGGAAGTGCTGGTACTCTATTCAATAGTGTCATTAACAAAATCTTAAATATTCACCTTTTAAAATACCAGACATGTTACTGTGAATAATATGAAGAGGATAATGCTTTTTTTAAAACTGTCTTACATTTTTTTTTCTTTTATTTCTTCTTTTCTTTTTTTTTAAGAATTGGCATTTGGGAAGCTTAGCAAAGAGGCTAAATAAAAGTTAGATAACATTCTTGTGAGTTGGGCTCTCCATATTACAGTACACAGCAATGACACAGATGAAAACCTTTTTTTTTTTATAAAGGATTTTCTTTTTTGGTATTGGATTTTCTTTCTCTTTTTTAACCATTTAATAAACAGCGGTAGACTGGGGAATCTTTTTTTCCATTTTATTTATGAATTTACAGCTAATAACTACAAAATTTGGTTCTTTCAGCAATACTACGTAGTGCTTAAAATCTAAAAGAAAAAATATTGGTACTGTATGTTCCAATTTATTGCTAATAGTTTCTCAGCTGTGCGGGAAAGAAAACAGCTCTATGTAGCCTTTTTATTTGCTACATACTGTGTTACAGCACTATGAAAGGTTAAAGTTTTAAGAATTATATATTTTTAAAAAAAAAGCCTTTCTCTTATTTCCAGTGCAGTGATTTGACTTACCCCCCACCCACACTTTTTTTTTTTCTTTAAGTTTATTTTTTAGTAATCTCTGCATCCAACGTGGGGCTAGAACTCCCAGCTCGGAGATCAAGAGTCACATGCCTTTCTGACTGAGCCAGCCAGGTGCTCCTACCCCACCCCTTTTTGATAGGTGTTTCTTCTGTTTGTCTAGGGGTTTCCTAATATATATCTTCCCTCACTCCCAGCACCCCCCCTCCCCACAAAATTTTGAATAGGATCCCTCATGTGATAGTTAGAGAAAAGGTGTTAACTACACTATGGTTGTCACAATAGAGCACAGTGGAATAGAAATGGTGTATCAGTTTTTCAATTGAGTATTGCCATTAAGGATAGGGGGCCGGATAGTTACATGGCTAGCTGTATATTTAACCTGTTTTCTCATCTAATCTTTACAGGAATTTGAAATTGGCAGTAGTAGTTCCATTTTAGTGTGTGTAGCGCGCTCCCCTTTCTCCCTACGGATTTCAAAGAAGTTAGAAAATCTTTCAACTTTTATTTACTAATCTGCAAACTTCACCATGTTTGAATGTGGAGTTAGCTTAAAAATAGCAATATGGAGTCGTAGAGTGTTGGGGGAGGGAAGTACTGTCAAAAAAGATTCAGAGGAATATACTTTTTGTTTTAAACACAAAATACATAATCTTTTTTTCTGATTTTGAATATAGTTTCTGTGAATGTAATGCTTGCTGTTGTAGTAATTTTGTTACAAGTAAGCATATAGTCATGGGAAATAGTTCAGTAATGAATATTTTCCATTAAATCATGTATCGTAAAGGGTAAAAATAAAAAAAGAATCTTGAGTTATAGTATTAGGAGAAAAGGATGTTTTAGAATGTTTACTTATAGTGAATTTGACTTTTAAAGCCTGATTTAAAATATGAAATTTTTAGGTTTTATGGCTTGCTAATTCTCAGGTTATTATTATTTTTTTAAGTTTATTTATTTTGAGAGAGAGAGAGAGAGAGCACGTGTGGGAGAGCTGGAGAGGAGCAGAGAGAGAGGAAGAGAGAATCCCAAGCAGGCTCCATGCCGTCGGCACAGAGCCCAACGTGAGGAGCTCGATTTCACAAACTGTGAGATACGGCCTGAGCTGAAACCAGCAGTTGGACCCTCAACTGACTGAGCCACCCAGGCACCCCAGTTCTCAGGTTTTTTAATATTGACCCCCTTCCAGCATTGGCTTGAAAATAGGGACATACAGTACCAGAGATTTGAAAGTTAAGAATATTGATTTTTTTTTTAAAGATTTTATTTTTAAGTAATTTCTACACCCAACGTGGGGCTTGAAATCACAACCCTGAGATCTAGAGTCACATGCTCTATCGATTGAGCCAGCCAGGCAACCCAAGTTAAGAATACAGATTTTTAATTTACAAACCGTGGATGAGTTTCAGTCTGAAAATTAATGCCTTATGCATTGTGTTTCTGAATCATGGTCAACAGGTGCTGCTGCCCCCACCCCTACCCACCATAATCTGTCAAAGGGAGTCTGTGCCCTCTCCTTCCCTGTGTTCAAAATCACTGTCAGAAGATCCTTTATGTGGTAAATTCCTTAGTTATCTTGAGTTCAATGAGATTGAGGTCTAAGAACTGATATTTAAGTGCCCACTGTGCTAGTTTTGTGGGAAAGCCGTAATTTACAGATAAGCGTCATCATTGTGATGAGTTAATCCCAGGAGCAGTAATGTCAGTTCTGAAATGATGAAAGAAAGTTTGTCCACATTGGAATATAAGATTCCCTAAGAGTCAGTGCTTGACCTGGGCAGTTAACTGAGAGAATTATTATCATTACAAGTATTGTAGTTGTAGCTGCTCCGAGATGGTGTCATACCCTTGTTATGGTGGTTTAGAGTTCTCACTTCAGTGAAAGGGGACTCATTGGTCTGCTTAAATTCTATTAACTATTTTAGGACCACAGCTGATTACTGGAATGCAGCAGTTTTATGTGAGCTGTCCCTAAGCACTGAATGGCGGTCATTGTGGTAGGGTTATTACTTTGTTTTTGAAAAGATGGAAAAGACTAGCAATGCATAACTCTTTCCTCAGAAAATCATAACTTAATCGGAGAGGGCACTTTCATGATAAAGGAACTCTTTTTTTAATTAATTTTTTAAATTTATTTTAATGTTTATTTTTTTAAGAGACGGAGAGACAGAGTGTGAGTGGGGAAGGGGCAGAGAGCGAGAGGGAGACACAGAATCCAAAGCAGGCTCCAGGCTCTGAGCTGTCAGCACAGAGCCTGATGCAGGGCTCGAACCCACCAGCCGTGAGATCATGACCTGAGCTGAAGTCGGATGCTTAAAGGACTGAGCCACCCAGGCACCCCCATGATCAAGGAACTCTTAAAGTAATACATGGAAAATATAAGAATCTGTTATGCACTGGCTATACTTAGACAAAGTAACTAGAGGAAATGAATTTTACTTGTGTGTTGGATTCTTTAAATTTTTAAGGACTTATTATGCTTCAAGAAGTTAACATTAATACTTTAACATAATCAAATACCAGTTAGTGATCAGTTTTTCCCCCTAGATTCTTTGTATAGCTTGTTGAATTACTATAGTTGTTTTTTCTATCATGATCCATTTCTCTTGCTGCTCAGAAAAGGCTGAGTGGGATAATAAAGAACCAGATATGTAGATTTGAGATGTGTCCAGTAAATTACCACAATTTAAATTTTGGATTTGCCTTGGTTCATAAATTCTGAAATGGTTCTAGTACCTTTTATCATCTTTAGGATCCCTGAATTCTTGGTGTGTTTTGTCCTTAGGATCCTTCAGTTAGTCAAGAGTAGCAGATGTAGACTTTTCAGAGTCAGGTTAACACCTAGGACATTTTCCTCTTCTGTGTCTTGTCTTTCGCATCGGAAGTGAAGTCCCATCTTTGTTTTACTTCATTTCCAGTTTTGTTTCCATAGTGTTCATTTGTCCAACTATAGGACATTTTATAATCTTCCCACCAGTATCTAGTAGTAGACATGGGATGGTGAACAGTGGAAAAGGTAGAGGGAGTAATAAATAAAAACGTGTGAATTTTGTTTTTATTTGTGTATTTTTCTTTTGTCTGTGGTTCAGGAAAGGAATTTTATGTGAAGCAACCAGAAGACATTGCGTTTTTGTTTCATTTTCACCTACCAGGGAATCTGTCTCCTATTTCCTTTCCTTTCCTGTTTTAACTTTCTAGTGAGTACTTTGGTTAATTGTATCAATCAAGCCATCTTTTTTGTTTCCACGCTGGGAAACTCTCTTAAAGGTAGGCATACTTAGTGTTATAAAGGGAGGAACCCTTCACTAACGCCTCCCTGCTCCAGTGGTTTAGATTAGGGTTTTTCACCCTCAGTACTATTGATGTTTTGGGCTGGATAATTACTTGTTGTGAGGAGCTGTTCTGTGCGTTATATGAAGTTTGGCAGTGATCCTGGCCTCTACCCACAAGGTGCCACTATTGTGACAACCAGAAATGTCTACACATTATCAAATGCCCCTTGGGGAACAAAATAGACCTTGGTTGAGAATCACTGATTTAATTCCCATTACATGATCTTAAAAAACTGTACTTTCACTCTTAGTGATTACTATAAGTAATATAATAATAGTTTTTCCTACCAGACGATAAGTTTCATGAGGACAGTGACCATATATTTTCATTGCTTCATATCCTCAGTACATAGCACAGTACCTTAATACATAGTGTGTGTCAAATAAATACTTCTTGAATGAATGAATGAATGAGTGGTATACTATGTACTGAATGACCTGGATCAAGGTAGTTAACATTTCTGGACATTTGGTTTTCTCCTATGTAAAGAAAATGATTGATTTGAGATATTTAGGTTTCCTGTTAGAAGATTCTTTGATTAAATATAAAATTAATGTGGGGGTAGAAATTTTTTAATTGAAACTCCGATCTGTTTGTAATGTTCAGTTTACTAAGGAGAGATCATTGGGAGGGGACTATTCCATTTGAAGGTTCTAGTTAGATTAAACTTCATTTTTTGATTATGCTATTTCCAAACCTTTTTTTGCTTTACTGTTTTTCAGTTTAAAGCAATATATGATAAAAGTTGTGGGTTTTTCCTTATATTATTTTAAAAATTTAGAAAACAAGGATAACGGAGATTGATAATAATGATTTTTGAGAACATGCTTGGGAGTGTTATAGTCTTAATTGTTCAAGATTAAATCTAAGCATTTTTTTGGCAAGATTGAAATAGCTCTATCATTTTATTTAGGCTAGCACTGAGTTTGTTATAGTAACTTTGGTTGACATTTAGGGGACATCTGTATTCCCCAGATTCCTAAATAGTCATATTTTATGATCACTTGCTTCTTTTTTTAGAAGTATAGTTGGCTTAGAATTAGTGATGATATTACTAGTTGCACATGGAATTTCAGATATCTCTTTCTAGGGCCAGTTTTGCTGTTATTGGACAACTTCTAACTCAAAATGGTATGAGAAAATGTAATCAACCTTGACCTTGAACACTGGCTGAGCTCCTGAACTCGAATGAGCTCATTTTATCTGGTTTTGTTTTCTCAACATCTTTCTCTACTCCTCTCTCTCAGGATTGTGCCTCTACTCCTGCTTGTACAGACTGCTTTTTCCAGCAGCATGGACACAAGAAGCATAGTAAGATGATTATAACGCACATAAGGCAGGCCCTTTGGAAAATACTAGGTTTAAATTGGAAGTGAAATGATGTCTTGATTATATGGGCCATACTTGGGAAGTGGAATAAATTTTGTCACTTCGAATATATTAGTAATCTTAAAGAGAACATCTAGGGAATAGTTGAATTTCTTCACAAAAAATAGGTTAAGCGGAAAAAAAAGTTATTGTGCTTAATAGTGACCATAAATCATATATACTCTTGCTGCATTTACTTACATTCTGCTCCACATAACTTTACTGTAATGCAAAAGGAATATAACATTACCTATTTAATGTGAATAAATTGCAAACCTGTTAATTTGATGGTTGGAAATAAAATACATCTTATATTTTGAGGAAGTTCTTCAAACTATAAGATGATAGATCATTGACAGATATACTGCAGGGTTGGAGAAACAAAAAGACTACATCAAATTTTTGGTTTTCTAATTATGAAGGAGCAGATTTTGGTAGAGCTACTGATATGAGAAATAAATGCTGAAAAGAAGTTTTTCTGTAGCCTGTAATTTCTTATGTAAGTTAATTCTATCTCAAGTTTGATGATAAACGATGCATTTGTGCTTTGGTTTTTAATTTTATGCATTTGGTCTCCTAATCTGGTTTTACAAGAATTTCTTACACACCATATTTTAAACTCAGGGAAGGATATGTAAATGCATTCTGTTGTTTATTATAGGTCGGGAAGTGTCTCGGTAACTTTGACCTTACCACATTTGGTCAGAATGGAGAATAGAGAGTATTTGTTAACGTGTCTTAAACACAATTATGGCTATGAAGTTAATGTGTGCCAAATTTGGTTTTAAAATAATTCCACAACTTAATATAATTTATGTAGGTTGATTTGAAAGACCTAGGATTTTAATCTCTCATTTAGCCAATAAAGTGCTTACCCATGTACCAGGCACTTTTCTATCTGCTGGGACACAGTGGTAAACAAGACAAGCAGGAAGCGTACCCTTTTTGGAGCTGATGTTCTTGTAATCCTTCCCCGCCTCGATCAGCTCTATGTGCCTGAGTGAGGTGGTACAGAGCTGGTGAGGCTGAGCTGGCAGGCCGGACGCCGGGGCTCTGCGCTTTGGGGACCGGCTGGCCGCAGCCCTTCTCACTTCTGCTTGCTCCTCTCAGATTTTGCCTTAAAGAGTCTAGAATGCTCATCTGTTACTCAAAGTAGAGATGAGCAAGTAGACTTATTTCAACAAGAATATGGTCTTATGTTTCAATAGTGGGAAAACAAGATGAGCTACATTAAGTTTTATTTTATACCAAATTTTGTATCATGTATCTATAGAAATCAGTTTTTATTTTGAAATCGTAACTATTGCATAACAGCTGTAGGAATGTTTCCGTTTGTCACTGAAGTATTTGTCTCCACATGCAAATGATTAAAAACTTGTCTTAAGTGGTGACGAAACCTTTGTGAATTTGGAGAATAAGTTAATAAGTATATTTTTAAAGCAAACTTTTGCTTAAGTACATGAAAAAATCGGGTCCTCTTTCTTATAAACGCTTATTCTTTGAATTTGATTGGATTCCTTAGGGCTAATTTGAGGAGCTTGTCAGTGAAAGATGAAACACGTTGGATTGTGTATCTTATGTCTTGGTATATAGAATTTGGGAAATGATATAAAGATCTTTTTATACTGGGTCACAGTACCTAAAAGGTTTACTGGTACATCTGAAACTAATAGTGTTCTACGTCAGTTATATTTTACTTAAAAAAATAAGTTGACCAAATCCTAGTTCATGGCTTTTTAAAATTTAGTAAGATTTTTACACTGTAAAGTTTTATGGTAAAAAAATAAATAGATTGGGGTGTTTGAGTTTATTGAAATATTTGAAGTATATGGGTAAAAAGAATGTTGAGTAAGTGAAAATTTTTACAAACCAAAATATATAGCAGATACCTACTTTCTGCAACAGCTGTTTGCTGTGATGAAAGATGTGTGGCTTAGGTCTTTTTTAAATAGTTTTTGTTTACCATTGTTAAAAGTGAGCCACTTTACAGTATATAGTGTTGTGCTCTGACCCTCTTGACCCCAACCATCAAGTTTCAGTGGAAGTTTAGGATAAGCTTTTGAGAAAAGGATAGGTGCTACTCTCCTTTTACCAACTAGAAAACTGAGGCCACCATTGTGGTTTTACCAACAAAATGTGACTTTGTAAGTATTAGAGCTGAAACTGGAAGAGACAGACCCAGGTCTCAGCCTTTGCTTGAGATATTTTCTTACCCTTGTGTAAAGAACTGTCACTCAGTTTTTCACAATTCCTTTTTACTATCATAATGTCCAAGTATAAATTAGCCTTTTCCTACTTTTGAACTTTATTTTGACAACTTCAGATTTACAGAAAAGTTACAAGAATGAAGGATTTTATGTACACTTCATCTTGATTTCTCTACCTAATTATGTTAATGAACCATTTTTGCTTTTTTGTTCACTCCCTCTTCACATGCACATGAAAACACACAAACTTTTTCTGGCATTTTGATAGGAAACGCAATTCATTTTACTTTTAAGTGGCTGTTTTCTACAAGCAGTGACATTCTTTTACATAGCCATAGTATAGGAATCAACATCAGGAAATTAACCTTGATATAATGCAGTTGTTTGCAGATCTTGATCAGATTTTATTAATTATATCAGTAATGTCCTTAATAACGGAAAGAGTAAATGCTACTCCACACCTTGAATTCATTCATCTTGTCTCTTCAGTATCCTTTCCCCTGAAACAGTTGGTTATAACTCTTTGTCTTTTATGACCTTTGATTGTATTTAATGATAATAGCCCAGTTATTTTTAGAATTTTCTCAGTTTGAGTTTTCTTCTGTTGCTTAATGATTAGGTTAAGCTTACACATTTTTCGCATTCTGCAGAAATGATAATTGTGTTCTCAGAAAGCACATGGTGTCTATTTATCCCATTAATAGGAATGTTAACTACCCCCCCCCCCCCCACAAGGTTTCTCTGTTGTGAAGATACTATTTATCCCTTTGTAACAAGTATCTTATGGGGAGGTATTTTGAAACTAAGCACATACCTTGTTGCTTATCAGACTTTAACCCATTTGTTTAAGCATCTGTTTAATTCTTGCCTTGAATCAGTACTAATGCCAAAAGGTATTTTCTAAGTCTATCATTTCTTTATTATTAGCATTCTGTAAGAGCTTTTCCTTCTTCCCACTTAATGTGTTTATGTATATGTATGCATATCAGTATGAACTCGTGGATTTTTTTTTTTTTTTAATCATTGGGGTTTTTTGATGGAGAGTGTCTCAATTTTGACGAGTCAGAGCTATTTCAAGCTGTCTTTTGTGTCCTTTTGATGTGTGGTCGTTATGTTTTGAGAATTCTCTTTCTTACATAGTAAGATATTCCCACCCCAGCCTTGGAATCTGCCATTCCTCCAAGGAATTCTAGTTTCTTCTCATGGATATTTATTAGTGGATTGATCTAGAAATTATATATATTTTATAGATATATATATAATATACAACAATACTGCATATATGTATATATGTATACATGTATACGTATGTACATAAACATATATACACATGAATTTTTGGTTTTTAACTGTCTGCCTATCTAAAAAGCCATGGATTCACCCTGATAACCTCCAGTTCCAGTCCAACAACTGTAGGGTTCATTCTAGTTTTTCGCCTTTCCAATTCTGTAATTACTTTCTCTGACAGCAAGAAAACTAGTTTCTGTTACCCACAGTGTATTTACATATTTGATCAAACCTAAAACACACAGAAAGTAGTTTCAGAATTGCCAAACCATATGTCTCTGAAAACAAACGTATTAATTAGCATTTAATATTTGTTTATAGTTCTCTTTTTTTTTTTTTTTTTTTTTTTAACCTCAGGGTATATAGTCAAAATGCTATGTTTAAACATGGCTTGGTTAATTTTTTCCCCTTAATGTGGTTCTGCTATTCATTTGAAGTATAATTAGATTGGGTTTTTTTGTATTCCATTTTGGTTTTTTTTCTTCCTTTGTCCATTTTTGGTATTTTATTCCTTTAGTGTGGAAGACATTAAACATAAATTAACTTTATTCTTCCCTTTTTATTAGCTTGAGCATTCGTAACCATTTATGTTGTGGTTTAAAAATGTTTCTTAACATTTTTCAAATCAAAAAGCCAGAATTCAGAAGTTTAGATGTAGAGAAGGTTTTAGGTGAAAGATGTGTTTCTAATATTGTAGATTCATAGGTGAAAGAAGTGTGTATTCAAAAAACTTTCATTCTCTTGTGAATGGAATCTCCATCCACAAGGACCAGTAAACTCTTTCTCTAGAGGACCAAATAGTAAATATTTTTAGGTTTTGTTAGCCACTTAAGGTCTCTTTCACAGACCTTTTTTTTTTTTAACTTATTTTGAGATAGAGTGAGTGTGGGGGAGGGGTAGAGAGAGAGGGAAAGGAAGAGAATCCCCAAGCAGGCTCCATGCTGTCAGTGCAAAGCCTGACATGGGAGCTGAACTCATGAACCCATGAGACCATGACCTGAGTCGAAATCCAATCAGACGCTTAACTGACTGAGCCACCCAGGTGCCCGTCTTTTACATATTCTTTAAAACAATTTTTTTTGATATTTATTTATGAGAGAGAGAGAGAGAGAGAGAGAGAGGGGAGCAGGGGAGGGGCAGAGAGAGGAGACACAGAATCCGAAGCAGGTTCCTAGCTCTGAGCTGTCAGCACAGAGCCTGATATGGGGCTCCAACCCATGAACTGTGAAATCATGATCCAAGCCAAAGTTGGATTTACCGACTGAGCCATCAGGTGCCCCTCTTTCACATATTCTTGTTGGTCTTTCACAATTCTTTTAAAATATGAAAATGTTCTTGGCTTGAGGGCCTACAAAAATAGGCCATAGGCCATAACCTTGCTGGCTCCTACTGGAAACTTTGAAACCTGAGCACTTGATTAATAGTATGCTACTTATAATAATTGTAATTGAGCAGGAAGATATATTCCTTGTTGCTTTATAATAGGCTTATTTGGACATCAGCAATAGGAACAAACAACTTAAAAAGCTGCCTTACTGAAAATAATTTATTTAAAATTTTTGAGCACTTACACCAAGTGCAGATGCTATTCTAGGCTCTAGAGATTTAATAGTGTACAAAATAGACTCCACAACAAAACACAACCCTACCCCCCCCCCGCCAAAAAAAAAAAAAAAACCTGCCCTCGTCTAGTTTACATTCAGTTTTGTGTGTGGATGTTTTCACGGTTTTATAAAATTCATGTTTTTTGTTTTTTTCATTTAGTGACATTTATCTATTAAAAATTGTTTTCAGGGGTGCCTGGGGTGGCTCAGCCAGTTAAGTGTCTGACTCTTGGTTTCAGCTTAGGTCATGATCTCATGGTTGGTGAGTTTGAGCTCTCGGCTGCCAGCACAGAGCCTGTTGGATTTTCTCTCTCCCTCTCTCCCCGCCCCTCCCCTGCTCATGCTGTCTCTGTCTTTCTCCCCCAAAGTAAATAAACTTAAAAAGAAATACTTACAAAAATAAAAAAATTATTTTCATATTAATTGCATAGTGAGCATTTTCTTGAAAACTGGATTAAAAATGCAGCAAAAGGGGCACTTTGAAAAGCTTGGCTCATTGCTTCCCATCTACTAATACTACTTTTGTGTGTGTGTGAAGTGTTATTTGAAAATGATCCTTAGTCCTGATGCTTTCAGGTTATAGCTATACTAACTCACTAGAAGATGACAAGCTAAGCCTCATTAATTGGGACAAAGAACCCAGACTTAATTTAGTGATAAATATATATGTGTTGTAGAATCTTAATTAAAAAAAAATTTTTTTTTAATGTTTATTTTTGAGAGAGAGGGAGAGAGAATGTGTGCGGGGGAGGGGCAGAGAGACGGGGGCGGGGGAGAAGCTGGCTCCAGGCCCTGAGCTGTCAGGGGCAGAGCCCAACTTGGGGCTCGAACCCATGAATGTGAGATCATGACCTGAGCTGAAATCGGATGCTCAATCTACTGAGCCGCCCAGCCACCCCTGTTATAGAATCTTTAAAAAATATGATTCAGATACATTAGTCTTTAAGGCTTTAACGAATGAATGATAATGGAATGATTCTTAAAATACTGTCCGGGGCGTGCAGGTGGCTCAGTTGGTTAAGTGTCCGACTTTGGCTCAGGTTATGTTCTCACAGCTGGTGGGTTCGAGCCCCGCATCAGGTTCTGTGCTGACAGCTCAGAGCCTGGAGGGAGCCTGCTTTGGATTCTGTATCTTCCTCTCTCTCTCTGCCCCTTCCCCACTCACACTCTGTCTGTCTCTTAAAAAAAAATAAACATTAAAAAAAATTGTTTTAAAATATTGTCTGAAGTTGCTAAATGTAGTTTTCTTGAAATAGGGAGAACATGTCCTGATAGTGTATTTATTTATCTAATAAAAGCTCCAGAGCTATGTGCAGGTTACCTATCTAGTCCCTGGCTAAATACTGAATAAAACTCATCACAGTGAGTTTTTACAGTGTTGTAAGTTTGTTGTAAAAGGACTTTTACCTTTGAGTAGTTTTTCTACAAGCATTTAATTAATCAGTAAGTGCCCTTTTTAAAAACTTTATTGAGGTAGAGTAACTGCTTTTGTAAGGATTATTAACACCTTGAATTTTTTACACCAAGAAAAATATTATGGTAATTACTCTTATTGAGCAAAATTTTCCAAATTCTTGTTTCTATTTCTGTCAGGAGAACTCAAAACCTTTTTTAAAGGCCTGTCTCTGCCTCTGTGGCAATTATAAGAACAAGGTTTGTAACCAACTTAGCTGAAGGGTATTGACATTTTAAAGGAGTTGGCCAGAGATACCACATCATTCCTTGTACAGAATTTCCCATTTTTTAATTCATTGCATAATCAAAGGATTAAGATGCCTTAGGCACCTTAGAGCTGTAATAATTAATGATTCGCGATAATTCTGTGAGAACTTCTTTATTTACAAGTCCTTCAAGATCGTTAGACCATTTTTTCATTCTATTTTACTTAGAATTTTCCAGTTGCTACAATGTAATTATAGCTGATGAAGGTTTTCATGTAATAGGACCTAGTGGTTGGAAAGAATGCCGCAAGAAGTAGTTGCTGGTTGTTTGAGCTTTATTTTTTATGCATATGTGCCGGCTATCAGGCATTGTATTCTGCAGAGTGGTTATCAGCCTTAACTTAGATACCTGTGTTCTGTTTCTCAATTCATATTCCAATAGGGGTGGGAACGGGAATGGATTACTACAAAGAGTAGTAGGTAGTGTAATGAATATTATGTTACAGAAAATAGTGATACAGCATGTGTAAACTGTGTGTAAGCTCTTTATCGTGTATGTCATGATGTATACAGAATGAGAGAGGAGATGTTATGTGATGCAAAGGATAAAAGATGATTTTCAAGAAAATAGAAGCTTTAGGTAGGGGATGGGGTTGGGTAGATGATGGAAAATGGGCCAGGGATGTTCTGAGGAAGGGCCTTTGTACACTGTATGTAAGACCTCATTTTTAATCAAAGAGGATTGGAGATTCTGAAGGGTTTTGAAATTGTGTTTCAGAAAAATGAGTAGTATCTTTGAAACAGGGCAGGACAATGGAGGGATGAGATTAGAAGGGAGGCTAAATTAGTATAGAGAAGATGAGGGGCTCAACTAGAGTGATAATAGGGAGAAGAAAAAGGGATGAATGCAAGAGAAATTTCATAATAATAAGGAGCTAGATATGAGGACAAGGGTGGTGCCAGGGCTTTAGCTAAGTGACAAAGTAAATAAAGGGATATGGTATCAATCACTAAGAGGGGCAGATCAGGAGGAGCTAAAAACTTGAGAAAGATAATTTGGTGGGTTGGGTTGAAGGGAGATCGTTTTTAATAACCTGGAATAAAAGAAAGATCTTTACTATGGAAGGACTGAAATACTACCCATATCTCAACCACCAAAAGTTACTTTTACTATTTTGCTGACTACAGTAGTAATTTTGAGAGTTTTCTAGGGAGATGATACAGAAAAGAGAAGCAGGCTTAAGGCAAAATCTTGTGGAAGCTTTATGTTCTTCAGTTTTTTAATGTATTTTTTTTAAGATAAGACTTCGATCCATTCTGTTATATTGTATTTGTGAATATGAGGACATTTAAAAGCAACTCTGTATGCATAGGAGATGCTTGATTTTAAACTCTGCTTATAATGCAATTGCTGTTCTTCTGTGCAATTAAAATATAAGTTGTATATGGAGAGATCTGTGAGTAAGATTGATTTAATTTTCTTTAAGGTTTTTATTAGAATTTCTTAACATTAAGCTTACTCATATCATTCAGCATTTTATTAGCTCCTGTTAGCCACATAATTCTTTACCTTATTTAACTATGTCTATAATAACCAATTGTGAATGTGAAATTGTAAAGGTAAAGACTATATCATTAGAAATAGAACCCGTTATTTATCTGAGAAATTTCAGCTAATATGGTTTGTGGGGATCTGTTTTGAAGAGGATTTAAAAATGAATTATTCTTTCTCATGTTTTTTTTTTTTTTGGCCATTTAGTTATTACTAGTACTTCTAAAATTAAAGGATATAAAATTCATATCATTTGATTTCAATGTTTCACAAAAGACATAGGGAACTGAAATTAAAGAAAGTTGGATTGTTTGGATCTCAGGGAAAATTAAAACTAAAGAGTTACTTTTATATATGTGTATGTGTGTTTATATTTATGGATTTTGGTTTCTCCCATGGGGAATCATTTCTGTTTCCTTTGACTTTAGGGTAGTCAGAGACCATTACAGTCATGTGACACATTTGTAGCTTTCGGCATAACTGAAATGTGTGGTTCTATGATTGGGTTTCTTGTTTACTTCCGTGCTTAAACTTGATTTCCAGAAATTACAGATTTTAGACCTGAAAGATGTATATCACTTAACAAACAAACAAAGATGTGTATCACTTAACAAACTCATTTTATGGATGAATAATCAAGACCGAGAGACAATGAAACTTACTTGGTATCAAAGGCACATAGTCAGCAACCAAATTAGAATTTCTGCTCTTGTGACTCATTTTAGCATTCTTATTTTTTCAGTGTGTATTTGTTTAGTGGGATTTTGGTAGTACTTAATGTGTGTGTGTGTTGGATGTAGAGGAGGAGTGGAAATAGGGTATTCTTAGTTGATTATTATCATTTCATGCTGCCCCTGGGTCAGGATAAGGAATGAACTATTATGTTATACTGCTGCTCTCCTGCCCATAAGATAAGGTGCCATAGGAAAATATGCATACCTTGGCAAAGAAGTACCACACAGTAACACCCCTCTAGCCAGCAGTTTTCTAGCAATTCAACCCTCTCCAGAAAAGTGAAAAAGCCATTGGGTCAAAGCTCACATATCTTACACCTTCTTTGTGGGAAAGGAGTACAATTACTCTGTAAGCCTTTATCCTTAGCATCTTCCTAATGTTCACATTTTAATAGTGGTGGCTACTTTGTAACTACCTTTAGATTTTCTGGGACTGCTGTTTTTACAAGGCTTCTGGTTTAGGTATTTTAAAGCAAGGCTGCAGGGTCAATGTGGTTACTGTCACAGTAGGATGTGATTGTAGTTGACAAGGGAAGAGATAGTTGTTGTATCATTTATAAAATGGGGTTACACAAGATAACCTTTAGGATTTCTTTAATATTAACCCTGATGAACACGTTTTCTAATTAATTTTTCTTGGCTTCAGTTTACTTATTTCAAAAATAAAGATAATGATGCCTTCCTCGACCACCTCTAAGAATTTGTTTAAATATTTAAAATATTGGCTTGTTTTAGAATGTTTAGAAAAGCTCGTTTAAGTAAAATAGTAAAATTAATTTTTCAGTATTTGCGAAGTTAATACAAGTTCTAGGGACACCTGGTTAGCTCGCTCGGTTAAGCGTCCGACTCTTGTTTTTGGCTCAGGTCATGATCCCATGGTCGAGGGATTGAGCCCTGTGTTGGGCTCCATGCTGACCGCACAGAACCTGCTTGGGATTCTCTCTCTGCCCCTCCCTGGCTTGCTCTCTCTCAAAAATAAACATTAAATAAATACAAGTTCTAATACTATGTTTTTAAAGTTTTTTTTTAAGTGATTATTTCAGACAGAGAGAGAGAGGGAGAGAGTGTGTGTGTGAGCAAGGGAGGGGCAGAGAGAAAGGGAGACACAATTGGAAGCAGGCTCCAGGCTCCACACTGTCAGTGCAGAGGCCCATGCAGGGTTCCGTCTCACGAACTGTGAGATCATGACCTGAGCTGAAGTTGGATGCTTAACTGATTGAGCCACTGAGACGACCCCAAGAAAATCTATTTTAAAGTTATTAGGAGTATAATTTTGCACTAGAACGTATGAAGTATTTATTTTACACAGATACGTATATACACACTTACGTAGGTGTGTATAGAAAATTCTGGAAGGCAATCTACCAGTCTTTTAACAGTGGTCATTTCTTAAGAAAGCAGTAGGTGGATAGTGTGCAGGGAATGAGATCTTTCAATATTTGGAATTTTTCATTTGGAATTACCATGTTACATTTATAATATCCCTCAAACCCAAAATACTATGTTTCTTAGCTTTTGTGAGAAAGAGGGAGTTAGTCTATCTTAATAATAATACTATTTTTTTAATGTTTTATTTTATTTTTGAGAGAGACAGTGCAAGCAGGGGAGGGGCAGAGAGAGAGGGAGACACAAAATCTGAAGCAGGTTCCAGGCTCTGAGCTGTCAGCACAGAGCCCGACGCGGGGCCTGAACCCATGAACTGTGAGATCATGACGTGAGCTGAAGTTGGACACTCAATCAACTGAGCCGCCTGGGCACCCAATGATACTACTACTTTTCAATGCTAATTAATATAATGAGATCACATTTTGTATATATCAACTGCACATTTATTTTTAATATTTATTTATTTTGAGATAGAGCACGCACATGAGCAGAGGAGGGGCCGAGAGAGGGGGAGAGAGAGAATCCCAAGGAGGCTCTGTGATGTCAGTGCAGAGCCCAGTGAGGGGCTTGAATTCATGAACCATGAAATTGTGACCTGAACCAAAATCAAGAGTTGGATGCTTAACCAGCTGAGCCACCCAGGTGCCCCTGACTAAATCCTTTAGAGAGTGAGCTTCCTTGTTAAAGGTTGGAAGATTGTTAAACCTTATTTGACGATTGCTTAAAATTCATATTTAAATGAAATTTGTTTAGCTGTTATTTGGTCAGTAGATGCATAAGCTTCATAATCTGTTGTCTTTTGATCAAAGTCTTCTTGGTTATTAGTTAGGTTGATGCTATTCAATGGCACGTCTCCACAAGCATCTACCATTTTACTCAGTGACTCACTTGTGTATGTTTAGTTGGTTGCTAGCTGCTGGGCTTTTTTGTTTGGTTTTTGGAAACCGAGCGTCTGGGTAGGCAGAAGAACTGGGTTTGGGACATGGTTCTGTAGCTTACTACCAATTTGAATTGAGTTAGGTTACTTACCCTAAATTTATCCAGCTATAAAATGAGAACAATATTAATGTGTCATTCTGAAGATAAAAGTGATACAGCATTTATGATAGTACTTAATAATTGACAAGGTATATGAAAAGTAATTATGACTATCTTTCTTCTTTATCATGGTACTGCCTGTCCCTTGTTTTAATTCTGTATATTTGTTGCTCATATTTCTGGAATCATTTCACCTGAAGGCCTGGTAGGCTCTTGTTCTTTTTCTCTCTGATACTTAGTCTTTGGTATTTATTCTTTATTTCTTTAACTGTTATCTCTTCAGGAATGACTTGTATTTTTGCTTTTCTCTTCTGGGATTCAGTCTCATGTTTTTTAGGTATTTTGTATCCATGTGCACATGAAATTATATTGTTATCACTTGAATCCAAACTTGTATTCCTTCCACAAACTTCTTTTAGACTTTCTCTTTTTTTCTTCTCATTTTATATAAAAGAATATTTTAATTCTTGCCCTTAGGAACTGGAAAGACTATACATATTTGGAAATGAGCCTGTACCAAACACTGGCCAAAGGAAAATCTGCGACTCTATGCCTTATCTTTGTTCTGGTCACTCAGAGATACAGTGTTATCAGCTGTGATTGTTGTTGCTTTTTGCCTCACATTATTTTTGTCTGTGTGTTCAACTTAGTCTACTTTCCCATCGGCATAGATACAGGACCCCCTTTTCACATTCTAATATGCCACATCTCTGAGGTCTGATGGGAATACTAATATTCTGTGTTATGTTGTCTTGTGACTGACATCACCCATCTGCTATGTTTCACTTTCCCCTGATTGCCACATCTTATTCATTGTTAGAGAAAATATTGTGACTGGGTTTTTCTTTTCCACCTGTCTCATGACAGGGTTCTGACCCTCTTGCCCAGGTAACTGCGTACGATTAAGAGATGTTTCAAGAACAAAGCTGTTAGCTATTTCAGATTCCTGTCTTACAAAGTGATGGAATAGCTCTGATGCAGGTTTTCAAAACATGGCTTTTATTTGCTTTTCCTACAGTCTAGTCTTCCATCCTCCCTGGATGCTCTAGCCTGAACCTAGACTTCCTCTTTATGTCAGTAGTAAAATCATACTCCCAAATACCCAGACTTGAGAACTTGGAATTTTCCTAGGTGCCTCTTTAATTTATATCTTCTCAGTCATAAAATCCAATGAGTTATTTTTAAAAATGTGTTCTGCATCCTTCCTTTTTATTCTTAGTATTAAATAATAAAAATAAAATGTTGATACTTTAGTCCAGGTCCTCATTATGTCCCCCCCTTGGTTTGTTATAGTTAGTTTTGAGTTGGCTTTTAATTTACTATTCTCTGTTCTCTCTAGTTCATACTGTAGAACTAAGTCTTTTTATATTATTAGATTAATTTTTACTACATTAATCTTTTCAGACAACTGTTTTGCTTGAATCGCTTTATACTTTTAAAAACATTTCATATTACCTTTGCGTTAACTGTGCAGACTTCTTAGCTATGGGTTTCAGGCTTTTTATAAGACTATATTTTAGAAATGAATAAGATATTTATAAGTAAATGTAGAAGTGTGCTTATCATATATATCGTATATACACAACACTATGAAATGGGAACATTATAGTAATAAATGAAGGTATGCATTATATATTCTTATCTATGTGTCTTATTGTTTTGGTACTCTTGATTCTCCAGTAGGAAAGCACAGCATTCTATTGATATTCTAATGCATTCCCGTTAGGAAATAGCCCTCTTCTGCAATCCTTTTTGAAAATTGCTATTTGTAAAGAGAGATTTATTGATGAGTGTGTTATGAATGTAAATAGTGTGGAAGCAGAATCCCAGCCGTTAACAGAAATGCTCTCTTTTTCCAGTCAGCGCATTTCACTTCCGTTTTCTTTACTAACCCTTTCCTCTGTTAGCAAATGCATATACATTTCATTTGTTTGAATGTAGCATTTTTTATCCTGGCACTAAATTATGCCATGTGTTTTGTTTTCGTGAGGCAAAATCTTCAGTTTCTCATGGGTCCCCCAAATCTTAAATACCACTTTAGTATATTATTCCTCTGTTAAATGCAAATGAGAATTTGAGAGAAGAGAAACAAAGATCCTCAGCCACTAATAGTTAAGTAAATTGTTTTCCCATACATCAATTTTTTAATATACACACCTCAAATTAGTGTCTTCACAGAATTACCCGTGATTACATTTTAAAGACATTAGGGATAATTAGCTGACCATGGTGAATTTCAGAATGCTAAGAATCTGCTATGTCATAGTAATGGTATGTCACTGACCTCCCCTTCTATGTCAGTAGATTGTTACATATTTGAGGTGAAGTTCTTCAAGGTTTTTGTTGTCGTTTTTTGTGTGTGTTTTTTTTGTTTGTTTGTTTCTTAAGGGCTTAATATTGTGCATATCTGCAGATCTAGTCAGTGACTGTTGGTTTAATTATATTTAAATCATTGTTTGGCTTTGACCTATTAATTGGTTGAATTTGGCTTGGTATTTCTCAGTTCTTTGTTTTTAGTTGATAACACCTTGATAATAAGACTTTATTGATCTGAGTAAGAATATTGAGTGGTGATGATTAACTCTGAAAGTCAATTTGAAAATTGTGTAGAAGAATGATTATTATACAATATTGTAAATGATATTGGGGATTATTTCAGAGTGAAGCATTCTTCTGCTTTGAAATAATTTCTTATTTTCATGAATATTGGCATAGAATTATAAATAAAAGGCTGCAAAGATTTTTTTTTTTTTTTAATGTTTATTTTTGAGAGAGAGAGCCAGCAAGCAGGGGAGGGGCAGAGAGAGAGGGAGACAGAGAATCTGAAGCAAGCTCCACACTGTCAGCGCAGAGCCTGACATGGGGCTTAAACTCAACAAACCATGAGATCATGACCTGAGCCAAAACCAAGAGTGGATGCTTAACAAACTTGAGCCACCCAGGTGCCCAAGGCTGGAAAGATTGAAGTTCAGGGGGGAAAAATAAATGTATATCTTTACCCGTGGTTTTCATATTCCACTTCTTTGAGCAAAATAGATCTGTTTCATTTGAGTGAATTTAAATATGAAGAAGCCTGATAAATTTTTGCTGATTTGTTGATTTGGTTACTTGATTACCGTTGGAACCCAGTAAGCTGCTTGATCAAAGTTGAATCTGCATATATGTGGATACCTGATATGTTCAAGGAACTATTTTAGATATTGTGGAGGATATGAAATAAAGAATACTGATATTGGTTCCTGTTTATTGAAGGTTTATACTATGTGAGGTCAGTGCTTTCCAAAGTGGGTGGATGAATGGAAAGATGGATAGCCAGGTAGGTAGGTAGATAGAGACAGACAGACTAAACAGAGAACAAATTATGACCAAATAAATTTACCCTTGTGATAAGATTGCTGTGAAGGTAATAAGCAGGGTGTATAACAGTTGCAGGAGGATATATACATCACTAGTGGCACAGTGTGATTTAAGATATGAAAGTTAACTCCCTTTTCCCATTTTACTGATTACAACTAGGAAGAAGTCTGAGTTTTGTATCACTATGTCTTTTACATTTCTAGGTATTTGCTAACTGTCTTTAAAAAAATAAAAGAGATTGCACTTTAGACTCAGCCTTTGGCAAGAATTATCCAGAGAGAATTTAATCATGTTTTACTTTCCTTATAATTAATTTTAGTATTACCTTCTACTTATGACTGTAAGCTAGCTAGAACAGTGTCTCAAAAAATTTTTACAACCCACAATAAGAAATATAATTTGTGGGGGCACCTGGGTGGCTCAGTTGGTTGAGTGTCCAACTCGTGATTTCAGCTCAGGTCATGATCCCAGGGTCGTGGGATCAAGCCCAATGTCAGGCTCCACACTGAGCATGGAGCCTGCTTAAGATATTCTCCCTCTGCTCCTCTCTCCTGCTCGTGCTCACTCACTCTCTCTCTTGCTCTCAAATTAAAAAAAAAGAAGAAATTTAATATGTGTCATGAGCCAATAGTCACAATGTAAATATAACAGGACACAAGTCTCACCCAAGATTAGTCAGTGTGTACTTCATTATTTTCTATTTTATTCTGTTTTATTTTAATTGGGCTAGAATTACCATGAAAAAGTTTTCATCTAGTTGATTAAATTATGGTTTGAAAAAAAAGTAAAAGAAAAAATGCATGAAATAGAAAAAGGAATGTGTGGTAGGACTTTTGTTTAATTGTAAGAAAATTATGTGTGCCTAATAAATTATATTCAGTTGTTATAACACATATATTTCTGAATGTTTTTCTTATCTTTACATTTAATTCTTACATTTATAAAACTACTTATTACAGATATTTTATATTTGTCATGTAATATATTAGGTGTTTCCATATTTCTGTGTTAATAATGTATGTATGTTAACTTAATGTCTCTTAGAATACCTTACTAAATTTTTATTCTTGAACATTTTTTAACTGTTATATAAAATGTTGATGTGGGGGCGCCTGGGTGGCTCAGTTGGTTAAGTGTCTGACTTTGGCTCAGGTCATGATCTCGCGGTTTGTGAGTTCGAGCCCCACATAAGGCTGTCTGCTGTCAGCACAGAGCCCTCTTTGGATCCTCTGCCCTCCCCCGCCCCCCTCTTCCCCTGCCCCACTTTTGTGCACTTTATGCTTTCCTATGGGCTAAAGTATTTTCACATAAATAATTAAGAGAGCTTGCTCTCTCAAAAAAAATACACATTTAAAAAAATGTAAAAATTCCATGGTTGTGACTTTTTGCTTCTTAAAATATATGAAGTCACTCATAAACATTTTGTAGCTCTTGTATTTAGCACCATACTACCTTTTCCTTCCAGACATTAGTTTTCAGTTCTAAAATTTTCAAATTTTCAGTTGGTTCTTTTTTGTAGTTTTTCTTTCCTTGATGAAAACTTCTGTTTTTGCATTTATTTCAAGAATTTGCTCCTTTGCCTTATTGGAGATGATTATAATTTCTTTAAAGTTTGATAATTCCAACATCAGCATCTTCCTGTGGTTGGCATCTGTTGATTATCCTTTCACTTGAGCGTTTTCCTGGTGTGTGTGTGCGTGTGTGTGTGTGTGCGTGTGTGTGTGTGTTTGTATGTCCAGGAAGTTTGGCTTGTATACTGGGCATTTTCAGTATTATATTGTAGGACTTTATTAAAATCATCTTAAGAGTGTTGATTTGTTTTCTTTAGCAGGCATTCAGCTTGGTTAGGTTCAGGATGCAATTTCTGTCTTCCCTTTTTGTAGTGGTTTTAACGTCAGTTCCATCTTACAAGCATTTTGCGTTTTGCTGTTTAGGTGTACTCAAAGCATGTGCCACTTAGGAGTTAGTGATTTATACAGATTTTTGTTCTCAGAGCCTTTGCTGGGTTTGTTTTGGGCCTGTTTCACGCAAACACAATTCCAGAATGAGCCCAAGACTTTTAAGTTCCTGCACAGAATTAGAGGATCCTCCTCAGATCTCTGTGAAATTCCCATACTCTCTCTAGATCCCAGGGCATCCTTTTCTCTGTTCTCTGGCCAAAAAATCAGGTTTCTCTCCGTGTTGAGCCTTCAGAGATGAAGTGGTGAGAGAAAAAAATGGGGATTCCTCACCATACTTTTTGGATAAGAAAGGCCCCTTTTCCTAGTTCCTCTATCTGGAAGTTGCTATTCTTTGGGGGGTTTTTAGGTGCTGGCAACAGTTGCTTCTCTCCAACCCATCGCAGGGCCCAGGGGGAAATGGGAGGGGGGAAGAAAAGAAGATTGCTCCTGATGCCCAGCTCAGCAGCTTGGAAGAGGCCTTTTACCTAGTGTTCTGGCTGGACACGAGGGGTTTCCTCTAGTGTTTCTGCCTCTAGCATTGGCTGCAGTGATTCTGCCTACTCTCGGGGATCGAAGCCTGTAGATAATACAATTATTTACAACATAAAGCAATATGAAATTTACCTCAGTCCCTTCCCCTGCCATCACTGGTTATTCTACTCCAGTTTCTGGTCAGCTTCCTGTTGTTTTTACTTCTCAGTCCTCAGGTAGCCTCAGGTTGCCTTTGTGTGTTTAGTCTGGCATTTTTAGTTGTACTCAGTGGGGGAGAGAGGCTGTATTGGCTTGCTACATCTTGGCTCACTGCAACTCTGGTATACCACTTTAAGAGGTTTTTGTCGTTGTTTTGAGAGAGAGAGAGAGAGAGTGCGCGCGCGCGCGAGCGAGCGAGGGAGCGTGAGTGCGAGCAGGGGAGGGGCAGAGGGAGAGAGAGAGAGAATAAGCCCACATTGTGCATGGAGCCTGACTCCGGGCTCAATATCACAAATGTGAGATCATGACCTGAACTAAAATCAAGAGTCACTCAGGCACCCCAAGAGTATTGTTTTATCCACTTTATCCCAAGAATTTGGAAAGGATATGTAAATTTTTGTATTGAATTAAGGGACTACGCAAATACATTTTTGTTGTCTAAATTTAGTTTTTTAAGTAGTAGTTTTTGGGGGAGAGTTGATTATAGTTTTTCTTTGTTACTAACACAGTTTTATTTATTAAAAAAAATTTTTTAGTGTATTTATTTTTCAGAGAGAGAGAGCGCATGAGCAGGGGAGGGGCAGAGTGAGAGGGAGACACAGAATCTGAAGCAGGCTTCAGGCCCTGAGCTGTCAGCACAGAGCCTGATGCGGGGTTTGAACTCACGAGCTCTGAGATCATGACCTGGGCCGAAGTCAGATGCTTAACTGACTGCCCCCCCAGGCGCCCCACTAACACAGTTTTAAACTGTAAGTTAGATTCTAAAATAAATGGCTTCCTTTTTATAAGAGTGTTCAAAACTGTAATATTAGTCTTAGACCCCTGCCATGGTTGAGAAATAGAATGTTCTCCTTGGTAATATACAAGGTTAATTATTTATGTGAAAATACTTTAGCCCATAGGAAAGCATAATTAGTTACAAAGCATGTAAACACTTATGTTTGTCATGATAATTATGTTAGCACTTATGCATATCAAATTCTGGCTTTTTAAAAAATATTTATTTTTGATAGAGTGCATATGAGAAAGGGGCAGAGAAAGGGTGACAGAGGATCTTAAGCAGGCTCTGCACTGACAGGCTAACAGTAGCGAGCTGCTGAGTTGGACTCTCAACTGACTAAGCCACCCACCGCCTCACCAAAAGCGTAGTGTGTAGGTTTGATCTTACTAGACAGATGTTTGCGTACTTCACATTTATAATTTTAAGAAAATAGGCATCATTTTTCCTGATAATATTTTATACTTCTATATTTTCTGTTTTTTATTTTAGAAGAGAGCATACGTGAGCTGGGGAGAGGGGCAGATGGGGTGAGAGAAGGGAGAGAGAGAGGACAGCGAGAGAAAGAGGGAATCTTAAGTAGGCTCCATGCTCAGTGCAGAGAGTGATTCAGGACTCGATCCCAGGACCCTACGATCATGACCTGAGCCAAAATCAAAAGTCAGATGCTCAACCTACTGAGTCACCCAAGTGCCCCACTTTTTTTTTTTTTCAAAGGGGTTCTGGATTTGAGATCCTGACAAAGGCATAGTTTTGCATACCCTTCACTAAATAATAATTACTTTCATTGTATACTTAATTATACTTTGCAAACTGTTTGTTAGAATATTACCTGTCTCCAGAAGCATGCTGTCTGTTCTATGAGGACAGAAATGTTGTCAGTCTCTTCTGTTGGATCCATAGTGCCTGGCACTAATGAGTATTTTTGGATTGAGTAATGAATTGTTGGATTATAGAGAATTTGCATTTTCTGTCATCTTTGGGCTTTTTAAAATATTTTCCAATTTTTCTGTACTAAAATATAATCACAGAAAAGGTTTTAAAGCCTAAAAGCCTTTAAGGTTATATTTTAAAGGAAAAGATTATTTCTTAATTTTGCTCATTGATTTTTAGATTTATAACATTTTAGATTTTATGTGCTGTGATGTTTCAATTACATATGGTTTATTTATTTCAAAGATGCACTTGAAACATTGGAAATTTTTAAAAAGTTTTTAAAAATACTTATTTTTGACAGAGAGAAAGCAAGTGAGGGAGGAACAGAGAGAGAGAGGGAGACACAGAATCCGAAGCAGGCTCCAGGTTCGGAGCTATCAGCACAGAGCCCAACTCGAGGCTTGAACTCACAAACCGTGAGATCATGACCTAAGCTGAAGTCGGATGCTTAACCGATGGAGCCATCCAGTCACCTCAAAACATTGGAAATTTTTATATGGGCACATTATTAGTTTAAAATCAGGAGCTGTGCCTTTGTTAAAAGCTTGATCTGGGGCGCCTGGCAGAACATCTGTAACATATCTTTTGCTCTAAAAAGTTCTGATTGTTCAAGAATATTTCTACTTCAATGGAAATAACCCAAGCTTATGTATAGTTTTCATTCAAACATTTGTTACAAAGAAATTTACTTTAAAAAATCTGAGGTACGGGCAACTGGGTGGCTCAGTTGGTCAAGCTGGGTGGCTCAGAATTTGCGGTCTGTGAGTTTGAGCCCTGCATCGGCCTCTGTGCTGACAGCTCAGAACCTGGAGCCTGCTTCAGATTCTGTGTCCCCCTCTCTGTCTGCCACTCCCCTGCTCACATCCTCTCACAAAAATAAAAAACATTAAAAAAAAATCTGGGGCGCCTGGGTGGCTCAGTCAGTTAAGCGTCAGACTTCAGGTCAGGTCAGAATCTCGCGGTCCATGAGTTTGAGCCCCGCGTCAGGCTCTGTGCTGACAGCTCAGAGCCTGGAGCCTGCTTCCGATTCTGTGTCTCCCCCTCTCTCTACCCCTCCCTCGCTTGTGCTGTTTCTCTCTCTCTCTCAAAAATGAATAAATGTAAAAAAATAAAAAAAATAAAAATCTGAGTATAAAGTCACTGTTGGTCGCATTATTCTTCTAGAACATGCTTTTAATGTTGCGTTTTCTTAGTGTTGAATCTGCTACTGTTAATTCTGTTGTTACTTTCTGGTCACATTCTGCTATGTCAAGTGCAACTGATTTTATGTTACTTCAGTACATGCTTATTGTATCTAATATTTCATTGTATCTAATATTTATCTCAAATCAAAAAATAATTTGGAAGATCCTGCTATATAGGAGAGGAGAACTTGTATATTAGGGAGTGACAAATTTTGGATATAGTTGAAGTAAACCTTGTAGTAAAGTATTCGTTCTCAGGTATTACAGTTGGAGAATAATCTCTTTAAAGTGACTATCAGTGAAACAAGTCTCTTACTTACTTTTTTATTCCTATATGCAAAACACTGAATTTCTATTTTTTTATGTTTCAAGTTATTTAGGAAATTTTTTTTCATTTTAATTTTGACTTTGAATTATAAAAATAACTTTCACAAAAATATTTTGCGAAAGTTAAAAAAATCTATACACAAGATATAATGAAGAAAAATCATTTACAGCTTTTTTAACTGTGTAAGTTTTCTGTTGCTGTGTAACACATTGCCACAAATTTAGCTTGTGGCTTAAAGGACCACAGATTTATTTTACAAATTCCATGGGTCATGACCCAAGCACTAGTTTGCTGCCTTTGCTGATGGGCTCACCAGGCAGAAATCAAGGTGTCATCTAGGCTGGATGCTCTCATTCAAGACATGGGTTTCTCTTCCAACTTCATTTAGGTTGCTGACTGAATACAGTTCCTTGCTGTTATAGGGTTGAGGTCTGGTTAGTTTGCTAGCTATGGGCTGGGGGGTTGCTCTCAGTTCCTACCAGCTACCTCAGGTCCTAGTAGTCATGTGGCCCCCTCACACGGCCATGTGAGAGAGCTAGATCTTTGGTGTCTCTTCTAATGACACTAGTCCTGTTGAGTCAGTCTTATGATCTCTTGTAACTTTACACTCTTACAATCTCATGTCACTTTACCACCGTGTAGGCTCTATTTTCAAATACAGTCACATTAGTGGTTGGGGATTCAACATAAGAATTTTGAGGGGAGAGATACCGTGGAGGGCCATTGTGGCAAGTATAGTTAAAACAAGATTGCACTAAAATATGATTATTATATTTTTCAAAGTAACATAGGCATGTAATTTTTTTAAGGACAAAAGAAATTTTATTTGAAGCTCATCCTTCTCACCTTACGCTGGATCCTCTAAAGAGAAAAATGTTTTAGTTCTTAATACTTTAGTTCCTTTGCTGATTACGTTCATGTATCTAAGCAGTATTTTTGTAATACTGTTTCTTGAATAGTCGATTTTAGATGTTATTGACTTTTTGCAGAATAGATGAGGTATTAGTTCAATTGTGTTGCTCTTGCTGTCTTTAATACCTCAATTTTGCGTGGTGAGACTCTGGAATTAGGCAGGACAAATTGTTTTCCTCTGGGTGTATCTTCTGTGTGTACTGTGGCTTGTGGTTTCCTCTTTATGTCCTCAGTTACTAATCCCCTTAATAATATTTCCAGTTTTTGTAAATTTGTGACATCTTGTTTGCTGATTATAACCCCCCTTCCTATTCTGTTTTCATTGTGAGGTTTTGTTTTTTTTTACCTGTTTAAAATTGTATTCCTTTATTGTCCCCCTAATAGGAGGAAGAGGAGAAAAATGTCTGTAGTCAGCTTGCTGTCTTGAATTTAAAGTATCAGGATTGTGTTTGTCCCACAATTTCTGATTTTCTGATTTTGGAGATTTGAGGGATTCTAACTAGTACTATCAAGGCAGTAAAGGACCATTGTTGGGAAAGATGGATTGGATTGATCACTGTTTTAGTTATTTTAGGTTTACATAGTGGGTTAATTCCGTTGATCATGGAGCCACACCCTTGAAGGTTTAACAATTAACCTGTAAATGAGCAAGATTTTACCTAAATTTGATTGTTCTCCTGGGTGGTCAGTTAAATTCTTTTTTGGGCTCTTCCAAGGTAATGATAGAATTCATGTAATACCTATGCTCAAATTGGGAAAGGCACTGAAGTTTTTGAAGTGAGTTCCCTTAAAATAACAGCATGAAGTACAACATTTTGTTAAGTTTTGGGTGATGAGTCACACTCAGCGTGTGGAAGAGGGTGGATCAAGGAGGACATGAATATGCTTTCCAGAGACATGAGATTGCAGTGTTTATCTAAAAGGAAAAAAAAGTGCACAGTTCTAGGATTGAGAAACATTGCCCAAGTTCAGAGTTGGCCTGCTTTTGTAGGTAACTTCTCTTGGAACATACCCTGCCCATTCATGTGTGAATTGGTCCTCGGTTGCTTTCTTGCAACAGGGGTAGAGCTGAGTAGTGTGATAAGAGACCATGTAGTCTTAGAATGTAAAATACTTACTGTGGTGACTATTCCTTGGCCTAATCAGTAGTTGACAGCTAGCAACTTTAAAGATCTTTATTCTAAATAAAGCAGCCAGCAGCAACTCACATGTCTCAGTGTAGGTAAAAAATTTCTCAAAACTTGATTAAAGTCATTAGAAACTGATTTGATTAGTTGTTGTTTTCATATCTAAAAAATACATTTGATGTGCCTACAAGTTCCTGAAGGGAGTGAAACATAAGGAAGGAATTAATTAGACTGAAACCCAGGCTATTGTTTAATGTCTTTGTGTAAATAAGTCTTTAGTAGCCAAAGGAAAGGACAGGTCAAGACTGGGACTTCATTTCAGTCAGAGGTCAGACAGATACGGAGAGTTTGTATAAATAAAGGATTGTCACATGAGATTAAATAACATTAGAACATAGCATTTGAGGGGAAGAACCTTGGTTTTCAGACACAGCAGGTATCAGTAGCCCTAGAAAAGTTAAAATAGTCTTGACAAAGGGAATAATTTGATGGAACAAACTAACAGGAATCAGCAACCACTTTAGACGTTAGAAAACACTATAGCAGGGAGCCAGCCAGACCCCAAAAAATTGATGTGTAGGATTAAAACATATACATGAGAAAACTGGATATCTAGAGAGCCCAAGCTTAGAGTGCATGCAGCCCCGATCTTCTTACCCAAGCATAGTGGTGGGAATCATCAGGCAAATGGAAAAAAAAAGTCCCAGAGTAAACTTGCATTCTTCTCCAACATTTTCCAGTATAAAACCAGATCACATTTTGAGAATACAGGGAGAATAACATTCCCAATTTTTGGTGAGGGATTGGTATTTCTGATTAGAATGAGGATTGAAATGAAGCTTGGCACTTCCTAATGGCAATATTGTAGCAGAATTAAGTTATCAGTTGGGTATTACAGGTTTATTACTGTCTATCATGCATTATGTCATATCCTGTAGATTTAAAGATTAAATATACTCTCGATATACATTGGATTATTTATAGAAGTTTTTTAAAAGCTTTGAATGGTCTGATAGTGTATTTCATCACTATTTTCTGTTTGTAAAATACTGAATGTTGTAGTGATAATCGTACAATTCTCAACAAATAGTCTTTAATGCAGGTCCTAGAGGATTGAGTTTGATGTTGAGAGAATTGACAACAGTGAAATATATAGAACACTTAAATTGAGATAGAAGTTGAATAGAAGGAAAAGTGGATAATGACAGGCTGTCTCTGAAGTCATGTGCTTAGTTCACATTAGTTCATTAAATGTATAAATTTATACTCCACCTACTTCAAAGGAACTTTGAAGCAGCTTATCAAAATTAGACACCCATGAAAATACATTTTATTTTTAGATCCAGTAAAACTGATAGTTAAATATAGCACAGAAGTAGATGTCAATAGACATTTGAGATTTATGTTCAGACAAGTAAAAGAAACATCAGCAGGCTCACTTAGAAGCCAAGCCACAGGATGGGAGAAACACTAATTTTTTTTTTTTTTTGATTAAAAAAGTAAGCACATGAAAAGTAGCTGAATCATTATCCTGTTTCTGTATTCAAGGAGAAAATACTTTGGGAATTCTTGCATAAGGGATTTTTTGGGGGGATTAAAGATAATTTCTTTAACAGATTGGTAAAACACAGTGTACTTACAGTTTAGTGAAGGCATTTGGTGGGGAATTAAATGAAATGATCTGTGTCCATATTCTGATGATCAGATTTAATAAAGAAATGAGATTTTAGAGAATCCAGAATAATGGTTAGTTGGAAGTGTATATATTAAGTGAGCCTTGGAAAAGTACTTTATTATCAGTATTTCTCTGAGTACTGCCTTAAATTTCGCAGTAGCTGCATTTAAAAAGGGGGAGGAGATGTCTGGTGAAAGATGCCTTTTAAAAATGTTTTATAGGTCTAAATTGCATGTCCCCTAACTCACCCTCCAGCCCTCAACACATACAAAGAGAAAAAAACGAAGCTTTGGTGTGCTGTGATATGGACGAATACTTGATTGAGACTTGGGGGCTTTGCTACACGCAACGTATAGTCACCTTTGCTACATGCAATCTATAGTCAACGCATAGAACCTGATGCGTTTTCATCTCCCTAGTAATAGAAGTTATTTTAGAATGGACTTGCAAGTATTGGAGTGAATAGATGTTTGATGGATCCCTTCATATTGTTCATTTAGATGGAGAACACCTACCAGAGAGAAGGATTTTAATTTTAATAGTGGCTAGCCTTGTTGAATAACTTTAATATGTTCTAAAAGCTTTATTATATGTGATGTTTCTGTGAAACGAGTTTCTACTTTGTGAATGAGAAAATGAAACTTCAGAGCTTTAGCAACTTGTAATAAGGTGACATAGTTGGAATTTCTATCCAGGTCTTTCTGTGCAAAGCTTGTACAATGTTGTGTCTTATGTGTATTCATTTTAATTTATTCTTTACAAATATTTATTTTTTGAAGATACTGAAGGTACAGTTTGGAGAAAAGGAAAAAATCTAAACAAAAAAGACACAGTTTCTATTTTTGAGCTTACTCTCTTGTAGGAGAAGGCGAGAGTGGGTCTCAGACAGGCAGCAGCCAGAGCCTATGAGAAATTCTGGGAAATTGACCTTTACTTTTTATATACAGCTTGGTGTAAGCACTGTAGAATGTGTTGATGTTATTTTGTACCTGGTGAATAGACTGGCATACGGGTAAGAATTGAAGACAGAAATATATTAAAATTCCCTGTGAGGGGCACCTGGGCAGCTCAGTCGGTTAAACGACTGACTTCATCTCAGGTCATGGTCTCACGGTTCATGAGTTCCAGCCCTGCGTCGGGCTCAGCATTGACTGCTTGGAGCCTGGAGCCTGCTTCAGATTCTCTGTCTTCCCCTCTCTCTCTGCTCCTCCCCTACTGTGCTCACTCGTGCTCTCTCTCTCTCTCTCTCTCTCTCTCTCTCTCTCTCAAAAATAAATAAATATTTTAAAAAATTTCCTGTAAATTTGACAGAGGTAGTTTCTTATATCATCTGATGGGATCTTGACCCTAATGGGTGGCAGTGTCATCAACAGGTGGGTACTTCAGCGGAAGGATATTTGTATGCCTCACAATTGATTTCAGCTTGAACAGCTCTTGTACCATTAATGTCATATTAACATAAACTGTATGAAAGGAACTTACATTCTTTGTCCTTGGTGTTACTGTCATTTGTGACAGTTCTTTTAAAAATCAAGTATTAGTTAAATGGTCAACAAATAAATGTCAGAGTGCTATGATGAGTGCTTCAGAGCTGAATGACGTACAGTAAGAGCACAAAAGGGGAATTATTGATCTGGCTGATTCCTCATTGGGTGTTGCTTAAACTAAGATGTATGACTGCACATTAACCGGCAAGGAGGCCATGGTGAGGAGTATTCCAAATAGAGGGAATGGGTCCGTTTTAAAGGCTCTGTGGCAGGAAACTGAAAAAAAAAGACCATTGTGCCTAGAGCAAAGGGCTCAGGATGGGAGCATGGGGCGAAATGAGACTGGAAAGGTAGACAGGAATGGAACCATGTGTTTATTCAAAGCATTGGAAGTCATTGACCTTTTAAGGGGTATTAGTCAACTGATCAGATTAGTTTTTGAAAAGATAGGCATGCACATCCATTTAGAGGTGTTGTCTGTGTGAGAGATGAAAATGATTTGAGCTGTGGTTGTGATGGTGGTAGGAGTAGGAAGAGGAGACAAATATGGGGGAAACTGGGTAAACATCAGTAGAATTCATTGATAGATGAAGCAAAACCTGTAGAGGACTCCCTAAATTGCCAGTTGACTAACATTCTGTTTAAGTTACTTTTAAAGTCTGTTCAGATTTATTTTGGCCGTATTCAAATGTCCAAAGCTTAGTTTTCAGACTTGAAATTAATAATCTTGTAGCATTATAGTTAAAATCTTAGCATCACTGAGTACAATGTAAATTTTAATCAGTATTCATTTAAGCTTAGTTATTTGTTCACTGCCCGATTTTTCCCACCTTTTTTTTAAAAAAAACTATTTATTTATTATGAGACAGAGCGAGAGCAGTTGCGGGAGAGGGAGGGAGAATCCCAGGCAGGCTCTGCATCATCAGTTCAGAGCCTGATGCAGGATTCGAAATCACAAACTATGAGGTCATGATCTGAGCCAAAGTCGGACGCTTAGCCTACTGTGCCGCTCAGGTGCCCCCTGATTTTCCCACCTTTAACTGATTTTCTCTCTAAGCAGTTTTATCATCCTTTGCTTATATGAGAAATTTCAAAACAAAATTTTTTTTTTGGCATGGGGGATTACTGCTAAACCTTAAATCCTTTGATTTCTAAAAAGTTTTGAGATATAATTTATATACCATACAGTTAACCAATTTGAAGTGTATAATTCAGTGGCATTTAGTATGACTGTACAACATTACCACAATCAATTTTAGAATATTTTTATTACTACCCAAAAGAAATGTTGTACACATTAGTAGTAACATATCATTTCTTCCAAATTCCCCCAGTTGTAGGCAGTCACCAGTAGATATGATTTTTCTGAACATATCATATAAATGGAATCTTGGTCTTTTTAATATAGTTTTTTTAACTGAGTATAATGTTTTCAAGGTTCATCTATTTTGTAGCATGTATCATTCCTTTTTTGATGGCTAATATTCTGAATGGTTTTAACATATTATGTGCATTCATTAGTTGATGGACATTGGGTGGTTTTCCACTTTTTTACATCACTTTTTTACGAGTAATGTTGTAATGACCATTTGTGTACAGTTTTTATGTGAACATTATTTTCAGTTCTTTTGGGTATATACCTGGGAGTGGAAATGCTGTGTCCTATTATGTATTGCTGTGTTTCACTTTTTGAGGAACCACCAAGCCATTTTCCAAAGCTGCTGCCCCATTTTACATTCCCACTAGCATTGTATAAGCTTTCCAGTTTCTGCACATCCTTGCTCACTCTTTTTATTATCTGTCTTTTTGATTATAATCAAGTAAATGTGAAGTGGTAACTCATTGTGGGTTTTTGGTTTTGTTTTTTAATGTTTCTTTTATTTTGAGAGAGAGAGAGACAGCAAGCTGGAGCAGGGGAGGGGCAGAGGGAGAGGGAGAGAGAATCCCAAGCAGGCTCTGTCCTGTTGTGTACAAAGCCCCACACAGAGCTTGATCCCACAAACCGTGCCTGAGATCATGACCTGAGCTGAACTCAAGAGTCAGATGCTTAACTGACTGAGCCACCCAGGTGCCCCCCTCATTGTGGTTTTGGTTTGCATTTCTCTGATGGCTAATGTTGTTGAACTTGATTTTTAAAAGAAACCAGCACTTTGATTGTATTGAGATTATAAAAATGGAAATGTTTGGTAATTTTCTGTAATTGCTTAGAGACCATTAGTTTTGCTGTATTTAAAATTTGTTCTTTTTTTTTCTTTTTTGTCAGTTGTATTCCCTGAATGACTATAAACCACCCATTTCTAAAGCCAAAATGACCCAAATTACTAAGGCTGCCATCAAAGCTATTAAGGTGAGTAGTAAATTTTACACTTGAGTTTTCAGAAGAAAATACTATACTAATATTTTAGAGGAGGAATAATTGTTAAAGATTATATAGTTGACCATTGAACATCACAGATTTGAACTGCACAGTCCTCTTACATGTGAATTTTTTTTTTGTTCATAGGTACAGTGCAGGTACTGTGGATTTTTTTTTTCTTCCTTAGGAGTTTCCTAATTACATATCCTTTTCTCCAGGTTACTTTGTTGTAAGAATATGGTATATGATACATACAGAAAATATGTGTTAACATTTTGTTATTGGTAAGGCTTCTGGTCAGTAGTACTTAATTTTGAGGGAGTCACAGTTCTGTGCAGATTTTTGACTGTGCAATCAGTTGGTTGCTCCTATAACTCTCATGTTGTTTCAGGGTCAACTGTGTATTTTCTTCCTCTTTACAGAGTTAATAAGTGTTCTTGGGGAAAAACACAAAAATGAAAATCTGGTTATCACCTGCTAGCTCGCCTACCTAGAGCTAAACATTTAACATTTTGATAAATGTTCTTCCATGAACTTGAAGCTATCATTTTTCTTTACTTTTCATAAGCAAGATTTAAGATAGGGCCACATTGTGGAGAATGTGTTTATGCTGTTGTTTGTCACACTGACTTTACAGAATCTTGGTAAAAGGTTTCTAAATAAAAATTAATGTTTTTTTTAATTCTATATATTTGAAAATGAGACATTATGAAAAATAATTGAGCCTTATTGTTTATAGGACATTTGAACTGGGGGTAGAGGCCACAGGCATTTCGCCATTGCTCTGATACAGTGGTTTTGAGCCAATCTGTGTTGACTCATGGATATTCTGAAAATCTCAGAGAAAGGTTGGACTTTCTGTAGAGAAATATACAGATGCACAAAATTTTGCATAGAATTTCTTGGCCTTAAGGACCTTTTGAAGTTCAACCAGACACCTCTTTCTAAGAGGTTCTTGTCCCCAAAGTTAAGACTCCCTGCTTTAGTAAGCTGTTAAAATTGAGAATGAATGAGTGCTTATTTTTAATTAAGTAGGGTTCAACCTGTGGATATTTGGTGATATGTTTTCCTACTATAAATAAGAACATCAGCCATAACCAGAAGCACCAGTTATTTGAATAAGTTGTCTTTGAATAACCGCATTATCTATTAGATTTAACAAATTCCTATTTACAGAGAGAATTGCCACTAGGAAAAAATTGACATAGTTGATTTTTCAGTGTTCTGATGGCCAAAGCTTAGTTTTCAGATGTACAGTTAATTTCTTACATCATTATAGTTAAAATCCTTGTTTATATGTGGAAAATCAAAGAGGTGATAAGTGATAAGGACAGTGACCAGTAAGCACTTAGCCAAGAGAATTTTTCCAAAAAAGTGATTTTTCAGGATATCTGATAGGCTTAGTATAGAATATTTAGTTTCTTGGACTTTCTTTATCCTATTTTACATTGTGATCTGATTTTTATGATCATGATCTGGAGAGTGGACAAACATGTATATTATTACCATTTTTATTCTGTGAAAATAATTGATGTATTTTATGTAAGTTGAGCAAGAATACTTTTTAAAAATTGTTTTCAATAAAGTATAGTTGGCGCATAATGTACTCATTTCAGGTTTACAGCTTTGTGATACAGTATCTCTATTCCTTGTCCTGTGCTCAACACGAGTAACTGTCATCTGTCACCATACGTTGCTATTGCAGTATCATTAATTATATTTCCAATGCTGTACCTTTTGATAACCTATTTATGCCCCAACTGGAAGCCTGTCTCCCACTTCCCTTCACCTGTTTTGCCCATCCCTCCACCCCCTTCCCTCTGAGAATACTTTTTAATTAAAATACTCTGTAAGTATTGGCGTCAACATTATTTCTATTTTTCAGGTGTAGGAAGGACCTAAGAGAAATTAATTTGCAATAGTCAGCATAAATACAGCTAGATTTGAATCCACGTTTCTCTTAATCAAGAACCTAAATATTGATATACTATACTATTTTGATTTATTGTTATTGCTTTAAATTTTTTAATTTTGAAAATTCAACATCGATGTTGCAAAATATAATGAGCAATGCAGAGTCTTCTCTTAGATTTGCCAATTGTTAATATTTTGCTACATTTGGTTTGTTTCTGCACACACAAACACATTTTTTGGCTGAATTGAGTTTCAGATTTCATTCATAATAACACTTAAATCCCTAAATATTTGATTTTGACTCTCCTAAGAACAAAGACATTTCCTAAGTAATTATGTAGTGCACTGATCACATGCAAGAAATTTCAGGATCCAGTAAGATCGTGCATTACATTTATTTGTCCTGTCACTCAGCCTGACCCAGCTTTTTTTGTTTTGTTTTTTATGTCATTGACATTTTTTAAGAGTTCAGACCAGTTGTTTTGCAGTACTGTATTATTTTAAACTGCATTTAGTACATAACGTAAATTGAGATTTGAACTGCCTTTTAAATCAGATTTAAATGATACTGTGGTTCATACTGAGGTAAGTCATTGTTTTTCTTTTTTAATCAGTGTTCAGAGGCATGATTATTTTGATGGGCAGTTAACATTGCACACTGTCAGAAAAATCTCACAGATGAACCTATTAGGGAAGAAGGCCTATGTGAATTGATAAACTTTGAATTAAAATTTAGTAAGCAGTTCTACTCAGAATTACATGTAGTAAAATGGCTAGAAGCAGGAAGCATTGTCAAGATGTTTTCCAGAAGAATTATTATTTAATAACAATGATTCAGTATGCAATTAATATTTTGTATGTTAATTTTAAATGCTTAAGTAGTGCTTAACTAACTTTTAAGTAGTTGTTTTCCTTTTTTTTGCTTAAGCAACTTAAACTTGTGAGTAAACTATTCCTTTATAGTATGAAAATTTTAGCCAAACTTAAATTTGGATATTTTGATTTGATGACTGTTAGTAATGAGGTTTTCCTTTATTTTTTATTTTATCAATATTGGACTTCATGATGCAGTTCAGAGGAATGTTCTTGTGTCTCTCCAGTCTAGGAGGATGGCCCTTAAAAATGTAATTCCTGAGATGAAAGTATAAATAGAAGCACAATTGAAATTCTTTAAACAAATATGCTAATATGCAATTGCCATAAACTAAAATATATTACACACAAATTGTAGATACCTTTTGTTAAATCTATAATTTTTGTTTTATTCCTTTTTAGGCGAATTGTTTCTAAAACTTACATCTATTTTCTTATAATTGATAGTAGCCCATTACTCGTTTTTAATCTGTGTGTTTACTTCACTTCCTTTGATTTGTTTTGGCTGATCCATGAGAACTTAATACATCTCTGTATCTTATTACATATACTTGTTGTTCCATTTTCCAGGAGAAGCAGAAGGAGATAATGAAGTTGAAAACAACTCCCTTGCATTCATTTATTAATACTATTCATTATTTGATTTTTCTAGTATTACCCTAATTTAAAGATACTGTAGGAGGTCTTTCCCTTCCATGAAAGTAAGAATATACCTTTGCCTGTGTGCTTATTACCAGTACTTTGCTGTCAACATAACCACTTGGGAAAGTATGGTTTTATAAGGACCGTGATTGAATTCTTTTGTATCTCTTAACACACTTTGGATACATAAATTGTCAATTCAACATCATGGGGGGTGGGGTGCTGATCCCCCCACACAGTCGAGAATCCATGTATAACATTGGACTCCCTCAAAGCTTAACTACTGATAGGTTACTGTTGACCTGAAGCCTAACTGGTAACATAATTAGTTGATTAAATACAGTATATGTACTATATACTATATTCTTACAATTGAGTAAGCTAGAGAAAATAGGATATTATTAAGAAAATCATAAAATACACTTACAGTACTATATTTATTGAGAAAAATCAGCGTGTAAGTGGACCCACACAGTTCAAACCTGTGTTCAAGGGTCACATGTACTGACCATGCATGCATGTATGTATGTATGTATGTACGTATGTATGTCAAGAATTCTTTACTAATTAGATGTCATAGTTACATGCTTATGAATGGGAGTGACATGTTTGTCTCAAAATTCATGATTAAAAATTGTTTAGATAAACCTTTGAAACTATGTTAAACCTATGTGTAACAGGAAAATTTGAATCTAATTGAACAGATTTTAAAAGTACACTTCTTGTTTTTTCTTTCAGTTCTATAAACACGTGGTACAGAGTGTTGAGAAATTCATTCAGAAAGTAAGTATATAATTTTCCATATATACACTAAATATACTATAATTCTAGATTAATGCCTTGTGCTCTACTCTTTTAAATCAGATACTCAAGTTTAAATTGTTTTGATGGGCTATTAAAAGTGATTTCACTTATTTTCTAATTAATAAATAAAATGGTAGTGCTTTTTGTATAATTCTAAAAACAATAGCTTTTATTCGGGTAGATGTTATTGTCAATTTGCAGTGCCATAGTGAGCATCTGTCACTTGAAAAAAATGGTGTGCATATGATTGATTTTAAATAGCATTCTAAATTTGTTGCTTTTTATAGCTTTTCAGGAAATTCTTGCTGGTCATTTTAAGCAGAATGCCTAGATAGCAAGACTTTTAGATAAGGTGTGGAGAAGACATTGCCTACCGGCTACTTCTCTTCGCTAATTCATTTTGTCTCATCCATTAGGACATTATACATCTCAACATCTTATTATGTAGACTTGAAATTCCATTTTCCAGGGTAAGCAGAGGGAGATGAAGTTGAAAACAGCTGTCTTACACACATGTAGTAGTGCTTTTTATAAGCAGTCTTGGTGATCAGTGCCCTATTCATGCCACAGTTTGGGACAGGAGTACATAGTGCTTAAAATTTTAAAAATGGTATTATGTTTGTACTTTAATTGAATTTAGGTTTTGTGCTCTGCCCATGTCCATGTGCCTAGATATAACCACAACCAGTTTGAGAATCAGTGGTATATGGCATTAAGGATTCAGCAAGGTAGCAGTGTTTCTTAAAAATAGTTGACAGAGAGAAGGATATGTGAATCAAAGTGAGGTGACTGTGTCACTAAACTAGGTAGGTAACCTTGAGTAAATCAATTAACCTTTATGTGATTCAGCTTTTATCTAATGTCTTGGTTTCTCAATACTTAACGGTATTAGTAAAACATATTTTGAGACGAAGAACTAGTGAAGTGAGGCTAAGACACAAGGTAAAATAAAATAATAAGTGTGCCATGTGTTTTAGGCAAATCACAGTATAAAATAAAAACGTTGGTGATTTGGAAAATACCCCTGTTCTAAAGCTTTTAAAAGTTTTTTTTAAAACATTTTCAAATGTCGGGGCACCTGGCTGGCTCAGTTGGTAGAAGAGCATGCAACTCTTGATCTTGGAGTCATGAGTTTGAGCCCCACATTGGGTGTCAGGATTACTAAAAATCGATAAATAGATGAACTTACAAAGACATTCCAGATGTATAAAGCAGTGCATCTTAAACCTTTTTGTGCGTAGGATTTAGCTAGGGATCTTTTTTTTTTTTTTTTAACTTTTATTTAAATTCTTGTTAGTTAACATATAGTGTAATAGTAGAATTTATTGATTTATCATTTACATGTAAAACCTGGTGTTTATCACAAGTGCCCAGGCCTTAATACCCATCACCCATTTAGCCTATCCCCAGCCCACCTCCCGTCTAGCAACCCTTGGTTTGTTCTGTGTCGTTAAGAGTATCTTATGGTTTGTTTCCCTGTCTCTATTTTCTACCCCCCATGTGTTCATCTGTTTTGTTTCTTAAATTCCACATATGAGTGAAATCATATGGTATTTGTCTTTCTCTGACTTATTTCAGTTAGCATAATATACTCTAGCTCCATCCATGTTGTTGCAGATGGCAAGATCTCATTCTTTTTGATGGCTGAGTAATATTTCTCTCTCTCTCTCTCTCTCTCTCTCTCTCTCTCTCTCTCTCTCTCTCTCTCTCTGTGTGTGTGTGTGTGTGTGTGTGTGTGTGTACACACACCACATTTCTTTATCCTTTCATCAGTTGATGGACATCTGGGCTCTTTCCATAATTTGGCTATTGTTAATAATGCTGCTATAAACATCAGAGTGCACGTACCCCTTCAAATCAGTATTTTGTATCCTTTGGGCAAATACCTAGTAATAGCCGAGTTGGTAGGGTAGTTCTATTTTTAGCTTTTTGAGGAACCTCTGTACTGTTTTCCAGGGTAGCTACACCAGTAGCCACCCCTAACTCCTAACTCCTGGGGGTCATTAATCTGTTCTCTCTCTCTAATTTTGCCATTTCAAGAATGTTATGTAAATGTACCCTTTGAAATTGGCTTGTTTTGCTCATTATAATTTTATTAAGATCCATCCAAATAGAGCTTATGTCTAATGGTTCCTTCTTTTTCATTTTTTCCCCCTTCTTTTCATTTTGAATAACATTCCATGGTACTATGCATGTACCCCAGTGTGTCTACCCCATCATCTGAGTCGTTTCCATTTGGGGGGGCTGTTATTAATAAAGCTGCTAGGAACATTTGTCTATGGATTTTTGTGTGAATGTAAGTTTTCATTTCTCTGGGAAAGTAAGTGCATGTTTCATTTTATAAGAAATTGCTTCTGTTTTCTAGAATGGCTGTACCATTTTGTAGTCCCACCAACAATGTATGATCCATCCAGTTTCCACATTCTTGCCGTCATTTGGTGTTACCACGATTTTTTTTTATTTTAGCTATTCTGATAAGTGTATAGTAATGTCTCACTGTGGTTTCATTTGCATTTAGCTAGTGGCTGATGACATTGAACATACTTTCACATGCTTATTACTTGGCATTTTCAGTGAAATATCTTTTTGTGTCTTTTGCCCATTTTCTAATTGGATGTTTTTTTACCATAGGGTTTTCAGAGTTCTTAATATTCTAGATGTAAGTCCTTTGTCAGTATTATGGTTTGTAAATATTTTTTTTACTAGTTGGTAACTGGTCTTTCCATTCTCTTAACACGCAGGTGTTTTGCAGAACAGAACAAAGATTTTTTAGTTTTGATGAGGTTCCAGATTGCATATAATTTTTTAATACTAGAGGAAAACTTTTTTTCATCCTGTTCATTTAAAATAAATTTTTTTAATGTTTATTTTTGAGTGAAAGAGAGAGAGTGAGAGCGAGAGAGCGTGAGACGGGGAGGGGCAGAGAGATAGAGGGAGACACAGAATCTGAAGCAGGCTCCAGGCTCTGAGCTGTCTGCACAGAGCCCAACATGGGGCTCAAACCCATGAACTGCGAGATCTGAGCTGAAGTCGGTTGCTTAACCAACTGAGCCACCCCAGGTGCCCCTCCTTCCTATTCTTACTTGAAGTTTAGTATTGGGGGTGGGAGACACATAAAACTTAAGTAAAAATGTAGCAGTAGTGGTTGTGGTAGGGAACCAGAAGCCCACTTCACTAGTTTTGTTTTCGGCCCCATAGCCCTTGAGGCCATTGCATAGATACTTTGTTCTTTGGAACCCAGTTTGTAAAACCACTGAATTAGAGTATTGCTTATAGTCAGAAGTACTATTTTAACAAATTTGTGAGAAGGTCCATTTGTCAATGTATATAGTCAAATGAGAGATCTAAGAAAAATTTGAAGTATGAATTAATGATATTAAACTTGTAATTTTGGGTATCCTCCAACTCCAGAACACCACATATTAGCTTCTCTGTACTGTCCCTTCACCCACCATAGACAGTACAAGGAAAGGAGAAGTCTGGCAATGGTTTGATAATGTGTTACCTGTGAGTCTAGGTTTTAGCTGTGAAGGATTTATAGATTAATGAGAGATAGTAATAAATGAAAAGATAAATCAACAATATATGATGGTATTCCACAGGCTAGAAATACTACTTGAAAGTTTACTCTGGCCTCTGGCCTCAGGTGTAGGTTACACAAAGATTTGGGCACTTGGCCAGAGAGTGTTTGAAAACAAATTTTTAGATTCTCACTTTCCTTGTGTACTTGTTACTAAAATTCCTTTGCCCCAGGATATTTTAGATCCATTCTTTTTCCCATACACCTTATGTGTACATTTCAAATATATCTCGAGCTTATCAGTCCTTGTTAATGTTTTGCCTATTGTTTTTTATTTAAGAACTTGAGGATGTTTATATAAATGTTTCTTTTTTAATATGACATATTTTAACACGTTTACAGAAAAGTGCAGAAAACATGTAAAGCTAAATTTTTTAAAGTTACCTGTGTAACTACCACTCAGTTCAAGAAATAGAGCTTTGACTAAAGTCCCCAAATGTCTCTTCTTGATCATATCCCTTTAAGTGAACATAGTCTGAATTTTATGTTAGTCATGTCCTTGTTTGGCCTTACAGTATTACTCTATAAGTCTTAATTCTTAATGCTGTTTAACCTGTGTTTTACTTTTGCATAAATGGAATCCTGTATTATGTATTCTTTAGTGCACTAACCCTTTATCTGATAAATCATTGGCAGATATTTTCTTCCATTTGGTCAGATGCCTTTTAGTTTTGCTGATTGTTTCCTTCGCTGTGTAGAAGCATTTTATCTTGAAGTCCCAATAGTTCATTTTTACTTTCCCTTGCCTCTGAAGATATGTCAAGTAAGAAGTTGCTGTGGCCAGTGTTAAAAGGATGTTGTTGCCAGTTTTCTCCTCTAGGATTTTGATGGCTTCCCGTCTTACGTTTAGGTCTTTCATCCATTTTGAGTTTATTTTTGTGTATGGTATAAGAAAGTGTTCCAGGTTCATTCTTCCGGATGTTGCTGCCCAGTTTTCCCAGTACCATTTACTGAAGAGACTGTCTTTTTTTCCATTGGATACTCTTTCCTGCTTTGTCAAAGATTAGTTGGCCATATGTTTGTGGGTCCATTTCTGGGTTCTCTATTATGTTCCATTGATCTATGTGTCTGTTTTTGTGCCAGTACCATACTGTCTTGATGATTACAGCTTTGTAATACAGCTTGAAGTCCAGAATTGTGATGCCTCCAGCTTTGGTTTTCTTTTTCAGGATTGCTTTGGCTATTCAGGGTCTTTTCTGGTTCCATACAAATTTTCGGATTATTTATTCTAGCTCTGTGAAGAATGCTGGTGTTATTTTGATAGAGATTGCATTGAATATGTAGACTGCATCGGGTAGTGTCGACATTTTAACAGTATTTTTTCTTCCAGTTTGTAAGCATGGAATATTTTTCCTTCTTGTTGTTGTTGTTGTTGTCCTCTTCAATTTCTTTCATAAGCTTTTCTATAATTTTCAGTGTATAGATTTTTCACCTCTTGGTTAGGTTTATGTGTAGATATTTTATGGTTTTTGGTGTCATTGTCAATGGGATCGATCCCTTGATTTTTTTTCTGCTTCATTATTGGTGTATAGAAATGCAACCGATTTCTGTACATTGATTTTATATCCTGAGACTTTGCTGAACTCATGTATCAGTTCTAGCAATTTTTTGGTAGAGTCTTTTGTGTTTTCCACATAGAGTATCATGTCGTCTGTGAAGAGTAGAAGTTTGATTTCCTTCTTGTCGATTTGGATACCTTCTATTTCTTTGTGTTTTCTGATTGCTGAGGCTAGGACTTCCAACACTATGTTGAATAACAGTGGTGAGAGTGGACATCCTTGTCATGTTCCTGACCTTAGGAGGAAGGAACACTCTCAGTTTTTCCCCATTGAGGATGTTCTTAGCGATAGGTCTTTCATATATGTCATTTATGATCTTGAGGTATGCTCCTTCTATCCCTACTTTCTTGAGGGTTTTAATCAAGAAAGGTTGCTGTATTTTGTCAAGTGCTTTCTCTGCATCTATTGAGAGGATCACGTGGTTCTTATTCTTTCTTTGATTAGTGTGATGTATCACATTGTTTGATTTGTGCATATTGAACCAGCCCTCTATCCTAGGAATAAATCCTACTTGATTGCGATGAGTAATTCTTTAATGTATTGTTGGATTCGGTTTGCTTGTATCTTATTGAGAATTTTTGCTTCTGTGTTCATCAGGGATATTGGTCTGTGGTTCTCCATTTTAGTGCGGTCTTTGTCTGGTTTTGGAATCAAGGTAATGCTGGTCTCGTAAAATGAGTTTGGAAGTTTTCCTTCCATTTCTGTTTTTTGGGACAGCTTCAAAAGAATAGGTGCTAACTCTTCTTTAAATGTTTGGTAGAATTCCCCTGGAAAGCTATCCAGCCCTGGACTCTTGTTTGTTGGGAGGCTTTTGATTACTGATTCAATTTCTTTACGGGTTATGGGTATGTTCAAATTTTCTGTTTCTTCCTGTTTCAGTTTTGGTAGTTTTATATGTTTCTAGAACTTTGTCAGTTTCTTCCAGATTACACAATTTGTTGGCATATAATTGCTCTTAATATTGTCGTATTGTTTGTATTTCTGCGATGTTGGTTGTGATCTCTCTTCTTTCATTCATGGTTTTTATTTGGGTTCTTTTTTTCTTTTTGATAAGTCTGGGTAGGGGTTTATCAATTTTGTTAATTCTTTCAAAGAACCAGCTCCTGGTTTCATTGATCTGTTCTACTGTTATTTTAATTTCAGTATCATTGATTTCTGCCCTAATCTATTATTTTCTTTCTTCTGCTGGTTTTGGGCTTTATTTGCTGTTCTTTTTCCAGCTCTTTTAGGTGTGGGTTTAGGTTGTGTATTTGAGACCTTTCTTCTTTAGGAAGGTCTGGATTGCTATATACTTGCCTCTTATGACTGCCTTTGCTGCCTTCCAGAGGTTTTGGGCTGTTGTGTTTTCATTTTCATTGGCTTCTGTATATTTCTAAATTTCCTTGGGGCGCCCGGGTGGCTCAGTTGGTTGAGCGTCCGACTTCAGCTCAGGTCATGATCTCACGGTCCGTGAGTTCGAGCCCCGCGTCAGGCTCTGTGCTGACAGCTCGGATCCTGGAGCCTGTTTCAGATTCTGTGTCTCCCTCTCTCTCTAACCCTCCCCAGTTTATGCTTTGTCTCTCTCTGTCTCAAAAATAAATAAACGTTAAGAGAAAAAAAATTAATAATTTCCTGTTTAATTTCTTGATTAAACCATTCATTCTTCACTATGGTGTTCTTTAATCTTGAAGTATTCATGGTGTTTCCAAATTTTTTCTTGTGGTTGATTTCGAGTTTCATAGCGTTGTGGTCTGAAAATATGCAGTGTATGATCTCCATCTTTTTGTACTTGTTGAGGGCTGATTTGTGTCCCAGTATGTGATCTGTTCTGGAGAATGTTCCATGTGCACTCAAGAAAAATGTGTATTCTTCTTTAGCATGAAATGTTCTGAATATATCTGTTGAGTCCATCTGGTCCAGTGTGTGCTTCAAAGCCATTGTTTACTTGTTGATTTTCTGCTTAGATGATCTGTCCATTGCTATAAGTGGGGTATTGAAGTCTCCTACTACTATGGTATTATTGTCAGTGAGTTTCTTTATGTTTTTGATAATTGATTTATGTATTTGGGTTCTTTCACATTGGGGGCATAAATGTTTACAATTGTTAGGTCTTCTTGGTGGATAGACCCCTTAATTATGATATAATGCTCTCTTCATCTCTTGTTACAGTCTTTATTTTAAACTCTAGTTCATCTGATATAAGTATAGTTACTCCAGCTTTCTTTTGATGACCATTAGCATGATAGATCCCTTAATTTCAATATGTGGGTATCTTTAGGTATTAAATGGGTCTCTTGTAAGTAGTATATAGATGGGTCTTGTTTTCTTATTCATTTTGATACCCTTTGTCTTTTGATTGGAGTGTTTAGTCCATTGACATTAAGAGTGAGTACTGAAAGATATGACTTTAGTTGAATTTTGTTGCCTTGTAGACTTGGTGTTGTTCTCTGGTCCTTTCTAGTCTTTGTTGCTTTTGGTCTTTTTTATTCTGTTTGTCTTTTCTCCACTCAAAGAATCCTTAAAATTTCTTACAACCTGAGGCGCCTGGCTGGTTCAGTCAGTTAAGCATCCAACTTCAGTTCAGGTCATGATCTCAGGGTTTGTGAGTTCGAGCCCTGCATTGGGCTCTGTGCTGACAGCTCAGAGCCTGGAGCTTGCTTCAGATTCTGTGTCTCCCTCTCTCTGCCCCTCCCCAGCTTGCACTCTGTCTCTCTGTCTTTCTCAAAAATAAATAAATGTTAAAAAATTAAAAAAAAAAAGATTTCTTGTAGGCCTGATTCAGTTGTCATGAACTCTGTAGTTTTTGTCTGTCTGGGAAACTCCTTATCTCTTCTATTTTGAATGACAGCCTTGCTGGATTAAGAATTCTTTCTGATTCAGCACATTGAATATATCCTGCTGCTCCTTTTGGTCTGCCAAGTGTATGTGGATAGGTCTGCTGCGAACCTGATTTGCCTTCCCTTAAATGTTAAGGACTTTTTTTTTCCCTTGCTGCTTTCACAATTCTTTCCTTGTCTGTGTATTTTGTGAATTTGACTATGATATGCCTTGGTGATGGTCGGTTTTTGTTGAATCTGATGGGATTTCTCTGTGCTTCTTGGATTTTGATGTCTGTGTCCTTTCCCAGACTAGGAAAGTTTTCTGCTATAATTTGCTCACATAAACCTTCTGCCCTTTTTTCTCTCTCTTCATCTCTGGGACTCCTGTGGTTCAGATACTATTCCTTTTTAAAAAGTCACTGAGTTCTCTAAGTCTTGTATCATGCTCTTTTGTCTTTGTTTCCCTCTTCTTCTGCTTCATTATTCTCCATAATTTTATCTTCTAGATCACTGCTTTGCTGCTCTGCTTCATCCATCCTTACTGTTGTGGTGTCTATTTGATACTGCATCTCAGTCATAACATTTTTAATTTCGTTTGGACTAGATTTTACTTCTTTTATCTCTGCAGAAAAGAATTCTTTGCTTTTTTTTCAACCCCAGCTAGTATTCCTATTATCATGATTCTAAATTCTAGTTCAGACTTCTTGGAACTTCTGAGGTTGCACACTTTGGGAAAACTTGAATCATCAGAAGTCTCAAAAATGACAGAAAAGTAGTGTGTTTACCATCTAAAAGAAGATACCACTTATTCTTTACACTTATTTTGTGTTTCCAATTTAAGTTATGTAATTAAATGTTGTTTCCTTAAGTAATATGTAGATTGGTTCATAGCAGTAAAGATCTTGTAGGCTCAATTATATATGTTTAGTATTTGTTGAACCTTCCTTCCCAGTCTTTGTAGCTTTTATTTCCTTTTATTGTCTTATTGCATTAGCTAGGACTTCCAATATGATATTGAAAAGCATTGGTGAGAGGGGCATCCATACCTTGTTGTCATCCATACTTGGTCTTAGTGGGAAAACTTTTAGTTTATCACCAGTGAGTATGATGTTAGTTGTAGGTTTTTTATAGAGCCTGTATCTCTGGATCATGGACTTAACACATGCTTCTTAGTTTTTCTTAGTCCTTCTTAGGCAGGACAGGATGGCTATAGTAGACTGGAGTTGGGTATTCTTCCTCTGGGTCATTGAGGCTCTGGTTAAATAGATTCTCCTGAGTGCATACCTTCTTAAGAACAGAATGCTGCTGGCTATCTCAAAATGGTTCCTTTTCTCCCCCTTCTGCCAGAAACAGGAGAGGATTTTTCTCTGGTATTCACTTTGAGAACTCATGTAGTGTCAGGTATGGCCGTGTCCTGGGAACAGCCCTTTACTACATGCTTTTGTCAGCATCCTTCAGTGCTTTGCAAGTACAGCCATGTGCTCCTGGTTTTACCATTCTAGCTTTGTTTCCTTGAATGTTAACTTTTTGATTTTTTTTTTAATGTTTTATTTATTTTTGAGATAGAGACAGAACATAAGCAGGGTAGAGGCAGAGAGAGAGGGAGACACAGAATCTGAAGCAGGCTCCAGGCTCTGATCTGTCAGCACAGAGCCCAACATGGGGCTCGAACTCACAGACTGAGATCATGACCTGAGCTGAATTTGGACACTTAACTGACTGAGCCACACAAGTGCTCCTAATGTTAACTTTTAATAGCTGAAAATGGCAGCACAAATTCTAATAATAGAATTGGTATATAAATGCTATGTGTTATATAGTACTGATCTAGCTGCGTTTCAGGGAGGAGACCAGCTGAGAGTCTCCATGCTGCTCTGCCATCTTGATTGCAGTCTCAGTCTAATGAATCATTAGATTATGTAATAGTTCATATATTGCAAAGTATGTGGTCCAAGTAACCTAGAGAGTATTTTTGTCAAAAAACCCTGACTTTGATGGTATTCACATAATAGCTTAGATAACATTAGAATGAAAATCACAAAATATGTTCAAAGATGCATTCTCCCTGTGTTACTGCCTTTCTCTCCCTTTAAAAAGGGCTATTTCTGAAGCACAAAAAATTAGAAATTACTAGAATGTAGTTTGAAGATGTTATAACTGAAAACTCAATATGACATAAGTTTATGCTTATTATTTAAAGAGTAAAAATTTCTCATACCAGTGGAAAGCCTTAAGAATTACTGCATTTTTAGTACTGATAGAACTTGAAGAGAAAATTGAAAAAACATTTCACATTTTTGTTTTTAATTTTTCCTTAGGTTTCTAGTTGTGGACTTAGCTACGTTTACCAATTATTAAGTTATTTTAAAGCATGAGGTCATACTTAAGAATTTTTTTTTTTTTGTCATTTTATGTGACTAATAGTACCTAATCTATAAGGAAAATCTGTCCCACAACATTTTAATGTATAGTGTATCTAAAGATCCTGTGGATGAAGAAATGTTTTTTCCCTTAGGCCTTACAGCTTATTACTAAACTGCTAATATATTTTTGAACCTTTGGAATCTTCACAGTAGGCCATAAAGGTCCATTTATTATCTTATGCACTCATGATTCTTCTGTGTTGTGAGTTTGTAATCTGAGTTTTTGTACAAATCAAAGAAAAAGATGCATTTCTTAAAAATTTAGTACATTCATTACTTAGCATTCAGTATTAATTTCTGAAGTTCTTATGAGCAACTTCTAAATTCTGTTCAGTCGTACTCTCAGGGTAGTTATTTATATGAAATATTTCAGATTATTTTGTCTTTAGGAAAATTAAAATGCCAATAAAATATTTAATAAATAATTATTAATCACTTATCTATATTTGTGGCATTAGGGAATAGATACATTTTAACAAAATGAATATCCTGCTTTTCATTAAATTTAAAATTTTTCTTCTCTTTACTAAGATACATTTTTTGCTTGGTTAGGTTTCTGTTTCTTTGAATGTGTAGTAATCAGGAAAATAGCCTTGGCCAGATACATGAGCTGAAGGACAAATAATGCTCAATGTTTTTGGAACTTGAGGGAAAACTATTTCAGACTTTCAAAAACCTTAACTTTCAACCTTTAGGTAGGTTCACTTAAAACTTCAGTATCCAAACACCAACATTATTGCCCTTCTATGAAATATTTCAAGTTCTTAACAGTCAGAATGTTGCAATAGATACTGTGAATTGGTGCTAAAGGACTCCTCATTTTCTTGAGTAAATAAGACTTTAAGGATAATGTTCTTGAAGAGTATTTGAAAGGAGGTGCCTGGGTGGCTCAGTTGGTTAAGCGTCCAGCTCTTGGGCTGTGCACTGATGGTGTGGAGCCTGCTTGGGATATTCTCTCTCTCTCTCTCTCTCTCTCTCTCCCTCTCCCTCTCCCTCTCCCTCTCTCCCTCCCCCCCTCTTGCCCCTCCCCTACTCACACTGTCTCTCTCAAAATCAATAAACTTAAAAAAAAAAAGAGTATTTGAAGGAACAAATGAAGCATCATCTTGTCTTTTTGCAGAATGGAATTACTCATTGTCTCCATTGATAATGCCATTAGAAATGTGTGTGTGTGTGCGTGCGTGCGTGTGTGTTGGGGGTGGATTGAGGTACTTGAGTTTCCAAGGATTTTTCAAGAATGTAATTGTACTTTAGTGCCATATATGATTGCCAGGAAGTTACTTTAGGTGAAATACTTACCTAATTACACCCGAAAGTTGAACCTTGCAGCCATGATTCCATGTTAAGTAACATATGCTTGAGAAGCAGGTTTTCTTATGCTTCTGGATATAGGGACAAACCGGGAGCAGTAAGCTTAATAGTAAAAGGATTCTTCATTGTGCTCACCTGACCAGATAGGCTAGAAAAGCTTCTGGCAAGAAAGTAGGGGGCTTATATTATATTCCTCAATTTGGGTGGTGGAGAAGAATGTTGAGAAATATTTATCAGTGGAGTAGCTAAAAAATATTTTTATAGGATAGATTCTTGTAATCACAATGGTAGTTTCTTATCTTTCTTACAGGTGTGGTAGTTGAGAAAACTTTTGAGACTTTAGGGTCGGTGTATATACACTGTTATAGTTCGTCTTGTTATTTGTTCCTTCCTTAGTACAGAAACCCCTTTGTTACACATTTCAGATGAAGTTTAGTACATGTTGGCCATGCTTTTTTCTAGAGCTCTTTCCTAAATTTGCTGCTTCCTTCCTTGTGGCTTTTCAAAATCATTAAAGAAAAAAAATTTTCTTATAACAGTGCCTTATTTATTCTTGTATTTGTCATCCAAGCTAGTTATGTAGTACTATTACAGAACTTAGGTGATTGGCAGTTGAACTGGGTGTCTGGAGTAGCCAAAGTAGATTGTTTAAGATGCTATTCTAGAGACAGATGGTGTGGAATAGTCAGTGTCTGAATGTTCATTATGTCTACATAAGCATTGTTTCTGTACTTGTATAGGATTTATAATGAAGGTTACCTTCCTTCTCATTATTCCTTCCCTTCCTACTCTTCTTTTTTCTATCAGTGTAAACCAGAATACAAGGTACCTGGACTTTATGTTATTGACTCTATTGTACGACAATCTCGACATCAGTTTGGTCAAGAAAAGGATGTGTTTGCACCCAGATTTAGTAATAACATCATTAGTACTTTCCAGAATTTATATCGTTGCCCTGGGGATGATAAGGTATGCTTTTTTTTTTTTTTTTTAAGTCATTACATTACCTTTTGGTCTTAATGAGACTCTGGATTATCTTAATTTATGATTTTGTTACCCTTTAAGTAATTTTGAATTTGAATATTTAGTTATTAAACTATCCATGTTCTGAGATTCTTAGAATCTTCTGAAAGTGGAGAGATGTAGATGATTTTGCTAATTTTTAACTTATTGAAGCAGTTGGTTGGTGTTAAACTGGCTATAATAAGCTTTTGGAAATACACTAAAAGCTTATTTATTTGCACACAAAACTAATTCAGTGTTTTGATATTTGACCTTAGCTGATATGCACCTATTAAGTGTCTATGAAACATGGGTCTGCCAAGCAGTTGATAGAAAATAACTGCATTTATTTTCTTATGGTGGAGTTTCACCAGTGCCAGAAACCACACTGCTGCCTGCCAGTCTGAGTGAATAAATATTCCATACCACATAAAAAGAAGGCTTTGGAACCTGACAGAGAATAAAAAAGTTTATGTGTGTCCAAAGATGTTAGAATTTTACTTATTTTGGATGCTAATTTGGAAATTTAGTAATCTCTTCTGATAGGTTGATTGCACTATTAAATTTTTAAAAAGTCATGTAAGATAAGGACTTTGTCCTGAAGTTTGTTATTTTTTTAAAAAATAAAGTTAAAATGACCTGTAAATACCGCTTTGGTGCTGAGATGAATCCTGATCACGTCAGCAGCCTGAATGCAGTCTCCAGCCAGCCCTAACCAGCGATCTCCTCAGACCTCACATAGAAGCTGGAACCTAGTTGCCATTCTTGCCTTTCGCTAAATGTGGCTTTCATTTGCCTTGTATATCTATCCAGATGAACCTTTTTTTCCAAGTGTGTTAAGCAAATGCAAAATTACAGAAACATGATTTCAGAGGTAGAAAGGACTATAGAAGTATTTTAACCCGTCCTTCCCATTCGCTGCTCAAATAGTCTCTGAAATGACTGTGCTAAGGCTCTGAAAGCAAAAAATTAAAATGTCATTTTTCTTTTTACCTCTAGAGTAAAATAGTGAGAGTATTAAACTTATGGCAGAAAAATAATGTGTTTAAGAGTGAGATTATTCAGCCTCTTCTGGATATGGCAGCAGGGATTCCTCCCCCGGTTGTCACACCTGTTTTGGCCAGTACTACTGCTGCTATGAGCAACACCCCAGGTATGTTCCTTCCTTAGAGATTTGTTCTCCGAATATTCTACTCCTGTTTTTCAGGTGATTATTCATACGTAAAGTAACTGTTTGACAGTGCAGGAGAATTTATCTAGCATTAGATAACTGAAAGGAAATGTAATTTGAAGGAAAAATAAACTCAGATTTTATATTTGTGTGTAATTCTTTTCTAAAAATGTTTTAAATCCCTAGTAACAAATATAATGAATGTTGGGAAATTGGTTTGTCACTTAGGTTTTTTTCCTGGTTTAGGCTGCCTGTAGTCTTTTAAACTTGCATGTAAATCACCTCAATATTCACAGTTTAGTAGGGGAACTTAATATTTATAAGGAACCCTGAAAAAATTATTTAATGGAGCCAAGAATACTTTCATAATAATCTGAAAATCCTGTTTTTTGAAGTATATTTAAATGACATTTAAAATTTATAATAATTTAAGTATTAACATTTGGTTGTCTGTGTCTATACACCTATACATCCTTTTTTGTTTTTTGTTTTTTAAGTTTATTTACTTAGAGAGAGCAACCAGGGGAGCAGCAAAGAGAGAGGGAGAGAGAGAATCTCAAGCAGGCTCTGTGCTGTCAGCACAGAGCCCAATATGGTCTATGAGATCGTGACCTGAGCCGAAACCAGGAGTTGGACATTTTAACTGAGCCACCAAGGTGTCCTCATATACATCCATTTTAAACAAAAATAGCTTCATATTATACATACTGTTTTATATTTTTTAAAATTATATTTTGAATATTTCCTCCTGTCATTGAATCTTCTTCTGTAGTAAGATTTTTAATGACTTCTAAGCATTGTAGGCTCCTTTAAAGTAGTAGCTTAGTTAATGAGGACAAGTATGGACAGATCCTTTTGGTATTTTTTTTCAACCTACCTAATTCTGTAATTATACAATAAAATAAAAACATTTATTTAAGTTTGTATATATTTTATAAAAGTGACAAAGCAAATCTCTCTACCTTTCCAAGTCTTATTTATTTACTTTACATATTTGTTTGGGTGGTATGTCTTTTTTAAAAGGAACGCCTGTGACACCTGTTACTCCAGCCAATGTTGTCCAGGGTCTGCCCGATCCATGGGTATCTCAGATAACAAATACAGATACACTTGCCGCTGTAGCTCAGATCTTACAAAGTCCTCAAGGCCAACAGGTGAGCATTTTTTTTGTTACATGAACAGTGATTTAGAGCTCATTTTCATAATGTACCCACCTATATATGTGTTTTCTTATTTTGTAAAAATGAGATCACACTAGTACTCGGTAGCTTGCCTTTGTTTTAAATTTAGTAAAACATCGTTATATGTGCTGTTCTATAAAAAATGCATTTTACGCTAAAATATTGATTTAGCACCTAGTTTTTGCCAAACATTATTAGATGCTATTGTTACTCCGCTGACAAGACAGGGAGGTCTTCTGTCTTGGGAAAGATGTCTTTCTTAAGCATAAAACTTTATTTAGATAGTGACACATAAGTTAAAACAGAGTGAATTTTTAGAGGGACTAGGTTTCGGAGAAGGGGTCAGAACTAGGGAGGGTAGCCAAGAGAAGGTGTTTTTGAGGAGTGGCATTTGAAATGAGACTTTGAAATGGAACTAGTCATGGTAGGATTTGAAGATAGCTCATTCTTAGCATCTCCTTTTTTTTTTTTTAACCTGTCCTTTAAAAACCAAATTTATTATGATCTGTGCAATAAAATCCCCCAAACTCTTTTTCCAGATATTCATGAGATTTCAGCCACCTGTAAGTTTTTGTTTAAATGTCGCCTCACTAAGTCCTTTAAAAAGTGATTTAAAACTGCACATTCTTAACGGCACATTCTTGCACCCCCATACTTCTTTTTCCTATCACCTGCCTGCCTTCTTTCTTTCTTTCTTTTTTTTTTTTAAAGTTTATTTTAACTTATTTTGAGAGAGAGCGTGTGTGCAAGCAGGGGGTGGGCATGGAAAGAAAGAATCCCAGGCAGGCTCCACACTGTCAGTGCAGAGAGCAGTACAAGACTCGATCCCACAAACCATGAGATCATGACCTGAACTGAAATCAAGAGCCGGATGCCTAACTGACTGAGCCACCCAGGCGCCCCTTTTCTATTACATTATATAATCTATCTTGTATTACATTATATAATTTACTTATTTTGTTCATTCTCTGTCTCTTCCCACTGGAATGTATGAAGGACATACATACAGAAGGACGAGGAGTTTTTTGTTGTTTTGTTCACTCATGTATCTCTAGTATTTAGGTAGCAGATGGTCAGTACATTTTTGTAGAATGAGTGAGTAGTGAGTGTATAGAGCACAACAATGCTGGGTACACAAAAGATCTTTTAGAGTTGAGATGTCTGGAGGATAAGATGGCCTGTGTATAGAAGTTAACGATGACAAATCTGAAATGGTAGACCTAAATGTGGGACATGGGTTTCAAAAGACAGAAATGGTGGGCTGAAAAAGAAAGGGCTTAGCAGTGTGGAATCGCCACAGGTTTTTATGTTGAAGTCACATGATCTGAACGGTACTTTAATGGATGAGGGGGGAAAGAACCCTAGAGATAGCAAGTAGTGGTAACAATGATAAAGGAAAGGAAGTAATGAATATGTGAAAATAGAGTAGTAGACTCTAAAAGGACAGTCTCAGAAAAAAGGGACTATTCTAGAGTTTTAAACGTGTAAAAACGAATTGGGAAACTGAATTGGGTATTAGATAAAATTATCAAATTATTAATTTTATTTTGTGATAAGGATGTTTTGAAAATAATTCATAAAGAAAATGTTCTCATTTAAAAGACACCTATTAAAATAAATAATTTTGTCAGGAGAAGTGATTTTTCCAGAAGAAATAGTACAAAGAATTCCCAGATGAAACAGTACAAAGAAAGTTAAGAAGACACAGTAATCGGTAGAATATGAAGTCTGAGTAGAGGGAAAAGTAGGATGCTGCTGCGGTGCTTTGAACCTGACTGAAACAGTAACAGTGCTGTGTGGAAAAATGGGGATGTCAAAAGAGATGTGTAAACCAGAAAATATGATATTAACCCCCTTCACTCCCCCCCTCCCTGCCCCCGCCCCACCCTTCCTCCTCTTCCTACCTTTCATCCTCCTTCCCCCCCCCTCCCTCCATCCTGTGTGTTCTGGAGCAGTAACTCAGCTGTCATATATTTTTGTATTACTTTCTTTGCTCTCCCATTACTAGCTTGTAGTAGTTGTTTATTTGATAGCCAGATGACTCTAGATGTTTCTTATGTTGCTGTTTTTAGATAGGCCTGAAATTACTTACTTTCATCTTGGAAGGCTTTTGTACCTTCTCCCACTGTAAATTGATCTTCACTTAAACAGTACACATTCATTGTTTCTATTTTGAAGTGATAATTCTCAGATTTAACCCAGGTTTAGTTCTTGATTAGGAAAGTATTAATTACTTGTAAGATGTACGTAGGGTTTATCTAACTATGAAATATCTTCAGGATCTTAACTGTTGTTTCTGCTTTTTCAAAGGATGAGTGAATAGGGGGAACAGGGATTTGCTTTCAATAGTTGTTGGCACTATTCACCTTTAATTTCCTTACTTCGAGACTGCTCCAGGGGACAGATTTCTTACTTTTTCTGCTTTCAGGAGATGTGTTATCTGATGAGAAATCTGAAAGATAGCAGAAGCAATTGTCACTTGTTCTTTTACAGAGATGAAGGAGTTTATTGAAGAAGGAATGAAAAGCTTAATGAAAAAAAAAATCAGTTTGTGTATGACAGGTTCTTTACCTGTTATGATATGACCACTTTATTAGGCTTAAAGTTCAAGACTTCCCAGAAGCACAGAAGACCTATTAAGGATTTTTTTAAAATCTTTTTTTTTTTAATTGTTGTTTTGAGTTCATATAAATTTTTCTTTTTCCAAAGACTGTAGGATGTAGAATTTTATTGACTGAAAGTTTTAGGTGGGTATTCTTACAAATAAAACTCAGCATGTGTTTGTAATGACTTTTCCTTTTTTCCCTTCCAGCTTCAGCAGTTGATACAAACTTTACAACTCCAGCAGCAGAAGCCTCAGCCTTCTATCCTGCAGGCCCTGGATGCTGGGCTGGTTGTGCAGTTGCAAGCTCTCACGGCCCAGCTGACGGCGGCAGCTGCAGCGGCCAACACCCTGAACCCCTTAGAACAGGGGGTGTCTTTCAACAAGGTAGAGATTACATTATCGGATCTGTTCTGTATGAAGTGTTCAATTGTATATGCTATCGTGTGGATTCTAAGTCTGTAGACTACGTTTTATTATAGAACTATTATAATATGCATTGGACTGTATAAGACATTATGAATTTTACAAAAAGTTTAGGCTTCCGAAAGAACTCCACTTAAAACATTTAGAATATTCTCTTTTAACTGAAGTTAACTAGTTGGTAAAATTGTTTTTTCACCGTTGAGGCAAATGATAATTTTCTGAATTTTTGAATTTCTTTTATGGATGTTACAAATACGCTAATTTTCATGTTCTATGTTGTAAAATTTTAACTTGCTAAAATTATAATTGTTCAAAATGTGGAAATTCAAAGGAGCACTTCTCTACAAGTTGTCAATATGCTGTAATATTATGATAAATTGAGGCCTGACTATAAAGAATAGTGGTTTTAAAGTTGAAAATCATTCATGTGTAATTTATTGTGTTAGCCTCAATAGTCTTGTTAATTATGGGACTATTAAGATATCTTGGAAGTATTACCCATATTATTTGTGCTTCTGCTGCTGTATTTTTTAAGGAAAACAAATGTTGATTTGTTTTGTTATTAGACTTTTTTAGCTAGCACCTTAGTCTGAAAATAAATAGCTAAACCACATAAAAAAACCTTTAAATCGGTCATGTAAAAGATAGTAGAGCATCCTAAGAAGAGAAATGTACTAGGAATAGATCCATTGATTATAGTTGCAGATGTTTTTCAATCAAGCTTTATTCTCATTGGGAAGCCACTTAAATATTTTAATCCCAGTCTTTTATAAAGCATCAGTATTTATTCCGTGTGTTGTGATTTGTTTTGTTACATAAGGCAGTGTATGTCAGAATACTTTAAAATAAAGATCCACTCAGTTAAATGCTTTGTTATAGCATAACATAAGATTATATAAAACATTTTTGTATTAAATGGTACAGGTAAATTAATGGGATGTTACTGACATTCAGAATAGCATTAGTAACATACTTTCATGTGAAGCACTTTTTAATTTGTCTTTCTCTTCTTTTTTTCCTCCCCCCGCCTCCCCACCACTTAGAAGTTGATGGATAGGTTTGATTTTGGGGAAGATTCTGAGCATAGTGAAGAACCCAAAAAGGAAATTTCAGCTTCTCAACTGTAAGAATTCTTTCTTTATAACTATAAACTTTTCCCATTACTGCGATAAACATTGGATGGGACATTGCCTCCTGAACCACCAAGTGTACTGTGAATAAGTTGGGATATAATTTCAGGTTGTTGAGCACTCACACTACAGAAAGATGGTGGGGTTTTGTCTTGTTGCCTCCCCTCTATTATTTGGACTCTCAGATCTTTGCAAATATTTGGGATATATCAAAATTCTTTACAGGGAAATTGATAGATGTTGATAAATCTAGTTGTGATATTTTCTGTCTGTATTAGGCTTTATGTTATTTAATTCAGTTGTAAGAATATTTTAAATAATAGGAAAGAAGCTTGCTTCTAATGTCAATGACTACTTCTAGGAAGTCTGCCAGATTCTGGATGTGTTTCTGACTAAGCAGGAGTAAGGATTAGGACTGTAGGGACTTCGGTTTTTTTTAAAGATATGGATTGTATATTTTTATTTAGATTAGTGTTTTTTATTTTTCTCAAACAGTTCTGTGCAGCCCTAGGTTCTTGTGGGTTTGAGAAAAGACCAGTGGGGAAGAGGATGTTGGAGAGTGGGGGTGTAGAAGTTGGGGGTTTGGAGGAGGGGTGATGAATGGGGAGAACACCTCTGGGAATCTTGTTTTAAGCAGAGGTTATTAATTTTATATATTGGGATAACACTTTTAAAAAACATTTATATACATAAAAATACAAATATATCCTTTTGGTAAAGATATTCTACTTGGAAAATTAAAAACTAATGTTTTAGATTGTGAATTATAAAGTTAGAGGAGAAATATTTAAGATCATGTTAGATCAGTGTCCTGAACAATGTAAGAATCTCCTTTAATGGTTCTGATAAGGTGTTTTGTAATGTTTCATTTTTATGCCTTATATGATGAGAAGTTAAATAATTTCTTGTTACTGAGTCTTGTATGATTTACTTAACACACACTGATCCGTTTGGCATTCTGAAGCAAGGAAACAAATTTGCTCCATTATCTTTTGAGACATAGCCTTTCAATATTTGAAGTTAGGTATCATTCTTCCCCTTAGGTTTATTTGCTCCAGATGAAGTACACTTTTTTTCAACTGTTTCAAGACTTCTCACCATCCTGATTGCCCCTTTTGGGATGCCCTCTTTTTTGTTCATGTCTTACCTTGTGGCACCCAGAATTCCAGGTGTATTCCAGGTGTGAATTTCCCAGAGTATAGTTAAATTATTATTTCCTCTTACCTAAATACTGTTTCTGTTAACATACCTAATAATTTGAATGCTTTTCTAAAGAAAGCAGATTAGTTTTATAAAGTTTATGGTCAATTACAATTGTAGATTTCACATGTACTGATTGATAGACCATTTCTCCCGCTATCTTATAGTTAGAGAAGGAGTTAAAGTGACAATGTTTAAATACATTTAACTGTTTTTATGTGTTTTCATTGAGATTTTCTTAAAATGCTCTAATGTAAAAAATACTAATTTATATGCATTTAATAGCTTGAGACCATAATAATAGATCTTCCATCAGAGTATCTCTAACATGTTATCCATCTATTGAAAGACTATTGGAGAGGATCTTTCTATTTTAACATAATAATGTTCTGAGGTATTCCATTTTCTCTTAATATTTCAAAAGTAAACATTGTAGTAGAGTATGTTTCATTTAATTGGCATTGGGGGAGTTGAATATTCACTTATTTTCATATTATCTTTACTGGGTTTTAAAATGTATTTCCATTTATTTTTTTCTTCTAGTTCTCATGTTTCAGAATCTGTGAACAATTCAATTTTTCATCAGATAGCAGAACAACTACAGCAGCAAAACCTTGAACATCTCAGACAGCAGCTCCTGGAACAGCAACAGCCTCAAAAGGTTTATAACTCCATCTTGTGGTCTTTAGAGTTATTGCTGCCTGTGTTCTGTAAAATGTTGTTTCTCAAGGATGGTGGTTTTTCTTCAACTTTATTACAAGATCAGCCTTTTCAGAACCTTTATATTTTTTGTTACCAGAATGTGTTCTGGATATATGCATGTGCTCGGTACACTCGAGGTGGTGTTCTCGTATTACAACTTGAAACTTCACGTGCTTTCCTCTCCGCTCAATTCCTAATCAAACAAGGTCATGATGATTTTGCTTCTGTTGATGGTGATGATGGCAAAATAGATTGCTATTTTTAATTAGGCTATTATCGTGTGGCAGGAGGTTTGTGAGGCATGATAACATTTAATGCTGTGAGATAGATTTTTGATGCCCATTGTACATTACAGAAAGTTGTACCTTAGTGAAATGAAACATCCATTGCAAAAATATACAGCTGATATCATATATCATTAGTCCTAAGATGCATCATTATTTTATGTATGGCTAAGAATTTTTAATCACTTCAAAAGTACAACATCCCATGGAGTTGCAAGAATCCTATAAATTACAGGGATAATATATGAAGAAGAATCATATCTTAGAATCGATAAAGTGGCAAAGGCAGGGTTAATCCATTACAAAGCCTATTTTTGCTCTATATGAGAAATACAGATATAAACTGTTTAAATAAGACTGTTTTCAAATCCCCCCCTGGCCACCCAATCACACTTTTTCCTAGTATCTAAAACGTTTTGGGGGCGCCTGGGTAGCTCAGTCGGTTGAATGACCAACTTCGGCTCAGGTCATGATCTCACGGTTTGTGAGTTCGAGCCCAGCGTTGGGCTCTGTGCTGACAGCTTGGAGCCTGGAGCCTGGAGCCTGCTTCAGATTCTGTGCCTCCCTCTCTCTCTGCCCCTCCCCCACTCATGCTCTGTCTCTGTCTCAGAAATAAACAAACATTAAAAAAAAATTAAAACTTTTTGGCACTAAAATAATAGTATAAACATTTTTAAAATACGAGTGATACATTGTTAGACAAATGATATATACGAGATGAACAAAAAAGCATCTGGCCTCAAGTAGTCTCTTCTCTAATGGAGCACATACATCTGTATGAACATAGGGAAGAATTCTAGTTCCTGTGATGGTAGAGGTGCAAGTGAAGGACAGTAGAAATAAAGAAGACAGAAGAGTTACTTAAAAAAATTTTTTTTGTTAAGGTTTATATATTTTTGAGAGGGAGACTAAGCACGAGCAGGGGAGGGGCAGAGAGAGGAAGACACAGACTCTGAAGCAGGCTCCAGGCTCTGAGGTGTCAGCACAGTGCTCAACGCAGGGCTCGAACCCGTGAACTGTGAGATCATGACCTGAGCCGAAGTTGGATGCTTAACTGACTAAACCACCAGGTGCCCCAAATGGAAGAGTTATTTTAGATTAAAGGTATGGCAAACATTTGAGACACTGCTGGGATCTGAACTTGTCTTTTTCATGCAAACAGTAAACATAAAATGGACATTAATGGTATTTGCTAGGTTGGAACTTACACCTGGAGTTATGAGAATGGAATTCTGCAGTATTTTCTGTCAGGCAGATAGGTCTGCCTGAGCATTCAGAGACTTAAAGGTAGAGTACAATGCAGAACATTTGGATGTTGTTTAAAGAAAAGCACAAGTTGTAAATCAATGGAAAAAAACAGGTTGTCATTGATACAATAAAAAATCACAGAGCTGTCAAAGAGACGGGATAATAGTGAAGGAAAAGTTTATCCAAACAAGAGATTTGTCCAGCTATAAATGTGACAGTTTTGACTGTCTTAGATCTAGTTTCATTTTAGAAGGTTTAACAGAAGCAGTAAAATGAAGGTAGTACTTTTAAAATTAGCACCCAAATTATTGAAGTGAAAATTACTAGAAACTTGAGAGAGGGCTATTCTGTCTGAAGAATCTCACCAACTAAAGAAAAACAGAACTCTGGTCTCTTAGTTAATTATCCTATACATTATCTCCACAATTTTATTTATTTGTTTTCCTCCACAGTTTTAAAGGATACAGTAATATCCTTTTTTTAAATTTTTTTTTAATGTTTGTTTATTTTGGGGGGAGAGAGCGTGAACAGGGGAGGGGCAGAGAGAGGGAGACACAGAATCCAAAGCAGGCTCCAGGCTCTGAGCTGTCAGTACAGAGCCTGATGCAGGGCTCGAACTCAAAAACCACAAGAACATGACCTGAGCCCGAAGTCCAACACTCAACCAACTGAGCCACCCAGGCATCCCAGTAATAAGATCCTTTTGAAAGAAGTAGATGTTCTTAAAAGCTTCTGTTCAAAAATGAGTGTTAAAGAAAGGGAGTAGTGGAATAAAAGCAACTTTTCTAATACATCAGGTGGATAATGTTCAAAACCTATGGCAAATTTAGAATCAGAAAGTGTATCAACAGAGTAACCATTCAATTTAATAAAGTGTGTAATTGGCAAACCAGTTGCCTTAGTGTGTTTAAGATAGGGTGACATGAGCAGAAAAAGGAAGCATTTTGTTCACCAGTGAGCTCATTATGGCGGCCTAAAAGTTTTTATGTCTCAGAGAAAAGAATAGGATTGCTGGTGCCACCCCATTCATTGCAGCCCTGACCACACCTGCATGCAGGTTGAGATCTCGTGTCCCTAACAAGAGAAAACCACTGAAAACAGAGCCCTTCCAGGGAGTGACCGAATTGTGAAGGGAGTGATAGTCATGTCAGAAAGGGAATGATTGCTGTTGTCTTGAGTAAGTTGTAGATCATGATATTGGTAATTGTTTTATCAGGATATTCAAAAGATGTCAGGACAGCTATAGCTCAAAATGAAATGCTGACAATGAAAATAGTATGACTAACAAAAAGGGCTTTTAGAAGAATGTTAGGAATAAAACAGTTATGGAAGATTCAACAACTTAATGAAGAGCTGTCATTATGTAACTTACTTTGATTCAGTAATTTTTTATATAGGAGAATATATGGACAAAGTAAATTGAACATGATGAAACCTAAGATGGGTGATAGTATTAAGAGCCTTGAGTTGATGTCTTGGCTCACATAAATTGCATTTCATGGTCCTGAGGTTGTAGGATTATAGCATAGCATATGGGGATTTCAGTAAAGCCTTTGAAGTCTTTCCTGTCACTGATACAGAAAAAAGTGGAGGAATGGGGATCTATAACTGATTAAAATGTGACACTTAGGTTTTTATTTTTATTTATTTTTAATGTTTATCTAGAGAGAGAGTGTCTGCAAAAGTGAGGGGAGGAACAGACAGAAAGGAGAGAATCCCAAGCACGTTCCACACTGACAGCTGATCAACACGGGGCTCGATTCCACAAACCATGAGATCGTAACTTGAGTCGAAATCAGCAGTTGGACGCTTAACCCATGGAGCCATCCAGGCATCCCTCAAAATGTGACATTTTAATGAGTGTTAATCCAACCTCGAAAAAAGTCTCTACTAGCTGCCATTAATCCTCTTCTATTTTTTTAGTATTGATGCTTTACATGAGGACATCATTGAAGAAAGTAGAGTTGTATACCAGGACGTATACTAAAGATGTATACCAGTATATCAGAAAAACAGTCATTTGCCACCTGGGTCCAATGGATCCTTTTTAAATATACTTGGCATCATCTTACAGATAATTTACAGAAGTGAGGCTAAAAGAGATAGGGAAGAAAACTTCATGAGCAATTTTAATATATGTAATTGAAATGCTACCAATTAAATTCAAATGTCCCATGTTCTTGGGGCACCTGGGTGACTAGGTTAAGCATCCTACTCTTGATTTCTGCTGAGGTCATGATCTCAGGTTTGTGGGATTGAGCCCCACTGCAGGTTCTGCACTGACATCAAGGAGCCTGCTTGGAATTCTGTCCCTCCCTCTCTCTCTCTTCACCCCTCCCCTGCTCTGTCTCTCTCAAGATAAATACACCTAAAAAATGTCACACGGTCTTTTAGCAAAATAGGACAGTCCAGGGTGCTTGTTGCACAATGGTGCAAGATAAAGTTCTTCTAGTTATGTGACTAAGTAGATGAAAAGACCCTAGTTTTGTTCTTAGAGACAATTTTTCTGCCATTAGTTTTGGAGTTTGAGAAGTACGTTTAGGATGTGGTCGTCTGAAAACTCATAGTCTCCTATTTCACTTAGATACTAAATTTCACCATCATCATTGGAGTCTAGAATGCTGCTCTTTCTTTGTATTCATCTTTATTTTGTGTAATAATTATGAACTATGTTCCTCTATCACTTTTCTTCTCTTTGCCATTATGTACAGAAATGGAAAAATCTAAATATTCAGCCGTGTTCCAAGGAGAGCTTAAAAGCAGACTACAGACATAGTGTCTCCATTTTTATTTATACCTTGAAATATACAGTGTTTTTAGTAACGCAGTAAAACTGGATGATGATGATTTTATTGCACTGTTGAATTACCCTTCTAGACAGTTAATTTGCTTTTGCTTTTGTGTATTATTTTAGTCTTTTTTTTTTTTTTTTTTTTTTTGAGAGAGAGAGAGAGAGAGTGAGAGAGAGCACGAGTGGACGAAGGGCAGAGAGAATCTTCAGCAGGATCCATGCCCTGCATGGTTGATCTCATGACCGTGAGATCATGAGTTGAGCCGAAATCAAGAGTCAGATACTTAACTGACTGAGCCACCTAGGTGCCCCTATTTTAGTCTTTCTTGAAATAATTGGGAACAATTGATGAATGAGAATAATTCTTAGGATGATGAAATAGCAAAATGTTTCAATATATATAGGAATATAAGACCTCTAAGATCCCAAAATATATCTTAGATATAAAAAAGGATCTAGTGGACTTAATGCTGCTAATTGCAAGATAATAGGATGAATTTTAGTTGAATTTTTAATGTAAATTTTCTCTTCATTCTTCATAAGACCTTTAAGAAAGAATAAAGGTCATGAAATCACAGTCTTTCCAAATGGGTAAAACTCAAAAAAGCAACTCAGAAACTAAAATTACTTGTGGTGGATCTTGGTGGTTATACCAAGAATTAAGCATTAAATAGAAAAATAGGGTGAAAAACAAGGGTGGGTGGATACAAAGCTTAAGATAAATGGAGAAGTAAGAAAAATCTGATGTGAAGAAAATATGCGTACTGAATCAGGACCAAATATAAGACTCAGGATGGAATTGATTATTCCTTGCTGTGTTAAAAATTCTATTGTTAGTATACTGTTGTAAAGACCTAAGCCAGGACTGTGCTTAAAAGGTTTTTGTTTGATTTGTTCTGGAAGAATATGCTTGCTTACTGACATTTTGGCCAGTACTGTGGTATGTGGTAGGTGTTTCACAGAAGTCTTCTAATTCCAACTTCAGCTTTATTTCTCAATCTTGAAAATGTTAGTTATTCTTATAGAACCTGTTCTTCGTAAAATAAGAGACTTGGAACGGTTCTTTAAATGCTCTTTTTGGCTCTTAATTTTTATGTTTTTTTTTTTTCTTTCAGATTAAATGTCATTAGAGTAAGATTTTTTTTTTTTTTCCCCCTTAACCGTTACTCAGGGTGTGCCTGGTTGGCTCACTCAGTTAAGCATCTGACTTCAATTCAGCTCAGGTCAAGATCTCGTGTTTCGTGGGTTTAAGCCCTGCATCAGGCTGTGTGCTCACAGCTCAACCTGGAGCCTGCTTTGGATTCTGTGTCTCCCTCTCTCTCTCTGCTCCTCCCCTGCTCATGCTCTGTCTCTCTTTCTCTCAAAAATAAATAAACATAAAAAAATTAAGATATAATTGACATATAACTATGTAAGTTTAAGGTCTACAACATCATGATTTGATAGATTTATGTATCCCAATTAGCTGACACCTCTATAATGTCATAAAACTGTCATTTCTTTTTGTGGTAGGAATGGTTAAGATCTAGTCTGTGAGCAACTTTGAAATTTATAATGTAGTCACTATGCTGGTATTCCTCTTATAGATGGGACTGAAGTTCACAATTCAAGTAACTTGTTCACAATCACAGAGTCTGTAGCAAGGGAACAGACTTTTTGAGTTGCTCTTCTCTGTTAATTATTACAGTAACTCCCAGCTTGTGTACTGCCAGGAACTGTTTTTACTGATCTTCAACACCTGTGAAGATGTTTTAGGAAAGTTTATGTAGGGAGACGTTTTCATAATTAGTTTCCTCATATTTGGTTAACACCATAGTATATGTAATTGCTGAATCACGTTCATACTAATAAATATCACATAAGCAGTGTCGCTATATCATGTTGCTGTAAATCTAGTCCCAGCAAAAAAAAGGGGGGTAAGAAGTGTTCAAATTATAAAGTGTTCCTTTAATTAGTCTTCATTGCCTAACTTTTATTAGTTTCAGAAATGTTTTATATATCAGAGTAATTCTTAATATTATTTTGCAAATTTCTAGAGATGGAGGTTGAGGAAGGCCCAAGTTAGGAACTGTTTTACAAGATCAGTTAATTTGATAATGGTATTTGAGCTTTGCTTTTCCTTTATACATGTAATATATGACTTTGTTCCTTAATATACAATATTTTAATATTAAAAGTATTACAGCATTTTAATTTATAGCATTTTATAAAAATGCTAATTGCCATTGAAATTCTGGATTCATTTAACTTAGTGGCATTATATATCATTCATGATATAATCCCTTTATTTTTGAAAGTATAATGTTTATATTTTTCCACAGTTTAAAAATTTGAAGACCTACTTGCTCTTACCATTCCATTCTAATATATTCTTTTCACTCATTTATGGAGATGTCCCATGCTCTTATGTAAACTTGGATTTCTACAAAACTGTAATTTTAGGTTGATTAACATGGGATTTCTATATGTGTTGGGCTCCTTTTTAAAACTTGTGATATTTGCATGTCTAAATTCTTTTGTAATAATATGCATACTTTCCTAATGTTTGTGTGTTTGTATCCATTCTCAATAGGCAACCCCTCAGGATAGTCAGGAAGGAACATTTGGATCAGAACATTCAGCATCACCATCACAAGGGAGCAGTCAACAGCATTTCCTCGAACCTGAAGCAAATTTGGATGATTCTATAGATATTCAGCAACAGGTAAAAAGTAAACATTTCTCTGGGTCAAAAATTTTTTTAATTAATTAGAGAAAAATATAAAATGTAATAATTTTTATTGTATGTAAAATATTTTTATGTAAAATAATGGTACTGTCCTAAGTATTTTTTCCTCACACTTAAGCTCCACACTAACCATTTTACTATTAGGCATTGATGCTACTATGGTGAATATTTTGTAAGGCAGAATTGTCAATATATACTGAAATTTCAATCAGGCATTTTGTTTGCCCTTCTTTTGACTTTCAAGGACATGGATATAGATGAAGGGCAAGATGGAGTGGAAGAGGAGATCTTCGAACAAGAAGCAAAAAAAGTGGCTGTTCGCTCAAGATCAAGAACACATTCACGATCTCGTTCAAGGTTCTACAATAATACTTAAGAATAGCTGTGTGTGAACTTTTAAAAGTTGGCTCTATTTCCTTGTATCAATAGTAAAGGAAATGTATTTCTTAGAGTGACATCTTATATTCTCTCAGAAGGAGTAATTAGAATATCAAAAACAGAAAAATACTTTTTTCTCTTTTTAATCAGATATATCTGTTGCCATTTATTTGAATAATATACATTAATTGCAGCCATATCATAAGAATGGGATTTTGGATTATACCTGATTTTAGTTAGTAATATTATGATGACACCCAGCTTAGGATATTATTGCCTCTGAAAACTGTTAAATCAAACTATAGAGGAACAGTATTAGAAATTCCATTATAATCCTTATATTTTGTTTCATCTTACAATAATACCAAAAATGATCATAAAAATAAAGCTATAAGAATTATCTTTGTAAACATTAAACATAGTATCAAATTGTAAAATATATAATTTTTCTTTGTGAGTTTCTTTTGTGGGCTTTTCAACATAGCTGAGACTCATTAATGTACATGCTTATTCAGATTTGAGTTGAAGAGTCCTTAACCTGTTAATTCTCATGTACATATACATTGTTTTTACTGCATATTGTCTTAAAACTTAAAGTCATTAGTTTCCAATATAATATACCCTATTTTTTGCACATTAATACCCCTGAGAATCTGAACAGTATATGCTGGAAGAGGGGCAGTATCTGACAACTTTTTCAGTCATTTCTTATATGTTTCAAGAAGTTATTTGTATTTACCTCTTATAAACGAGAACCTGTCAGTTCACCCTTCTCTAGACCCATCTCAGTCATTGAATAATCTTGCTAAAGCAATGACAGTGTTAGAGCTGAAATCTTAGCAGATACTTTGTTTTAATAATATCTCCTTATTAAGCATTTTGAAGCAGTGCAGTGGCTATGGTTGATAGGAAAAAAAGAAACAGTGGTTCAGTATCACCTTATATTCTAAAGTCAAGCACCTTGAAATTTGAGAAGTGTAAAACTTAAAAGCAGAATTCTTTAATAGCTAATGGTCTGTTGGAAACATTCTCTCTTCTCATTTTATTTTATTTTATTTATTTATTTTTTAAATTTTTTTTTCAATGTTTATTTTTGGGACAGAGAGAGACAGAGAGAGCATGAACGGGGGAGGGGCAGAGAGAGAGGGAGACACAGAATCGGAAACAGGCTCCAGGCTCTGAGCCATCAGCCCAGAGCCCGACGCGGGGCTCAAACTCACGGACCGCGAGATCGTGACCCGGCTGAAGTCGGACGCTCAACCAACTGCGCCACCCAGGCGCCCCTCCCTTCTCTCATTTTAAAAGTGTAACATCTTACTCACCTAAGGAATCTTTTTATTTCTTCAGACTTTTATCCCTATTCTTAACTTTTGTTTGAAAAATGAGTTGGAAGAGACTAAGGAAAGTAAGGCCCTTAGTGGAGTCTCATTCTTTTCTTCCCGATCTCAGTAAGAATCATTGCAAACAAACATCTATTACTAGTGTGGGCCTGAGCAGTACATAGATTTGAGAAAATGCCTGTTTACTTCACTATACTTAAACATTTTTTAAGAGGTAGCTAAATATAAGACATCCTTGTGTGTGTGTGTATTTTGTTCTTACCTAGAAGTGAGAAATTTGATAGAAGAATAATACTGTCATTAGAAGTAAAATAAGATTTTTTTTTTTGGTAGATCGCCAAGGAAACGAAGGTCTCGGTCGCGATCTGGTTCTCGAAAGCGTAAACACAGAAAGCGATCACGCTCACGCTCAAGAGAAAGAAAGAGGAAATCATCACGTTCATACTCAAGTGAAAGGAGAGCAAGAGAAAGGGAGAAAGAACGACAGAAGAAGGGATTACCTCCAATTAGATCTAAAACATTAAGTGGTAAGTGACATGCTTTTACAAAGCTTTGGTTTCAACAAATATTAAGAAAATAATCAACTGCTAAAGTTAACTGTATTTTTAGACTAAGAAACCAGAGAGTTGTTTGGTAAATGAATAATTTTATTCTTGGTTTTTGTAACATGAGAGAGTAGGAAAGAAAAGGAATAGCAGGTTCTACTGAAACATATCACTGAGAATTCATTTTTTTTTTTTTTTTAACGCAAGTTAGAAAATTTAGAACTTTAATGGTATATAAAGTGGATTCGGCCTACTGTCTATTACTTGGACACTGTGATTTCTATTCATAGTGTTGTAACCAAGTATGACCACCAGGTTTGGGGAGTAATTATTGAAAGAATCATGTAAATTTTAATGCTAATTATAAACTTACTGGATCAGCTCTGAGGGAGAGATTCCCATTGTACAAACTTTCTCTCCTTTATGTATTAATCTGTAATGTATAATTATAACAAATTTGGTGATTGTGAGAGTTTGTGGGAGAGTTCACTTGGTGGGCATGTGAGTAGTAATTAGTGCCAGATTCTTCCTGAAGATTGCTAGTGAGTTATGATTTCTAAGGTGAACAAACAGACTGCAGAGGGGCAAAGTACATGAAATGGAATAAATTATCATTCTCTTAACATCAGAGAATCAGCTGAACACTGATCTGGTTGTCTGGTTTCTCGAGGTTTCCAAATAAATTCTTTGCCATGAGGTAAATAATTGGTATAACTTATCCCGGAGCATCCTGGAAATCTAGGCTTATAATTAAAGGCAGCATCCATCTTATTAAGTTCTGGCAGTTTGAGCAAGCTGATCTTGCCAGAATCTTACGTGATTACAAAAGTAGGTATTAATTTAATCATGTCGATATTCCTAACTCTAAAAGTTTCTGTTTGTCACTTCAGGGTGAGAAACCAAATTCAAACATTTTAGTGCTGTCTGATAAATACCATCAAAGGTGTGACCATAAAATCTCTGTTGTGCCTCCTCCTGTGATTACTGTTAGGACATTCAGAATCACCAGTTTTAGGATAGGGCTTTTACATTCAGTCTCTTTCATTTAGTTCCTCACTTTACCTGTCATATTACAGCTGCTACCATTTACATAGTTAGTGACCATGGAGTTTATTTTCTATTATGGTGGGGGGTTTTTTGTTTGTTTGTTTGTTTTTATGGGTAAAACACAGTAAGAAGATTCAGAAAGTACATAAGAAAATACAGTGAAAAGTAGGGGCACCTGGGTGGCTCAGTCGGTTAAGGGTCCGACTCCAGCTCAGGTCATGATCTCACAGTTTGACAGTTCGAGCCCCGCGTCGGGTTCTGTGTTGACAGCTCAGAGCCTAGAGCCTGCTTCGGATTCTGTGTCTCCCTCTCTCTGCCCCTCCCCTGCTCTCTCTTTCTCTGTCTCTCAAAAATAAACATAAAAAAAAAAAAAAAAAAAAAAAAGGAAAGAAAATACAGTGAAAAATATGTCCCTCATTTTTTTTACCTGAAAACTCTCCTTACCCTGAAGCAATCTCAATTTCATGTGGCCCAGCACATTTTAAACACTTAAGATAGTATTTCCCTACCATTGATTCTTAGAACACAAGCGCATTTGTGACTAGTTCAGTGGGTATGAAACATCAACAAGCAGTAATGTTCTAGGAATCTATGTCCTCTCCTCCTGGGATGAGGGAGATTGATTATTGCTTTTTGGATTTAAAAAAAAAAAAGTTGTGGGAAAAATTTGTAGAGAGACTACCTTGAAACAGAGGAAACATGGAAAATATGTCAGGGAGATTAAGTTAAAGCAGCCGTGATGTGGTAGACAGAATAATGAAGAGGTGGGAACTCTTCAGTGAAAGAGGTCCAGAAATTTCCTGAGGGTTTGTGGTGGGTTGAAAAATGGTCCTCCAAAGATACTCACATCCAGATCCAGATCCACGTGGTAAAAGGGACTTTGCAGATCTGATTAATCAGGATCTTGGGGTAAGAAGATTAACTCAGGTTATCCAGAAGGACGCTTCTGTGTAATCCAGGGGTCCTTTTAGGAAGGAAATAAGAGAGTCAGAAAAGGTGATGTGAAGAGGGAAGGAGAAAGATGAAGATAGGTAAATAAATGCTCAACTGTTGGCTTTGACGATGGAAGTTGGAGTCATTGAGCCAAGGAATGCAGACAGCTTGTAGAAGCTAGCAAATTCTTCCCTAGAGTCTTCAGAAAGAATGCAGGCTTGTTGACGCATTTTAGACTGCCAGAACTGTAAGAGAATACATTTTTGTGTTTTAAGCTACTAAGCTTGTGATATTTTGTTACAGAAATAGAATAAAACTAACATATTGCTCCTGGAGACTTTTGTTGAATATTATGTGTGTATAGGGTGAGAGTATGTGAGGGAAAGAATGCTACCAGGGAGTCCGTTAGCTGAACGATTCCTAAAGCTAACACTGGTCTGGAGAACGTTTGAGTTCGAATAAACTGTAATAAAGAGACCTGGTTGAAAACCTTCGTAAGTAGAGATCTTGCAATGGTCACATCTTAGGGCGGCACTGAAATTAGCTATAGAGTAAAACCTGCTGTAGGCCTGCCCTGTAATAGATAAAAAAAGCATCAAAAAGCTGGAAACTTCGTGTTTAAAAATGACATTGGTTTAATCTAAATTTATTGAAACTCCACAAACACATGAGCTGTTGTTAACGTTTTACAAGTAAGTGTCTTCAGGAAAAGAAAATGTTCATGGACGCGTGAACCGTACAGCTTAAAGTAGGTAAGATGTCTCATGTGTAGCTTTGTTTCTTAAAGGGAAGTGGTTTCCCATAAAGTATCTTTTAAGTTTTTCATGATAACAGGTTCTAATTCAGCCTATTCCCTTTTATATCTCCATGCAAATTATTTCCTTAAGGATAAGGTGCCATCTTCAAATTCAGCTGTTGATTAGAAAGAAACATCCACTTAATCATTCCAGCAGAGAAAGATTAAAGGTACACAGCTAGGATTGCAGTGAAGTGTTTTTGTGACTTTGTTGCACATTAGAATTACCTACAGAATTTTAAAACTCCCAATACCCATCTGTCATGCCCCATAGCCCTTCATCTTTTAGAGTGAGACCCAGGTATCCACAGGTGATTAAAGTGTACAGCCAAGCTTGAGAACAGGTAACACACAAGAGGTTGATTCATAATAGATGTGAATGGATACCTGGGATTTTAGTTCATTTTAAGTGTAGCAGATAAAAATGTCACTTAAGTTTTAAATATCCATCTTAAATTATTGTTCTTAGTGCTTTTTCCTCAGCTGCTTGCAAGAAGTAACTGTGTCTGTGTGATTTAGAACGTTTGTCTCTTTTATGTCTTGACAGTATGTAGTACTACTTTATGGGTTGGTCAGGTGGATAAGAAGGCAACCCAGCAAGATTTAACCAATCTGTTTGAAGAGTTTGGACAAATTGAATCCATTAATGTAAGTATCACTTCTTATACAATAGTTTATATAGAGGATTTTCACGCATACAAAGACTCACTTTGGTTCGTAATTAGCCCAGTAGTGTCCTTTTTAATATTGCACATCTTTACAAAGATTATTTGACTTTAATCATTTCGTGTTTATTTCTGCTGCTTTGTTTACCTCAATTAATTTTGCCTACGTAGTGGAATTCTAACAAAATATTCTTAGGGGTTTTATAGCAGTATAGCACTTGGTTCCTAAAGTCATCAGATGTTTGGGTTAGCAGGAGCCCTATGTGTGACCTAGTTTAATTCCTTTTCTTTTCTTTTTTTAAATAATGAAAATGAGGAAACCTGAGTCCCAGAATTGTAATCACCTGCACATGAGCACATAGCTAGTACTGGAGACACAGTTGGACTTGGGGACCCAATCTTTTGCCAGTCCACTCCCCTTTCCCCATCTCCCTCTGAGGCAAGAAAATCTGTGTGGCCACTGCATCTCCAGTAACTTGACCGTAACTCACTCCTCAACTCGATTCTTGCAGTGCTTTGGCCCCACCCAGTCTCCCTTCTTTGAGTATTTGCTTCTTCCTAGAGGTCTGTTGTGTTTCCCTGGGGCTAAAACTAAGTAATGGAATGTTTTATATTTATTTGCTTGTTTAAGGAGCTTTCTGATTCATTAGCCTTCTGATTTTATTCACTGTTCTACTTTTATGTCTGTTTGAACCTTTTATCATTATTTACCGGGAAATTGGCTGATTTTCCTTTCTAGTCTTAGATCCCAACATTTTTTAAATGGCCAAATTTGACTTTTCCACATTAGTAACAGCACTCTTCATATGAATTGACCATTTCATATACTACTTTCGACTATATATGATCTGTTTGGAATCTCACAAGAAGCTGGTTAAGTAATTCCCATGTTGTTATTTTACCAGTGAGGAATCTAAGTGATTCGCCTGAGTTGCACAGACAATAAATAGATGATTGATTGATGTTTCAACTTAGGAGTTTCATATTCCTCTTTCTACACCATGAGAATGTTATAGGCATTTCTTAATCTTTTGTCTTTTTAAATTTCACCTGTCAAAACATGACTGTCATAGCCCTTCCTTGATCATATAGCCTCTGATTTTGTGTCTGATTTTCTCTTAGCCGAGATATCAGAAATGTATTGACATTTGAAAAAATAGGGATGTGCAGGATCAGTGTCTTAGGTTCTTATCACGGTGTCCCAACTTAAACAGGTGATTCTAATGCAGAGTCAGGAATCATTGCTCTGAATAGATCGTGAATCGAAGTAGCATTTGGATTGTCATAATACTTGCGACATTTGTAGTCTTTCTTGTTCCACACTCATTTGGGCATTAGTTTGCCTTGTCTCTTCCCCTCTTCTTTATTGCCTTTTTTTTTTTTTTAACATTTTTATTTATTTTTGAAGAGAGAGAGAGAGAGAGAGAGAGAGCGCGAGCGAGCTCGCGTGCGAGTGGGGGAGGGTCAGAAAGAAATGGAGACACAGAATCCAAAGCAGGCTCCAGGCTCTGAGCTGTCAACAGAGAGCCCAACATGGGACTCAAACCCACGAACTGAGAAATTATGACCTGAGCAAAACTTGGATGCTTAACCTGCTGAGCCACCCAAGGCGCCCCTGTATTACCTTTACAGAGCATACTGCTTATAAACAGTAGGCACCGAGTTATTTTGTGAACTGGAATATATTGAATGGCTAGTGATAAAATCCAGGATTTGAAAATTTGGTGAAAAATTTATAAACCTTTCACTTGGTTTTGAGAGAGTTTGAGAACTGAGTAGAAAGTCTGTTAGATTTATCATATCACTTAGTGAAGTTGAAGAAAATTTTTCAGTGCATTGATAAAAGTGTTGGATCTATATTGTAAAAGATGAAGAAATTTGTAAGGGGTTAGATAGACTTCTCTTTTGAGAAGTTTGGGATTGAAGTTTGGAAAGTAGCTTGAAGTGAACTCTGATTGAAAGTGTAAACACTTAAGGCTATTTTCTTATTCTGGTAAAGCCTTTATCCAGAAGCAGTTGGACAAAATGAAGTTTTATACAATTGAAAAACTTTAGTTTTATCATTTGTTGTAGATTATAGATTTTATATTAAGGACAAGATACTTCCCTAAACAAAAATCTTTCTCACATTACTAGGTGTAACACGTGGAAAAATTGAAGTACTATACATAAATTCTGTGCTTTCAAATATGTTGGCCATACAATATTATTTTCTTTTTACCTGGTGGTGTATCCATATCTTTTTTCTTTATTGTGCATTAGAAAAACTTTAATTGACATGTGATAATCAAGATTTTGCTTATGTTATGGCTTAGAGTGCAACCCAAATAAGTTTTGAATTTTTTTTAAACTAAGTAATTAGTTGTACATGGATTGTACCAGTAAACAGCCATAGGAAGAGAAGGGAAAACCATTCAGTATTAGTAATGATTTGTTTCATTAAAACCATAAAATAATGCCAGAATGAATTGCCTTACTTACACCTTATCTAAAGAAAAAATTTTTCTTAATAGATGATTCCTCCCAGGGGCTGTGCGTATGTCTGCATGGTTCACCGACAAGATGCTTTCCGGGCTCTTCAGAAACTTAGTTCTGGATCATATAAAATTGGGTCCAAGGTCATTAAGGTAAGATTGGAGAGGAGGGACCCATGCTCTTGTTTTATTGAATTATTAGAATGTATATTAGAATTATATATTTGATCCATCTTCATTTTTTGATGTTACGGGAAAACCTCTAGGAAACTTTATTATTTCAGTGTTGTTGGGTTATCAAATTGGATATAGGTAAAACAATGACTAAAACTTTTAGTCCAGTGATTCTTTGAAATCACACTTGTAGTTCTCTTAGTCACCCAGGGCACCATTTTATGAGCAGAATTTTTTCTTTTTTTCTTTTTTATTTTTTATTTTATTTTTTAACGTTTATTTATTTTTGAGACAGAGACAGAGCATGAATGGGGGAGGGTCAGAGAGAGGGAGACACAGAATCTGAAACAGGCTCCAGGCTCTGAGCTGTCAGCACAGAGCCCAACGCGGGGCTCGAACTCACGGACCGTGAGATCATGACCCGAGCCGAAGTCGGACGCCCAACTGACTGAGCTACCCAGGCGCCCCAGAACTTTTTCATTTTTTATAAGGCAGGCTGCCTGCCTGCCTGCCTTCCTTCCTTCCTTCCTTCCTTCCTTCCTTCCTTCCTTCCTTCATTTTATTTTATTTTTAAATACTCTCCACATCTAAAGTAATCTCCACACCCAACATGGGACTCAAGCCTACAACCCTAACATCAAGAGTTACACACACCACCGACTGAGCCAGCCAGGCGCCCCAACAAGTTTATCTTTTATTCACTTCTCCCTCCCAGTGCTTCCTAATCATACTTCTTAATCATATTATTACTTTCTCCTTTTTCACATCTTGTGTTATACATCAAAGGCCACTGTGAAGGACTTACATGTTTTGTTTCCCTCTGCCTTTAAACTGTTAATTGTGTATTTTTCTGTGACTAACATTTTATTTCTGCTACTTGGAGATAATTTATTCCATCAGGTTCTGCAACTGAGTTAAAAACTTTAAGATATCTACTTTCAGGGTTATTATGCCCATGCTTTGTCATTTCATGGCAGTGAGTTTCTTTATGTAAACTAAATTGTCTCCTTTCCTGGACTACCAAGATTTTATTTAAATTATTCTAACTATTCTGATTATTGCTAATGTAGGTTGACATTTTTATGGTGAAAAGTAGATTTGATTGTTTCTGGAAATGTGATTTTTATTTTATTTATTTTATTTTTTTTTATTGAAAAAAAAATTTTTTTTTAACGTTTATTTATTTTTGAGACAGAGAGAGACAGAGCATGAACAGGGGAGGGTCAGAGAGAGGGAGACACAGAGTCCGAAACAGGCTCCAGGCTCCGAGCTGTCAGCACAGAGCCCGACGCGGGGCTCGAACTCATGGACTGTGAGATCATGACCTGAGCCGAAGTCGGACGCTTAACCGACCAAGCCACCTAGGCGCCCCTGGAAATGTGATTTTTTAAAGTGTTAGTAAGAAGTGGAATAAATCCCACGTTAGAAATACCATTGCTTTCTAGTGTAGGCTTTATTTTAAAAACAAACAAAAAAACAGGACATACATGGAAAAACTTTGGCTACTATTATTTTTCTAGCATCCAGTGAGGCTTTGCTCTCCAACTAATTTTATTCACATAGTTTACATACAGTTTTGAACATTTTACCTTGTCTTTACAGTATACCTGAGCTTTCTTTTTTTCTCTTCATTCCTGATAGATTGCTTGGGCTTTAAACAAAGGTGTAAAAACAGAATATAAACAATTTTGGGATGTGGATCTTGGAGTTACATACATACCATGGGAAAAAGTTAAAGTGGATGACTTGGAAGGTTTTGCAGAAGGAGGCATGATTGACCAGGAAACTGTAAATACTGGTAAGAACATTAAGGGTAGTTTTATTGTTTAACAAAAAGTGTGCTTAAAAGGTTGTAATTGATTAGAGTTTGGATCATAAGGGAACTGTGTATTTCCTGGATACTGCCCTCCCCAGAAGGAAAAGACAATGGAAACACTGCCTTTTCCAATGTATATGCTTAATAGGTCTTATTTCATAAGTGTCTGAGTATTGTGTTTTAGAAATCTATAAATGTAGTATTTTTCTTGTATGTCTTTTAAATTTGCTCTTTTAGAAACTAAATATTTCAATTCCTTGCATTTAAATAAGAACTGGGGACTTAAGATCTTTCTTTGAAAAACTTCCTAGATTATTTTGATTAGTATCCATGTTGAGAATGACAGAAATAGAATGTTTAAAGAGCTGTAGTTCTGATGTATGTACTTCTAGAATGCTTATAACTAAATGATCATCTCGCCTATTTTTTTTTCCAATTTGTGTTTTTATTTTTAAAAATACCAGTTATAAATCCACAAAATGATTAGCATTTGTAACCAGTAAGAAATCTTAAAATGGATACTTGAGAAAGTAATTGAAATGTGGTATATGTAGCTTTTATTTCTTCACGTCTTAGCTCTTTTACCAAAATAAGCTAATTTTCAGGGTATTTTCATTTTCAGGCCAATGCACATATTTTCTAAGCGCTTTTTTTTTTCTTGTCAGTCTTTTTTTTTTTTTCTTGATGGATATTCCTCCAAAACATTCATTCATTCAGTAAATATTTTAGTTTCTATTGTGTGCCAACCGTGATTTTAGGAACTGAGATTATAGTAGTGAGACAGACAAAAATCCTTCCTCTGATTGCATGCACATTGTAGTACAGGGGATGACAGCCTGTAGGCCATAGGTCAAATCCTGCTGGCCAGCTATTCTGTAAAAGTTTATTGAAATACAGCTGCACTCACTTACATTTACTTCCTTTATATGACTTTTTTTTTCAACAGCAGCTGAGTAGTTGCAACAGAGAATGTATGGTCCACAAAGTCTAAAATACTGTAGGGAAAGTTTGCCAACCCATGTTCTAGTGAAAAGAAACATACAATAAAATAGGTAAACTATATAGTATTTCTATGTTGATAAGTTCTAAGAAGAAAAAGCAGGGAACAGGGAGGGATATATAAACAGTATTGGTGTGGAGCAATGCAGTTTTACATAGTTGAGGAAGATCTAATGGAGAGAGTGATGTTTGAAGGAGTAAGATGTGGAGCTCTCTGGAGAGAATGCATTCTATACAGAAGGAACAGTAAGTGCAAAGTCTCTTCAAAAATTATAAGACACCAGCATGGTTTGAGCAAAGTTAGTGACAAATGAGTAGGAGGTGAAGTCGGAGAGGTGTACAGAGAGACGCAGTCATATAAAGTCTTATTAGTCATCATAATGACTTTGATCTTTATTCTGAAGGAGATGGAGAAGCACTGGAGGAATGACGAGAGCTTCTTTGCTTTATTTTTGCGCAACTATATTTTTAGAAAGATTTTCCTTAATTTTTTTTTAACATTTATTTATTTTTGAAAGACAGAGCATGAGCAGGGGAGGGGTAGAGAGAGAGAGAGGGAGAGACAGAATCCAAAGCAGACTCCAGGCTCTGAGCTGTCGGCACAGAGCCCGACGCGGGGCTCAAACCCATGAACCGCGAGATCATGACCTGTGCCGAAGTCAGATGTTTAACCAGCTGAGCCACCCAGGCACCCCTGAAAGATTTTTCTTTATTGGGTTAATAATACCTTCCTTGTTGGTCTCCCCTTGTATCTTGTGACACAATATAGAATAAGATTGGTTCCTCTTATATCAGATAGTCTTTGAGGTCTGTATCTATTATGTCCTTTCTAAGTGGTCTCTCTAGACTAAATATTTTAGTGTCTTTCGTTTCTGTCGTGTGTCATACTGCTTTGGATTCCTTGGTGTTCTCATCAGATTTATCTGGGAAAACCTAGGTTGGCCCTTATAGTTGTGGACACATCTTAAAGATGTGCCAAGGTACATGGAGGACTTAGAGATGAAGTAAATGTATACACAGAAATAAAATGAAAATTTTGCACCTACACAGAGGAATCAATTTCAAATATTTTGTTTAGAGTGGGAAACTGTGAAAAGCTCAGAACCTGTTAAAGAGACGGTCCAGACAACTCAGAGCCCAACTCCAGTTGAAAAGGAGACAGTGGTCACAACCCAGGCAGAGGTTTTTCCTCCACCTGTTGCTATGTTACAGGTTAGTGCTGGATGTTTCTGTTATTATTAATGTGTTGTCTTACATTTCTGTTTTTACTCATGCATTTACTTTATAAAACTTGGAAGAAATTGTCCAAAATAAAATAAATAGCAGTTTAGTCCCAACAGTTTTTGGAAAAGAAATTATTTTTAGAAATGGTGGCCTATATATTTAAATGTTCATTTATGACATGCTGTTGCCTGCTTCTATGACATTCACTGTTCTAGGCACCCAGGATAAGGATACATCAGTGGGGAAAAAGCACACAAGTCCCTGCCTTTATGCAGCTTTGGTTTTCAGTAGGAGAGACAGAAAATGCAAGATGAGTGGGTTTGTGAGATATTATAGAAGGAAAAGGGAGAGAGTATAAGGATTGTACCTGTCCAGGTACAGGTGCTTATCATTTTAAGTGGTCAGAGTAGATTTAATTGAGAATGTGGCAACAGTTGCTGAGGGAATTAACCATGTGGCTACCTGAGGAAGAGCATTCCAGGCAAAAGGAACAGCCAGTGAAAGGCTCTAGGCCAGGAGTGTGCTTGGTGCTTTCCAAGAATAGTAAGTAGGCTAGAGTGAAGTGAATGAGGGGCAGCTTAGCAGGAGTGTGATCTCTGATAGGACTTTGGTTTTCGCTCTGAGATGGGGTGCTGTTGCAGAATTTTGAAGAAAGGAGTGACTTCATCTGGCTTTAAAGGTTTTAAAAGATCTGGTTTTAAAGGATTGTACTGGCTATTATTCTGAGAATAGACTAGTGGGCATTAGTAAAAGCAGGGAGACCAGTGAAGAGACCGTTGGAGCAATTGAGATGAGAGCAGATGGTGACTCATGGACTGTTGGTAGTGCAGGGAATCAGAAGTGCTCAGATAATCGGGGTATAGTGATGGTGTGTTGAGTGGGACTTCATGGCATGATTAGATTGGAGTTGTGAGAAAGAGAAGAGGCAAGGTTTTTGGTTTGCAAAATTGGAAAGATGAAATTATCATTATCTGAGAAGGGGCAGGACAATGAGTTCAGTTTTGTGCATGTGAAGTTTGGAGTCTTTCAGACAACGAAGTTGAGATGTTGAATAGACCACTGAGAAATGTGAAATTTAGGAAAGGGGTACACCCATGGTACAAGTAAATATTTGCGAATTATTGTACCTAGGATGAGTATAAAATATTTATGATAGGAGTAGAAAATTAAGAGAAATTCAAGCCATTTTGAAACTGTTACTGACAGGTTTCCTAATGGTTAGGTTGCTTACCATATGTAGGTATTATAAACTTAGTGGGGGATGGCAGCTGAAAACTGATCACGATATTCGCTCTTCAGGTCGGTGCCCATTTCTGTACATCACTTGAATGTAAAATAGATTTCAGCCTCTATGTATACTATCTGTTGACAATACTGCCTTGCTGTTACTTTAAGTTAGGGTCACTTACAAGTGTGCAAAAAGGAAAATAACAAGACGACTTAATACAGTGGTTTTTGTTACCTCCTTAGAAAGAAATAGAAATAAGTTACTTCTAGTTGTTCGAAGATGTATTCATTGCAGATGGATAGAATAATTTATGGGCTTTTTATTTTCTATTCACAAAAGATTCCAGTGGCGCCAGCTGTGCCTACAGTTAGTTTAGTTCCACCAGCATTTCCGGTCTCCATGCCGGTTCCTCCTCCTGGATTCAGTCCAATCCCTCCACCTCCTTTTCTGCGAGCGAGTTTTAACCCTTCACAACCACCTCCTGGTAAGGACTTTTCATCTTCTGTGTACTCTCCTTAGAATATCATTTAAATTGTTATTTTTCCATGTTAAAATGCTATATAGAGCATCAGTTCTCAAGCCTTAGCATACGTAGGGGTCCCTCAGAGAGCATGTTAAAGTAGAGTCCTGGGCCTGGCCTCCTTTTGCTTCCCCAAGTCTGAGGTGGGGCAAGACACTTGCATTTCTAACAAGTTCCAGGTGATGCACGTGGTTGGAGGACCACACTTTAAGAAGCACAGATGAGAAAAAAATGGAATCCTTTAAAAGCATTGAAGTACTCTTAAAATAACTTAAAGTTTATGTTGAATTTTTTGTATCAGAATTGTCTATAGTTACCACTCATACATCAGGAAGTATGTATTAATGTATATAGATGGTTATTCCTAAAAATCATTAGGTTTTCATTTTGACATTAGAAATGATAATGTATCTTAAAATGCTAATTGAATTTGTAATACTTTTTTTGACCTAATCTTTGATAAAAGTTTGTTGAATCAACATTTCTAGTTTAGAAACTATAGATTACTTGAGACTCGTCAATTAAATATAAATAATAGCTTGTATAGCTTAGAGATAGAGTTTTTAGTATTAGCCCATGGGAGGTTAGAAGAATGAGAGGAAAGCACAAAGGATTAAATGATATATATTATTTTTCAAAAAGCTGTTTTTATCTTTCTTTGAACTTCATGGATTTGCATATTGTAAGAAAAGAAGTACTTTGATTTCTATAATTTAAGTTCTTAGCCATTGTACAGAATTCCTAAAACTGTCAACAAGGCCAAAAATAAATTCATTGGCTGAGAATGGTTGTAATTTATTTGCTATGTAACATAAAATTTTCACATTATAATTAAATACATTATTTGAAATTAATGCGGGTTTTATAAGTATTTTATCTTTTTATATTTTAAAGATTGGAAGATTACTCTTGCCAGTTATTTTCTGTCTTTGAAATCTGAATTAAAACTTTTTTTCAGGGGCAGCTGGGTGGCTCATTTGGTTAAGCATCCAACTTCGGCTCAGGTCATGATCTTACAGTTTGTGGGTTCGAGCCCTTGCATTGGGCTCTGTCCTGACAGCTCAGAGCCTGGAGCCTGCTTCAGATTCTGTGTCTCCCTCTCTCTCTGTCCCTCCCCCTCTTGTGCTCTGTCTCTGTCAAAAATAAACATTAAAAAATTTGTTTAAAAAAATTTTTTTTTTCAGAAGATAATTTTCAATGATTAACTCATATCATCACATAGACTTTGTAGTATCATTGTCTAGCATTTATTTGTTGATAGTCACAGTATTTTTAGCCACCTTTTCTTTTAATGTTTATTGAATTTGAGAGAGCATGCTCAAGAGCAGGGGAGGGGCACAGAGAGAGAGAGGTTGGGAATCTCAAGCGGGCTCTGCGCTGTCAGCTCAGGGCCTGATATGGAGCTTAATCTCCTGAGCCATGAATCAGATCACCTGAACTGAAAACAAGAGTCAGACACTAGCTAACCCAGGCACCCCTTTAGCCACTGTTTTTTTAATTGAATTTAATGATAGCTCTGTATTTTTTAAAAAATGTTTTGGAATGTTTATTTATTTTTGAGAGAGAGAGACAGAGTGCAAGCAGGGGAGGGGCAGAGAGAGAAGACAATAGGCCTCAGGCTCTGAGCTGTCATGTCAGAACACAGTCCGACATGGGGCTCAAACTCACAAATGGCGAGATCATGACCTGAGCCGAAGCTGGACGCTTAACCAACTGAGCCACCCAGGTGCCGCTGGTAGTTCTATATTTTAACAATGCAAGGAAACAGATTTATTGTTTGATCATTTGACATTTAAATTTATTAAAAGTCAATATTTAAGTTGAAGATTTATTTCAATGCTCAAAGCATAATATAGTAACATCCAAGGTTATTAGAATAATTTGATCTAGCAGATAAACAGCATATATAGCAAAGAAATGCAGCAGCACATTTTTTACAAATAACATTATTGCATATAGTATTATCAGCAGCTTGAAATACAATATTTAGGGGCACCTGGGTGGCTCAGTCGGTTAAGCGGCCGACTTCGGCTCAGGTCATGATTTCGCGGTCCATGAGTTCGAGCCCCGCATCGGGCTCTGTGCTGACAGCTCAGAGCCTGGAGCCTGTTTCAGATTCTCTGCTCCCTCTCTCTGACCTTCCCCCGTTCATGCTCTGTCTCTCTCTTGTCTCAAAAATAAATAAACGTTAAAAATTAAAAAAAAAAAAAAAAAAGGAAATACAGTATTTAATTTCCCATGCAGTTATTCTAAAATACAAAACAGGTTGTCTGGCTTCTGTTAATTTTGATTGTACAGCATCATAGAGAGTGCCATAGGACTTCCACAAATGAGCAAATAAATAGGAAGTGATAGTGATAAGAATTTCTGTTCCTAGCTTATTAAGGATCAAATATAAGACAGTGTTTATAAAAGTGATTTTTTAAATGGAAAATATATTCACAAATGAAAGGTCATAGTAGTGGAAAGCTGTTTTAAGAATGTAGAATTTCATGTATAGCTGTTGAAATCTTTGAGTTAAAAGAAGTAAGTCTTCTTTTATTTCTGGTCCTTTTTTCCCTTGTAGGTTTCATGCCACCTCCAGTTCCACCACCTGTTGTACCGCCACCTGCTATTCCACCAGTAGTACCAACATGTGAGTTTCCTACTTTGAGACTTTTCTTTATTCATGGTAGTGTTAACCTGTTGGTTCTCATTCTTGTGAATTATAAATTTTTTTATGAAAGTTTTAATTTTTTATTTATTTTAATAAAGCATAGTTTTTGAAACGTTCATTTATTTACTTCCAGAGAGAGAGAAAGAGTGTGCACAAGCAGATGGGGGGCAAAGAGAAAGGCAGAAAGAGAATCCCAAGCAGGCTCCACACTGTCAGCACAGAGCCCCATGTGGGCTGAGATTATCAGCTGAGCTGAAACCAAGAGTTGGACATTTAGCCAACCAACTGAGTCACCCAGGCCACCCCTATTATGAAAGTTTTTAGAAAAATACTTTTTTTTTGCTAAATGATTTCCAAAAAACTAACATTATTATATGATAGTCATTCCATATTCAGATTTGCTCTGTTGTCTCAAAATGTCACTTAGAACTGGTTTGTTTTAGTTGAAATTCAGAGAAGAGGCCCCAGATCACATTTGTGTGATTTTTGTTTTGTGTATTAAATATCTCAATCTAGAGGAGTCCTGCTTAGACTTTCCTTTCTTTTTTAATCTTGATTTGCTGAAGAAACACTTCACTTCTCTATGCAAGATCCCAAACAGTGGATTTGACTTTTCCTTCTTTGTGGTATTGAATTTGTTCCTGCATCTTCTGGATTTTTCTGTACATAGGAAGTTTTTTAGCACCAAAGGTTTGCCAAGGATCTGCTCCAACATTTTTAGCAACAATATTTACCTGGTGGAGTGTTATATAGACTTGATATTATATCACATCAGGAGCCATGCAATTTCTTTTTTTGTTTTTGTTTTTTTGCCATTCAGTTTCTTCTTATCCCACTTCCAATGATTTTAAGATGGATCAGAGCATTCAGAAAATGGAACCTGATCATTAAAATCCCTTCCAATATTCATCTGATCTTTTCATCCACTGATTATTATTGCTTTCTAATCTATTTTCCATTGTTTGCAAAGTGGTAATCTTTTGAAGTTTGTAAGTTTTCTACATTTCTTACCTAGAATTTTTTACTAAAGAAATCTTTCTCGTACCAGCTGGTAGTAGTTACTTATCTTGAGGTACAGTTGTATGGGAGAACTGTGGTAGATGCTAAGTTCTTGCCCCTAAGTGCCATTTTTCAGCACAAGTTTAGTTCTGTGGGCATTTCTAGTGATACCCAGTGACTGAAGCGGGGAGAAGAGGCTTTCTCTTACTTCTTCTCTTTCTGTACCTTTCCCTTTCACTTCTTTCTCCTTCAGTTTCTGTAATGTTTGTGGATTAATAGACTTTTACTTTAGAGCAGTTGCACTCATTTTTCATTTTGAAGTTCAATTTGTTTTATCTTTAGTGAGTAAGAGACCTTTCATGTTGCCTTTTTATCCTTTTGAGACGACTACATGAGTTTTGGAGAACTTCTTAGCTTTCTGGCCCATTACTGGTTCAAAGGATTTTATTGTAAAGGGAGTTTATATGATAGAGAACTTACCTGTAACCCACTTCCCTTATATTTATAACTTCTTTTCTCTCCTTTAGTGTTCAAACAGGATTAGGATCCTTCTTTTTTATTGTTGGTTAATTAGGAAGCATTGTTTATTTTTTCAAAAGATTAGACAAGTATTTAGAAGCCGTTTTTGAATTCAGCATTCAGAGACTCATCCTAGAGCTTACCTCCCCCAGTCATTTCCTTAGCTTATTCATTTTAGAAAATCTGGGATCAGTTTAATGGAGAAGGAGAAATATAGCCATGTGCCAGGTACTGTCCTCATTGTTCATACTGTACTGTTTAATTCTCATAATTCCTACACATGATTGTAGGTGATTTTGTTGCTATTTTATAGCTCTCTTATGTGCTAGCAGTTTGTCCAGATAAGCTAGAGTCAAAATGTGAGGATAAAACAGTTCTTAAAATTCCCAAATAAATGATGTAATGGTGTTGTGACATAAATTGGACTAAAAATTCTGATGGCTTAGTCGTGACTTTATATTCCTCTAGTTCTGGTTTTTTTAAAGATATAAATGACATATACACTTAACAGAGTTTTCTACTCATTCTTTAAAATGGAATGTTGGGGCGCCTGGGTGGCTCAGTCGGTTCAGCGTCCGACTTCAGCTCAGGTCATGATCTCGCGGTTCGTGAGTTCAAGCCCCGCGTCAGGCTCTGTGCTGATGGCTCAGAGCCTGGAGCCTGTTTCAGATTCTGTGTCTCCCTCTCATTCTGACCCTCCCCCATTCATGCTCTGTCTCTCTCAGTCTCAAAAATAAATAAACGTTAAAAAAAAATTTTAAAAAATGAAAATAAAATGGTATGTTCATGGGGGCTCTGGGGTGGCTAAGTCGGTTGAGTGTCCAACTCCAGCTCAGGTCATGATCTCATGGTTCATGGGTTCGAGTCCCGCCCGCCCCCCCCCCCCCCCCCCCCCGCCGTCGGGCTCTGTGCTAATAGCCCAGAGCCTGAAGCCTGCTTCTGATTCTGTGTCTCCTTCTGTCTGTTTCTCTCTCTCTCCCCCCCCTCCCCATATGCCCTTAGTGTCTCTCTCTCTCTCAAAATAAAAATAAACATTAAAAAATTTTTTTGGAAAAAAATTTTTAAAACATGGAATGTTCATACCTTTTTATTTGTAGTCCACATTACCACTTATATGATGGGTTTCTAACCTCATTTGATAAAAGTAGAGAATGTAAGGGCATTAGTACATTATAATTTCAGGGGGTTTGAGCAGATTCATATTGTTGTGTGTATTTGTCATTCTGCATGAATCATTTCTGTATATTCAGAAATTCATGTACTGACATTCTTGGAAATTATGATTTTTTTTGTATTACTTCTAAAGTACTGGTCCATATTTTACTAAACACTTTAAAATATTTCCAAAAATTGTTTTCCCTGATTAAAATAAAGTAAAACTTTCTAAATGTAACTTAGCCTCTTCATGATGACTGATTTGTCATTTTGAGCATCAATTATTATATAATGTGCTAGGTAATAAAGAGATGCCATAAAATGAAACAGACAAGCTGTGAGAAGTTAGTTTTCATTATAAATAAAATAGAGGGACCAGAAGAGCATTCAGTATGTCACAGTAACTGAGTAGTTTTACCAAACTGGGGAGAGAGGAGAGGAAGTCATTGAAAACTTTGGCAAGGGCAGTGTTGGTCATAGTTAATATTTTAACTTAACACATGATTTGCTTGCCTAATTAAATCTGAAATATATTTTCTCGCTCTTTAAACAGCTTTAGTGCAGCCGCCATTATCCATGACTCCAGAAACCGTGAAAGATGTTGGATTTGGTAGTCTTGTTTTACCGGGTGGTTCTGTTGCCAGCAATCTTGCTACTTCTGCTCTGCCAGCTGGAAATGTTTTTAATCCTCCAACTAAACAAGCAGAGCCTGAAGAAAAAGTACCTCATCTTATAGACCACCAGATTCCTTCTGCTGAAAACACCAGATCAGGTAAAACAAACAGATTCCCCAGAAATACAAATTAAATCATAAGCACTACTCCTCTACATTGGTGTTTAATTCTGAGATGCGTTGCACATTTGTACCCAGTTCAGTGCACCAGTATTGAAGTGTTGCAATGTTTCAAAAGAGATCACTATCTCCTAAAATTTCTGTTAGAAAAAGTTGGCATTCTGTTCGGGATAGTGTAGATTTTGGCACGTTTAAGACCTTTCCCTTCCTTTTTTTTTTGGCCTATTGGGACTGCATCAATGTGCTGTTATCAAAATACAGTTTCACAGAATATGTATCCTTAGAGAAAGATTAGAACAAGCAGAGATTAGGTATAAATAACTTACTTCTTCCGGTATTTTTCAGCCAGGTCTAAAAGAGAAATACGATATTTCAAAGTAGCCAGTCCTTTTATGGCAGCACTGTTAGTATATTAAAATTTGTTTGTGCTTTAGAAAGACTTTTGTTAAAGGTGGAGAATTACTACAATACCTGACATTTTTTTTAAACTTTAAATGTTTTGGGGCGCCTGGGTGGCTCAGTTGGTTGAGCGTCTGACTTCTGCTCAGGTCAAGATCTCACTGCTCATGAGTTCGAGCCCCACGTCGGTCTCTGTGCTGACAGCTCAGAGCCTGGAGCCTGCTTCAGGTTCTGTGTCTCCCTTTCTCTCTCTGCCCCTCTCCCACTCATGCTCTCTCTCTCTGTCTCTCAAAAATAAACAAACATTAAAAAAAAAACAAAACCCACCTTTAAATGTTTTATGTAAAGATCTTAGGTAACACCCCACTTATGTCTTAATATTTAAATTTCACTATGCATAGTAATTTTAGCTTTAAGTTTAGTTTAGTATCTAGTGCATCTTGATTGTTGGGGGATATAAGCAGCTAACTCTAGACTAACTACTGGGAAATTAAAGCATTAGTAACTATAAATATAGTTTCCTTTTACATGAATGATTTTTATGTGTGTTATTTTTCCTTTTTCTGTTTTAGTGATTCCAAATGATATTTCCAGTAGCTCTGCACTTTTAGGAGGACAGCCACCAAATGTGACAAGCAATTCTGGAATTTTGGGAGTCCAAAGACCAAATGTGTCGAGTAATTCTGAAATGATTGGAGTCCGGCCATCTAATGTTTCCAGTAGTGCTGGGATTATTGGACCCCAGCCACCAAATATTCTAAATAACTCTGGAATTTTGGGACTACAGCCACCAACTGTGTCAAGTAGTTCTGGACTTTTGGGAGTGCTACCCCCAAATATTCCTAATAATTCGGGACTAATAGGAGTACAGCCGCCAAATGTTCCAAACACTGCTGGACTTTTGGGAACACAGCCACCAGCCGGGCCTCAAAACTTACCCCCTTTAAATCTCCCTGGTCAAAGGATGCCTGCAATGCCAATGTTAGACATTCGTCCGGGACTAATACCACAGACACCTGGACCAAGATTCCCTTTAATACAGCCTGGAATCCCACCCCAGCGGGGAATCCCTCCCCCGTCGGTACTTGATTCAGCTCTTCATCCACCACCCCGTGGTCCGTTTCCTCCAGGAGATATTTTTAGTCAGCCAGAAAGACCTTTTCTGGTTCCTGGAAGACAAAGTGTAGACAATGTTACTAATCCAGAGAAAAGGATACCACTCGGGAATGATAACATTCAACAGGAAGGAGATAGAGATTACCGGTTTCCTCCCATGGAAGCCAGGGAAAGCATTAGTAGACCTCCCCCGGTGGATGTTAGGGATGTGGTTGGACGGCCTATAGATCCAAGAGAAGGTCCTGGAAGGCCTCCGTTAGATGGTAGGGATCATTTTGGAAGACCTCCTGTCGATATTAGAGAGAATCTTGTGAGGCCAGGCATAGATCATCTTGGTCGAAGAGACCACTTTGGCTTTAATCCAGAGAAGCCCTGGGGGCACAGAGATTTTGATGAGAGAGAACATCGGGTTCTGCCTGTCTATGGTGGTCCAAAAGGCTTACATGAAGAAAGAGGTCGATTTCGGTCTGGAAGTTATCGATTTGATCCTAGAAGTGGTCCTTGGAACAGAGGATTTGGACAAGAAGTTCACAGAGATTTTGATGACCGCAGAAGACCCTGGGAGAGGCAAAGGGATAGGGATGACAGAGATTTTGATTTCTGCAGAGAAATTAATGGAAACCGTCTTGGACGAGATAGAATTCAAAACACCTGGGTCCCCCCTCCTCATGCTCGGGTTTTTGATTTTTTTGAAGGGGCCACTTCTCAACGAAAAGGTGATAACGTGCCTCAGGTTAACGGTGAAAATACTGAGAGACATGCCCAACCACCGCCTTTACCAGTACAGAATGATCCTGAACTTTATGAAAAACTGACATCTTCAAGTGAAATAAACAAGGAGAAGAGTGACACAGTTGCTGATATAGAAAGTGAACCAGTGGTAGAAAGCACAGAAACTGAGGGGACATAATCATCACTCAGTAGGTAAAAGATACCTTTTGTAAAGTTGTCATCTCTCTGTAATAGATTAATGGCTGACTGGACCATAGTTGTTCACTTTTGTCTGCCAGAATTAAGTTAATCTGATGTTCATGTTCACCTTTCTCTTAAAATAATTGTACAACTGACTTGTATAGACATTGTTCTTAATATGAACATGGTAGGTAAACATTTTTTATTTTTCTGATAAAATATAAATGTTGCCCCCAGATTCTTTTAACTTCAAGGAAATGAATAACAGCTTGTCAGAGACTTCCTATGGAAGAAAGAATTTTTTTAGATACTACCATTAGGTTGGATATGGTAATAGATATATTTCAAAATAGCAAGTGGTGGTATATCTTATCCATATCTTTAGGCTGCTGCAGAATTTTAAAGTAATAGACAAAGCTGTGATATTTTATGCAAAGACTGGCTCTAGATATTTGAGGAGCACAATACAGAGATTTTAAAAAGTGATTTTGTAAAATCTACACTATGGTCTCTGTTTCTCCAAAGTAAGTGTTTGTGATTTGTTCCTCATACTGCAGTGAGTAAAAAAGAAAAAGAAAAAAAAAAAAAAAAAAAAAAAAAAAAAGAAAACAACATAAATATTAAAGTACGTTTCAATGTTGGGTGAATTTTGTTTTTAGATGCCAATAAAACTTATTTGTTTGATAACAGTGTTCTAGGAATTGTATTTTTTTAATCTACAAATTCTTAAAACGTTGGATCATTAGCAGCATGTGCTTAGTTGTTGCAGAAGTTTTTTTACTACTCTTGATAACAATGAAGAACTGTGTGGTGGAAAAACATGTACTTTGATATAAAAATCATGCAGTCTCATTAGTATGTATGTAATATCTGTATATATTTATTGTGTAAATCCTATGTAGATTTTTCTGTTTCTCTGTATGTGTCTTCATGTACATACAGAGAAAAATAGTTGATAGTTTAGATTATAAAATATTCTTTAAAATCGGATAGAAAATTAGAGAAATTTGGCTAATTGACAATGCTCATAGTCAAAACTCTTAGCCTTTATGAAGGTAAAATAAGAAATATTGTAAAGAAATGCATTGACAGTTTGGCAGTTCTTTTTTAACATAGTTAGGCATGAAGCCAGAGTTAGCATGGAGCCAGAATTCACTTAAATGCTTGCATTGCTTTGTTTCACATTATATTTGCTATTCTGCATAGATACTGCTAGTACTAAAGTACTTATCGGTCACTTGCCTGAGGTGAATTTCTTAATTGCACAGAATATATAGAGGTGTTGATTGATTTAAAAACATTATATTTTAGGAACAAAGTGTCCATCGTGTGTTCTGTAGGCTGTGGGTAACACTGTTCAGATTAGCCTCCAAGGTAAACTGAGTAGCAGAAAAATTGGGGATTGGTTTCCTATTTATTTATTTATTTTTGCTTTTAATTTTCATTTATTTGCTATTTGTTTCTCCTTTGGGTTTTACATATATATATATATATATATACATATATTAAAAACCATTGGTGTTTTTTTTTTTTCATTCCTAATGAAGGCTTTTATTTGGTCCTATGAATAGTCCTTTTGTTTCCTATGCATTCCCAGCCACTCATCATTTGCTCTATTTCTCTAAAATTCTTAAGCTACATTTGTCAAGCCTGCCTAAAATAAGGATAGAACACACCAGCCCTGTAAAGTTGGATTTAAATGTAAATTTAAAATGGGATTGTTTTGGCTTACCTCTTGATAATCTAAACAGCTGTAAGAGCTTTAAGGTTGGTTCCTGGCCAAAAATCAAGTCATTTCTTCTTAAAGGTTCTGAACAGAAATAGTACATTATTACTTTCGTTATGTGAAAAAGTGGGTAAACGTGGAAATTTGGTGTTTATTTTTAAGGTAATTCAATATAGTCCAGTAATTTGAGTTGGTTTCAGATCTTTTCCTTAGGGTAACAGGAAAAACTGTGACAGTGGTGCAAAGTATTAACGTTCGGGAATGATTAGCCTTGTCCTTAAGGAAATTATATTGACTGGGATTTCAAACTACTTTAGTTGTATTTACCATTATTAAAATTAAGTGATATTCACTTGGATTAAGTAGCAATAAAAAATGTAGACTTTTCAGTGACTTTTGATCCCAAGTTTTTAATCACTGCTGGGCCTTCATGTGTAAACTTGAAAACAAAATATGTAGAAGCATCGCACTGGTTTGAAGATTCTGGTGGTGACAGTTAACCTAATCAGTTGTCAGTAGTGTATCTAGAAACCTATCTTGGGAGTGTGTGACACTCTTAAAATAGTTGAGAAAAATTTATGTCTACTTGTTCTCACTTTGTCCTTATTTTGTAGTATAGTATTTAAGTGAAGGATATTACTCATCCTTATACTGAATTTCCCAAGTTTATATTTACGTTCACTAGTTTTTTGAATGATGGAGAGAAATTGTCTTGATTAAGTTTGACGTAGAACCTATCGTGTTTTTGATGCGTTTGATCCCAGTGCTGTCACTAGAATACTAGCCAGTAGAAATAGCAAGGAGTGACCTGACCACTTGAGTACAGTTGTTCGAAGTGCTGCAGGCAGTATCTACATGAGCCACCAAATCAATAGTGTCTTGATTTGTGATGTGTTAGAGAACAATATGACTCTCAGTATAATAGACTACAGTTTTAGTAGATGCTTTCTAAATGTTTTTTTTTGCCTTTAAACATTTCATTAATCATTGGCTTCTGTTTATAGCATAAATACATACAGTGCACTCTGATCATTTATATTGCAGTTAGAAACTTGTTTTACAGCACAGCAGTCATCTGCAGCACATTGTAGGTGGAATGCTAAATTTATTTCAGTATGTAGGATGGGAAATGTTTAGCATTGGAAGGTGGAATAGTATAAAATTATTTGTTTAAAACTCTGGAAATGACTTTATATAATATTTAATTGATAACATTTGTTCATTATTTAAGCTATTACATTCTTACCAGAGTTTCTTTTGTCCTGATAATTTAGTGGTCTCATTAAATGTATTGGCCATTTTCACTCATATAAAAGATTATAGTTTATGGAGCCACACGTTTAAGGTTGTTTTGGGGTGGGTCGGTTTTATTACACTCAAAAAGAAAAACTTACCTCTTTCAGTTTGAAAAAGTATTTTTTTTATAAACACCATTGTTCATCAGATCTAAGGTGCCATTCATTGTAAGAAGCATCGTTCAGGAATAAAAACTGTTTCCAGCATGACATGCCAGGGATTACAAGACCCATCCTATTTCGGAAATGTCAAATCTAATGGTGTCTTAGAATCAAAGAAATGCGGTATTCATTATGAACTTTATATAGATATATATATAATCCCTTATTCATTGAATGATTTAAAGAACAATTTTGATGTTTTTTTGTCATTGTATATATTTCAAATGGGCACAACTTTAAAGAAAAAGTAAATTTTAATATCCAATTAAAAATAATTTTGTTATACCTTATGTGCCTTTATTATTACTTTATGGGGTGCTATATTAATAAAATGTTTTAAGGGCTTTTAACTTTCAGAGAAAGGAAACATTAAAATTTTTCTCTTTAAATGTTTTACATAATGTAGAAGAGGAGAAGCAAGTATCTTTATATTCATTTTTAAGATAGGCAAAATTAAAAACTAAATATTTGTAAATATAATAAATACTGCAGTGTGGCAGAGAATTATAAATGTTTCCTTAATTGAGGATGCTGTGGTTTTATATAAAACATCTTTTAAACTATAACTTAAGTTTTTTAAGCACTAAAATTTTAATTTTCCACTTCAAAAGAAATAAAGGTTACTACTTTTTAATGGGAGATTTAAATACAAGACACCTTGGTTTAGCAAAACTTTCTGGAATTAGAATTCAAAATTAATGGCCCAGATTGTTTTCTTTAGGGGAGTGTATACTTTAAATAGGGATGTACATATTGAAAACAATTTGAAATACTCTGTGGTTCTCAGACAAGAAATATACAACAGAATCACCTGTGGAAATAGGAGGTGGGGGGATGTCACCACAGACTTACAAATACAGAATCCCCTAGGAAGATACATATTTTTATACACACACACACACACACACACACACACACACTCTTCCCTGGGTGTATATGTATGCTTTTTAGAACCCCACAAACTACCACTTCAAATAGATTAAAACATGTAAATACTTAATATGCCATGCACTTGAGATTCTTCAAAAAAAATTTTAAGTAAAATACTTTGGTAATACAAAAATTATTTTTAATGTTTCAATAAAGTATATACTGTGGCAGTTGGCATTGGAGTATGAATAAAAAATAGAGAAGTCATCACAGTTCTAAACTCATTAAAGCATTAATAATTAATCTAAAAGATGAATTAAGGGAAGAAAGGCATGGAAGGAAACATCTTGACATGGTTTTATAGGAAGTATTTTTGACTCAATTGAGACTTAGTTATAGGATACCTCAAAGAAAAATTTACTTGATTTAAATGCTTTGATTATGGAAAGGGACCCTTTGGGACAAGATTGTGAGTGTCAGATTTATCAAGGACTAGTAATATTTCTAGTAGGACTACTTAGATGTGGTTGCATGTCAGAAACTAACACAGATCGGTGATTTATTTTGCATGAGCTTTGCTGAGACATTTTTCTTCCCCTCTACTTAATTCTCTCCTGTTTTGGGGTTCTCTTTTCATTCTATATGTACACTTAGAATTACTCTGCCCTGATCTAATCATGCTATAGAACAAATAATCTAAGTAACTTGTAAACTATAATAGTAGATCAAGGGGTAGAATTGTGCTAATGGACTAAGTTTACATCATAGAAGTGGTAGGTGCATCGGATAGTAGGATTGTAGCAGGATTCTCACACAGAAAGTCATGACACCAAGGCTTTTGTTTCCAGGAAGCAACTTTATTCATGCCAGCATGGCTCAGTTGTGTTCGTACCCTAAGAACTGAGCCCCGAACGCCTGTGGCATAGTCTTTTATGCATTTTTGACTTCTTTGTTTTCCATATATGGTAACACACAAACATGCAGTCTGATTAAGTGGTCTCATGTTACAAGGTCCTGAGCGAGGTTATGTTCCTGTGTAGCCAGGTTGCCTTGAGGGTTTTTGTTTTTTGGGTTTTGTTTTTTCATTTTTTAGGGAGGGGACCCTACCACAGGATGACCTATAGTGAAGGAAGTGGAGGAGGGAGCTCTTATGCACAGAGCTCACTAGATGGTAGAGAGTAAACTTAGAACTTGTGACTTTGAGCCCTGAATTAATGAGAAGCAGAGGAGTTTAATGAGCGTGTTACTCTGGCATAGCAATGGCAGATATGTTGCACTTGGTTGACCTGTGTTGTTTGGCCCTCTCCACACTCCATGGGAGCTATCACTATTTTGTCGTACTTTTCTGCCTTTCTCAGAATTCTCCAATCCTTCTCGGGGCACCTGGGTGGCTTAGTTGGTTAAGTGTCTGACTTCTGCTCAGCTCATGACCTTGCAGTTCATAAGTTTGAGCCCTGCGTCGGGCTCTGTGCTTGACAGTTCAGAGCCTGGAGCCTGCTTCGGATTCTGTGTCTCCCCCTTTCTCCCTCTGTCTCTCTCCCTCTCTCTCAAAAATAAATAAGCATTAAAAAAAAATGTAAAAAACGTCATCATAGCACTCCAGCCTCCTTTTTGATCCTTTATTCCAAGCAAGGACTATCAGTTGGATATAATTGTATTGAAAGCAGTTTGCTGCCCCTTGGCTTAGCGGTTTCTAGGGTCATTTCTAGTGTTTAAACACCTTGAGTATATGAAATAAATTTTCTCCTCTGTAAAAGACCACTTGAGGAAACCAGAGGAACAAAAGGAAAGACTAACAACATTGGAACTTTTTAAGAGACCACAGATTTCCATGCCATTAGGTTTTCAAAACTATTTTTAACATTTGCTAGATATATACGTCTTTTAGACAAGTTACTGTATCTCCAAGCATCATTTCTTAATAACTAATCTGCACGGTTACATTTTTAAAATGGTCATTGGTGATGTTAGCTAGTACTTAACAGACGTGTACTATGTGACAAGAACTGGGATAATTTTATTACCTGTATAAGACTCATGACAATCTTGTATTTTGCTAACAAGCCTGTCACAGATTTGTTTCCCAGGGTCACACAACTTGTAAATATTTGAGGAAAGGTTGAAACCCAGGTCTATCATTTTGAAAAGTTAGTGTGTAGCACCTGCTAAGGTTCGAGACATACATGGCAGAGGCTCACCAAGTGTTAGCTCCTCTTCTCTTTAAAAGGCAAAAAAAAAAAAAACCCACAATAAAAAGATAAAAGGCAAATAAATTTGTGCAGGCAGACATAAACTTGAACAGCCAGTCTTCTCCTTATAGGATAAGGCTTCATTTAAACACTAAACTGAATTTGTATTTTCCTTATTACAAGTACCTGTGGGACTCTCTCCTTTTCCTATAGCTAAATAATCACTCCAGCTGCATTTTCTTAGATTCTGTTTTCAGGGTTTGGGTTTTTCTTAAGGTTATGCTATGATATGATATGGTTAACTTTCTTAAGATGGTATTTTGAGGGTTTTTTTTTTTTTTTTAATGTTTTATTTATTTTTGAGAGAGACAGAGACAGAGCATGAGAAGGGGAGGGGCGGAGACAGAGGGAGACACAGAATCCGAAGCAGGCTCCAAGCTCTGAGCTGTCAGGACAGAGCCCTACTCAGGGCCCAAACTCATGAACCACAAGTTCATGACCTGAGCCAAAGTCAGATGCTTAACCGATTGAGCCACCCAGGTGCCCCAATAACATGCTATTTTGGAGGCAAGTTTGTATTGCACTGATATTAAGTAAGATTTTTTTTTTTTTACTGCAACTTTCCCACAAATAAAATATCAAAACTTATTTATCTTTTAAAATGTTTAAATATATGTAAAGCGGAGCCAATGGTTGCTTGCAAGTTTATATTTTAGATTGTGGCTGTAGGTGCTCCTGTCAAAATTCGGCATTTATACACTCTATGTATTGACAAAACTTAGTAATCCGTTTTCTTGTGTATAAAGCTCCTATATTAAGAATATTCCATGGCTTGAATTAAGTGAAATATGTCAGGTTGTCTTTACACATAGTAAGCATTCAGTATTGGTCTTTATTCACCACTTGAAATCAGGCAGTTTTAGAGCCCAGCTCTGTTGTCTTTGATAGCAGCGGATAATTTGCAGTCATTTTACTTTTCTCAAATATATAATCTGATTCTAGGTTTTCTTTCTCTTCAAGTCTTCTGTTCAAATCACGAAACTTAGATTCATTTAAGTTTTAATTCATAGCATGTCCTGGTGCTGGCCTTTGATCACCTTTTCCCCAGTCTTTGGACAGATGACTTTAAACATTGTGGCCATATTACTGGCTAATTTGCATGTCAGGGGAGCATGCTTATTATATTTGTGAGATTTCTATTTCTACTAATCTTGTCAAAGGTAATTATTATTTTACTTATGATTATTACATGAAATAAAAAGTTCTGCATTTGAACAATGAGTTTTTAGTAACAGGAGTCTTGTGTTTATTACTGAACTTGGGTCAGTTTGCATATTAATAAGAATGTTAGTAAATCAGAAGACTTGTGATGAGTAAAATTAACCTTTGAAAGTATAAAGGATAAAACTGTTTCAGAATTGATCTTTCTGTGATGACTGAAATTAGTTTGGACGTTTTAAATAGGAGAGGGTAGCATTTACCATCTCCGCAAGTTCTGAAAAGCATCACATCTTATATAGTGTGGTCATACCCAGGATAAGGATTTAGAGATTGCTAAGTAGTTAAACTATCAGGGCTTACGTTAGGACATTTTTAAAAATTTACTTAATAATATTTTAACTATAGCCCTTTGTTTTTATCATACTACTTTATGAATTCTAAGCCAAATGACCACAAGTTAAAATGCATTCTCACTGCAGGGAGAGAAGGGCTTGGGTACGGAGAGGCTTAACATTTTTGACCTCTGTGTTGTGAACATTGTACATAATTTATCTTCAGAAATACACTGTTTGGTAGGATTGTTACCTCTTTTTTACAAATGAAGAAGCAAATTCAAGTTCAGGGTTAAACGGATTTAATTTGCACAGGTGTTTGATGCCAGGTTTTGCTGACTCTGAAGCTATGCTTTACTTCAAAAGATGCTGTTTTGGAAAGGTAGATTTTAATTCATGATCTGTGTAATTAGTTTCCTGCTATAACAACATTGCCAAACATCGGGGGTCTTAGAACAACAGAAACTTAGTCCCTCACAGTTCCAGAGGTGAGAAGTCTGAAATCAAGGTGCTGGCAGAGCCGTGTCTCTCTCTGAAGGCTCTGGAGGAGAACCCTTCCTTTCCGCTTCTTAACTTCTGGCAGTTCTAAGCAGTCCCTGGTGTTCTTGACTTGGAGATGCACTTCAGTCTCTGCCTCTGTTGTCAGATGATGGGCCGTCTTCCATCTCGTGTCTTCACATCATCTCCGTGTGTGTGTGTGTGTGTGTGTGTGTGTGTGTGTGTGTCTAAATTCTCCTCTTATAAGGACATCAGTTCTATTGGATTAGGAGCCCACTCTACCCCAGTATGGCCTCATCTTAGCTAATTACATCTACAATGACCCTATTTCCAAATAAGGTCACATTCTGAGGTACTGGGAGTTAGGACTTCAACATATATTTTTGGAGGACACAAGTCATAACAGCCTAGGACTGAATTCTGTAACTATTTAAGATCTAAGTAAACAGACCTTGAAAAACTTAAAACACACACAGTGGGAAAGGTAGTCACATTTTAGAGTGACAAAACACATCTTTATTGAATTCTATTTTTAAGTTACTTTGGGTATTACAACAGTCAAATCTCTAGTACAAGAATTGCAAGCCGTTAAAACGTAGTAGCACTGCCTAGCTTTTTAGATGAATTTGTAATGCCCATAGTATAAAAGTTAATTTCTTTAGTAATAATTGAATTAAAAGAATTTGGAAAGAAAATGCTGTACTATTAGTATTATATAGCAAAGAATCTTTTTAGTGCAAATTATTCTTGCATTAAAAAAATTGACTTTAAAAAGTGGAGGTTTTTTAAAAACTTTATTAAATATAGCTACCCTGGAAATTGCTATGTGTCTTTCCGTTTCACTTCTGTTTGTTTTAAATAGTTTAGCATTTTCTTTTTTGTCTACTCATTAAAAATTTACCTTAAGTGATAGGACTATCACTTTGCCATTTCAGTGGTTTATTAGAAATTAGTTTTATTATTTGCCAAATAAATAACCAATTTATTTGCTATTTTTATTTAGTGTTACAACCTTAATACATTTCTCTATTTCTTTTGGTAGAATTAGCACAATTTGTATTTGATCAAGTAAAAAGAACTTTGTATCAACTGAAATCAAAGTTACATGAATATATAGGTCTTTACTAAATAGGTGTCTTAACAAAGGCCCCTGTGACTTCATAGAAATTTGAACAGTTCTTCTTGTTTTTGTTTGAAGAACACCAAAGCACTTAAAACATTGCCTGGCATGTCATATTACGTAGGTGTTCACTATTGTAATTGTGGATAATGGCCAGTAGAGACTTCGGGACATGCAAAGTAGTGTTGTATTGGCTGCAAATAATTAAGGGATTATTTGTACAGATTTGAATATTCAAAATGAGGAAAGAGAGGATAGGGGAGTTTTGTGTGGTTCTTGGAGCTTTATAGGTCTTTTGAGACTTTTTTTTTTTAACCTCCAAAGCTTCAACTCCTCGAGTTTATTTGTCTGGTGCTTTAGGCTAGTGGCAAGCATCCTGTTGGCCCAAGTGGCTTGCCTGTCATGAAGAGGTGGCTGTGGTCTAATAACAGGAAGAACAGTTAAAAAGCTTCCTTCCTGGGGCACCTGGGTGGCTCAGTTGGTTGAGTGTCTGACTCTTGATTTTGGCTCACGTCATGATCCCAGAGTCATGGGATCGAGCCCTGTATCAGCCTCTACACTGAACACGGAGCCTGCTTGGGATTCTACCCACCCCCCCCCCCCCCCGCCCCATCCCTCCCCCCAGTTCGTGCTCTCTCTCTAAAATAAAATTTTTAAAAAGTCTCCTTCCTTTTGTTAATTGCTTAAATATGTCCAGATAGTAGTAATTCAGTGGTTAAAAATAGAGCATTCCTCATTTTTTTATTCAATAAAGCAGGAATTTGAGTTTTAAGAGTATACATTTTTCATGAGACTTGAGAAAGGCTAATTAGAAATGAAGAAACGATTTACACTCCTATGAATATATTCATGCTAAAAATATTGTTAAGCACTGAAATAAACTAAATACTTCCTTAAATTGTGTCTGACTCAGTCCATTGAATGGGAAACCACAGTTAGAAAAATGATTTTCCAGATCTCCTTATTTGATACTAAGAGTTTGAAAAACATTTAATCCCAAAATAAGTGTCAAATAAAATTTGAGATCCAAGAGATTATCTGTTGGAGGAGAGGAGTAAAGTTACTTAACTACTGCCAATTCTGAAATCTCTAGTCACTCATAGTAGCCAGTTTAAGAAGATACATAGGATTCTTGACTCCATTAGCAATCACAAAATGCAACAGTAACTAGTTATCTGTACTTTCAAATGTGAAGCAGTGATTTTTAAATCATAGCTTTACAAAAATAACAGCTAGACTCTTTCCGGGATAATGTAAAATTTAATTGTTACCTTGATACAGAAAGCTAATTTTGGAATGGGGCAATCCCTTAACATGTTAAAGCTCTTACCTTTCTTTGCCACCTTGGTCATTTTAAGTTTATTTGTTGGACTAAAGATACAGCTGTAGCTTTAGTCTTTATGTGGAAGAGTCGAAATACGTAGTATACCTGCCGCCAAATTCACAATTCAAAGCCTTTATTTTGTTTTAAGCTGTGTATTTCAAGTTTTCTCTGTAATACAACTTCTATATTCTGGGCATGTAGAAATCAGTAGTTCACATTTTAATCAGTGGCAGACTAAGGTTGATTTCTAAATTACTATTGGTTTTCAAAGGGTGAAAAAATGGCTTCCCTCACTGCAAAAACAATTGTATTTAACCAATAGTAAAGCTAGGGAATGTGGAAATACTCAAGGATGAAGAGAAAATTTTGATGGGAGGGTTCACCTGAGAAACTATAGGGATAAAGGCACTAGCCTTTAGATCTCATTAGCCTCTAGCTATCTAAGGGTTATAGACAAGGGTATGGCCCTGATTCTTTCTAAGCCACTAAACATCAGATGGAAAGGATTTTAAGAGTATGGAAATGGTGTGACCAGGTCTTGAAAACAATGGTGTATCTAGGTTCAGAGAATTAAAGGAGGCTGACACTTTGTGATTAGTCATTAAGTCCTTTGAGGTGTAATTGTCTCAGTTTTTCCAAAGGAATACTTGCTAATTTTCCCTTTGTTCTTAGCAATTTGGACAGCTCTCCACTCTTTTTTGTAGCTGTAAGTGTCTTTTTGTCTGATGGGAAAAGAAAGTGATTACAGAGCAAGGCCTTTTGTTGGGTTTGGCCTTTAATGTTGTGTTTGTCCTCAAATTATCTACTCAGGCACACCTTACATAGAGCACTTATTCTGACAGGAAGTAGTTAAGCCAGGTTGATTTTTCTTGGTAAATATTTTTGCTCTTGTTCAGTGAGTAGTCTGACTTTACTTTTGTTTCTGTCTTGGCTGTTTACCTTTTTAATTTAACATTTCAAATAGTTTCTGATCAAATACAACTCATAGTTGGAAATATGTGTGTGCACACTCATATACACATGCATATATCAGATACCTTCTCCTCAAAGAATCTTCAGCAAACGTAAATTTTCTTTTGATCTTTTTGTAATGGCACTTGACTGTTCTCTCAGGAATCAGACAACTTAAAATCAGTGTCTTGTCTTTCTCAGATTTGAGTCTCACATCTGCTTACCAAACTTGTACTGCTTTAGGAATTAGATCTTTAAATTCTTATTGTCTTATCCGGGCCAGCTCAGTCTTCTTTAAGTGCTCCAATAACCAGAAATTAATACTAAATGGGTACTCAGTACTAAATATATTCTCAGAGAATGAAGGTGAGCAAGAGCCACCTTTATATATAGTCTTTAAAGCAGTAATATTGGGGCACCTGGCTGGCTCAGTCAGAAGAGCACATGACTCTTGATTTCAGGGTCATGAGTTCAGGCCCCATGTTGAGTATAGAGATTACTTAAATACAATTTTAAAGACATAAAGCAGTAATATTTCTGACAGCTGGCTAAAGTACTAGCTTTAAATCATTTTTTAGTTACTCATCTTCTAATTGATGATAGCCTAATAATACTCATTTACTATCCGGTGCTCTTAATGCCATCAGTACTATGGGTCACTTTGTGGATTTGCTTCAGCTTTTTTCTTGGACCAGCTGAGTCCAAAGCTGCCAAAAGTCAGCTGAGGCTGAACAGGACTTGAGAGAGGAGCCAGAGGGGTGCGGCGGTGAGAGTGACTGCGACAGGGGTGGGGGAGTGGCCCTGTCAGCCTTTGACCAGATGCTTTCTGTTCAAGCTCAGAGCCCTTTTCTTTTTCTCTTTTCTCTTTTCCTGTATGGACATATTCTTGGATGTCCTAATTGATGAACCACTATTCTAAACTCCTTTTTATCAAACTGATAAATTCAAAGCAGAGCACTTCATTGTATTGAGCCGGTGTACCTAGGATTGATTCATAGGAATAAAGATGGCATGTTTGGCTCATCATGTATCACAAGTACATATTTGAAATGCCAAGCAGTAGACCTCTTGGGATGATGATTAAAAAACAAAAAACCCAGACATTTCTCTGGTTTTGGAATTTAGCCCAGGAAAGAAAACCCCTCGGGTGCTCCTGCTCAGACAGCCAGATACACGCCCTTGAGCCCTCTAGTAAATGAGCACTCATGGCCTATTCATGGCATTCCCAATGCCTTTGTGCCACCGTAATTATTCATATACCCTTATGCTTGCTAATAAGCATAACGTAATCTGGAATTTACTTCTGTAACAGAACCTCTGAAGCCTAGCTAGCACTCTTGCTTCTGGCTTTCCCATATCTTTCTGATCTTCCAGCTTTCGTCTACAATTTAAAAAAATCTTTGAAGCCATAGGTGAGGGACTCACGTTATTTTTAACTGTAACTTGCACAGTAGAAAGAACCCGGAGCCTGAGGAAAGTTAACATTGTAATTGATGAGTAATGGAATTTGTTATCTTTTTATGCTACAGCATTTGGGTTTGTTTGTTTTTTATCTAGAGCCAGAGTAAAAAATATAGAAGGCGTACCAACATTTCCTTCCCCCCGATGGATAGACACATAAACTTTTACTCCCACAACTATGACAGATACCATTAAGCTCCTTCCTACGGACAGACTCCTTCCTGCTGAGTCCCAGATTTTCCACATTGCTGCTCCAACAGTCGCTGCGAGTCCGTTGTTAGCTTTAGATCTGAAACTTCTTCCTGGTCCTGAAGGAAGTTACCAAAAGTTAAGGGGTTAATTGTATGCCTTTTTAAAGCAGTTATTCTGGTGTCATCCTCTCAAGGTCCAGGGTACAGGTTTTTGCTTCTTAAGGTGACATTACATGATGTTACTTGACATTAACACTGTAACGATAATATCCTGTCTTTGCCTTCACTGGCCTTGAGATGCAGTCTAATCTTGCATAAGTTAGTGAATTAAGTGTTTTGTTTTGAATTCTTCCAAGTATTTTTCAAACAAAGCTAGGAATATAAAGTTACTTACTAACTTTTTTACTTTTATTAACTTTTAATTTCATGGGTGTCCTAATGCCCTGGTTATATTTTGGCCTTATTTTAGCTTATTTTTACCTTATTTTAGGGCAAAGAATCCTTAATGAAGATGTTAAATGGAATAATTACATCTTTTGCCATTTGTTTTAGGTTGGCTTTAACCTTGTCAGTAAATGGCTTCCAGTTACTGGAAACATGCTAAGGCATGACTTTTGAACCCAGTTAATTTTTGTTTCAGATATTAAAATAAATTTTTATTTTTTTAAAAAAGTTAAGGGGACAATTATTTTTATTGAATTAGATTAGAGGAGGAGGTTTGAGAAGGAAACAGAATTGAAAAGAACCCAGAGGATGGAATTAGGATTAATATATTTGCATTATTTCCCAGAGAAAGTAAAACGAGTGAGAGGCCAATGCTAAGATTATTTAAGAAAAGAGCAGGAATTGTTTAGCACCTAAATAACCTAGATTTCTTTTTGAAATGAAAAGGTGAAGTGTAACATTAAGCTTTCATGATTATATAGTCCAAGTTGTTAGTATAAAATATTTTAAGATTATGGGTGATCGTGGAAATCAATGCATATGGCCTTACTGACTTTGATGTTGAGCACCCTCAAAAATTGGATCCATTTTGTTTATATCAAGAAAAATAAAAGTTTCAGAAATTTGTCCACTTTGGAACTTGACTGAACTCTGTACTTTGAATTGATTGACGTGTCTAGTAAAATCTGATTTGTCTAATGTTGGCTTCGAAGTAATTTGATTTTTAATGTGTAACCATACATAGACTTGTTTTTCTATGAGTAGCTTAAGACTTGAGCCAGATAATTGAAATCCTTAGATTTGCTAAACTATAATTGAATTATATTATGTCTAGACTGTCCTTTAACTATACTTATATTCCCTTTCTTAATTCTTATGCTTTTTTGCATGTTTCCAAAGCACATGCAATTTCTGTTCCTTTTGGGAGGAATGGAGACATAACCTAACAACCTTAGACATAACCCTGATTGCTGTATGAACATGTTTACCTTAGGTAAATTCTTTTGCTTGGTTGTAATCCTAGGTATCATTTTGTAGTTAGGTTTTGGATAAAGTGCATGGGATTTTCTTAATATGCCCACTATCAGAGATCATCACATCACAGGCCTTAAGTGTACAGATCAAATTGCAATCAGAGATACACTTGAATGATGTTCACAGTGGTCTTTAAAATATGGAATTTCAGCTTAATTTTTCGTCCTTTGATCAGTCTATACAGCAGACCTGAAAGTGAATCCAACTTGAATTTTCTTTCTTTAGAAGAGAATGGAGGGGCGCCTGGGTGGCGCAGTCGGTTAAGTGTCCGACTTCAGCCAGGTCACGATCTCGCGGTCCGTGAGTTCGGGCCCCGCGTCAGGCTCTGGGCTGATGGCTCAGAGCCTGGAGCCTGTTTCCGATTCTGTGTCTCCCTCTCTCTCTGCCCCTTCCCCGTTCATGCTCTGTCTCTCTCTGTCCCACAAATAAATAAACGTTGAAAAAAAAAATTAAAAAAAAAAAAAAAAGAAGAAGAGAATGGATAACATATCCAAAGCACTTACTCAGTATTAATATTAACTTCAGATGGTTGCAAAGCCTAAAGGAATTCTGTTTAGCGAGTGAAGCTAATCAGAGTGAGATTATAACCAATACTGGTTTCTCTCTAGTGGTTGCTCTCATACTCTTGAACATGTTCCTGTTTTGCGGTTTAGTTAGTGCGGATGAGAATTGTTGCCTATTATATCTGGGACTTTTATTTTAACATATTTTGGTGTGAGATGTGTTTGGTTCTTGAGGAACATAGCTGCTTAATGCAAATCCAGTTCCATTAGCTACACATGAAGGTGCTTCAGTAAATTTATGGATCCAGGAAAAAGAAAAAAGTTTCTGGGGCAAGTTTCCTTGTTTTTTAAAGGATGTTTTTAAGGAGATTTTTAAATGAGGCACATTTCTTTGCAGATCACTTTTCTTGGTAATTTTGACAAATATTGCACATGAGGTCTCTTTTCCTTTGTATGAGGGCAACTGCTTAAACAAGTAACCTTTTGATATTTTCAGGAAATTATAAATAGAAATATGTTATTAAAACATAAATCAGATTTTCAAGTTGTAAAGACTCTATTTGGAGGATAAAATATCTAAAATGGCTAGTTAAAATGTCTTCTGAACTAGTCACTTTAAAAAAAACTTTTTTAATGTTTATGTATTTTTGAGAGAGAGAGACAGACAGAGCATGAGCAGGGGAAAGGCAGAGAGAGAGGGAGATACAGAATCTGAAGCAGGCTCTAGGCTCCAAGCTGTCAGCACGGAGCCCGATGCAGGGCTCGAACCACAAGCCATTAGTTCATGACCTGAGCCGAAGTTGGACGCTTAAGTGACTGAGCCACCCAGGTGCCCCTGAACTAGTCACTTTTGATAGTGTAGAGCAGTGAAGCTTTTGGGGCCCAGGTATTAATTTTTTCTCTACACTGAGCATAAATTTAATGTGGACTAATACCCAGCAGCATATGAAAGTTAATATGACAGTTTTTCAAATGTGATGACTAATTTAAAATACTAGGTTATTCTACTTTCGTGTCTTAAAGAAAAGTGTTGATTGTAATGGGTAGGATTTGGGACAAATAAAATACAGAAACTTTCCTATTGAAGACTTTACAAAATTATGGTAAAATCACATATTCAGGGGGCACCTGGCTGGCTCGGTAGGTAGAACATGCGACTCTTGATCTTGGGGTTGTGGGTTTGAGCCCCACGTTGGGTGATTACTTAAAAATAAAATCTTTTTTAGAAATTGCATATTTGGCAGAAAAAAGATCATTTTTTACCTGTAAGTTTTTGTTCTAGCCAAAAAGAAGATGGTTCTTTTAAGAGAATACTTTTTACGGTTATTCATTTCCTTAAATTGTTAAGATATTTTATTAAAGATCCTTCAGTGTAATCCTCAAGCTCAGGTTCCTTTTGTGTACTATTTTCTGGAGAGCTCATAAAGGGAAGTCACACTACTTTTGAAGCCTGAGAGAATAGAAAGTATTTCTTAGACAGATTGCTTTCCCTAGTTACATGCCTCTGCCATTCTCTGCAGAATGATTCCAAAACTTTTCCACTCAACACAAAACATGCTTATTTCCCCGTAATGGAGGACCTTCCTCTTTTCTAGTGGTACAGCTGATGGATGGGAACCACTTGTTTCACCCAGTATCTCTAAGCTTACTTAAAATTACCTGATCTCTGCCACTGGACCATTTGCTCAACCAGGAAGATTTTGCTGCTCTCTTTTCCCCAGGTGACATTTAGCAATGTCTGGAGACATTTTTGGTTGTCATATTTGGGATAAGGTTGGGAATGCTATTGGTGTCCAGTGAGTATTAGGAGCAAGGATGCTGTTAAATATCCTGCAATGCATAGAACACCCCCTATGACAAAGAATACTCTCTCCAAATGCAAAAGTGCTGGGGTTAAGAAACCTTACTGTAGTCTTAGGAGCACGTGTCACTCCTTGCCTCCCTCCTGTATTTTTAACTTTTCCCTCTTCACTTGCCCCAAGTTTTCCTATTAATGTGCTTAAGTCTCTCACACAAAGTAAGTGTGCCCTTGACCTTTTCTTCTTTTCTGGTTTCTGGCCTCCATATTTCTTTACAGGAAGATCTTTGGAAAGGGTGTTTCATTTGTTTCCATTTCTTGTTCCTTCTCCTCTTCTGTGCACTGTAGTCTGCTTTTGACCTCACCAATCCACTGAAATTGTTCTTTCTAAACTCATCACGGCCATGCTGGACTCCATGATCTGTTTACCTTTCCCTGGTGTCCTTATCTGGTCTCTACCATAAACATTGTGTTTCATCGATTTGATATAATTTGCAGCTCCTCCAGAGTGTTTGACTGCTTGTCTTGAAGTTTCTTGTGCCTGCAGTAGGATCCTCCCCTTCTCTACTGTGCAGACTCCTGTTTATCTTCAGGACTGAGGGCAAGAGTGGCATCTTTAGCCTTTTCTCCTTTCCCCTGGAAAAGTAGCCATTCATGCTGCATACCTTTATTATTAGAACTTTGTGGTTATGGTGCAATTGTTGACATGTCTGCTCTTCAGAGGCTGAGATCAGATCTTATTTGTGCTCCTGGTGAAGTGTCTGAATCAATACACATTTAGTAAAAATTTCTTGAAAGAATTTATAATTTGGGGTGCCTGGGTGGCTCAGTCGGTTAAACGTCTGACTTCGGGTCAGGTCATGATCTCACGATTTGTAGGTTCAAGCCCCATGTTGGGCTCTGTGCTGACAGCTCAGAGCTTGGAGCCTGCTTCAGAATCTGTGTCTCCCTCCCTCGCTCGCACTCTCTCTCAAAAATAAATAAACATTAAAAATTTTTTTAAAGAATTTTTAATTTTTTGAAAGAATAATTATTAAAAGAAATTAGAAGAGCCAAAAAAAAAAAATCAGAGATCTGGAAAAATTTGTTCTTCGCAGCATAAAGCCTTTAGACTACAAACAAGTTCACACTTGGAAGCTTGTTAGAAACTCAGAGTCTCAGGCTCCATCTCAGATGTACTGAATCAGGATCTGCATTTCTTTTTTTTTTTTTTTTTAAATTTAGAGTATGAGTCGGGGAGAGGGACAGAGGGAGAAAGAGAGAATCTTAAGCAGGTTTTACGCTCAACGTGGCACCTGATGCAGGGCTCAGTCCCACGACCCACGGCTCATGACCTGAGCCATAATCAAGAGTCAACACTCAACCATCTGAGCCACCCAGGCACCCTAGGATCTGCATTTTTAAAAGCTCCTCTGGTGATTTGTAGGAATGATAAAATTTGAGAAACAGGGCTCTAGTTCATTTCTCTTTCCCCTAACAAATGTGGGTTTTCAATATGTTCAGTTGGAATACACGCAATATTTTTGATGTTTGTGAAGATTAGAATACGTACTTTCATAATTATATTTCTCATAAAACAGCAGTTAGCAGAAGCCCTGCGGGATACTTATTTCTGACAAGGAAGGGAGATCATTTTTTAACTAGAAGTGCTTCTTCTTGGTCGATGTAAGTTTTGACACCACCTCTGATAATGTTTGTAACAAGAGCTTTAAGTGTATTTCTCATTCTGTCTGAAAATGGAATTTCGTTAAATCTCGTTATAGGCACTGTGAAGTTGGATTAAGGAGATAAATGCATAGACTTCTTTTAGTCCTTTCTGATTTGGAGGCAGAGGTCCCACTTTACCAGGAGATACTGGCATTGTGCCCATATGGAGTGGATATAATTTAATAAAATATTTGAAAGGTTTAAAAGTCATTGAAAAATGAGGTGTAGAAATTGGAAACTGTCAAGGCTTTGTTATTGAAAAGTTACCATAGAAGTATAACCCAGCTGTGCTTTTAAGATGAGCATATAATGGTGAGTGCTGTTATATGGCACAACTTTTGTGTATTAAATATGTAGGGTTTCAACTGTACTATTAAAATTTCTATAACATAATTTCCAAAGATACAAGAAATCTGATTTTTTTGGTTAATGGGTGTGAAAAAAAATGACAGCTCAAAGTTAAATGTTTTGATCAGACATTTAAAGTTCCAAGTCTCTTGTCAAATTCTTTGAAACAGTTTAAAGAAGTGTATTTATTTATTTACATTTTTTATTTTTTAAGTAATCTCTGTGCCCAACATAGGGCTTAAATTCACAGCCCCGAGATCGAGAGTCTCAGGCCTTTACGAACAGAACCAGCCGGGTGCCCCAAAGAAGTTTAAATATTTTAAATGCTAAAACTCTAAATGCTCGAGGGGTGAAAGTTGGAGAAAGCGTGTTACCACATGGGTTTATCATCGGAATAATGGAGAAACAAATTCACAGAAAATTCAGCAAATACTTACTGAAGAATGTGTATATTTAGTACTTTGATAGATAAAATCGGTGGTGGTAGTAGGTGATGGGAAAGATAGCAGGGGACAGACAGAACACAGCCCTTGCCTTCGAGGAGCTTGCCTTCCAAATGGGAGACCTCCAGTAAACTGTAGTCCGGTATAATGTGGTAAGCGCTGGAACAGAAGGATATACAGGATGCAGTGGACACTACTTGTTAGATTTTGGTTACAAGTTGCATTTGTATTTCAGCAAATGAACTCCCTAAGTCTCAATATCCTTATCTGTAAAACAAAGGTAAATATATCTTTCTGGAAGGCTTGTTTTGAGCATTAAATGCAAATACACGTCCAGTGCTTTGTGCAGTACCCAAAATAAACCGATGGCTTAATAACCGTTTGCTCCGTGGCAGTTACTGTGTCACTGTAGAGAATCCTTCCTTCTAGCTTTGTGCCTTCTGCCTTACTTCCTTTTTTCTTTTCTTTTTATATTCATAGCCCTCGCGCGTGGATTTGAGGGAGGCTTTCTAGAATCGTGGAGGTCAAAATCTAGATGCCTTTGGAAGTTTATTTTCTCTTACTACTCCCCTCTCAATGTCAATATAACCCAAGTTATCTTTCCATTTTTTTTTTTTTTTAAGTTTCCGGAACGTGAGTGGTGTGGCTCTTTTACAGGATATTGCCTCTCATCAATTAACATCCGCAGTGTCCTGTAAGAAAGTCCCTGGGCTCATGTGGCTATTTAACTGTTAAAAATTAAAAATTCGCGGGGTGCCTGACTGGCTCAGTCAGAAGAGCATGTGACTCTTCATCTCAGGTCGTGAGTTCAAGCCCCATGTTGGGCAGAAGAGTTTACTTAAATTCATTTTCTCGTCACACCACCTACACTTGAAGGCTCAGTAGCTACATGTGGCTTGTGGCTACCAAACTGGATGACATAGTTGTGGAACACTTCCAAACAGTTCTACTTCATAGCGCTATGTAGAGCAGCGATTACTGACAGTGTAGGACCCAGGAAGTGGGGTGTTTACCTTAGCCGTTTTATGATAAATGGCCATAATTTAAAAATTTATATATATATATATGTTAAAAAAAAAAGGCCCGTTAACTTCGGTTATTTTTCATTCAAGAGTTAAAATGTGGGGCGCCTGGTTGGCTCAGTCAGCAGAACAAGGGACTCTTGATCTCGGGGTCATGAGTTCAAGCCTCACATTGGGCACAGAGCTTACTAAAAAAAAAAAGTTAAAATGCTTGAACAGTTTTGATTCTTATAAATTATGAATTTCGTACTTTAATTCTCAACTGAAGAGTTTTGCTAAAACATCTTGAGTTTTGAAATAAAATTCAGGAAAGTTAAAACATTTTTAGCCATCTTTGAAATGTTTTTTTTAAAAGATTCTGTAGCCCTTAAAATGACATTCTTTATTTTCTGGCTTCTTGCAATAAAAAGAAATCAGATGTCCTGTCTAATTTTTACTGCATGCTTATGATTTGAAGCCATATTCTCTATAGGATAGTAATTATTCTTAAAGATTGGGGATCAGATCAGAGTTGAATAGACAGGGAATAATCCTCTCAAGTTTTTAAAAACAACTTGTATTTAGAGTTTGAAAGCACCGTAGAGATCATTGGCTATATTTTCACACAAGAAAAAACTTAGATCATGACTTTCACTTACGGTGATGGACCTAGGTAGCAGTATTTTTTTTTAATCTTTCCTTCATATAATGTGTGCCTATAATTCACCTAGCATTTATAGTTTGTGCGTCTTCATAGGAATGCAATAAACAAATTTGATCAAAGTGACTCAGAGAGGGCACTTATTTCATCTGTTAGGCTCAGGGTTTTTTTAAATATAAATGGCCAATCATTACAGCTAACTCAAGTATTTGCTTTGGGGTCTTAAAAAGTAACACAGCTACTGGGGCGCCTGGCTGGCTCAACCAGCAGAGCAGGGAACGCTTGATCTCAGGGTTGTAAGTTTAAGCCCCACGTTGAGCGCAGAGATTACTTTTAAAGAAGTACCGTGAGGTACTAATACATGTTACAATATGGTCAGCCTGGAAAACGTTATGCTAAGGGAAAGAAGCCAGACACAGAAGACCACATATCGTATGATTTATTTATATAAAGTATCCAGAGGAGGCAAATCAGTAGAGACAGAAAGTAGATTAGTGCTTGCCCGGGGCTGAGGGGAAGGGGGAAATGGAGGGTGACTGCTAACCGGTACACGGTTTCTTTTCGAGTGATGAAATGTTCTGAAATTAGATAGTGGTGTTGCTTGTGCGGCTCTGTGAAAATGCTTCAAACTGCTGAATCATACACTTGAGAAAGGTGAAAGTTGTGCTATGTGAGTTGTTCCTCAGTAAGAAAACAAAAACCAGCAATGCGTATAAACCTACCACATAATTAGCCCTCCGTAAAGATTAGCTGCTACTGCTGTTAGGAACCATTTGTGAATTTTAAGAAAACAATGCCGAAAATCCAGGTAGTGTAATATTATTTTATTTCACTGCCTGAAATACTTATAAGTGGTTTAAGCACTGATAGCTTATTTTAATTATTTTTGTTATCACTGGCAGTGCTTATGATATAAAAAAGCTGTTTTTCCAAATGCAGATGTTAACTGTAGCGGTATTTTTGTAGGAAAGGATTCCATGTTTTAGTCAGTATTCCAGTATCATTTCAACAGTTCTCTTAATATAAACATAAGTACCATTAAAATGGTAAGTTTTATGTCAGTATATTTTACCACAATTTAAAATATAATAATTAAACAAACATGAAGTCTAAGGAGAGTTGTTTATCCTGAATTAGTCTCCATGTGCCATGCTCTAGTCTTGTCTGTTTTCATTAATTCAGAAGAAGATAATCACAGATACAAATCCTTAAAGATAGCAGATTATATATATATATTCAGTTTGGAGCTTTGAAATCATTAACAGCTAACATTTCATGTTTATATATACCAGGTGCTGAATAGGGCACACAGGAAATAAATTCCATACCTTAAATTTATCTCAAAATGTTAGCATAATAAAAGATTCAGTGATTTTGGTGTGGGGGGGCGGTGTTAGCTTCTCACTTCAGCTCCCGTATCAGTTGTCAGTAACTCACACAAATAGAAAGCTCTAAGTTTCCGAATCTATAATAAAGAGGTACTGTAGAGCTTCATGAATGCTGGGAGCAGAAAAAAAAACCCGATAGTTTCAAGGACTTAACATGAGAAATAGTTGTGGACAAAGACAATTTACTAAGTTGTAGCCCTAGTGCCTGGTAATAGCACTTAATGCATTAATGCAAAATGTTTACTCTGATGCCTGGGTGGCTCAGTTGGTTAAACATTCTACTTCAGCTCAGGTCATGATTTCACAGTTCGTGGGTTTGAGCCTGCGTCAGGCTCTGTGCTGACAGCTCAAAGCCTGGAGCCTGCTTCCGATTCTGTGTCTCCCTCTCTCTCCCCCTCCCCGACTTGCACTCTCTCTTTCTCTCTCTCTCTCTCTCTCTCTGTCTCTCTCTCTCTCAAAAATAAATAAACATTAAAAAAATTAAAAGTAAAATGTTTACTCAGATATTTGTTTGATAAGTTGACTTACAGGTCTTCATTGGGGTAGAATTTGTTAATAAATAACATAAATTGTGGTAGCTGTTACCAAGCTACTTCAACAGGACTAGCATTTGGTTTGAGTGTGAGTCTAGGTTGGGATGGAGATAGCAAGAAATTTTCTCAGTGTTATTGCCTTCAAGGAACTTGGAAAGTCATTGAGGGGAGGGAGGGTGTGGAATACGATAAAGAACGGTGTAGTAAAACACAAGGAAGAGTGTGGTCCACTGCGTCAGTATTTGGTGAAGATGTGAATGAAATGCTACAGATCATCAAAGTGGTGACTGCACTTATGGTGGAAATGATATTTAGGATAGTCCTTGAAGGACTGCCTTAAGATGAAGAAGGAGTGAGAGGTATTCCAGGCAGGAATATTGACCCAACTTGGTTAAAGGTATAAGCCTACGAGTCAACCATGATAAGACCCAGCTGGCTGGAGCTGGCAAGGTCACGTTAGGAATAAGGTGACATGTGGTTTGATTGGTTAGTTTGACACTGGATTACACAGACTCTTAAGCATCAGGAGCTGAGAAGTTCACATTTCGTCAGGCCGTGAGGGAGCCAGTAATTTGATGATTTGGTGTTCCAGGAGAGATTAATCTGGTGGTTTTATGTAGGATAGGAGAGTGTGAGTGGAGAGACTAATGGGGTTGCTCAGAGTACCCTTGTGGGTAGCATACGCTTTTCTGTGACACGTAAGACTGGTCCTAGGCAGAATTGTTCTAAGTAAGTTGTTACCTTCCTTTTGCCTTTTTTTTTTTCCACTTTTTCTTCTCATGTCTCTCTTTAGTGCCCCCATCCTCATAATAGATGCTAGACAATTAGCTGTTATTCCTTCAGTTAGTGATTTTAGATATAATCTTTTTTCTTTTCAAACTCACTTTAATAAGTGATTTTTGTAAACAAAGCTATTCTTGTCAGATTCTCATTAGGGGTTAATGATGAAATGGCAGGGAATCCAACCTTATGGAAAGGGCGCACCCCCGCCCCGTGGAATCATGCTACGGGACGGACCACCTATAAGGGTATCTCACTTTGTGAGATTAAGTGTTTCTCAAAGTGTGGGCCAAGGGTAGCCTGAATTAGAATACCCAAAAGGTTTGTTTACAATGCAGACTGAGCCCTTCCCAAGACTGAGCAAAGCTTTGTGAGGTGAGGAAACGTGCATCTTTAACCAGAAATCGGGTCACTTATTACCCATACTAAAGTTTGAGAACCACTGATTGAGGCATTTGTAATTTTCTATGAAATTATTCTAGCAAGTGGTCTTCTTAGATGCCATTTTCTGCATATTAGGTCTTTTCCTAGTGGGATGTTTCCCAGAAGACCATCTTATAGATGGCATCTTATTCTCAGGTGGAAGCCAAACGTACGTTACGTAATCTGATGTTTTGGGGCCCAGTGTGGCCCTTTTTCTTACAGTGCGATCGACTTCTTGATGCCTAGTAAAGTCAACAGTTCCCCCCTTAAGGCATTAATATTGCATAAGCAGCCCATCCTGTGTTGTGTTTAATCTGTCAAATCTCATTAAATCAAATGTCTTTTTTTGTCAATGTTTATTTTTGAGGGAGAGAAAGCATGAGTGGGGGAGGGGCTGAGAGCGATGGGGACAGAGAATATGAATCGGGCTGTGAAGCGCAGAGCCAGATCACGAACCATGAAATCATGACCTCAGCCCTAGTCAGATGCTTAACTGATTGAGCCACCCAGGCAGGCGCCCCAAATTCCATTTTTGTAATAATGTCAACATTACCAGTGTCTGGAGTTGAAGGATTCCTGTTTTGCTGTTCGACTGCTCCTTTCAAATTCCTGTAATTATTAGGCTTGTCCTTAGAGTGTGTTATAATGATCATTGAACGGTATTTTTAAATTCTAGCAACTAAGCTTTAAAAAAAAAAAGTTGAAATAGGAATTCTAGAACACTCAGAAGCTGGACACGTAAGTGAAAGTAGCCTGTTTTGGGGCGATGAGAGGGATATTGTTATGTATAATTTACTTCTTGCTGGGTAGAAACACTTGATCTTGGAGTTTCCCTTTTTATTATTGCACCTGGCTCCCCTTTAGCTTTATTGACCTTTGGTTAATATTACCATTTTGTTACTTGACTGATAAGCAAATTAAATACTTAACAGATAAACGGATTTCTTTATATTCCTGATAGGTGGGGTAAGGAATGGAACCCAGAAATATTTATTCCCCATGACTGTAAGACACAGCGTGCTACTTTTCATTCTCGTTTCCTGGTTAACATTGAAACTGAAATATCCCTGTCTAATGTGCCCATGCTGATAATCATAACTGAAACTAGAACCTCTTGTTTGTAATATGAGAAGAGCCACAATAGGAAGGAAGCAATTTGTTTATCCATCTTCTAACCAACCTATAAAACCCGAGAGTTGTATTTGTTTTAGAAGATACTTATAAGCAGCAATAATGCACTTTGCATTTTGGGTGGATTAGTTCTCTACCTAAGACGCAAATGTGCATTCTGTCTTCTTTCCTAAGAAAAGCACTTAACAAGACAGATTTTTTCTGATTTTACCCTTTTTTTTTTCTGTATATGTAGTTTTTAATTTGGATTGTTTTCTATTGACCTAAAAACATAGTTTGTTTTTTTTTTTAATTAAGTTTATTTATTCTTGAGAGAGAGAGTGAGCAAGGGAGGGACAGAGAGTGAGGGAGACAGAGAATCCCAAGCACGCTCCACACTGTCAGTGCAGAGCCTATCTTGGGGCCTTTCCATCTCACGAACCAGAATCAAGAGTCAGGGGCTTACCGACTAAGCCACCCAGGCACCCCGAAACACATGTTTTTTTTTTAAAGGAAAAGAATTTTGTAGTCATGTTTTTAAGACTCCATCATAATACAGATTCATTATTCATATAACTATATAGTATAGTTAGTTTGATGTGGACTGTAGAGCCTTTTGGTTTGCAACTTAGTTGTTTATTTAAATGAGGAATTAAGTAGCTAACTAGATTCCATCAAGGTGGGTGTTAGAGTCTCTCCATAAAAAGCCTAATTAGTAAGTTTCCAAGTAGAAAGAAAGATTTTTAAATTTTGATAATTGTCAAAAATAAAATGCTCATAACACAGCATTACTACAGAGTAAAAAAGCCATTAGCCATAGCAAAAAGTAATACTCAGTTTTTCTAGATAGTTCTCCAAAGATCATTTCACATCTACTACAACGTTGCACTGTGCTTTTAGTTATTAAAATAGAGGATCTGCAGTCTCTGCTGTGAAACTCCAAAAAGATGTCACCATTTAAATTTGGACTTAGTAATGTGAAAGCTTTTAGCTGCATATAAAACATTTGTAACTCTTTCAAAGGACAATCCTCATGCCTTCAGGATTGTCAATTCATTTTACTACTTATGTAGTTCTAGATGTATCCCCTTTGGGATATACTGTAATTTTTCCTTTAAAGTTTTTCAAAAAATGTAATTTTGAAGGACTTAGTTTGGAGAGAGTTATTAACATTCATCTCATTTGGCAATCTCCAATAGGATTTTGCCATTGCTAGATGATTTCATAGGTGCAGGATTTGAATTCTGATGGATAGTCATGAGGGGTAGAGTCCTCATTTCATCATCAGCTTTACTAATCATTTGATGAAGATGCGGAATGTTACTGTTTCGTTTTCCTAATGATACATCTTTGAAAATGGACAAGTGAATGGACTTCATAATAATTAACAGCCACAAAAACATCTGCATTGTAAAATTATTCTCACTGCTGATAAGATTAAATATTTTCTAAGGTCAGTCGGGACTCAGTGAAAGGCTTGTTTCTGGTTTCTTTACATGTGTAGATTTCTATATAATTTATAAGGAGTACACACACACACACAGGTGCTTTGGGAACACAGACTGAATCTGAAAATACGTTGTCAGCCTCAGGTGAAATTGTGAAATAAGTGTTTACTTTTTCCTTGCTGTCTTTTCTGCCTTCCTCTGTCCATTTTAAAATTCATCTATCCCTCGCACCTTTCAGATATTTAAAGTTAACCATCCCACCCCATGCACTGTCACTTTCTAGGACACACATTTTTATACAGAGCAAAATCTACCCCTAACTGCAATGCATGACTAATAAACGATCAGTTCGCAAGTGCAAATTGAATTCCTCAGCTTCCACCTCTGACCTCCTTCACCCTCTGTCTTCACCCTTCAGACAAGTGAGCATTAAGTAGTTTTCAGCCACAACTCCACCCTGCCTTTGTTTTCTCCCCCATTGCTCTGTTCCAGTTGATCTCTACCTATACTAGTTACTAAATTGAAATTTTATACTGTGGAATCTCAGATCATATAGTTGCTTTTACTGTTTGGGTGTTTTTTTTTTTCTATAATTTTTTTTTAATTTTTTTTCAACGTTTTTTATTTATTTTTGGGACAGAGAGAGACAGAGCATGAACGGGGGAGGGGCAGAGAGAGAGGGAGACACAGAATCGGAAACAGGCTCCAGGCTCCGAGCCATCAGCCCAGAGCCCGACGCAGGGCTCGAACTCACGGACCGCGAGATCGTGACCTGGCTGAAGTCGGACGCTTAACCGACTGCGCCACCCAGGCGCCCCTATAATTCTTTTAAAAAGTAAAAAAGAAAAGTAAGGGCACCTGGCTGACTCAGTTGGTAGAGCATACGAATCTTGACTCGGGGTCATGAGTTCAGGCCCCACATTGGGTGCAGAGATTACGGGGAAAAAAAAGCATCTGCCAGAATGCCAGTTACCGCATTGTGGATCCTTAAAACTTGATTCACTTAAAAAAATTATTTTTAATGTTTATTCATTTTTGAGAGAGAGACACAGAATGAGAGTGGGGGAGGAGCAGAGACAGACAGAACTCACAGCAGGCTCCCGGCTCCGAGCTGTCAGCACAGAACCCAACGTGGGGCTCAAACTCACGAACTGTGAGATCATGACCTGAGCTGAAGTTGGACACTTAAGCAACTGAGCCCCAAACCTTAATCCACTTTTAAAAGCAGTGTTGGTGTTTTTGAGTTGAGGTTGTTTTCAAAACTGTTTTTACCGTGTTCTTAGTCCCCGTGTAACATTCTGTCCTGAGCACAGAATTCGTTATCCGAGAGTCTTGAGGACTTGTACAAATCGTTCATCCTGTGTTATCACTTTGTTTATGCTTTTGAGATGTGTGTAACAGAAGCTTCCACAGGGGAAGGAGAACAGAGTGTTGCTCAGAGTTAATTCTTGGAGTGTTAACATTTGGAGCAAAGCAAACAGGACGATTTGTGAGGAAAACTGTGGGAGATAGAAAATATTTTATAAAAACGTAACACTCCCACACTGTAGAACTCTTGTGTGAAGGTTTATTTCCTTTTAGGAGTACTGGCACTTAACCCAGTTCAGTCATTGTTTATTTTTTAAAATTGATTTAGTTTATTTTGACAAATGAGTTTATCAAAATACGCATTTGGCCAAAAAAGAAGAAAAAGAAATAGGTACTCCAAAGGTACTTACTTATTTTTTTTAAAGACTTTATTTTTAAGTAATCACGCCCAACGTGGGACTCAAACTCATAACCCCGAGATCAAGGGTTGCTCACTCTACCCACTGAGCCAGCCAGGTGCCCCTGTTTATTTTTTTGTTGTGAAAAACTTTCACACTGACTTAGTAATTCCCCTGTTTTCTTACTGCTCCTCATAGAGCAGCTGTTTGTTTGTTTGTTTGTTGTCATTCAAGATATTTATTTCATGATTATTTTTCTCCTTTTAAATAATACGTGTTCATCATGAAAAATTCAACAAACACCAAAGGTTGTAAAAGTAAAGAATTCAAAATTAGCCAGCCAGCTTGTTCTTCTTCTGCAGAGGCAACCACTGTTTTCCCATGGACCCTTCTAGAGATTTCCAGTGCATATAATCATATCATTGTTTTTCATGCTTGCATAATATTGCAGTGTTTAGTTAACCATAATTTAGTTAACTAATCTACTGAGGCATATTTCGTTTGTTTCCTGTTTCTCTCTCTCATACTCAGTCTTGGCAGATGTTATTGCTTTTTTGGACATGTTATTTTAGAGGTTTCAGTATTTACCTAGAATTTCTTGATTTAATCTTTATAATTTTAAAAGCCATTCATTCTTTCAGGGAATGAGAGCTGTTTTTCAGAAAATTGCTTTTGTAATGTCAGGTTATCCTGATGTGAGTGAAGCCTCCTCCTGCAGGCTGAGAGGAGAGAGTATGAAGCATTCAGGCAGGACTGTGATAGACTTGATGGGTTTTCACTTTGTCTTTTCTTGCTAAAAGTTGTGTGTACCTTCGGCATGTGATTCTGGGGCATATTTTGTTGATATGATTGGTTGAATAGGAGGAGGGTTATGTGGTGGTAAATTGCTTTAACAAGGGTTAGTATAGATAGGCCTTGGTCCAAAAAGTGGCTACAGGTGTTGCTGTGGGGGGTGAGGATAGGGAGTTGTGAAGAAATCTTAGATAGCTTTTTAGTGAAAATCTGCATATTAAAGATAAGTTACTTAAAATTTATTCTTGGAGCGCCTGGGTGGCTTTGTTGGTTAAGCATCTGACTCTTGATTTTGGCTCAGGTCCTGATCCCAGGGTCGGGGAATCAAGCCCCACATCAGGCTTGCGCTGACAGTGTGGATCCTGCTTGGGATTCTCTCTCTCAACATAAATTAAAAAAAAAAAATCATTAAAAAAATAATAAAGCAAGTGTTTAATTATTTGAATAGCAATCCGATTTTCCATATTAGCTGTTAATTCCTCAGAAGTGAGGATAGTGCCTTATTTACCTGTTTATTCCTGGCGGTGCTTACACGTAGTGCCACGAATATTGACTGATAAATTAATAAATGGAAATGGCGAAAAGGAAATATAGAAACTTTAAATTCTAGTTTTTCAAAGTTAAATAGAAATGTCTTCATTTTTTCTAATCCATTACTCTTACTTAAGCAGTAAAATATTTCTTGAACTCTACATTTAATCTGTGTGTATATTCTGTGCAAAACCCAGCTAACTCACTAATCCTCAGCTGTTTTTCTTATGCTTGTTGAAAAAGAAAGAATATGAGCAAGATGAGAGAGGCTTTATTTCCCCACAGTTGGAATAAAATTTGGCTTGATTATTCATCAGTTAAAAGTATCATTTCAAGGGGTGCCTGGGTGGCTCAGTCGGTTGAGCGTCCGACTTCGGCTCAGGTCATGATCTCACCGTTCGTGGGTTCGAGCCCCATGTTGGGCTCTGTGCTCAGAGCTCAAAGCCCGAAGCCTGCTTTGGAGTCTGTGTCTCCCCTTCTCTGCCCCTCTCCCGCTCACACTCTTTCTCTCTGTCTCTCTCTCTCTCAAGAAAAATAAACATTAAATTTTTTTTTTTTTTAAAAAACGAAAGTATCATTTTGAGCTCTTTCTTCATTTTCTGCAGTGGAAAGTTATGGAAATGAAATTTCAAAGAAATTATTTCAGCCTACAAGAATCAGAAATATTCCTGTTAGCTTTTTAAAACTCATGCTTTCCTTTGAACTCATGTACATTATTTCAGTCATACTTGTAGGTGCATGTCTGTTATGTAATAAAGCATTATATATAATGTGAGGGCTGTCTTTGAGGTCAAGTATTATTTGACATTTTTTCACATGTAGGTAAAATTCACCCATTGAAAATTTAATAAACTTAATAAACCTATCTACAATTAATTTTATTTCTGATAACCTTTGAGACTTAAAAGGAAAACAACCACAGCTTTACGTCTTATTTTGAAAACGAGAAAGCAAAATATTCATGAGAAAATGGGCCATATACTATTTGACAACCGAAAGTTTCAAAGCATTTGAGAATTTTAAATATATAATTATTGTTTTACAATTGGTACCTTTGGTAATCTTTCGTGCATATATATTAGAAGTATTTCCAAAAAGATTTTTTTTTTTTATTTTCAGAACAGCTTTGATACCATGATACTTTATTCTTGCTGTTACCAGCAGGATTAATTTTTTAAATGAAAGTCCTTCCAGTTCTTTTCATTCTTTTTGTTAAAGTTCTTTCCATCCTATGATATTATATATGTGGACTATTTTAATTGGAATATTTAATACTAGTAGAGGAAGGAATTTTTTTCAGTTAAAGATTTTTTAAAGGTGGGGCACCTGGGTGGCTCAGTCGGTCAACCGTCCCACCTCTGCTCAGTTCGTAGGTTCAAGCCCCATGTCGGCTCTGTGCTGACAGCTCAGCCTGGAGGCTGCTTCAGATTCTGTGTCCCCCTCCTTCTCTGCCCTTCCCCCACTCACTCCCTGTCTCTGCCTCTCAAAAATAAAATAAACATTAAAAAAGATTTTTTAGGGGCGCCTGGGTGGCGCAGTCGGTTAAGCGTCCGACTTCAGCCAGGTCACGATCTCGCGGTCCGTGAGTTCGAGCCCCACGTCAGGCTCTGGGCTGATGGCTCAGAGCCTGGGGCCTGTTTCCGATTCTGTGTCTCCCCCTCTCTCTGCCCCTCCCCCGTTCATGCTCTGTCTCTCTCTGTCCCAAAAATAAATAAACGTTGAAACAAAAAATTAAAGAAAAAAAAAAAAAGATTTTTTAAAGGTTCCAAAAGAATAGATTTTTTTCACTTAAATTCAAATTAGTTAACATATAGTGTACTTTTGGTTTCAGGAGTAGAATTTAGTGATTCATCACTTACATATAAGAGCCAGTGCTCATCCCAACAAGTGCCGTCCTTAATGCCCATCACCCATTTAGCCCATCCCCCCCCACCTCCTTTCCAGCAACCCTCAGTTCTCTGTATCTAATAGTTTCTTATGGTTTGCCTCCATCTCTGTTTTTATCTTATTTTATATAATCCATATTTTAGATATTCTTCATTCCTCTGAAAATTCACTTACGGAGAAAATTGCACTTGGGGGTTCTACATTTATACCAGTAGAGGTCGCTGTGCGCCTATGAAAGGAAACCCAGTGTTTCCTGATGGTGAGCTGGTTATCTGTCCTAGAACTAGTATTCATCATTGGTATTTCTGGGAATTCTTTCGCCACCTTAACAAAGTGGCCTGCCCGTCATCATCTAAGAAATAGTCACTTGCTATTTTTCCACGTAGTGGGAACATATCCTAATGTTTAGTAGTGTCATGGCACATCTTCCCATAGTATACTTAGGTGCATCAGCTAAAGCACCAGAAATTTTGTTTTCACACACAAAAAATCATAGCCTCTCAGTGTTTGAAGGAACTTTAATATTCATTAGATTCAGCAGCTATTATTCTAACATTTAAGTTGCTAATCCAAAATAGTCCCAAAGGAATTCTTTTCAGTACAGTCCTCTGCTAGTTAATAGTATGGAGTTTGACTTGTTGAAACTGCTTATCCGTTTGCATCATGGTGTCCACCTTTCATAGTGTTTCATTCTCTGAGTGCGTCAACAAAAAATTTCATAGGAGAATATTGCTTTATGACGTTACTGCTATAGATGTATCTACTAGTAATAACAGAGGGGTGTTCAAGAACTAAACAAATATATTTGTTTGTTGTAAAACTGTAATGGCGCCCTGACCAGAGAGTCGAAGCAAATTTGTAAGCTTTAAACTATCCTTGTCAATGTGATCCAAGTTAGTTTTCAGGTGATTGTAAAGGTGATAAGGAACGTTGTGAAAGAAGCAAGCAGTTGGGAGGCAAGGAACACTTCTACAGACCACTGTGATTGAGCCTTAATTTACAGAAAGAGAATATTGCCCTTGATGCCTTTACACAGTCCTCCAGTGCTAGCTTCCTAGTCCTCGCTGCTCAGTGTAGACTGCAGTGCTAACAACACGGATCCTGGAGGGAGATTGCCTGGATTTGAGTCCTGGTTCTGCCACTTCCAGGTTCTGAGGTTGGCTTACAGTTATCTCCTCTGTACCTCAGTTTCCTCATCTGTAAAATCGGGTTGCTGATAGCATCTGCAGTATGCAGTAATTAAGTTACTAGATGTGAAAGTACTTAGAATAGTACCTAGAATGTAATAAAAACTCAAGCTACTATTGTTACACACACTCCTTTTTATAGAACCCATGCTGGGATATGGTAGCTGAAGTCCTAGACTGTTCTGTTCCTGACGGCTCTCTGAGGATCAAAATAGTGTATTCTGTGTTTTCTCTAGCCTTCAATTAATGACATCTGTATCAAGAAACCAGCTAGGTATATCACTTTTAATGATCTGAGCTTTCTTCATTTTTTTTCTTTAAAGTTGTTCTCATGTTAATTCAGTGAGTTTCCTTCTTTTGATCTAATATTTTGCTCTGGAATTTTTCCTGTGGAATATATAATCATATTTCTGTTGCTGTTTTTAATTACTCATATTGACACTTTTTTTACATTTAAATAAATGCCCTAGTTTCAGTGAAAATCACAAGACATGAGTTTTTTTTTTCTTAACAGAATTTCTCTGTAACATTTAAATTTGTTACAACATTTCATATCAGAAATTTATTAGGTAATTTATAAGGCATTTGCATTCAACCCACTTAAAAAATTTTAAACAATAACAAAATTAAAACCCGGCCATTTATATAAAATATCTATTATCTTTCAAATTCTATAAATAAAAATGTATTACCCACATACCAATTCTGAATGAGAGAAAACAGCATTTGGCACATCAATGTATAGACACATTTTTATAGGTATGACCTTGGTCTTGAAATGTAAGACCAGTAAATATTTTAAAATTTCATTTTCATTATATACTTTTAAGATCTGTGCCCCTAAGCAATTACCCACATAGTCATTGCCTCTTGGTAGGTGAGATAAGTCAATTATATTAAGACATTTGGTTCCAGCTTGCCCCAATTTATTACAGATACATGAACTTGGAGGAGGGATTATTACCCAAATGGGTTGTCTCATAAACATTTGGCATTTTTTAGGGGTGGAGGGTTGGAGAGATTCCCTAAAATAGACAAAAGGCCATTAACTAGAATGTCTTCTGCATTAAGAGGCATGTACTTATTAGGCGAAGTGTGTTAAATACAATGTTTACTCAGCTATTTCCTGAAAGAATACGCCTTATTAATACCCCTATATCCCACCCACAGTTTTATTTTATTTATTATTTTTTATTTTTTTTTCAGTATATGAAATTTATTGTCAAATTGATTTCCATACAACACCCAGTGCTCATCCCAACAGGTGCCCTCCTCAATACCCATCACCCACCCTCCCCTCCCTCCCACCCCCCATCAACCCTCAGTTTGTTCTCAGTTTTTAAGAGTCTCTTATGCTTTGGTTCTCTCCCACTCTAACCTCCCACCCACAGTTTTAAACTAGTCATGTACGTGAACATCCCTTTCCTGTACACACACACACACACACACACACACACACACACACACACAAAATAGCCTGCTCTATAGAACATCACATAGTACAGTATGATGCTGGCTATTTCTTCTATGTAACTGTACTTTAGCTGTTCTGTAAGTCAGCATCAGAGAAGGAGGCAGGCCTTCTTTCTGTACATTTCTCCCAGTTATATTAGCATCTGTTATGAGTGGTGAATTCAGAACGTTGAAGTAATTCAGTTTATCCAGATGGCCCAATGGCTGGGAGACAGAGGAAACGTTTGCTGGACTATATTACAATCTTTTTCTTAAGTTTCAGTTCCAGGGTTTTGTTTTTATGTGATACAATTACCATTAATTTTCAGTGTTTTCTATGTATTTTACAAGTTTAATAAGACTGTTGGAGTTAAAACATCAGTTTCCTAACTGATTTTAGTTTCTCAGAGTGACATTGTAATCAGGACATGTCAATAATCCTGTGATGGATGTTTAGGAAAAAGCCAGGGATACTAGTTAGATCATTTTTCAGTATTTTTTTTTTCATTATACCCTCTCCCTTCTGCCCAGATGTATATATTTCATGTAAAACTTTAGCTAAAGAGTTTTGTTTTAGGGGTATCTGGGAGGCTCAGTCAGTTAAGCGTCTGACTTCACCCAGCTCATGATTTCACAGTTCTTGGGTTTGAGCCCCGTGTCGGGGTCTGTGCTGACAGCTCAGAGCCTGGAGCCTGCTTCAGATTCTGTGTCTCCCTCTCTCTCAGCCCGTCTCTTGTTTGCTCGCTCTCTCTCAAATAAATAAACATTAGAGAGTTTTATTTTAAGTTAGGGCATGGCGGGGGGGGGGGGGGGTGGTGCCTGGATGTCTCAGTCAGGTAAGCCTCCAACTCTTGATTTCAGCTCAAATCATGATCTCAAGGTTTATAAGTTCAAGCCCCACATCAGGCTCCATGCTGACAGTGCAGAGCCTGCTTGGGATTTGCTCACTCTCTCTCAAAATAAATAAATAGACTTAATAATAATAAAATAAATTAGGGCATTAGGATAATGTATAGGTGAAGAACATAACTGTGACATTGGGCAAGTTACTTCGTTGCTCTGTTTCTTCTTCTGACATTGGGCAAGTCCCTAGTCATGTGACATCAGGCAAGTTATTCAGTTCCTCTGTTTAAGAGGACTTAGAACTTAATTGTGCAACATGACATTTAGAATAAGACTAGCACATGGTAGCTATTATTATTTTCATTATTATCTTGATTCTAGAAAGAAGGGTGTTTGGACTACAGACATCAGGAGTACCAGGTTGTACTTGTTGTTAATATTCACTGTTAAGATAAAGTGTCCCCAAAATACAGAGAGAAATGGAATGGCAAGGTGTCTTTAAAGTCTCTCTTTTTAGCAGGACTTGACTCTCAGAAAAGCACACATTTTACAAGATACGTGCAGTATATGGTAATGTACTAGCTATAAAGCCAATGAAAGCTACAGTCTCTGCAATCTTATTTATTTATTTATTTGAGTATAGCTGACACACAATGTTACATTAGTTTCAGGTGTGTAATTTAGTGATTTGACAAGTTTCTACATTATGCTACATTCACCACAAGTTTAGCTACCATCTGCACCGCCCTCCCCCCATTACATGGCTATTATAATATTGTATTCCTTATGCTCTCTTGTCTTCACCCATTCTGCCCATCCCCCACCCCCTTTCCCTCTTCTGCCATCTTGTTTATTATTGTACGTAAACATGTAGGAAAGTATAGAGGAACAAGGCAACCATTCAAGAAATAATGCTGCAGCCAAGACTGGAGCCGTAGCAGTAAGTGTTTATTACGGCTCACAGTTCATGCATTCTCAGTCTGTCTGAAAAGACAGAGGTAGAGACAAGTCTGTGGAGGAAATAGAAGGTGCTTTGTGCAGAGGGAAGCCACAGGGGCCTTCAGAGAACTGGCTCTAGTGACGTGGGTGACTGGGGAGTAATAATGCGCCGAACCAGCTCTCCAGCAGCCACACACAACCTGGAGTGTGATGCTTCATGCTCAGGTGCTGCAGGTGACAAGCCGCTGTGATGCCTCTGACCAGCTCCATGGGACTGCATGCTCCTTTAGCGTGGTTGAATCTGTCTTGCACGATGAAATAGGAGGAATAGCAGGCTGTGAGGCTGTCTGGAGGTACAAATTCTGTCTGAGAGTCTTGAAAAAATTGGCCTTGGGACTTAGCAACGTTTATGGGTCATCGATCAAGAAAAATTAGAGCAGGAAGGCACTTGACAGATTAGATGATCCATGAATAAGAACTCCAATATGTCAAACTGGGGAGGAGAGGGGAATTTGAAAAGCTATGTTTAATGTGCTTTGTTCCGTAATACACAATAAAACTTTTTAAATTGCAGTATAATTGACATACAATATCCTGTTAGTTTCAGGTGTACATAGTGATTATCTATCTTCAAGATTATGAAATGATCCCCACAGTAAGTGTAGTTACCATCTGTCACCATACAGTTATTATGCTATTGACTACATTCCTTGTGCTGTCCAGTACATCCCCGTGATTTACTTATCTTATTTTTTTCTTTCCTTTTTTTCATTTAAATTTTAGTTAACATACATTGCAATACTGGTTTCAGGAGGAGAATTCAGTGATGCATCACCTACATACAACACCCAGTGCTCATCACAAGTGCCCTCCTTAGTACCCATCACCCATCTAGCCCATCCCCCATCCACCTACCTCCATCAACCCATAGTTCGTTCTCTGTCATTAAGAGCCTCTTGTGGTTTGTTTCCCTCTCTTCTCTTCCCTACCCCTTCCCATATGTTCATCTGTTTTGTTTCTTAAATTCCACATATGACTGAAATCATATAGTATTTGTCTTTGACTGACTTTTTTCACTTAGCATAATACATCACATTGCAAATGGCATCCACACCATTGCAGGTGGCAAGATTTCATCCTTTTTGATGGATGAGTAATACTCCATTTAATACACACACACACACACACACACACACACACACACACACACACACACACACCCACACCCACCACATCTTCTTTGTCCATTCATCAGTTCTCTATGGGCTCTCTCCCTAGTTTGCCTATTGTTGATAATGCTGCTATAAACATTGGGGTGCACACACCCCTTCGAATTTGAGTTTTGTATCCTTTGGGTAAATAACTAATAGTGCATTTGCTGGGTAGTAGGATAGGTCTAATTTTACTTTCTTGAGGAGCCTCCATACTGTTCTCCAGAGTGGCTGCACCAGTTTGCATTCTCACCAACAGTGCAAGCAGGTTCCCCTCTCTCCGCATCGCCACCAATACTTGTTGTCTCTTATGTTGTTAATGTTAGCTATCCTGACAGGTGTGAAAGTGGTTTCTCATCATGGTTTTGATTTGTATTTCCCTGATGATGAATGATGTTGAGCATCTTTTCATTTGTCCACTGGCCATCTGGACGTCTTCTTTGGAAAAGTGTTTATTCATGTCTTCTGCCCATTTCTTAACTGGGTTATTTGTTTTTTGGGTGTTGAGTTTATAGATTTTGAATACTATGATTTATTTTATAACTGGAATTTATACTTCTTAATCCCCTTCAACCTGTTTTGCCCGCCCCCTAACCCTGCCCCCTCTGATAACCAACAATTTGTTTCCTGTGTCATTAAGTCTGTTTCCATTTTGTTTTGTTTTGTTTATTAGATTCCACATATAAATGAAATCATATGGTATTTATTTTTCTCTGACTTACTTCACTTAGCACAAGACCCTCTAGGTCCATCCATGTTGTTGCAAATGGTAAGATTTCTTTTCTTTTTTTTTCTAAGTAGGCTCCATGCCTACCATGGGGCTCCAACTCATGACCCTGAGATCAAGAGTCACATGCTCTACCAACTGAGCCAGCCAGTGCCCCAGATTTCTTGTTTTTCCTGTGGCTAAGTAATATTCCATCACATGTATATACCACATCTTCTTTATCCATTCACTTATCGATGGACCCTTAGGTTGTCAAATTAAAACTTTTTCATATCCTCTTGGTAGAGGGAAGATAATATGGAATCTGATTATATGCAAAGGATTATAGTAAGAACAGGTTAACTGCAGTTGCTGGGTGATGACCACCTATCTCTCTGCCTTGGTTGCCTCATCTGTAAAGTGGGAGTGCACAGACCAGCAGCTGTTTAGAATGAGTATCAGGTGACATCATGGTAAAAATTCCTCGGAAGTTTGGAGAAGCTTAAAAAAAACTTTTGTAAGTGAATAGTGCTGTTTGTTGCACTTCTAGAAACCACATTCTCAGTCTCTGGGAATTAAGGATAAAACAGAATTTCCTCAGGCTGCCTTTAAGTGAACTAGGTAAAGAGAAAAGAGGCAGTAGAATTGGAGTTACCAGCTTCTACAAATAAAAATATCAGACATCTGGTTGAATTCGAATTTCAGATAAACAGTGATTTTTTAGGATAAGTATATCTGAAATTCAAACTCAACTGGGCATCCTGTATTTTACGTTGCATCTGTAATTAATGAGAAACCTAGAATCACAGTAGAGCCAAGACATTGGCTGATGGCTTGATGTCCTAGAATGTGTAGGGGTTTCACCAGTGGCCTGGTCTCCATGAACTACTGTAGGTAACCTGGAAATGATGCCTCGCTCTCCTGTCTCCTTCCTCCTCATCCTCAGAATTGGGGAGTGTTGGCATTATTGAGCATTGTGTGGCCATCACTGTAATTATAGAATAATAGTAATGATTATTCTGTATTGACCACCTGCTATACTAGACCCTTTACGCAAATTACTTACCTGTGAGAATAGGCAAAATTATTTCACTTCACAGATGAAACACACACTCTAGCCCAAGTTACACAGCTAATTTGGATAAAAGGTGGGCTTTCACTCCAGGGTGTGTGATGATAAATCCTGTGTTCCTAACATCCACTCTGCATGTTTTGGATGTAGGTGACTTGTAGCCAACTCGGTGACAGAGAATTGCTGAGAGCTTCCTTCCTTCTCTGTGATGTGAACCTCTCTTCAGAACCCTGGGCTGCGTGTTCAGATGCCAAGCTCGGTCATTCTTTTCAGATTTAGCTTTTGTTCACTTTGTTTGCCTAAAATAATGTTTTATCTTCCTAATTAAAATAGTGCGCTGTGATCCCTTCAGAAATCTTTAGGTCCCCTCCTCACATCTGTAGATTTTCAGCATGGGATGAATGAGCTCATGTCCGCCTTCCATGTGACAAGTTGGAGAAAGACGTACAGGGGCCTACAGAAGCTGCTCTGTGCCCAGCACTGATCTATTCGCCACACACAGCTTTTAAAATTTTTTTTTTTTAAGGTCTATTTATTTTTGAGACAGAGAGAGCAGAGCATGAATGGGGGAGGGTCAGAGAGAGAGGGAGACACAGAATGTGAAACAGGCTCCAGGCTCTGAGCAGTCAGCACAGAGCCTGACGCGGGGCTCGAACTCACGGACCGCGAGATCGTGACCTGAGCCAAAGTCGGACACCTAACTGACTGAGCCACCCAGGCGCCCCATACACACACAGCTTTTAAAATGAGCTACATCGAGAAAGAATGGAATCCATTGTTGAAAAATATTTTATCAACCAAATTATGTGGGAAGTTATTTTTATTTTCTTTCAGCTCTATCACCACCACCTTCTCCATCTGATTTCACTTCTGCTGTGTTCTTAGCTGCAGAGATTTTAGAAAGATGACAGTTGGTTGACTATGAAATGTAGGATCTATTTTTATTCCAGATCATCGATTGAAGTTTGACAGACTTAAAGCAATGGCATGTTCTATTCAATTATAAGATTAGTACCTACCCAGTGAGTTCTGCTAGTCTAGACAATGTTCTGGTTCTCTAGTAATTAAAGATCACATTTTGGCCTAATTGACTTTGCAGGGAGATTTTAGTTATAGGAATTTAAAATTCACACGCACCCACCCAGCTTCCTCTGTGTGTGCCCTCTTCTCCCCAATTTATCTCTTCACCCACTTGAAAGCTTCTGAGAGCTTATGTGTGTGCCATGTCCTGCAAAAGCTTGTCTTTGTCATCTTTCTCATTTTTGTAAGCTGTATTTGACAGGTGCATGTGACATTTGGGAAACTGCTTTCAAAGTTGCATTTGGATTTTAGTAGCCAATTTAAATATATGAGAAAGCCACATCTTTTTACAATTTGAAGCTGAAGGCGTTTTGCATTCAGTATCTTTTAAGTAAGGAATACAGTGAATGAACAACGACGAAACAGTCCCAGTTTTAAGTATCTTTCAATAACATTTTGGACTAAGGAGCATAGGAGATACTCAAACTCAATACAATCAATTCAGCACAATCCATCCTGCAGTATAAACTGATACCGTTAACCATTTACAGCTGTACATTTGAATTCGCTAACTTTTGAGACCTGGCTAAGATAGATATTTGATATCAGTTTTGCAGAACCCATTTATATGTGGGTTCTTACGTAGAATTAAGTAATAATAAATCATTCAAGACTGAAATGATCAGGAGACAGAGTTTGCAGATTAATGGTAGTAGGGCACGTGTGGAAATTCCTTCTCATGCTTATGTCAGTAACGATCATACATCTGGCTATCGATGCCCTTGAGCCAATTTTAAGATATCACTAGCATGCAACTTTTTATCTCTGGTGCTTAGCAATGTGCCAGACCATGCCTAGTTCTCAGTAAGTATTTGTTGGATGAAAATTAAATGTCCTGGTTGGAGTGTGTTCATATTTATTATATTTAACAGAGAAATAAAAAGATCTTTGCTTCATTTCATTTTACATGCTCTCCTTATTGTTAAGGAATGTGGGAACAGAAAATTTGAGGTTCTAAAATATTTCAATGAACAACAAAAATAACAGTTTAGAAATATTAATAAAATCATTTATAAAAGGCTTTTTCTCAAAAAGCACATAAACACACCTACCTCTTCATACATGGAAAACAAGTATGACAGACTCTCTAGGTACTTTTATATGATATAATGATAAATATTGTCCCCAGAAGTCAGGACTTCCTATCATTAAAAATTTGCTCTTAATTTTTTTTTAACATTTATTCATTTTTGAGAGACAGAGCATGAGCGGGGAAGGGGCAGAGAGAGAGGGAGACACAGAATCTGAAGCAGGCTCCAGGTTCTGAGCTGTCAGCACAGAGCCCGACACGGGGCTCGAACTCACGAACTGTGAAATGATGTCCCAAGCCGAAGTCGGATGTTCAACTGACTGAGCCACCCAGGCGCCCCAAAAATTTGCTCTTATAAGCAGGAGTTATAAAATAGCATTGGCTCTGTATTCAAACTTCCCTTGAGGTGTTATTATTGAATACTGTAGCAGTTAACATCTCTGTTCTGGGGCACATACTGTAAGTTCCCTCCTGTGCCCAGTGGCATAACAATAGAACTTTGTTCATCCAAATAAATACTAGATACAAATTATCCAGCAAAGTCATCCCTTATATTCTGCTTGTTTCACTATAGTTTTCCAGTAGGAGAAATCCCACTTTTATAATTGAAATCAGTGAGGAAAAAAAAAGTAAATGAAAACTTGAGGTTTTGCTAGAATTTATTCCCTCAGGTAAGAGTCCTGCCTGTAGAGCCACTGTGACTGACTGAAAGAATAGACCCACTGAGTATGAAAAGAGAAACATTTTGGAAAATGTGTTGCTACTCCAAGTTTTATATAGTAGCTAACAATGTTGAGTCTCCTTCTCCTGACTTTTTAATCTTCCTGTTAATTTAACTCCAATGAGGGTACTATACAGGGAACTTTTTGGCTAAAAGGGTCTGGCCTAGGAATCTTTCCTGGTTACTGAGAAAAGTATAAAGTTATACTGGGGGAAGAGGGAATCTTGTAATTTAATTCTCTAAAAACTATGCTTCCAACCAATGCAAATTGTTTTTTTTTTTTAATATTTATTTTGAGAGACAGTAAGAAAGAGAGAGCACATGAGCAGGGGAGAGGCAGAGAGAGAGAGAGAGAGAGAGAGAGAGAGAGAGAGAATCCCAAGCAGGCTCTGCACTGTCAGTGTGGAGCTCAGCATGGGGCTCAATCTCACGAACCATGAGATCATTACCTGAGCCGAAATCAACAGTTGACTGCCTAACCAGCTGAGCCACCTAGGTGCCCCTGTTTTATTTTTAAGCCATCTTGTAGTAGTACCCTTAGAACTGCCAGTCTTGCTACCTTTAACATTTGTGCCTCTGGTGGGATAATCTGAAATAGAACAAGCCACCCCTGTGCCCTCGACCCATTTAACTTGTCCTCGAAATTGCACCAGTCTTCTCTGTTTTCGGTCCAGGATGCGTAGTCAGAATTCACTTTGGCTAAGCTGAGATTCTTTATCACCCTACTTAAAATGAGCATAACCGTATGTCCCCGTTTGCCCCAGAGATCCCTAGTTTATGTCTCTTGTCTCAGTGTGATTATTAATAGTGCTTCTTTTCGATCTTGAAATGTCCTTCCATGGACAAGAAATTATATGGTCCTCATACTTTTAACTGTGAAATCAGATGCATGTAATGTAATAGTCACAAGTCATACAACAACACACGGAGTTTGAGTGACTTAGAAGGGAGAATGGAAGTTGTCAGAATTTGGCAGGTTAATCTACCAGCTGTGAAGGGGAAGGCAGAAATAGCAACTTGCTGATGTGTTTGAGGAAGATTGGTGGCACAGAGCTGAAGCCCTGGAATGACTTTTAGCCTTGAGTTAGACATTTATCTCAGATTTTTGTTGAGTGCCTACCATATGCCGGGTGCCACGGGGAGCAGTGGTGATACAGCAGTGAATGTGAGAGACCTGGCCGTGTCCTCAAAGAGCCGGCAGGAATTATCCAGTCTGGCTCCGTCCAACCCACATGAACAGGTCACTATAAAACTTTACTTAGTAAACCAAAGATGTTGGCGTATGTTCAGACTGCGTGAATATGTGCAGACTCTGAACATGTTCTCATAGTCTCTAATCTCATAGTCTAACGTTGCTACTTTATGGGATCGTAAACTCAGGGTAGTGTTTCTGTGTGAGGAACCACCTGTAAGAGCTTGTGCCCCACTAAATCGGTTATGCATCTGGAGTGGCTGATACCTGCCGTGCTAGTATTGTAGCACTTCCTGTCGAGAGACATCAGAATGTCTGTTGTGATACACCTGAGAACTAAACAAACTGGTCATTTAGTTCCTAAACCACTCAAATCGTCCAGTGCTTATAAGAAATCCTGACTGGGGCACCTGGGTGGCTCAGTCGATTGAGTGTCCGAATTGGGCTCAGGTCACGATCTCACGGTTCCTAGGTTCGAGCCCTGCATCAGGCTCGGGGCTGACAGCTCAGAGCCTGGAGCCTGCTTCCGATTCTGTGTCTCCCTCTCTCTCTGTCCCTCCCCTGCTCACGCTCTGTCTTTCTCTTTCCCTACAAAATAAATGAACATTAAAAAATTTTTAAAAAAGAAATCCTTACTGATTTAGAATTACTTATCCATGATCTCCCATTGTTCTGAAACACAGCCGGTAAAAACCAGGAAGTGGGTACCGGAGGCTCCTGAGCAGCCAGAGCAGTTGTGACAAGGCCTGTTTTGGAGGAACACACAGGATCGGGAGGGCTAAGCCAAGCACGACAGCTTTGGGCAGGCCAGGCCATGGCCAGGGCAGCTAGTCAAGATGGATGTGGTCAAGCAAGCAGGCCCAGGGTCTTATTGTAGGGGGCATCAAGCCATCTGGGAGTTAATGGAGAGAACGTATGCGTTCAAAGGCGGTTTGAAGGACAAGGACGAGGGTCCAGCTTACTCCTGGTCTACATGAACGCGGACAAGTCTCTTATGAAACCCACGTATGGACCGTAGAATGGATTCAGGTTGATACCAGACACCGCTCTAAGATTCTTAGCCATCTGGTTTTCTAGTGCGAGGTTAGTACGGAGATGAAGCTGATGAGCTGTCCTGAGCGAGACAGTCCGGCAACGAGGCTGGCATCTAGTGTGGGCGGGAGACAGCAGCAGGCAGTAACTGGTGGTAGCATCACATTGTGAGCAACAATAGAAGTCTCTTAACGAAGAGCAAAACCCAGCCAGAGGCCTTGCATTTTGCCGTGTCCAAATATGCCGCTGAACTGGGCTTACATTCCGCGTGCAGATTTGTAGTCCCAACAAAATTATCTTATGTGGAAGATCCCATTTCTCAACATTGTAGACAACTGAGATTTAATGTTTATTGTAGACAAGGAGTCGTCTGTTTTCTTTCCAAGTTAGTTCACACAACCACAAATCCATATTTAACTCTGAAGCCTCTATTTCTTTCTTTCTTTTTTTTTTTTTCTGGTTGATTTTCAAGGGACCAGTTTTTTAATTTTAGGTATAAGAGGGATGTTGGCTATGGCCTTGACTTTTTCTTGCATGTGTAGAACATTGAGTCCCATCATTCTTCCTCTCAACACCAAATGGCTTTCTGGATGTGCACTGCTTAGTTGTGTTTTCCATTTGAAAACACTTTGAAGTTCTCCCGGTGAAATTAAGAAAGTTTATTTTTGTTGAATGAAAACAGTAGCCACAACTCTGTTTTACTTGAAACTAAGTGCAAAGATGGCGTCCTGTAAAACAGGAGGTATTAGGTCCTGTTAAAAGCACATGAGCCTTTGAGGTTGATCTCCTTGAAATCCAGTGTCTCCCACAGAACAGCGTTGAGATGGCAGGGAAGGCACCTGAATTGTCTATGCCCAGATTCCCTCATGTAGAACAGGGATTCCACGAACAGTACCTTCCTCAGAGAGCCATTTGGGGATTGCGTGAAATCATGTATGTGTAGTTTTAGCACGGTGCCTTGTATGTACTTGAGTACTCATGACTATTATTTTATTCAGATTTTTTTTTTCAAAGGCTCCTACATGCTATAGATTTAGATCTCTTTAAATAACGTTTCAGGAGCCACTTTTTCTCCCTGTTCACAGTGTGTCTGCCCCAATCCCCACCTCATTGTCAAGCCACAAGCTGGCCCTGATTTGAGGGAGGACAGGAGGTAGAGAATCACTCTCTGATGCCCTTGGGCATGAGGGTTCTGGCCCATAAGGAAAAGCCATGGAATATTCGAGAGAGATCAGTGGATGACAGGGACAGGTACATTCCACATTACCTGTTAAAGGAAAGGAGCTTAGTTTTTACTTTGAAAGATGAAAGAATACCATAGCAAACTTTAATTTTCCCTAAAAGTTCACTTCTGACCTTCAGTAACCCTATGAGGAAACAATCACTTTTTCCCCCCTTAGGTCTTACACTGCTCTAGACTATAATTCTTTGGGTAGACATTTCATTTTTCGTTTTATGTCAGCCTTATAGTTTGTTTGATTCTGTTGTATGTTTTCCTATCTGAGGAGCAAGCAGAAGGCATCTTATATATATCGGATTTGATGGTTCTTCAGGGATCTAAATGGGAAATGGATGTGGGTCGTGTTCTGACTTGTTTCCAAAGTCAGCTCTTAGGATCCCCATTACTCTCCAGCACAGCTGACCAGCGTCCCCTTAGCAGGGAGAACACTTGGCAGTAAGCAGTTTATGAAAGACACTTTTTTGGAAAGCCCTGAACATTCCTTATACTCCCCAAGGAAACTTTATTTAAAATTACCACTCTTTATTATACTTAGCTAAAAATATTCATCCCATATCGTGCTAAGTGCTCAATTAGGTTGAATATTTACACATACATTAAAACTTAGCAGTGGCTGTATTTACAAAGTGTAAGGGAGCACTAAGTAAATGTACTGCTTCCTTTACTGGAAGCACCACTTGACTGTGGAAAGGAAGAGTGGTAGGATTGTACAGGTTTGTGTTTGGGTGGGAAATTTTCTCTTTTCTTTCTTTCTCTCTCCCTTCCTTCCTTCCCTCCTTCCTTCCTTCCTTCATTCTTTCTTTCTTTCTTTCTTTCTTTCTTTCTTTCTTTCTTTCTTTCTCTTTCCTTCCTTTTTCTTTCTTTCTTTCTCTTTCCTTCTCTCTCTTTCTTTCTCTTTCTCTTTCTTTCCTTTTCTTTCTTTCTTTCTTTCTTTCTTTCTTTCTTTCTTTCTTTCTTTCTTTCTTTTCCTTCCTTCCTTCCTTCCTTCCTTCACTTCTTTCTTTCTTTCTTTCTTTCTTTCTTTCTTTCTTTCCTTTCTTTGCTTTCTTTTTCTTTCTCTTTCCTCCCTTCTCTTTCTTTCTTTCTTTTTCTTCCTTCCTTCCTTCACTTCTTTCTTTCTTTCTTTCTCTTTCCTTCCTTTTTCTTTCTTTCTTTCTCTTTCCTTCTCTCTCTTTCTTTCTCTTTCTCTTTCTTTCCTTTTCTTTCTTTCTTTCTTTCTTTCTTTCTTTCTTTCTTTCTTTCTTTCCTTTTCTTCCTTCCTTCCTTTCTTCATTTCTTTTCTTTCTTTCTTTCTTTCTTTCTTTCTTTCTTTCTTTCTTTTCCTTCCTTCCTTCCTTCCTTCACTTCTTTCTTTCTTTCTTTCTTTCTTTCTTTCTTTCTTTTCTTTCTTTGCTTTCTTTTTCTTTCTCTTTCCTTCCTTCTCTTTCTTTCTTTCTTTTTCTTCCTTCCTTCCTTCACTTCTTTCTTTCTTTCTCTTTCCTTCCTTTTTCTTTCTTTCTTTCTCTTTCCTTCCTTTTTCTTTCTTTCTTTCTCTTTCCTTCTCTCTCTTTCTTTCTCTTTCTTTCTTTCTTTCTTTCTTTCTTTCTTTCTTTCTTTCTTTTTCTTCCTTCCTTCCTTTCTTCATTTCTTTTCTTTCTTTCTTTCTTTCTTTCTTTCTTTCTTTCTTTCTTTCTTTTCCTTCCTTCCTTCCTTCCTTCCTTCCTTCCTTCCTTCTGATATTGCACCTTCCTTGTGGAATGCACAGACAGGGCCCAGAGGAACAGGGAGCAAGGTTGGAGATAATGAGAGGGCAGAACAAAGGGCAGGTGATGGTGGGTGAGGTTGGGAGACAGGCTCAGTAACTCCTAGGACTCCAGGGGATGTGGGATCTGGCCGAGAGTGCATAGGTAGATGGGGTGGCCGTCGGGAAGGCTCACTGGTAGAGTGTAAGCACACACTACAATAAAGCCTGGATGGTAGGGGCTTGAAGGATGAGTGGAGCATAGGCTACAATTTGTCTAATGTCAGCTGAAAGTCTTCTCTTTGTATTCTTCTGGAGGGGAATAGTCACTTGGGAGGGAAGGAGGTGGTGAGTTGTCTGCGGGAATTCTTAGTATTCTCTATGCCTGCTTTCCAAATTATACTTTTTAGCTCTGATCGCTCTGGTTTGGGGCAAGCAGGTAATGTATAATTTTCACGGAGTTTCCTAACAACCAAAGGTGGGAAGTGGCATTCTTCTGTAACACGTCACACCCAGGGTCTGGACTTTTCACTGGCAGCTGGGGTACAGTGGAAAGAGCGTTGGAAGACTGGGGTTCAGATCTGACCTCTGATACCTACCTTACACCATTATCACACCTGAGCCCACTTCTCATTCATGAAACTGCCTTAACACCTGTCTTCCCCAAATGTGAGGATAAAAAATGTGCAGAGACCTTGTTCTAGAGACAGTCCTAGCGTATGCTCTATAAATGTTCCATTCGCAATGTCACCTGTAATGAGACCATTATCACCAAGGTTTTAGGTATTTATTTCATTTTATTCATTCATTCATTCATTTATTTTGAGAGAGAGAGAGAAAGAGGGTAGGGAAAGGGCAGAGAGAGAGAGGGAGAAAGAGAATCCCAAGCAGGCTCCGTGCTCAGCCCAGAGCCCGACGCGGGGCTTGATCTCAGGAGCATGAGATTGCGACCTGATCCGAAGTCAAGAGCCAGATGCTTACAGAGGAGCCACCCCGGGCACTCTATCCCGGCGTATTCTAAGTCTTAAGGGCTTAGTGAGAAACCGTTCATTCAGCAAATAGTGCCTACCTGCCACATTTTTTAGGCACTACAGTAGACACTAGTTCTACCACGGTGGCAACATACACATCCCAGCCTGAAGTTCAACAAAACGAAATTGACCTAGTGCCCATTCTGTGCTGGCGTGGATGGTGTTACACAACAACAAAAAGATTTGTAGCGTTTTTTTTAAATTTTTTTTTAACGTTTTTATTTATTTTTGAGACAGAGACAGAGCATGAGCAGGGGAGGGGCAGAGAGAGAGGGAGCCACAGAATCGGAAGCAGGCTCCAGGCTCCGAGCCGTCCGCCCAGAGCCCGACGCGGGGCTCGAACTCACGAGCCGTGACATCATGACCTGAGCCGAAGTCGGATGTTTAACCGACCGAGCCACCCAGGCGCCCCTCTTAGTGCCATTTTATCGTTACGCACCGCAACAGGTCCTTCAGCAATCTGTAGTGCTGTGGAAAAAACCCTGGAAGTTCTTGGTGGGGAGTGCTGGCCTTCGGGCTGTGGTGCTTCCGTCTGAGCTGTGGGATCTGTGGCCCGCCAACCCCCACCCTCTGTGATCCCACTGGGTTCCAGTGTCCTCTGCTCTAAAATGGAAATAACAGCACCTGCCTACATTGGTTTTCATATACTGGGAAATGTGTGCAGATTGTAAAGCATTGTTGACATCCTGAGGTTCCTAAATGGTTATTGAGCTATTTTTGTAATAGCCTTAACACTTTTTACCTATGTTCTCAGGTTCGTTTTGTTTTTTTTTTTCCAACGTTTTTATTTATTTTTGGGACAGAGAGAGACAGAGCATGAACGGGGGAGGGGCAGAGAGAGAGGGAGACACAGAATCGGAAGCACGCTCCAGGCTCCGAGCCATCCGCCCAGAGCCTGACGCGGGGCTCGAACTCACGGACCGCGAGATCGTGACCTGGCTGAAGTCGGACGCTCAACCGACTGCGCCACCCAGGCGCCCCTAAAAAATATTTTTTAATGTTTATTTTATTTTTGAGAGGCAGAGACAGAGCATGAATGGGGGAGGGGCAGAGAGAGAGGGAGACACAGAATCGGAAGCAGGCTCCAGGCTCCGAGCCGTCCGCCCAGAGCCCGACGCGGGGCTCGAACTCGCGGACCGCGAGATCGTGACCTGAGCTGAAGTCGGACGCTCAACCGACTGCGCCACCCAGGCGCCCCAAGATTTATAGTTTTTAACTGCACATATATGTATGTATACATATACATTTGGCTTCACACAGTAGAAGTTTAACACTGTCAGAGCTATAAAACATCTGACTGTTGGCTGTCCTGGAGGCCAAGTGACCAGTTACCTACAATGTCTCCCCACCCATTCTCCCCTACAGCTTCTGTGCTGTCCCTGGTGGTCTGTGTGGGGCCTGCCTGGATCAGCATGTACGGAAACTTCCTGGTTTTTTCTTTCCAAGAGGTTGACGTGCACACTATGTGCCCAATTTCCTCCTTACTTCTCTGCTTGTACTTGTGCTAATTCTAGTGATAACAGCCTTTTGCATATACACACATTCTCTTTATTTGCTTCTGTTCTCTCTTTCCCATCTGAGGAGAGTAAGCACATGCTGGCCTCCCTCCTAGGCATTTCCCCCAGATAATTTTCCGCTGCCTGTGCCTAACACTATGGTGGTTTTATACTTGATAGGGGATTGGATAAGATACTAGTCCCATATCCATAAAGTTTATAGGCTCGTAGAGCTGACAGTTTATAAACCAGGAGCTATAGGACAAGACAGACAGTAAATGCCAGAACATGAGACTTTGTCTACTATTTTTTTTTCAGTTTTCAAATGAAAACAAAAAAAAGCATTAGTATAGATTTTCACATTTTCTGCATTATTATTTGAAATAGTACAGAAAAAGGAAAAGTTGTAACTATTAAGAATGAGCGCATATTGGTAATCAGTTTGGCTTTAGGTCTTGTTTTATTTGTTCACCCGACAGATAATTGAGTGGCCAGGCACTGTGTTGGGTGCTAGAGAAATTAAGTGCCGTCCTCCATTTAGAAGCTCCGAGCGTAATAGTAACAGAAGGCAGGAAAGCATGGAAACCAAATATGTACCCAGTGTGTTGCATGTGACTCCGTGGATCCAGGTCTGGCGGCTAAGAGGAAGTCGTCCGAAAGGCTTCATAAGGAAGGTTAGTCTCCTGCGTTTTGAAGATGGTAGAGGGTGTGATTTTACACAATGAACCCTGTGGGGGTGTGGGGAAACGAGCCTCAGAAAACCAAGTGAACCTCGTTGGGAGGGTGAACGCTTGTAGAGTCTGCTAAGGGAACACACACACACACACACACACACACACACATGCACTCACGGGAAATTGTATAATTTTGAGAAAGGAATGATACAAATATAATGTGATGGCGATTCTAAATGTTTTTTCGACTTTATCCGCTAGGGTAGGAAAGATTAAAGGCAGGTCTCGGTTAAACTTTTTTAGGAAGTCGAGACATTTCTTCAAGACGCATTGCTTATTAACCCTAGATATGAAAAATTTATAAAAGGCAAAAACTACGATGCTTCATATAACTGAATCCCAGGAAATCTTGGCTCTGGACCTGAAAATCTTGAAATAAAATGTTTTCTGGAACATTAATTGGAAGACAGCTTGCTATCACCAAATTGTTAGTCTGCGGTAGAAACTCAAAACTGCTAACAGATGCCTCCTACAGATTTTTAAAATATGGAATTATTTCAGCCAGCTACCAAACCATTGATCTTTGTAATTTTTTAAAACTATGAAATATGCATATAAATCTACATAACTGTTCAACTGAGAAAAAGTGTTCCTCTTTGTACTATATACCGTAGACGTCTGATTTCCAAACTGAGATTTGCTCGGATTAGAATTTAGCTATTTAAATTAACTCAGGAGTTTATCTAAAAAACAATTTACATTAAGTTTTTTTAAAAAATAGAGTTTAAATTTTAGTCCTCGACTTCTTTAGTCATTAATTAACCGTGTAACCTTGGACAGGTTCCTTAGCATGCCTAAGAAATGCCCAGGTTCCTTTAAGACCATGCTTCTAATTTCGGCACTTGAGATTCGTACAATGCACATAATAATCTATAGATGTTGGTGAAATATGTAGGAGAACTCCCCAATTATCACATTCGTTAGTTAACGAATTTACTAAGGCCTATGGGAGCGGGCCCACTCTGTGCCCATCTACGTGAATCATATTTGCTCCCAGGTAGAAGTGAGATAAGGTGGGGGAGGAAAACAGAAGGCCTTTAGTTAGACTCCACTCCTGGACACTGCTCCAGTCAACTCAAAATGGGAGCGCAGGGGGAGACATTAGCTTTTACTCCCCGGTGGCGGAGACAGCGGAGCCCTGAGTTAATACAGACCTGCCACACCCCCCGCCCAATCCAGCTGACCAGGTGCCTCTTTAAAAAAATAAACAAATGTATCTTTCTCCTGTTTTTATAATAAAAATGCCAGTCGTGAAGCCCCTTAACTTTGCAAAACTTCCCTTTTGGAATTTTTTTTTAACTTTTGCTAAATAGTAAAGAGTATCTGTCCCATTGTACAGATAAAATTGTGTCTCAGAACATGCGGATTCTATTTTTATTATTATTTCTATTTTAAAAGTCATGCAAGTAATGCATACTGTAGGAAAAAATATAAGATAGAGATAAGTATGGAAACAATAAAATCACCTAGTCCTAAATTTGGGCATTTTTTTTGGTTTGTTTTTTAGAGAGAGAGAGTATGCAAGTGGGCGAGAGGGGCAGAGGGAGAGAGAATCCCAAGCAGGCTCCCCACTCGGCATGGAGCCCAGCACGGGGCTTGATCCCACAACCCTGGGATCACAGCCTGAGCTGAAATCAAGAGTTGGATGTGAAACCGACTGAGCCACTCAGGTGCCCCAAGGCATATTTTTTATTCCTAAAAATAAAGAAGATTTTTATTTGCCATATAGAATCTATGAGTATATAGAGTAAAACTTTGCAAAAATAAGGTTTTCACTACTATTTCACTGAAACTAACATAATCTTATGTCAACTGTACCTCAAAAAATATATATATAGAGAGAGATCACAATAAAAAATGCAGGGGTGCCTGGGTGGCTCAGTCGGTTAAGTGTCCAGCTCTTGATTTCGGCTCAGGTCATGATCTCATGGTTCATGAGATCGAGCCCTGTGTCAGGCTCCACGCTGACGGTGTGAAGCCTGCTTGGGATTCTCTCCCTCCCTCTCTGTCCCTTCGCCCACTCAAGCTCTCTCTCTCCCTCTCTCTAAGTAAACACTTAATAAACTAAAAATAAAAATTAAAAATGCAGTTGGAAAAAAAGAATGCAATAGTAGCTATAAACATTGGAAAAGCAGTAGTTAAATCATCCTCTTAAACAAAAAAAAAGGAAAAGAAAAACTTTTTAGAGAGTATAAGACCATGTAGGTTGGAGGAAACACCTGAGCCCTGGTGTCACCCAGAGCTGTGCTTTTCCTATTTTGCCACTTGCTCACCAGGTTGCTTTGGGCCACAGGCTTAATCTCTCTGTATCTCTCCACAAAAATGGGGATAATGATGCCTGTTTGTCCTGGGCGCTGATGGGAATCTATGGTAAAGGCACCGCGTAAAGCGAGCGGGTAGCTGTTACCCTAAGTATGTGGCCGTGCGTAATACTGGCATCGAGCACGTGTGGCTGGCCTATTGCTTGAACTCTGACAGTTTTGGGGAGACAGATTTCAAAGGGCTCAGAGATAAATTCAAGGGGTAGGGTTTCAAAAAGGGAAGCGGACACGGGAGGGCTAATGAACTCAATAATGTAATCCGGCTATGATACGCAAAGTGACACCTAGTCCCGATGAAGGGGAAACAAGGTCTTTGTGCAAACGACAGTTCTGGGGAAAGATGCATGGCCCAAGGTGGCCAGGAAAAGTAGGGCAACGGTCTAGGAAGCCAGGAGGCTACAGGTCGGTTTGAGATGCGGCTTATGTAAAATGCTGAAGACAGCACCAACGTCTTCTACATGTTGCTCAGGGTGAAAGCAGTGAGGAAGGGAGAGCCCCACGGCATGGTGCGGGGGCAGGGGGCGTTACATTAACAGACAGAGCAAACACTCGACATAAGAGGGAAAAATCTAAGGAAGGTCAGACGACAACGAGAAGACCCCCGTTATTCTCACAGCGGCCCAGCCTTGAAAAATTACATCGCTGCGAACCAGAATTTATAGGTTGACCTCAAAATTGCTGCAAAATCCAGAAATTGTGGGAAGCAAGAAAGGATTCCTGTGCTTGGAATTTGCTAGGCGGATGTTTTGATTTTCAAGGAAAGAAGAAGGTAGTTTCCTAGAACTACAGGCCAGTGGACTTGTCATCATTCCTAGTGTGATGCTAAAAAGAGTTAATTAAAAGGTTTGTCAGCTATTAAAAAGGGATTCTGTGTCCCAAAGAACTGGCATAGGTTCACTGAGAAGAATTCCTGCCAGAAGTAAGATTGCGGCTTTTAAATAGGGTGATTTGATTGATCCATGAAAAATGTTGTAGATGCTCTGTGTCAGGATGCGAGGAAGGTCTCTAAGAAAGTTGCTAAAGATCTGTTTAGGGAAAGGATGGAGAAATCAGGCCTGGATGGCAGTGCAGCCGACTGGCTCGTCCCCCCCCCCCCCCCAAATGCTGGCTAGTGCACCAGTGTCAGCCCTATAGGCGGGACCGTAAGGGTGGTCCCCGATCGCATAGTAGAGCACGGGGTCGGGGGGGGCCAACCCTCTCTACCTGCCGTTGCCTGACAGTGTGAAGCAGAGGCAAAGCCACAGCCTCGGTCACAGGGAGGAAAGCAAACTCAAATGGATAAAGAAGAAGCACCAAGATGAAATGAGGGGGGCAAGGGACGAGGACAGCCGGGAACAAGGAGTCACAGGCTGGCACGCGGGGCCAACATGGACAAGTCTCCAAGAGGAGGTTTCAGTGCTGTGGCAGCGATGTCTACATTCTGAGTGCTCTTGCGGATCTAAAGAGGTGGAAATGGGACACAGATGTCTAACCTCAGCTTTGCCTTCTTCCATTTCCCTACTACTGATTTGAATGAGGAAATGGATAGCCTGCATGCTGATTAAACCTACGGGTTATATGAAGGTGGAAAAGAAAACTAAAATGTTGCGTGAGTTCTGTCCCTGGGTCCAGAAAACTTGTTGCAAGTGTGAGATAAAGTGATGCTGCTTAATAGTAACCCGTGAGGGGGGCGCAGGCTTAGTCGGTGGAGCGTGCCTGTCTTGATCTCGAGGTCGTGAGTTGGAGCCCCATGTTGGGCGTAGAGATTACTAAAAAGACAGATAAATAAAACTTAAAGAAAAAAAAAAGTAACCTGTGAGGAAGAGACAGAGTCAGACTCACATGGCTGTCAGACACCAAGAAGAAGGCTCAGGTGTCTACAGCAGCAGAATCTGGTTCTCACTGAGATGGGTGGTCATCCTTGACCATACTGGCCGGCTCCACACAGATCACACTCCATCTGAAGGTTCAAATTCATTTCCAGTTTCCATACCTTAAGGGACATGTTTTAAATGTGTCCCTAGGAGAATGATCCAGATTTGGGGGAGTCTGTATAAGGCAGATGAGGATTCATATACTCACGTTAGAGAATATTTGAAGGGTTTTATGACCACTGGCTTAGAATAAGTGAAGTGCGACAGAAAGATTGGACTTATCCTTTGTGACACCAGAGGGCATGGATTCAGGCTTCTTAGCCCTCAAAGGTGTCCCAGAAGAAATGGCAGCCTCAGGAGAGGCCCAGCCCCTAGGGAGGCTCCCTGGACAAAGGCCACTTTCAGGGGTGAGAGACAACCCAGGGATCCAAGTGGGCATTGGTCTGAGACATGTAAGCCCCTTTGGACTTGAGATTCTGTGGTTCTGACTCGGTATTCTATATTTCTGTGTGGTTGTGGTTGCTCAAAGCATCACGTGCAAATTCTGAATTGTTGCTATAGAAGATGTGGCTATTTGAGATGGTCTCCTTTTTTTGGGTGTGTGATTCAAGATTAAAAAGTTTAGTAGGAGCACCTGGGTGGCTCAGTCGGTTAAGTGCCCGACTTCAGCTCAAGTCATGATCTCACGGTTCGTGGGTTCGAGCACCCGCGTCGGGCTCTGTGCTGACAGCTCAGAGCCTGGAGCTTGCTTCGGATTCTGTGTCTCCCTCTCTGTCTCTCTGCCCCTCCCCTGCTCACACTCTGTCTCTCTCTCAAAAACTAAACATTAAAAAATTTTTTTTTAAAAAAACTAAAAAGTTTGGGTTATCTTGTAGAAAAAAGGCATCAGTTTCAACCTGGTTCATTCCCTGATTTGATCATTACCCTTCAGGGTCGAACCTGGTTGAAATGAAAGGTAGAAGCAGGTGAAATGAAACTGCAGAATCTAATTTGCATATCAACCCTTCTGGATGCCAGAGAGCAGCACACATTCCTACACGTCAAAGTGAGCTGTGGATTTTTACTTAATTCTTAAAACACAACAACAACAAAGCTTTTCTTTCAGATAGGTAGATTGTTAAGGATAGATATTTTGATATACCTTTATATCTTAAAAAAAGTATTTATTGTTGTGGATCTAAAAGGAAGTCCTTCCTCAGAACTTTGGGTGCTAAGTCAAAGGCACAGTGTCATTAACTATAACTGTTAAATGATGGCAAGGTTCCTGGCTCCGGTCAGTGCTGCCGTGACCACAACCAAAGATCAGATATTTGCCCTTGTCCTTTTGAAAAGAAGAAGGGTTCAGGAGCCATGGGGGCTTTATTTCCCGTGTGGAGACCACAATCCAGTCCGCTAGTTGCTCTGAGCGGGGAATGTTGGTCCAGGTGGTGGTCACGCACACATTCCTCCCGACTCCTCGTGGACACGCTGGTAGGACACGAGGGAGCTGTTTTCCTGGTCGCAGGTGTCCTTTCTAAACACAGTGTGTAAACGGCGTTACGGTTGATTTCCTGGAGATGGTCTGTGTTCTTAAAGGAGGTGGCCGCTTCCTTACTGAGGACGCTGGTTTCCTGTGGTACAGGGTTCGCCTGAAAGCTCCTTGTTGTTGGCACTGAGTGGCTCCTATCCGTGCTTTGCTTTGAGAATGTCGGGTGACCATTTCCCCTCTTATTCTCATCTCCTTTCTCTCAATCTCAGTCTCTCTCTCCCTCTCTCTCTGTCACATACACGCATACCCTGTCACATTTCCACACTCCTCAGATTCCCGCACATTCCGTCTGTCTGAATTTAGACAAAGCTTTGAAGAGCACCTTGTCTAAAGCAGTGCCCACCCTCAGCCTCTGGGACCGTCTTTCACCTACTCCGCTTGCATTTATAGCACACTTCTGTCCACTTGCTTTAATTCTCTTTCTGCCGGCATGTGAACTGCCCCAGAACAGAGGCAGTGCTTTACCACTTCTTTGTCCCCAGCTCCTGGAACATCTCAGGCATGTGGTTAAGCTCACAGTAGTTACCCGCTGGAGAGAAAGGAGGGAACTTGCAAAGGGAGCATTCTTATAGTCAGGAATAAGTAGGTAAGGATACACATCCTGAAAAACATCTTCAGTTCTAGATTAACCATGTTGCTGTGGAAATGAACACAACCTGTTATGTTGGCTCAGTGTCCCTGAGGTACCCACACAGTTGACGCCCTGGTAGGGTGCTGAATAAAATGCAGAACACCCAACTCAATTAAATTTCAGATACGTAACAAGTGAATTTTAGTGTAATCATGTCCCACGCAATATTTGGGACATACTTATACTACAAGTTATTTCTTCAGTGTTTTCATTTGCTATATTTGGCAACCCTGTCCCCTGGTTCCCTGATGCGTATTGATTTGCCAGAGTTTAGGATGTTTCGTGTTCTTTACAGTTTTCCTAAAAGAAATCAGCTCTAGTGTCAGCCTTGCCCTCAGTCTGTGGCCCCACCAGTTAGAGCCACGGTGCACTCAGAACCTTTGTTCAACTGAAATGGATGCGATGAACGCTGTTTACACAAGAAACCCCCTTAACTCATCCTCCCTTTCTCCCACTCAAGAAAACACGGAACATAAATGTTAGTGACTGTGACAGGGATAACCTTGAATCCTTTCAACTTCTTATTTAAAAGAAATAATTTGCAGATTGGCACTTGATCATTGGAACTAAACCCAAGAAATTACTTGGGACGCTCCTCTTAGCTAACTGCCGACTGACCCTGAGATTGAGGACGAGTGGCTAGAATTTAGTGGTAAAAGATGAGCGTTGTGGGTTTTATTCACTTAAGAGATGCGTTGCTTTCTTTGCAAGAGAAAAAGTATCTCGGACCCAAGAGGACCTGTCTAAAGAGACAGAGACAGCAGAGTAAAGGGCTTACTTACCTCACTACTAGAAACACACCCCCAGCACGGATATCATGAATAGTTGGTTGGCAGTTTCATTTGTACGTGTAACAAAACAAAATTGGAATCCATGTAACCCCATCTTGATGCCGAGGGCCATTTAAGTAGTTGTAGTTAAAAGCTTTTTGAGAACACAAAGGACTATGTAAGCGAGAAATGAGTACAGGCGTATCTCAGCGATATTATGGGTTTGGCCATCACAATAAAGCACATATCACAATAAAGTGAGTCAAAGTAAGTTTTTGTTTCCCAGTGCATATAAAAGTTATGTTTATACTACACTGTAGTGTATAAAGTGTGCAAAATAGCATTATGCTTTTTTGAAAACAGTGTGTACTTCATTTAAAAATACTCCATTGCTGGGGCACCTGGGTGGCTCAGTCGGTCGAGTGGCCAACTCTTGATTTTGACTCAGGTCATGATTCCAGGTTCATGGGATCGAGCCTTGCTTTGGGCCCTGCACTGAGCATGGAGCCTGCTTGAGGTTCTCTCTCTCCCCCTCTGCCCCCTCCCCTGTTCGCATGCACACATCCTCTCTCTAAAATAAATAAAATAAAAATACTTTATTGCTGAAAAATGCTAACCATCATCTGAGCTTTCAGCAAGTCATAATCACTGATCATAGGTCACAATAACAAATATAATAATAAAAAATGTGAGATATTGTGAGAAGTGTCAGAGTATGACACAAACACAGGAAGTGAGCAAATGCTTTTGGAAAATTTGCACTAATAGACTTGCTTGACACAGGGTTGTCACAAACCTTCAATGTGTACAGAACACAGTATCTCTGAAGAGCAATAAAGCGAGGTGACACCAGAATATCTTTTTTTATTTTATATCCACCACCAAATGTTTGGTTACTTAACTGTAAAAAAAAAAAAAAAAAAAAAAAAAAAAAATTGCCCAGGCAGTTTAAGAAATATAAAAGATATATTTGGGTATATTTGGAATAAACCGAAAATAAAGAATATATCGTATATCCACTGAGATTTTTTTTTTAATAAATGTTTTTAAGTAATCTCTACGCTCAACATAGGGCTCAAACTCACGACCCTGAGATCAAGTCGTGTGCTCTGCTGACTGAGTCAGCCAGGTGCCACTCCACTGAGGTAATCTTTAAATTATTACTTTGAGATATAATTGAGGATTGATATACATTTTGTAAAATGTTTATTTTTGAGAAAGAGAGTTGGGGAGGGGCAGAGAGAGAGAGGGAGAGAGAGAATCCCAAGCCAGCTCCACGCTGCCAGTGAGGACCCCAGGTGGAGCTCAAACTCATGAACCATGAGATCATGACCTGAGTTGAAATCAACAGCCGGACGCCCAACCAACTGAGCCACCCAGGTTTTTTTCTAAAGACAAACCCTAACATACTACCACTTCTAAATTGTAGCTTGAGTTTCATTTCTTTTTAGTAAATAAGAAATAAATGAGTAGACATAGAATTTATTCGGCTCCTTTGCTGGTAATCAAGTATCTGTTTTCAACACTTTCAACATCCCTGACGAGTTAATATAATGCAAACAAAAGAGTGACATTGAATGCCCGTCTCACTGTCACCCGGGTCCTCCTACTTTAACTTAGAACTACCAGTCGTGCGTTGCCTCCTTCCCTGCGGCATGACTCCGTGCCCTGTCCGCTTGTGGCCTTGTGGCATGTTAGTGTAAGTCCAGCCACGACTGTGTTAACGTTGGACAGTTTCTACAGCGTGGCACTCTATTAAAGCATCCTGGGAGATGTTCCAAAGAGTGAGCTATAGAATGTGAAAAGATGTGTGACTTGTCATAATTCCAGAGGGAAAGAAAGCCAGACATTTTGACAACATTTTTGGCAACTCGATTCTCTGGAGATGATTTGCTCGCATGCTTTTTGCTGGCAGCTTAAACCCAACAGTGGGTTCTCGATGCAGAAGAGCCCTTTGTCAGACCGGGTTTATCTTGGAGCCTTGCAGAAGCTTCCTATCACCCGGCCTGCACCAAGCTGGAGCCCTTGTTGGGGGATACAATGCAGTCCTCTGTTACGGAGACATCACCAAAAAGAGGACAGACTTCGGGTTCAAATGTAGGCCCTGCCTTGCAAGAACGGTACGAGCTGAGAGGGTGACTTAGCCTCTAGGAGCTGGTGTCCCCCTCTGTGAAGTGAGGTTAATGACGGCTGCTTGAAGGTCAGGAGCGGAAGTCAGGCCCTCATTCCCCCCACTTCGTACTGCAGTGATAAGTTTGCAATCCCTCTGCGGTCCCCTTGCCAGGATTTGCAAAGGCTTGCTAATAAGCTCAAGCAGTCACTTAAGGAAAAGGATAAATAGTTAAGCGCAAGGTTGTCCCAAGAGGCAGGAAAAGCTTCTTTGAAATCGCCAGAGGCCAGGGAGGACACAGGCTTTTGACCGTGTTAAGTGGCAGGTGGTTGGAAAAGTAAGTAGCAGTTTCTTTTGAAGATACAAAGGGACAGTGGAGGGGCGCCTGGCTGGCCCAGTCTGTAGAGCGTTCAGCTCTTGACCTTGGGGTCATGAGTTCATCAGATTCACTGATACTGCTTAAGATCATTGTAGAACAAGTCTTTCCAAACAAAGGTTGTATATGTTAGATCAGTGGCTTCCACACTGTATCCCAGAGGCCGTGGGGTCCTGTAAGGAACCGGGCAAACCGGCTTCTAGCCAAGCGGTTCGGCACTCGTGCGTCTGACACAGTGGACTCTTACAGCTCGGAACTAGGCAACTACCTGTAAACTCATGCTAGAGTCCCATAGCACTCCTGACTCTGATATGGATGCTTGGAGCTATTCTAAGCTGACTCGTGGCATGTAACAATCTATCATTTTGCTAAGGCACAGATGTGAATAACCTTCCCTGCAAGGCGAGTGAGCAAGGATGTGTCACTTTGCTGGTGAGTTGGCCCCGTTGACCGCCACCATCGGGGTCTCCAGCCAGCCTTTTTCTACTCATTGTTGCCTACCTGTTTTAGGGGGGAAATGACATACTGTAATGGGATTTGTAATCCGGGGGTCTGGTAACATCTGAGAAGTGTCGCTCACTAGTGTCTAAGGTCTTCCCACTCTGGGCAGCTGGATGGAATGCGGGTGGGACGTGGGATGTGTCCTGGAATGTTCTGTGCCACGTCACCTCGTGAGCATGTGAGGGAATTCTGTGTGGGGTACAGAGGCTGTACATATCAGCTCTCAAACACTGCAGATGAAGAGTTTTTCTTATCCCAAATCCTGGTCAAGGCTTCTGAGAATATGGTCGTAGAAAGCCGCCCATATTTTTTTAAAAAGCCACATCCTGTTCGATTTTCTGCTTTCATATTTGCCCAGAACAGATATTCCCTGACATTGTGCTGTTTGTAGAAAAAGAGTATCTATCAGTGGCTCATTAACTTGGGTCATGTTTGGAGTTCTCTGTGAGCTTATTAAATAAGACGCTGTGCCTGCTTGAAAACTATTATTCTGCTCCAAAAAATAAAAAGACATGCAGTTCAAGTATATTGTTTCTCCCTGACCTCAGAGTTACTACTCGGTGCACCGAGGGGGCCTCGGTTAAAGCCAGGCTGATGGCTGTTGACCGTGGAGTAGTGGGGCCAAGTCCTGTCCGCGCTACGGTGTAGGTGTGAAGATGACCTTGGCTGTTGCATTTGCCACCACTGCAGGGTGCTCGTTCTGTGGATGTGGAGCCCTAGCACCATCTTGGTTACTTTACGTGCCCTTGAGACAGACGGAAATGAAGGCAAATTCACGCAGTTCCGATAACTAACCAGACCGCGTGAGCCCATTCACTAGTTCTGCCCAAGCGGGCAAGGAGATTAACAGTCTCTCTCTCTCTCTCTCTTTTCTTTTCATTTCACTCACTTAACCTTCTCGTGGTTCTTTTAAGCAGCAAATTCCTGATTTTAAATACTTCTTCTAGATAAACAGATAAAGCATATACAGATTAAGATAAAGTCAAGAGCTGATACGGACACAGTGGAGTCCTCCATGGCGGGGTGGGTGCCGTGGATGAGGCAGGCTGGGTCCCCGGAGGTACTTCCGGCCACCTGTCCCTTCCCTCCAACCCTGGGGCCTTGCTCCTTCAGGGCTCACTGTCCCACAGGGCTGTGCGTGGATAATCCTGTCCTGAGAACTCCAGTGGTCACTGTTCCTGGGGCTATTTAATGGCAGCCAAGAAAAGCGAGTGGCTTGTCATTCCTTTGACTACAGTCATGTCAATTCTTCACCGCGAATTCAGTTTGCAAATTAGTTTCTGCAGCTATTAAAAAAAAAAAGAAAAAAGAAAAAAGCATCTGTTCAACTTGGTGGCCATATAATCTCTCCAGTTCAGTTGTGACGACAGCTGAGGACACCAGATTGAATTTGCTTTAAGCAAACTGGATATATGAAAATTGAAATTAAAAAAGAAAAAAAAGGATGATTGTTCACTTTTCAAAAAGGTTTCTTTGCCTTATGAAGAAGGTTAACCAATAGGATTTCTTTAAACGCCAGTTTTTTCCCAGTACTCTAAAAATGAAATTTACTTACTGCCCTGTGTTTCTAGAGCATACTTTATGCGTGAAAGTGGCATGCCTCTAAAAAATATTAAAATTCTTTTAAGGTTAACTTTTAAAATTATTTTTTAAAAGCTGTTACCTGATGGGTTCAACTTTACTAAATGAATATTAATAGGTTTTGCTCCAGCCTGGGAGAGAGGAAGAATACATCCCACTACTGACCATTTGAATGGGCCACATTGAAAAAACGAGGGTAGTGCATCATGTGACCGTCACGTGACAGTCTCTGTTCTTGGAAACCCAAAGTTGAACCTTTTAACCTTTAAGCTAGAAGGAGAGCTGGCCTAAAGCAAGCTCCCATGGAAAAGTCATCAGCATTTAGCATCAGCCTCTAGCCTGGGGGTCTCCGTGTGGTTGAGGTGATTTCACTGCCAAAGGAAAGAATGTCACGGGGCTGTTTTTTATTACAGAAGGTCTAGATGATTGAAGGGTAGCCAGTAGACCATCAGACTTGCAGGATGGCATTCAGTTGAATTCCCTTTCATTCCTTCTGCCCTTCCCTGAGGAGCCATTGAGAAGCCCTGTGCTTCAGGGAGGGGCCCTGACACAACAGCAAAGCCAAATCTCGGCTTGGCTTGCATGGAGCCTACGCTCTGGTCAGTCTTGAGGCTCTAGAATGGTGCCTTTGATAACTTGCTCTTTTCCTCTTTCTCTTTGTTCTTTTTCATCTCCTCCCCCCACCCAAGTGCAAGGCATCAGGGTGTCAAAGTGCAGACTTACCAGGGCATCTGTGAAATGTTAACACGGATGCTTTGTTTTCCTTTTATCTCAACATAGGCATAGGCTTTGAAATTAAAAAAAAAAAAAGTATATAAGTGCCCTGATTCCTAGTTACCTGGGGTGATTCTCTCCTGCAAACAGGAATGGCCCCGAGAGAGAGAGAGAGAGAGAGACTGCTGAGAAGTAAAGAGGGAGGAGGGGGGTGGTTTCATGGTTGGGTGAGGGTGAAGAAGAGAGGAACCCTGACTCCATAATGACCAGAGTGTGTGGCCTGTGGGATTACTAACGCCCTGATCCACAAGGAAGATGAGGGGCTCTGGGTCTTTCGTTCACTTTTTCAGTCGGTCACAGAGAAGCTCAGAGGCAAGGACAGGAGAGAGAAGATGATGATGGGAGCCGAGCTCTCCCAGGGATGTGGACCATGGGAGGCCGGTGACGGGGCCTTAGCCGCTTGAGAAGGATTCACAGAGTTACTCCTGTGACCTAACGATGGATGGAGCATCTCTGTTCTCCTCTGTGTTGCCAGGGCTCCCTGAGAACATGGGTGGCCAAGAAAGAATCCATATCCCTCCTGCCTCCTCTGTGACAGACACTTTCCACACGGCCCCTCCCTAAACCCCCACAGTTAGCCTTGGTGCTGGGATTAATCCCTGTTGTACACGTGTGCAAACTCACAGTAACCCAAGAATTGCTCCCCCCCCCCCCATAAGAAGCAGAATCAGAGATGCAAGCCTGATGGGTGGGTTCCAGAGTGTACCTTAAACAATGTACTGAACTGCTTCTCCATAAATGAGCTTTGCTAGAAGGGTCTGCCACACCCCGTGTCTCCATCCCACCAGCTCACATGAGAGTGGACTTCACCACCAGTGGAAACAGCTCTGTCTGTGATGGTCCAGAAGTCTGTTATATTTGGATCATTCAAAAGTGCGTGCATTCGGACTTTTTGATCATTCATGCCAAATGGCATAATTTTCCAGGATATTCTATCTGAGATATTTGAATGAAATGAGTGTGGGACATCATAGGACATACAGCATTTTAGAGGACAAGAGATCAGAGTGTCTTCTAGACTCCCAATCTTTGTGTACCCTTAGACAAATGGGAGACCTCTGAGCTTCGGTTTGTTAATGTTTAGGATGAGAATTTTGTGCCCTGCAATTCCTAAGTTCTGTTTTAGCACTAATATGGTGGTTCTTTCTGTTGTGTTGGAATTAACTATGCACAAAGATTGTATGCACAATACATGTGTGGACATGATGTGATCTCAGTTTAATAAAGGAGCCCTGGGTATCCCCCATCGTGGAAATAAACTTCCCCAATAGGGCATAATTGCCTTTATGTTATTTTAATTATTCTTACACTCCGTACTTGGAAAGACTAGACTTCATACTGTTCTAATCTAATGGGACGTGGGACGTTGCTCCACACATTTTAAGTAGGTTTTTAACTACAGAACAATGAAACATTAGCAAATGATGTTAGAACATGTCTGCACACACTGATGCTTTCCGATCTGTGCCAGGCATCCTGCTCCCATATGGGCTGACCAGAAGGATCAGCTGGACGAGGCAGATTGGGGTCTGGCATCCCTGAATAACTCTGGCACTTGCCTTTCAACGAGGCAGGGCAGGCTGGCTGAGGCCTGGATCTGAAAGTCTGTTTGCAAGGACCTAGTTTTCTTGGTACCGCTCCATCACCTCCTTAGTTAGCCCACTGGTGATGAATCCAATGCATTCGTGCCAGAACAGATCACACTCTGGGCAGGTGTTCTGTGGCTGGCTTCATAATCTCACACCTCCTCCTTGTGTAAGCGAACAGGGGAGAGGAAGGCAGTGAATTCTGATCGGTCACTTTGCTGATCACTGGCAATTCTGCCGGGGAAGAAATGAAGGAGATTAATTAAAAAGGGGTCAGAGCCTCTCTGTAGATTCTCCTTCTCAACTGTCATTTAGAAATGATTCTTCAGGCTTTAGGCCATTTCCAGCCTGCTGATTTGGAAATCAGAACACAATTATTTTAAGGGAGTAAAATGTGAAATGGACCATGAAGCCTTTACCATGGAATTAAAGTTAGGTTGATTTCTATTTCTCCATGCAGCTGCCTCGCCTGTCGTGGGCTCTCTATGGGATACTCTGCCTGGTCCCTCCTCCTTCTCTCTTCTGTGACACCTATAATTGACCTGGAAGCCTGGCTCCTGTTTCTAGAACAGGGTTTTTGCAAATAAGAAAGGATATAGCTGTTTGGGAAGCAGGTGTGCTTCCCCTGCTGTCCTGGTGACCACCGGCCCTTCCTCAGCAGTCCTGCACGTGGGTCACAATGTGGAGTGGCCGTTGGCATGTCTGGCACTTCAGATACCTGGGGTGCAGCAGGTTGTGAAAGGAAAGGCATAAAATACTTGGGGTCAGGCACACTTAGCCTGAGGTCTGTTTCTGCCGCCCTGGAGCCGCGTTGTCTTGGCCAGATAGTTTCATTAGTTCATTGAAGAGGTCAGGTACGGGGCGCCTGGGTGGCGCAGTCGGTTAAGCGTCCGACTTCAGCCAGGTCACGATCTCGCGGTCCGTGAGTTCGAGCCCCGCGTCGGGCTCTGGGCTGATGGCTCGGAGCCTGGAGCCTGTTTCCGATTCTGTGTCTCCCTCTCTCTCTGCCCCTCCCCCGTTCATGCTCTGTCTCTCTCTGTCCCCAAAATAAGTAAACGTTGAAAAAAAAAAAATTAAAAAAAAAGAAAAAGAGGTCAGGTAACCTCCTTGAACCTTATTTCTCTGGTTTGCAGCGTGGGATGCATGAAACTGATTTGCAGGGCTGTTTGCACAGATGGAGAGAGCCACGTGTGTAAATTACCCAGAACCAGCAGACCCAAGTGAGTTACATCTGTATAGGGACACCTCTAAGTCCATTTGCCTTTATTATACCAGCTTTATAAAAGAATAACTGCATTTCAAAATTATGTTGCAGCAAAGAACATCATCAGTGGCAACTTGACCTGCAGAAAACTGGTTCTAGAACTTTTACGGTTGCCGTCGACTATTAACTAACTCTCATCTCCAGGCACTGCTGTGTCTCAGTTTATTTATTTAAAAAAAAAAAAAAATCAGTCGCCTGGGTGGCTCAGTCAGTTAAATGTCCAACTTTGGCTCAGGTCACGATCTCATAGTCTATGCGTTCGAGCCCCACGTCGGGCTCTGTGCTGACAGCTCGGAGCTTGGAGCCTGCTTCGGATTCTGTGTCTCCCTCTGTCTCTGCTCCTCCCCTGCTCATGCTCACTCTCTCTCTCAAAAGTAAATAAACATTAAAAAATTAGGGGTGCCTGGGTGGCTCAGTGGCTTAAGCGTCTGATTTCAGCTCAGGTCACGATCTCACAGTCCGTGAGTTCGAGCCCCGCGTCGGGCTCTGGGCTGATGGCTCAGAGCCTGGAGCCTGCTTCCGACTCTATGTCTCCCTCTCTCTCTGCCCCTCCCCTGTTCATGCTCTGTCTCTCTCTGTCTCAAAAATAAATAAACGTTAAAAAAAAATTTTTTTTTTTAATTAAAATAAAAAGTCATCTTCTGTGCCATATTCTCATTGACAAGTGGGCGTTTTGGCCTCCTACTCTTTTCTGTGAAATTATAGCCATTATTATGGGGGACAGTGACGCACATTGGCAGCTGCTAACAAGGAGTGCGCTGGCTCTTTAAGGAGTTTGGGATAAGCCACCCATGCGGAGTGTCTGCTCTGGGGCAGACCTGTAGAGCAGCTGGGTGTCTTTTTTTGTGACGAGGCTTTAGATGAAGGAAGCGGCTTATGTTGCTAAAGATGGGGCTGCACAGCACGTCTGCACACTTGGGCTTAGTGGTCCAGAACCCAGAAGACGCCAAGACGGCACACACAGTGAATGCAAAGAGCAGGAGCTCTTACCGCTGCCGTGGCTTTGATTTCCAGCTCCGCTCTTTGCCACGTGACCCTGGGCAAGGCATTTGTCCAAACCCCAGTCCAAGCTCTGTTACATGGCGGAGACGGTTCTATCTGCTTTGCAAGGTTAGGGCTTCTTCATAAGGCACTTAATATGGGAGGGGTCATGGTAGCAACAAAACTAGGCAGAAGAGATGAATAATAATAATAAATAACGAATTCATCGATAACGCAGTGTTGCTAGCCAGAGACAGCTCGTCGAAAAGATCGAGCACTGGCCAGGGAATCAGGACCCGGTTTTCATTCCCACTCAGTGGCTCGGCCACTCTCGTTCCCACGTGACGCTGGACAAGCTGCCTAAGCTCTCAAATCTCAGCTGCTTCACGTGTAGGCTGGGTCCCCCTTTATAAGAACCAGAAGGTTCATAAATGTGAAGGCACTTTGATAACTGCAGCAGTCTCCAAATACAGGCCTTGTGACCATTATCTCCACCTCTGAATTGTTGTTTGCATGAGTACTTGATGTTTACTTTTTGCTATCCACCCTCTTCGGTGATGGATCATTTTACGTGCTCTGAAGCGACTCCGTCAGGGACTTAGGATATACACATCCCTGAAATCCACCAGCATAGAAATTTTTGCCAGAATCCCATAATAAATTTTCTTCCTCTTTGCTTCTTTAAAATGTTTTTGATAAGACAGAAATCTTTACTTCTCTTTCTTGGCAACAAAAGACACAGAAATTGAGCCTGTGTTGGTGTGTACGTGCATGTGTTAAATAGATCATTCTTGTATGTCCCCGCCCTACAATTTGAGTAAATATGTGTCTTTTTCGTTTTATTCCCCGGTGTGGTCTCAGTGCCTTTTACCACACAGTTGCTGATTTGCTCTGTGACAAGCCTATCCTGTTACAACCTGGCAAATCTTATCCACATTTAAGGAAATGGCTCTGTCCCTCTAGTGCTGTAGCTACTGATAGTCAAAATGAGCGTATTTTCATTGTCGTTTTCTCTCGAGTAGCTTTTAAGTCAGCATTTGAAGGATGAATGCACTAGCAAAATACTTAGAATAATCTGAAGCAATAGATACCTTGGTGCCTATTTTGTTTTGTGTGGATCGTTCACACATTTCACAAAGTTGTGTCTCCCCTTCTGCCAAACACACAGTAGAAAGATGAAACAATTATTCTGCATTTTTCTTAGCACACGTAACAACCAGGATGCCTTCAAAAATAAATATAACATAAATAAATGGTTGTTTTGGCATCGTCTAAGTTTTACCAACCACAGAGGCATAAAGATCAAATCGTAATTACTAAATATAGTTTGTCAATTACTGAAATGTATCATTTTGTTACTAATGGGAACTAATTGCCTGAAGTTTCCAAATATTTAACCTAATTCCTGGTTGTACCTAGGGCGTCTATGAGAGTTCCATTAAACTTTTCAGCCCCAGTTCATTCTCATTTTAACAAACTATGGTGAAGTAATTTGGCATAGTGATTGAAAGCATCAGTTTTAGGGTCAGACTTCCTGTGTGTGGATCCCACCTCTGCAACGTGTACCTTGGTAAAGTTACCAGTTATAGCTAATTAAACACATCCACCCAGTTGAATTTTATGGCTATGTAGTATGTTCTTACAGCAGGCGTCTGTGCTATCCTTTTTAATGTGGTTTTCAGCTTTTACACAGTTATTTCTTAATTTAAGAAAACCAGCAGATACCCCCCCACCAAAGACACTTCTTAGATCTTAAGACAGCAAAAGATGGGGAAATGGGTGCTTTCAGAAGTTTATACCCACTTAGCTTAATCACATTATCGCTCACGGTTTTAATTGACTTCATACACTAACAGTTTGAGACTTCTTTTAAGCCTAGCCGTTGCCACAGACTGAAAAGGTTATACCTGGTTGTGGTCTGTATGGAGCTATGGAGGCAGGGCCGCGTGAACCCAATAATGTGGTTGGATTGGCCTTCTTTTTAGAACTCGCCCACTGAGGTCTTCTTGTGTATATGTGAAGGAAGGAAGGCCCGGCAAGGTTAGGTGACATAGTTACTGGTGGAATCGCGTCTGAAGCCTGGGTATGCTCACTTCCAGGACAGGGGGCTCTGCTGAACAATTCCAGCACGAGGAGAGAGATGAACACTGCATACTCTCATTCTTCCTGCCCTCCTGGAAGAAGACATGGCGTTATAAAGCACAGAAATTCATCAAACATTGAAACATTTGCTGTTGTATTGACATCATCTCTTCTTTAGGAATTATCTTGGAAAAAAAAAAAAAAAAACTAGGAAAAGTTATTCCATTGACCAGTGATGACCAGTTATTGTTCCTTTTGTCAACAGGCAAGATGATGAATGACGTTCTGGCACCTTCCCGTGTCCCAGGCCTTGTAGAAATAAATGAGACGTGCTTCAAAGTTCTAATGTGCATCACATCGGATCTTGTTTAAGGAAGCGTTAAAAGGAAGCCGCCGTTACCTATTGAGAAGGCTCTGTGCTCTCAGACATTGTTTCTGATTGAATCCACGGGTTGCAAGCATGCCTCCCTGTATTACCTGTTGGAACAGGTTTAATTTTATAAATTTTAAACACAAACTCTATGAGTTTCCAGTTCATAATTGTTCTTTTTGAGGATGCACTCAGATGAACAATATTGCATCTGTAAGAGATATGCACCTTCCACAGGACCAGAATTGATTGGAATATATAAATGGCAACCAACTCCAGCTGTAGCGTGATCCAGAACCAGTGATGGAGAGGGCAGATTGCAAGGAAACCCTGCCGGGGGGAAAAAGTCGTATTGTGTTGGAACTACAGATTATTAGAACCATAGCTTTAGCAAACCATGGCTTTTTTCTTGAACACGACACGCATAGACTGTAGTTCTTGACTGGTGACTTTAATCCCTTATTAGTCGTCTCCTCGGACAGTCTCAAACGTTGAAAGTCTTAAGCTTTCGTTGAAAGAACAATGCAGCTTGGAGGAAATCCGGGGTTCAATATAGTCTTCTGGGTATTTCATTCCAGCCTTCAGTGACCCGTTATTACAAACAGCAGGTACCCAGGTGGTAGAAGAGAAGCCTAGTGGGAGAAGAAGGAAATGACAATGAATGGGCATATTACATTGTGTTGTAAACATACTTTATAAGTACATTTCTTATTAGCTTCTTATTCAGGCAGAGCTTATCAAAGTTTGCTGCAAGTACCAGACCAGGATTTGCGTTTTGGAAATGATCAGTGTTCACAATACCTGCAGGGAAAAAAACAACAACAGCAACAGCAACTCAAATAAGAGCACTCTTTGCACCGAAAAGAATATTTTTATCATTCTTTTGTTTGTTTTGGCTCTGTCACAAATTAAAGTGCTTGGAATACAGTAGTCTGTGGTCTCTTGAAACTTAATCAGTGAGAACCTAACACTTTCACAGTATGCTGTCTACTTTGGACGTTCATAATAAAAATTGAAACTGATTTTGGTTGTTAGTCGTTTACTTTGTCTTGTAGCTGGCTCAGCGCATCTTTCGTGGTTCCTCTTTGTAGGAACCAAAGCCCTTGGCTTCTACAAAGGAGAAGCAAGGGCAAAGGGCAGCCAAGCCCTTTGTAGCAGCACCCTGTGTCTAGACAGAGAGGTGCATACGTGGTTTGGGTCTTTCACAGTTTCTTACACCGAACTGCTGTCGATTTCTAGATTTGCACAACCACTCTTTGTTCTTTTTTGGAAAGGCTGGGCTATTTACGAGGGCCAAGGCTCTCTTTGATGATGCATTCTGTGACACGGCTTAGAGATTATTCCTCCCCAGGAATATTACGTGTTTGCTTTCTTCAGTTTCTGACTGTACTATATTTTCTGTTACATTGATTACAATAGAATTATATTTTGATTATATTTTCCAGTAAATAAGTAGAAAATTGAAGAAGGCTGTGGGTAATTTAGCCACAGCTATAGGCTTTTAGATCGCGTCTATTTTGGTTGACTCCCTGCCCAGTGTTTTAGAGTATATTTTTGTGTATTCCACAATATTCTAGTAAGAAATTTTTAAACTCCAAAGAAATCCAAACACGTGAGCCTATTCAGAAAGCTTAGACCTTGCTTGGCACTAAATTTGGTATGGAAATAAGCAAAGATCCCTTTCCTTCCATTCTTCTGTGGCCAAAGGTGCAACTGGCAGATAGATACGCCACATATCTGGCTCCCTGCCCCCACCCCACCTGCTCCCCACAAAGGGAACAGCCTGGATTCGGGGATTCGTGTGGACATTCTAGTGCATATATAAGCAAAGGGATTTTGGCACTCTTAATGTAGAGAAAAAAGACAAATAAATAGAAGGTTCTGGGGTTCCTTTCTGAGGATGGGGTGGGAGGAGAAAGAGTAGGATAGCAAACAAACTTAAGAAATAAGGATCATTCCTTCAGAACCAAGTTCATGCGCAGTCTTAGCACTTAGCTGGAGGTGTACTATCAGGGCAATCTTTTTAAACTCCCAAGAGGCACCCTAACAAGGGCAGACGTTCATGCTTTTGTTCCCTGGATGAATTCCCTTTTCCAAAGCCTCCACCACCCTCTGCCTGAGCATCTGGACAAGTTCTCTTTGTGAAGCAGCGTGAATATTTAACACTCCACCCTCCTTCCCTTCCTTCTGCATGCAGCAAAGCTTTAAAAAAAAAATTTTTTTTTTTTGAGCTAGATTTTAAAATACTATCAGGTGACTTTGACAGACTGAAGCTATTTGGTATTTACACAATCAGAAAGAATCGTTGACGTGAGTTGTTTGGTTTCTAAGTAAACGCTGGCCTCTTCCTTGAATTCTAATACCGAGATCTCATTCAAATAAGATGGTTTCAAGCAGTTCCTTTGTGGTTAATAAATTCTTCAGAGAGGGGAGAAAAAAACCCGTAACATCTGCTTCAGAATGGTCTCTGCACAGAAATTGCACGTAGATGATTACTTTTATCAAAAGCAATTTGTTTTAAATGATTTAAGAATACAAGCAGTTAAGAAAGTGGGTGAGCGTGATGCTTTAGAAGGCCTCTTTCCATTCATTATTAGTAATTTTCCTAAATCCGCTATTTCTTGATCCAATTTTTAAAATTGGGGAATATTCCACACTATTGTGGCTGTCATCAAATCACATCGTTTTTATAGCAGGGCTTTCAGGGGGTTGCTTAAAGATTACCAGGAGGGGAGCCTACTGAAGTGTTTAGACTTGGTCTTATTTATTGTCTCATAGGTACTTACTGTACCTTTTAGTATCTATGAGAAACCTTATGTTTACTTCTCTCATTTCTTCTCAGCTACACATCTTTTTCAAAGCATTTAAAAAAATTTTTAATGTTTATTAATTTTTGAGAGAGAGAGAGAGAGCATGAGCAGGGGAGGGGCAGAGAGAGGGAGACACAGAATCTGAAGCAGGCTCCATCCAGGCTCTGAGCTGTCAGCAGAGAGCTCAACTGGGGCTCCAGCCATGAGATCGTGACCTGAGCCAAAGTCAGATGCCTAACTGACTGAGCCACCCAGGAGCCCCCAAAGCATTTTTAAAAATCTCATAGAAAAAGACTTTACCCATGGGCAATAAGGAAATAAAAGGAATATATATATATATATATATATATATATATATATATACACACACATATATAATCTACAAGTTCCAACACTGTGCTCAAATATATTTTCTAAGAACATACTATGTACAATATTAATACCAATTTTAAAATCCACCGAAGGATCCATATTTCTAGAAATAAATGTGGCTTTCAGATGGCTAAGACTGTCAGTATGCACAGTTGGGAAGGAACTTGAATGCACCTTTTATAAATTTTGCCTGGGCGATCGTGGGTGAGGGGAAGATGCCTATTGAATGGAAGGAATTCCTATTCGGAGGATTTTTAAAAAATTTCTTATGAAGACTGAGCCAAATTCTTGTTTTATATGATCTTAAAGGACCCTTCGTGAAGAGTTGCATTAATATTTAAAAGCACCACTCCCCATCCCCACCATGTCACGCAAGCTCAGTGAAGAGCCCCAGCTAACAGACATCCATTGGCACCTCACTCACTCTCATTACATTATTCCCATTCTTTTATTACTAACGGACAAAGGAAAAAAGCTAATGAAGGAAAGGGAGTCATTTTTGCCAGAAATGTCCATGTTCTAAGAGTTTTGTTTTGCCTGTGTAGATGGAAGCACATGTACATGCACGCACTTCGTGGGCCTGGAGGCCATAGCACAGTGGCCAGAATGCACTCAGGTCACAGAGAAGCAGAACTTCCAAAGACGTGGTCAGCTGGGGAGACCACGGGGAAGGACAGGCCAGCCGGGGGTTCTGTGATAAGAGCTGGGGAGCTTCCCGCCCAGAAAGTGATCACCAGCCCCCAGGTCGAGGCCCGCATCTCTGCCTGGGAGGCCCGGTCACAACTGAGGCCACATCTCTTTCCCAGCTTCTGGATTTTTTATCAGAATGTTGTACTTCTGTCTTCAAATACCAATATTCCTTCATTCACCCAACACATACCGATGTAGGACTTACTAAATGCCAGCTGCTGTGTTGAGATCAGAGGTGGGGTGATGAATTAAAGTGATGTCTGTGCTTATCATCAGGATCTGCATATTCAAAAGGAGCGACGGGTGTGTCACATATTAGGATACGAATGCAAAGGAGGCTCACATAGGCAGGTAGAGGCCACATGTTTCCCTAAAAATGACTAGGTTATTAGCTCAACATTCCAGTGTGGAAAACAGCTTCTGTTTTTTGGCCTTTTTTGTTTTTATTTTTTATTTTTATTTTTTTGCTGTTTTCTAGTCAGTAACAAGTTTATTGTTCATTTGGTTTTCAGAATCTTAGGATTCTATTCACGTACGTTAGTCAAACACTCCTGTTCAAAGGTATAGTATTTCCAAGGACTTACCCAATTCCAGTGTCCTAGCAGCAACATTCCTTGGGGCCAGATTTCACAAATATGTTCTCAGTGGGCCTTCCTCCTCACAGGTTCCAAACAGGACCCCCTCTTTTCTTCTAGATCCCTAAACATTAGCGAGGAAGCAAGTACCACCACCCAAGAAAGTTGCATTAAATTCAACATGAGATGTGACAAGTTCCAAATATAAGTGGATGGAAACAAAAACTACTCTCAAGCACAATGACTTTGGTTTTAGAGTCTTGGGAAAATTATAAATAGAAACACCAGATGCCATTTCTACTATCAAAACACTAGAATTCAGAGTTTCTTAGAAGAGCTCTTTAATTTTTTTTTAGAAAAACTACACTTGGGGCACCTGGCTGGCTCAGTTGGTTAAGCATCTGACTCTTGATTTCGGCTCAGGTCATGATCCCAGGGTTATGGGATGGAGCCCCGGGTTGGACTCTGCTAGGCGTGGAGTCTGCTTAAGATTCTCTCTCCCTGTTTCTCTGCCCCTCCCCCATTCACCCTCATGGACTCTCTCTCAAAAAAAAAAAAAAAAATACACTACACTTACTGAAACTCAAGGATACATGATAATGAGAGAGTGGGGAGAAATACCTAGAAAGTTCTTCTTGGCCCACATTTTCTCTGAAGTGAGTGTGAATCTCCTGGGTCCATCTTCGCAGCACACAAACGACAAGGTTGGTTTCTGTAGATCCCTGTCCCAGTAAACAGATGCATAGAAGTAGGGTTGACTTCATGTTTTTGGTCTAGTTATATCGCGGTTAGATATATTACCATTAAGTACAAAAGAGGGAAACAAAACCAATAGAAAACCAGTAAGTTGTGGATTTCATTCATCGTTGGCTCAGATCTTTTATCGGAAGCAGAAAGATCCATCAGATCTAAGTACAGGAATTTACCCAACTGGAATATAAGACTTGTGATAAGCTTTGGAAAATCTAGCATTTCCATTCAGTGACGAACACTAGGCCCTTGCAGGCAATACATGTTACTTAAAATAAAGCAAAGTATGAACTAAAGCAAGTGTATGACCACCACTAAATCATTTGCTAATTACCCTTTCTTGGACTTCAGCCAAGACATGGCAGTCATGCTCCATGTGGCCAAAATTCTACTTACGGTCCAACTAAAAGCAGTAATTCCTCAGTATACTTGACCATCAAACATTTCAGATTAAGGTTCCACAAGATAACATCCCAATAAACTCTTCTTCTTAGCATAGTAGAGGACTGAGGCTTCTTCAACAAACTTCAGTGTTTAAGGAATTTGAATATGTTGCATAAATGCACTAAAACAAATGCTCTTCTGGATATAACCCTTCCAGGCTTTGCTCTTACAGAAGGGCCATCAGAAGGCTCACGGTACTGGTCTGGAGAGTGTGGGCAGTGCCAGCCACAGACCCTGGTGCACAAAAAAGCAGCTTCTAGTATAAATAGACACCAACTAAACAGTCATTCTCCCCCCAAGAGTGGAGCAGAGAGAAACCCCACTTAATAGGAGAGATATGCTCAGTGTATTTCAGCTCATCCCGTAAAACTGAGTTGCTGGGGAGCCTGGGGGGCTCAGTTGGTTAAACGTCTGACTTCGGCTCTGGTCATGATCTCATGGTTCGTGATTTGAGCCCCGCATTGGGAGCCCGCTTTAATCCTCTGTACCGCAAACCGCCCCCCCCCCCGACCCTCCCTGCTCATTCTCTCTCTTTCAAATAAGTAAACATTAAAAAAAAAAAAACACCAAGTTGCTAGAAACCAGAACCCCACCCATTTGAGTTGTCTACTCTTGCGTCAGGGAAGTTACTTCTCATCAAGTTTCTTCCTTTACCCGTGGAGAAAACAGATTCCTGTATTCACGCACGTCTCTTCAGCCACTCTTAGCTCATTCTTTAATTTGCTTCCTTTTCATTCCTTTCTCCTGATTTGCACTTGGGTTATTTGGGAAGTGTTTGCAGCTGAAGATGCTTCCAAACCCTTCGCATTGGTTCCCCAGTTGGCTTGCACATTGGAATCACGTGGCTAGCTTCAAAACAATACCGATGCCCGTGTCCCTTCCCTAAAGATTGTAATTTCTGGGTATGTCCTGGGCGTTGGCAGTTTTAAAAGATCCCTGGGGGACGAAGTGGAAGGATCCTAATGTGCAGACTGAGTCTGGGAGCTACTGGGCTGGAGGAAAGGAAAGAAGGATTTGGTAAGCCTATGCCTGAATCCTAGCTCTGCCTCCTGTTCGTTGTGTGAGGGGGGTGAGTTTTTTAACCTCCATGAGCCCTGGTTTCCTCATCTGTAGAGTAGAGATAATCACGCCCACAGCTTTCTGGTCCGCGTCGTGAAAATACCGTGTACATTAACTGATTCATGACAGCGCATGGAATGCACTTGGCACAGGAAATGGTGGCTGGCATTATTTATCCCCAGGGTAGAATCAAGTTTAATCATTCCCAAGACTGGGACACACACTGCGGGTGATCAAGTGACGTCAGCTTAATGAAAGTGACAAAGAGTGGGGTGGCAGCCAGGCTCACTGCCACACGGGAGGCTCTCCCCTCCCGACAACTGAATTGTTCATCAATTGCTAGCCTGTTGGAAAGAATGATACAACCTTATACTCAGAGATAAGGCTTTTGTGTCCATCTGTTTTCCCAGGATGGGGTGAGTCTGCCCGGGGCTTTGGGAACAGGATTTGCCTGGCAGATCAATCTGAGGAAATCTGGGAAGTTGACACTTTTGAAAGGCCAGCCTGACTCTGTGAGTTGATGGCACTTTTGCTGATGGCTCCTGGCCACGGCCCCAGGCACATCTGTAAGGACAGAGGTGGGGCTGTCGCTCGCTCCCCACTCCTTACCTATTCTAGGTCATTGCCCATTAGCGTCTGACACCTGATTGTATTTTTAGTCTAATGAGTCTCTCTTCTCTAGTTGTTATTTATTGCCGTGCATTCATCTGAAATAAGTGAAAATTAACTTCATTTAAAAAAAGAACTGGGGTGCCTGTGTGGCTCCGTTGAGTGTCTGACTCTTGATTTCGGCTCAGGTCATGATCCCAAGGTTGTGAGAAGGAGCCCCTGCTTAAGAGTCTCCCTCTCCTCTCCCTCTGCCCCTCACCTGCTTGTACTCCCTGTCTCAAAACAAACAAAACACAAACACGATGCCTTTGGGAATGAAGGTGATTCCTGCATGCAGGCACCTTGGGGGAGGAGAGAAAGTCTATCTCATTCTGCCTATTGTGACCCTGGGGAAATGTCTTCCGTGGGGGAGGAGAGCGGAGGTTAACGGTGTGCCTTCCCTCATGACAGAACCCTGGAAAGGTGGAGCGTCAGAGCTGAATGGCACCTGAACCCCAGGGGTTCCTAGCTGTGCACATGCTGAACTTTATGCAAGATCTTAGGCGTATTGGAATGTTTCTTTGGCAAGGGCCATGGCTTTGCATCAGATTTGCAAAGAGCTTGGTAATCCTCCAATACTTAAGAACCAATTTTATTAAGGAAACTCAGAGGAAGGAAGCTTGAAAGCCCCCCCACCCCACCCCGGGCAGGGCGGTGAGGAGCACAACGGAATAGAGCTCGGGCGGCCACTCCGTGCTGCGGCCCCTGGCCCCCAGCTTCATTGCATGTCTCAGGCAGCAAGGGTGGGTCGGGGCTGTTTAAGCCCAGGTTCAACTAATCCAGTCTGGATCCCAGCCCAAGTCAGACAGTGCTGACGGGACGCAGGACACAGGTCCCATTTCCCTTGAGCGGAGGACTCCATGTGCCCTGAAGGCGCTGGGAATGAGGTAGACTGCTGTAGCTGCTGAAAATTTACATCGTTTTAACCTGCAGGGAAGAATCAGTCTGGCTCAGGTTCCTAATAGGAATGTGGGCAGGTCTAAAAGAATTCAGGCCACTCGTTGTGGAACGTAGGCGTCTTAGTTCAGGCTGCCATAACAGAACGCCATCAACTGGGAGGCTAATAAACCACAGACATGTCTTTCTCCCAGCTCTGGAGTCTGGGAAATCCAAGATCAAGGCTCTGGCCGATTTGGGGTCTGGTAAGGACCATCTTCCCCCTGCGTCCTCCTCCCTGGGGGGAAGGGACAGGCAGGTAGCACTCTGGAGTCCCTTTTTATAAAGGTGCTAACCTCGTTCGTGAGGGCTCTGCCCTCACACGCTAACCACCTCCCAAAAGCTTCCAAATAGCATCACACTGGGGATGAGATTTTGAATTTATGAATCGTGGGGTGGGGGGGGTGGTGGGAGGGTGGAGACACACAAATATCGTCTAGAGCATTAGGCAAAGACCTAAAGGAAGAAGGATGGTTTGTGTTTTCTTTTATGTAATTTAGCTTTCACGTGGGCTCATTGACCAAACAGAGCCCCTTAACAATGAAAGAGAAAACGTTACCACACAAGGCTCCCTTGTGGCTGAGCTGCAAGGGGCAGGGCTTTGCGGGATGCATGGAGAGCACTTTATGGGAAAGGCTTGGAGGGACCCCCGCTCTCCCCAGTAGAGGGTACGGTCTAGTGCTGAGCTGCTCAGGCTACAGAGTCAACTAACGTACCTGGGGTGAGCATCTCAGCTCCGCTGCACGCTGGCCTTCAACCTTCACCTCCTTAAGCCTTAGTTTCCCAGCTGTAAGACAGGGACAGCTGTGCCTGCTTAGTGGGCTAGTTTTGAGGAAGAAAGGACAGAAGGCTTGAAAGCAGCTTCCGTGTCTTACAGACCCCACCTGTTGGGTTGAAGGCATTCTGCACTGTGAAATCGTGTGACTTTAAATTACAGTTCGTGTTGTTCGGAAGGAGGGAATCACGCCTGACCGTTCAAGTCCTAAGTCTCAGATGAAAATACGAGATCTTGAATGACTGCCTTTTGTTTTCCTTTCACATCGGCTGCTGGGTCGTAGGACCTCAAACTTTTCTTGGTTTGTTTTTTAATGACCCGAGTAAAGAAAGAACACATTTTTATTATAAATGATTCTAACAAGTACAGACATTTATAGAGTAAAGGTGACTGACTAGTCTGCGTTTTTCCGAAATGGCTAAGAATACACTTTCTAGGAAAACTGCTCTGGCCGAGCCCCCCACCCCCACCCCATGTGGCAAGCCTAGAAAATGTCTTTGATATGCATTTGGTTGCTTTACATGCCTATTGACCTGGCACAATATCACAGCTTTCTTGTGCCAAGGGTGTGAGGAATTTCCGCACCCGGGAAATAGGGGAAACAGTATTTTGACAGGACTGGGGCGTTTCCTCCATCAGAAACTGTCCCAGCTGCTCTGGCAGCGTTGGGCACAAGAGGCTGACTTTGGCAGGAAAGGACGTGGGAGGAAGGAGGCAGGAGATACAGACTGTTCTGGGGGACAGAGTTTCATCATGAGGGCAGAGAATTTGGTGCTACTCTTGCAGGAGACCAACAGGAGACCATTGAGGGTCTGGTGCTGGGGACCAAGGTCAGGCTGACTCCAGAGAGGGAGGGGCTGCTGCTGGCACACCCTGTGCCTCTCTGCATATTGCAGAAGGGAGCCTCTGTGCTCCTAAGGCACACAGCATGGCAAGAGGGGCACAGCTGGAGTTCAGCTCCTGCTCACCCCCTCACAGGTGCATTTGTGCAGTATGCAACTTGTACAACACGCTCAGCAGCCCCAATACAGACCATCCCACCCCAGCCAGCAAGAACAAGGATAATATTGAGGGGCCATCCCTCATGCCCAGATTTTAGAAGCATGGTGAGATGGTGGAGAAGGTACTGGGGAGATGGACAGGTTAAGGACATTCCTTTTCACAGATCCTGGAAAGCATCTCCTTCAAGCTTATCTAGGACTTTGTGGGTGCTCTTGACCTCTCCAATCCCCTTCTTCCCTTCTCTCAAATTCTTCCCAAGACAGGATCTGTTCCCTTCTTCCATTCAAAGGCCCTGCGCTCCCTCCCCTAACCCCTTTGCTTCAAAGGGCCACAGAGCGAGCTCTCCATGGGTAGGAAGAGGGTCATGTGGAGCCTGGCACAGGGGAACAGCAGATCTCAGGTCGCGGGTGCCCAGCCTCATGCTGGGGGGCCTCTGGTATGTGAGGGATAAGCGCAGATGAGGAAGGGAGTTTGGGGCACCTCCCGGAGCATCCTGTCCTTGTCTTGTTCCATGTGCCAGTTTCCCAGGGCTGCCACCGTCCTCCCCCGCCACCCCTCTTCTCTGTGTCCCTTTTCCTTGTTTCTCCCATAAGGACACTTGTCATTAGATTTTGCGCCCACCCAGATAATCCGGGTGATTCTGTCTAGAAATCTGCAAGCACATCTGCAAAGAGCCTTTTTCCAAAATAAGGTCACGTTCACCGGTTTCAGAGGTTAGGACGTGAACGTATATTGGGGGCCGCCATCCAAGCCACTGCATACTATAATCCCAAGCCTGAATTATGTCCTAATGGAATTTTCTCTTTTGTCCTTGGGGTCTGCCAGTGTTTTCATTCCAGCCCCGAGGGGAACATGAAATATTCTGGAGTATCGCTTGAACAGTGCGAGGACACTGTCGACTGTGAAACAGAATTCCGTATAAGGGTCCAAGCTCAGGCCCAAGGAATGTACTTAGGAAAGACCAAAAGATCCTTAAATCTGTGCTCTCCTCCTTATTTTCATTGTGTTTGCGAATCCAAATGACCGTCCCCTCTCCCCTGAATTATTACAATACCTTCCTCGCAGGCCTCCTCCAGTTTCCTTTCCAGACCTCAAAGGAACCTTCCAGAACGTGCAAAATCTCATTGTGCAAATACACATCACGCACGGAGACACCCACACCCCTGTTCCCATTGCTCTTGAGAATGAAGCCCAGAGCCCTGAGCTGGACCCACACAGGCCTGTGGTGAGCTCTCCAGCCTTCCTTTCCATACAACCCCTGGCTTTCAGAACTCCAGCCACACTGTGTGCTCCTGCCCTCGTGGCTGTTTCGAGACTTTGGAAGCCCGTAGTTTTATTCTGAAGGCTCTCGGCTCATATCCTATCAGACAGATTAGATTGTGGCTGCCATATTCTAACCAAAAAAAAGGCGACGAGATGTTTTGTTTGCATTTTATTAAACACTAATTTCGACTTTGCCGGGTGTTTTTTTGTTTTGTTTTGTTTCTCTTCAGATCTTGAGGACAGCGTATTGTTTTCAGGTCTCCTACCTGTCAGGCAGCGCGTACTGAGATCATGGGAATATTGGTTTAGTGACAGAGTGCCTGGTGTTTAGTCCCAAATATGCCCATGACTCATGTCACCTGGCAGGTCAGGGTCTCTGTTGCTCAAGTAAACGCCAGGAGCCTCGGAGTGCCCGTTCGGCTTTTGACTTGCCGTCTGGACTCTAACCGCTCACAGAAATATTGTTCAGTCGTAGCCCAAATTGACAACTTGGCTATTTCTAGAAAAAAGAGAAGACTTAAAAGTGACTTGGTTAGGTAAGGAGGCGCAGAGGCCCTGCCCCAGAGATGGTCGGGAGGGCCATCGTAACACTCCTACAAGGGAAGACGAGGTCACGGTTTATTAGAGGAACCAGAAAGGGCTCTCTGGGGGGAGAAGAGTCAGGATCTCGAAGGTGGGGGAGAGCGATGGAACCAGAATCGCGAAGAGCTGCCGTTCAAGCTGCGCTTTGACCACGGAGAGGGGTGGTCTGGGATTTCGAGGGCAGGAAACGCCAGAGCAAAGGCAGGGAGGTGGGGAGCCACGTAGCAGGGAGCAGCTCGGAGCCCCAGGCGAGGGGGCAGTGTGCGCGCAGGGGGTAGTAGGACTCATGGCCTGAGCCCTCTACCTCTGTCTCCGCCGCCCACCTGGAGGGCGGCATTTTGTTCATTTCAAGAGTTCCACAAATGTTACCGATTCAGTTACAAGATCGTATGTCATATAGGGCAGGCCCCGTCTGGTACCCGAAACGTAACGGTGTACAAAGCCAAGTCCCTGATTTCGCAGGGCTTCTAATCTAGCGGGAAGAGGCGCGTTGATGTGATCCGCTGGGTGGGTACAGGTGCTACAGAGAGAAGGGAGAAGGGTAAGGGAGGAATGGGAAAGGGGCAGGGGAGGCCACGGCCAGTACTTTGTGCATGGAGGGCCGGGAAGACCTCCCGGATGACGAGGTGACATCGGCTCGATTAGAGATCAGAAGGGCTCTGTGCAGAGTGTGGAGCCTGCTTAAGATTCTCTCCCTCTCTGCCTCCCCTCCCCCCGACCCCCCTCGCTTGCACACACACGTGTGCACACTCTCTATTAGGAAAAAAAAAAAAGAAAAAGGAGAGAGGTGCCTGGCTGGTTCAGTCAGTGGAGCATGTGACTCTTGATCTCCAGGTTGTGGTTTTGAGTCCCATGTTGCGTGACACCATCGTGTGAGTTTCCATGGTTTACGGGGTGTGGGTTTTCTTTCCCGGGGCCCCAGGGACGTCTTAAATGCATCGCTTAGAGTTTTGCTTTGCCAGGAGGCTCGGCTGAGCTGGACAGAGCGGCCTCATCGTGACTGGCGTGCGCTTTCGGGTGGGCTGTGACTCTCCTGTGTGTGTGTGTCTGTAAGTGGGTTGGAGTCCTGACTTCCAAGTCATCCGATGGGCTCTGTTCCGTCTCCACCGCTGACCAGCTCTGGGATGCAAACATGTGGTTTAGGCTTCTTCTTCTTCTTTTTTAGTTTAATTTTTCACAGAGGGTGCAAGTGAGCGAGGGGCAGAGAGAGAGAGAGAGAGAGAGAGAGAAAGAGGGAGAGAGACAGAATCTCACACAGGCTCTGCGCCATCAGCTTGGAGCCCGAAGTGGGGCGCGAACTCATGAACCCTGAGATCGTGCTCTGAGCCGAAGTCAGATGCTTAACCGACTGAGCCACCCAGGCGCCCCGTGATTTAACCTTCTTGAGCCCATTTTCACACGGCTAAATTGGAGATCAGGAAGGTGGGTGCATATGAAGCCATCGGCACAGCGCCTCCGATAAACAAGGCGTCCAGCGAGTGTGGCCAGGATTGTGCAGCAGTGATGGTGTAGCAGGGACAGTGCCCAGAGGGTGCACGGTCCTGGTGGTGTCTGTGGCCCAGCGTTGCTCATTCCCCCCCGGCGGTCTGGGGCCTCTTTCCCGGCACAGCCTGAAGTGCTCACAAGGTCAGACTAGGAGCCCCATCCTTGTATGCCCTCCCCAGTGAGGGCTAAATACCTATCGATCAGATGGAGACATGAATCACTGACGGAAATTCACCTGGAAAGGGCTCCAGTGAAGCAAGTTTTCCAGGAGAGGAAAATATTGTAGCAAAATCTCAGGAAATGAATTTCTTTCTATCAAATTTGTTTCGCTAAATTCTTCATTGCTGCTTTCAAATCCCATTTTTGTAATAATTAGAGTAGCATTAAAATGATCAAGGATAATTTTTTTTTTAACAGTAGCTCTGGGTTTCAATAGTAAAATGTGCCCCGCATGGAGGGTCTGGCATATTTCACAAAAATACATAGTGTGGCACAGGTTGGGGGTGAGTGACAGCCTTCAGTCCCTCCGCCCTGGCCACTGGCCTGATTGGGAATCTTTGAGGCAGAACCATCGACATGAATCTCCCCTTTGAGGGATTTAAAATTTCCCCTTTCATACAAGCAACTTTTTGAGACTTTAGATTAAGGGTGGAGTGCGAGCTCAGGGTACCTTATTGTTAGGATTTTAAAAGCCCCGGGGTGTCTGGGTGGCTCAGTCAGGTAAGCGTCCAACTTGAGCTCAGGTCAGGATCTCACAGTTCGTGGGTCTGAGCCCCACATCAGGCTCTGTGCTGCCAGCTCAGAGCCTGGAGCCTGCTTCGGATTCTGTGTCTCCCTCTCTTTCTCTCTGCCCCTCCCCTGCTCTCTCTCTCTCTCTCAAAAATGAATAAACATTAAAAGCCCCGGAGCCCAACTCGGGCATCAGCCATAAGGAGACCGATGTTGCCTAGTGGTACAAGGACCCCGGGGTGGGAGGGGGACCTGACTGCCCGACACGCCGGGTCCGACCGCCTCTTGAGGACAGCCTTGAGAGAATCAGAGTGGCTGCTTCAAGCCAGTGTCTGAATATCTTAGTATCTCACCAGCCACAAGGCCCTCGTGATCTTTGCATCCAAGCCAGGTTGACCACAGCTGTATGTCACCAAGACTGTGATGAGGCTCTGACGCAGGGGGAGAGAACCACTGCTCATCTATAAACCAGTGACCAGGATGTTTATACAAAATGCTGAGCGAAGGCAGCATCTCTCTCTATCTCACCATCATTCCCGCAGCATGCTTCCATTTTCCACACGTCACTTAGGACGGGAGCGTCCACATCCTGCACCTGAGCAGCCACGACTCTGACCCAGGACAGCCAGAGTCCCTCCTCTTTCACTCAACAAAGCCTGATAGCGTGTTGGGGACTGAGGAAGAACACGGCTATTTCTAATCCTTTGAGAAGGTTGAAAACCTTGCTTTCAGTCAATGTCAAGAAAAAATGCTGGCTTTCGTTGCACATTTGCTTTTTGCGTCTAGCCATCCTGGTATGCAGAGGTGTTGGGAGATCTGGAAGTGGGGGGAGAGGGGGTATAAATGGCGGTCCGTCGTAGCTGTCGGCGTCATCGGGGTCAGCCACGTAAGCAGCCGCTGGACTGCAACCTTGCCTTCATTCACAGGCCACGTGTCGGCCTCCTGACAACTTTAACTGAGAAGTTCCACCATCTTGGGGGGGCCTGGGTGGCTCAGGCAGTTACGCATTTGGCTCTTGATTTCAGCTCAGGTCATGATCTCTTGGTTCGTGGGATTGAGCCCCGTGTCGGGCTCCGCACTGACATTGCGGAGCATGCTTGGGATTGTCTCTCTCTCTCTCTCTCTCTCTCTGCCTCTCCTGCATGCTTTCCCTCGAAATAACCAACACACCTGTGTGAGGAAGATGGGTGCTATTTCCAGAGCACAAATACACACGTCAATTTAATGCTATTATTTTTAAGGAGCCAAACTGCTCCAGAGAGGTCACCCTAATCAAACCTGGCTTTGTTCATTTCCTTTTCCCTATTTTTCCCGTGACCTCTGGAGAGGGAATGAGGGATGAGGTGTGCTCATCCAGTTCCCAGGGACCCTGACTCCGTGAGAACGCTGATCCTTCTCAAGACCCTGGTAAAAATCTATATGGCCTTAACAAGGTTATATAACGTTCCCACAAAACCAGAATGAAAATTGCTTGGGCCAAATGCCGGCTGGTTGGTGACTTTGAAATCATTCTCCTACCACCACCCCGAGGGAGAAAACAGAGCGCATTGCCAGCCAGAAGAGGTTGTGGGACCACTGAGGGTAAAAGGACTCAATAGAGACCAGCCTCTTGCAGAAGTAGACTCAAGGTTGGAGGTCACCACTATTGGGGCTTTTCCTACGAAAGGACGTACCCCTCCCCCTCTGCCCCTCACACACACCCAGCTAGTGACACACACACAAGGAATAAGCCTCACTTGTGGGGGTACTCTCTAGATGCAGGATACCACAGCAGGCACTTTAAATACATTTTTGCAATCTTCACAACAGATCTACAAGTGTTCTTTCTCATCTGTGTGATGGGATTTAGAAAGATAGGGAAACTCGCCCAACATCATGGATAGTTTAAGTGGTGGGGATGAAGCTGAACCCAATGTCTGTCTAACCTACCTACCCTCCTACCCACCTACCAGCGTCACCCAGACAGAGACTAAGAGAAGGACAGGTAAACACATGAAGGTATTAGGTCCCCTGCCCAGAGCCAGACTAGGCTGGGAGCTGGGTGAAAGGGAGCAGGGCAAGTTCATGTTTTGGGGCAAGTGCCCAGCCAGGATTAACTCCCCTCTCCTTTCTGATGTGCCATATATTTTGGCAGCCTGGTGAAGGAAATCATGAATGTGATGTGGGTTTAAAAAAAAATGTTCAAACCCAATGAATCATTGGAAGCCCTTTATCATTCTGGGGCCTCCAGCTTCAAGATGGCTGATCGCTTGCCTTGCGTCTTGAAGGTGATTTGGCTGGACAGAAACGTGGCCCATGAATTCCACCTCAGGCTTTAGATGCTACAGTTCTTGGAGGAAGGAACCAGGAACTGAAGTCCCCAGTGGGATGTGTGGTCTTATTCTACTGGTGGGAATGTGCCACTAAAACCAAGAGAGCTGAAAAGCTGAGAGCCTGAGCGGGGTAGGTGGGGTGGAATGAAGGGGCAGGAAGAAAGTCCGAGTACCAGATGGGTCTGTTATTCAACCTTCAACCGATACTTTCTGCAGCGCGGGCATACAAGCACCTTCCCACACAGGACATACGTTCTGATGCGTGAGCCACCTGCATGCCCTGTGTGTTCTGAGAAAGCCACGAAGAAATGGCTGACGTACTTTCAGTTGTAATAGATGTAACCATGAGAGCAAGAGTCTGAAGAAGAGAATTTGAGGGTGGCGGTGGTGAGAGAGAGTAGAAAGTGTGGCCAGGGAAAAACTCTCCCTAGAGACATTCCAGCTGAGACTGAAGCCTGTGTTGCTTGTAGGTGTGATGGGTGGCTCCCGCCCAGTGTGAAGTAGGAGAATGTTATCATTCTAATTACATCACGTCTGCCGCCGAGCACCATGCAGAGAAAAGAGGGGACCGTGGGTGAGTGCGTGGAAGCAGAAGCTCTCCCTCCTGGTCGGGGGAGCTACAGAAAGTTGAGAGAAGTAGAAATGAGAGAAGAGGGTGTATGTTCTCGAAGAGAGCCTTAGCAGGACTGGGGTGGGGGTATGAGAAGGTGGGAGGGGCAGTCAACGACCACTCAGGGATTTCTGACGGGACAGACGTTTCCTAGACGGAGAAAGTAGTCGCCAGAGCAAATGGGCCCTGTGGTGGTTGTACGGGGTCGTGAAGAGCCCGCGGAAGAGAGAATGAGGAACACTGGCAGGCAGGTGCACGGGTCAGGGGTGGTGGGGAGGCGGGGGGGGGGGCGAAGAGCAGAGATGGGAGTTCTTGTAAAGGAGTAAATGAGTCTGTTAGATAAAGCCATTGGCATACTGCTGGAGCCATCTCGATGACTCAGCAAATGGGAGCTGTTGTTTCACTAGGAACTGGCCAGATGTCTTGTAAAAGCCAGGAGAGAACCGACACAACAGGAGAGGACGGGAGTGGGGCCTGCAGGTCACTCTCAGGGTCACCAAGGGAAAGCCAGAAATCTCTGTAAGGATGGAGTGGGTTTCCATCCTTGAAAACCTGCAGGTGAGAGACATAGACGGTGGTTGGTCAGCCCTGGAAGGTTCGCGTGTCCTCCAGGCTCAAGGCATGGGCTAGAAGCTTCTAGATCTCTGAGTCTTGACCACAACGGCTCCGGCAGCACTTGAACACAGTGCCCAGCCTGGGTCCTGATGCCCTCAGGCCCGTGACTGCTGGCATCAGCAAGCCAGCAAGCGGTTGCCTTCACCCTGCACTGTCTGTTCTCTGTCCCCCGGAGGAGAGGAGTCCGCCCGCTCCTGGAGGCTTCTGCTGTTCTGTTCGCTGTTCTGTCTGGCCCCTCCCTCTCCCCTCCACCCCAACCCGTCTGCATTGCCCGGGTCAGCCGGGCCACTCAGACACAACGTGCTGAGGACACGCCATTGAGGTAACAAGCAAATGAGAGCTGGGGCCCAGACATTTTTCTTCAATCCCCAATTCCTTCTCTACCAAAATATACACTCAGTTTAAAACACTTGCTTTTCAGGGGCCCCTGGGTGGCGGAGTCGGTTAAGCGTCCGACTCTTGGTTTTGACAGGCTCAGGTCATGAGCTCACAGTTCCATGAGTTCAAGCCCCACATGGGGCTCCACGCTGATGGTACAGAGCCTACTTGGGATTCTCTCTCCCTCTCCCTCAAGATAAATAAATACAATTTTAAAAAGTTAATAAAATATTTGCTTTTTAAAACTTCTAATTGGAAAGTGGAACTTCACTTGAAATCTTTACTCTCAAAGTAGATTTCCACTGACTTTAAACAGGTATCTGACCTGAATAAGTTCCCTGGAGTCACCTTCATCATCAGGAACCAGGGTTAGTCACTGGTCGCACCTGTCTTCTCACCAGAGAAATGGAGATAATCACATTTACCCATGTCATGGGATGTGAGCTGTGATTACTGATTTTAAAATACTGTTTTTAAACAACAGAACTTGAGTTTTCCCTGTGGGTGCTTTTTAACTACAGACTATTTACCCCTTTTAACACACACACACACACACACACACACACACACCTGCATATGCACACCATCAGCCCTTCTTATGAGACCACACATATTTCCACAAGGTTCACTAGCAATCCTAATGAAAGTGGCTCATGCTGGCTGAGATATCACAGCCACAGAGGCCAGTGTTGCAAGCTGTAAGTAATGTGTTCCTGATTTTAAAAGCTTCCCGCTTATCACTCTCCCCTTTTAAGTTTTTCATCTAAGGCCTATCAAGATCTGAAAAGATGTCAGGGTGAAGCCACTGGGAAATATGATGCATGGCTTTTGTTTCACATTTGGGACCTTCCCAGGCCTTCCTAGGCCCCAAGAGGAAGGCAGGAAAGGACACAGGTTGTCCCTTCTCGCGGCTCGTCCTTACCAAGAAAGTCCATCCTGTCCCTGGGTCCGCTGGCCCACCCTACCTGGTTCCCTGCCCTGAATTCTCTCACCTTTAAAGCCTGGGTTCCAGGCTAGGCAGGAGGGTAAGTGGCTTGCCACAGCGAGGGGCATCAGGAGAGTCATGATCCCCTGCATGGGGCAATATCTGGAATCTTCCTGAAGGTTCTGCATATCCTCTGCACACACCTGTTCCCCAAATAAAGACTTGTGTGTCAGAGGCACTTTGAATGGCCAACAGGGTGAGCCTGAGAGAAGTTTCCCAAAACCATACGGGGTGGGGGGCATTCTCCTGATGTCCTTAGGACAGCACGTCTCACTGGTTCCCATCCATGCACCCTCCCGTCCTCCGGTGGCTGAGGACACAACAGTGGTCGGTCACAAGCACTGAAATGTCTTATCACAAGACTCCTTCCTGTGTGATGATAAAACGTGTGCGACCTTTGCATTCTAGTCTGAACTATAGGTTTGTTTTAATAGACTAGTCATGGTATAGCTGTATCAAAGCACTTAACTCTGCAGCTCCTCTCTGTCTTTATTTTTTGAGTTTATTTATTTATTTTGAGAGGCGGGAGGGGCAGAAAGCGAGGGAGAGAGAGAATCCCAAGCAGGCTCTGTGCTGTCAGCACAGAGCCCGACGCAGGGCTCAATCCCATGAACCGGAAGATCGTGACCTGAGCCGAAACCAAGAGTCGGACACTTAACCGACTGAGCCACCAGTCACCCCTCCTCTCTGTCTCTAAACGAATGTGGGCTCTAGGAGAATGTTCCGGCAGAAAGGCTCCATGTGCCCCCGTGTCCCGGTTTGCACAGGCGAGTGGTGCCCCGAGCCCTCTCTGGCCATGGGGCCTCCTGCAGAAGGGCCCCAGCAGCTTGCAGAGCGGTCTCCACACTGTCCTCCTGTGCCTTCCAGACACTCCTCACTCTTGCTTTTCCCGTCCGTCTTCCTCCACCCTCACCATTGTATCATTGTGTCCACTCTCCTGCCTGGGTGTTCGCCCAGCTCCCACTGTTTCATCTGTGGGAAACCGAGGTCATTACCTCCCTGCCTCTTTTTCCTTCTTGTGTCTCCTAGACCGTTCAGATCGTGCAGACTTCCCTGCCAGTTCCCCAGCTTTGTTTGCTGTTCGAACGCGTGGGCAGAGGTGGAGACCTAAAAGTCAACAAGCACACACACACCAAGAGGGCACTTGCAGCCGACGAAGAAGTTCCCAGCGATATCCCACTGGTGGCTGCGTTTATAGTAGAGTAGACGTCACCTCTCCATGCCAGGCTGAGGTCAGAGGTGATTTAGAGCAACAGCACGAATCCCAGATAGAGAATGTTCCTTCCGCATATCCAGTGTCGGTCCCGTCAGGAAGCCAGCGTCCCCACAGCTTACCCTGGAGATCCAGCACGATACCCGTGATTTAACGGCCCCTTCCCCCAGAGTGAGTTTGTTCAAGCATCGTAGGCCACAGCATCTTAAAGAAGCTTGTGGTCGCTAATGTTTTCATTTAGCAAATGGTGTGTGTCCCAAATGATGGTGAAAAATGTAGGGAAAAAAATCTTAGCTAAAGTAGAAAACGTGCAGTCATCAGGGATGTAAGAAGCGTCCTGGTGATTTTTTTTCTTTTTCAAAACATGGTGTCCTGTCCCTCATCTGAGAGTCTTGTGAATGTAGGTAGTAGCAGGATCACGTGGCATTCGCACCCACTTCCTGTGCATTAGGCTCTGTACTGTGGGCCCGTCCCAGACATAGTACTCTTTACTCCCTCTGGAGTAAATTCCTATCTCCCCCATTTTACAGATGGCTTAAGGGGACTTAAAAACTTCCCCAAAGTCATTTTGCTTCAAAGTAGCAGAGTCCCTATCCAAACCCTGGTCCCTCTGACTCAGAAGCTCCAGCATTCGACACACCCAAATCCACACCCACCACTTCTTTCTTGGAGAAAGCTTCCTTTTCTTCTCGATAAGGAACAATATCTAAAACTAACAAGGGCACCAGTTAGGGAATCACATTTATCTTTGGGGTTTTTAGTGTGTTTCCAGCTTTCTGTTTTATATCTAGGGAATGCATTTCGTGAGGCACTGTGTTTATCTTTCTGCTAGAGGTTATCCCGTCTCTTAGGCGTTGGAATTATTGGAGTTGGATAAGGAGGTATTTGCATCGATAATTTAGCCAGTGTATCTTCTGGATTCATTTTATTAGTTCTGAAAGCTGCCACAACCAAGTCCTTTCGAAGACACAGTTTTCAGCATGTTGATAAAACTACCTCAAGAGGGAGCTCCTTGCAAGCCTTAGATTTATTTGGTTCTCTCAGGCCTGGAACTTGGTTTTAAACGTATTTTCAGACTGAGGCACAGGGAACAGAGTGGTGGATTGAGGGGCGCCAAAGGGGGTGAAAAGGATCAAGAGGTATAAGCTTCCAATTATAAAATAAAGAAGTCACGAGGGCGTAATGTACAAATGGGGAATACAGTCAGTAATACTGTATTAACTTTGTATGGTGACAGATGGTAAGTAGACTTATTGTGGAGATCAGTTCACAGTGTATATAAATATCGAATCATTATGTTATACACATGAAACAGAATAGTGTATGTCAATTATACCTCAATAAAAAAATATTGTTTTTTCAGAGAGTGGATTGCCATCCTATAGGAAGTTCGTGGAAGAGGCATGAGGAAACAAACTAGAAGTGCAGGAATTTGAATTCTTTGGATGGAGGCCATGAAGATTCAGGGACTTAGAGTCTATAAAAATTACTGTAAAGAAAACTTGAAGAAAAAGCTTGTATAATTCTTGTAGTATGTAGAATCACAGTACTAGACCGGCTCAAAGGAAGGCAGGGAGAATTTCTCTTCTCTATTGTTAAGTACTTTGGGGAGGACACAGAAGGGAGGTGGGAGGCAGGATTCTCAGTTCTGCTCAGTATCCAAATACATAATTTAATGGATTGATTTGGTGTCCCAAGGCAGGGCGTTTGTTTTTAACCTTTACAAAAATCATGTTAGCTGTTCTGAAGAAAATGCAGAGACACAGCTAAAAAGGCAGAAGGGAAATGAGAATGCAATTCTAAAAGTACATATATTTAATTATTCCAGTAAAAGGTATGACAGGAGGAACAGAGGAATTAAAAAAAACAAAACAAACAGTTGGGATAAATAGAAAACAAACCAGAGTTGCAGATTTAAATCCAACCACATCAATAATTAACATTAAATGTAAATGGACTAAATACTCCAATTTAAAAGCAGAGATTGTTATACTGGGATAAAAGAAAGAGCCAATGATGCGCTGTCTTTAAATATAAATACAGGTAGGTTGAAGGTAAAAAGAGGGAGTAAATATGCCCTATGAACAGTGTGCTTTAGAAAACTGGAGTGCCCATATTAATAATAGGTAATAGACTTCAAAATGATACATTTACCAGAGAGAAAAGGGACAATTTTCCAGGAACATATCAGAATCATAAATCTGTATATACCTAGTAATAGAGCTTAAAATACACGAAGAAAACATTGACAGAATTTAAGAGAGTGATAAACCCACAATTGTAATTGGGGATTGCAACATCTTTCTGTCAGTAACTGATAGAACAGCTGGACAAAAAAGCATTTCCATTTGTGTCAGCCAATGGATGCTCGACTCATGATAGGTTTCTATTTAATTTTCTTGACTAATGAAGAAGCAGCTGTCTCAGCATCATCTGTTACACAAAGGATGTCTTGAGATTGATTATCATTGCTGTGAGAGTGAACCTAAATTCACTTATTGCAGAGGATTTCCTCTTCATTCCCACACTTGAGATCCACCCCGTAGTCTAGACAGGATGAGTTTCTAGTGAACAGAGTAAATTGCTTCTGCCCAAATAAGGCAAGGTCCCTTTCTCCAAGGAGGATTTTGTAACGACTAGAACGCAGGCTGTCAGGGAAGTGGGGGTCCTTGGAGGACCCTCCATGTTCAGTGTTTGATTATGCTGATGAGCCCTTGAGTTTAGACTGGATTTTTACCTGTGTAGTTAAGTGGCACTTGAAATCACAGACCCATTGTCTTACAGCCACTCACTTCCAGACCAGACTGTTTTTGGAAGAGCTGCTTAATGGGATTATTGCACACAAAGAGTGGCCTTCTGCTCCCAGCTTTAGGCAGTCCCCTTTCTCCCCCATCACTTACCAATTATCAGCTTAGCCATCTCCTGAGAGGAGAATTTTTCAATTTCCTGTAGTGATCAGCTGAACAGTTTTCCCAGCCTGCAGAAATTATGGATTCAAAAAATTGTGGATACTCCATCAGGATAGTACAGAGTAGTTATTTAGGTTACAGCATCTTACGCTTCTGTATCAGTTCAGGTGCATGCGGTTATGGAGACTGGACCCTCGGGACTGGCCTGGAAGTAATTCTTATTTCTGAGTTAATGTTTTCTTCGTTCAATTTAAGCCTTATTCCCTTACGTTCTAACTTATGAGGAGCTGGAAAGTAGAAGATCTCCTATTATTCAGCTCTACAAAATAGATGGAAATAAGGACGTACAAGTTTACATTGAACCAAGAAGCCGATTAAAGAAATTGTGCTTATTTGGTGATTTGGGAGAAACTATCCAAGATTAAAATATTAGAGGGGCACCTGGGTGGCTCAGTCAGTTGAGTGTCTGACTTCAGGCCATGATCTCACGGTTTGTGATTTCAAGCCCCACGTCGGGCTCACTGCTGTCAGTGCGGAGCCTGCTTCGGATCCTCTGTCCCCCAGTCTCTCTGTCCCTCCCCCGCTTCAATTGCTCTCTCTCAAAAAATAAATAAGACATTGAAAAAAGTATTATATTTTGTCAGGCAAGGGGAAGAAGTCTTTTTTTTTTTTAACGTTTATTTATTTTTGAGACAGAGAGAGACAGAGCATGAACGGGGGAGGGGCAGAGAGAGAGGGAGACAGAATCAGAAGCAGGCTCCAGGCTCTGAGCCATCAGCCCAGAGCCCGACGCGGGGCTCGAACTCACAGACCGCGAGATCGTGACCCGGGCTGAAGTCGGACGCTTAACCGACTGAGCCATCCAGGCGCCCCAAGAAGTCTTAAAATGTATTGAACAAACAGGGAGCGAGTCACAGTGGGCTTTTATCTGTAGACCACTAACACACATTACATAAAATTTCACCCAGAACAAGAGAAAGTAAGAAAAACATTAGAGACGAATTCATGGAAAAGAGATAAGACTAAGTACTCAGGCTAATCTATGGCATCATTCAACCTACCTTGCCCTGAGACACTCGGGTGCCCAAGCTAATTCTTTAGTTTTAGAATCAAGATTGTGATAAATGCAGTATTTGTTTCTTTTGTACACATTTGACATCTATTGTTCTTTCCATCTGGTTTCCTCAGATAGGTTCGTAACGCTACCTGATGCCAAAGAAAGCCTTTGTGTGCCCCTTAAATCCTTGCTGGTCCCCCAGGTGGAATATGGCATTTTCCCATTTTGCCTTGAGTGAGAGAAGTAGAACATAACAGAAGGACTTTTCACTCTAGCCTCCTGAAAGGCCCTACTGTTTCCCCCAAACTTTTCGTAACACCTAGATAATGAAGAGGGGGAAAATTATGGTATCATTTCAGAAATAATCTGATCACCTAAACGAGTTATTTCTCTTCTAATGATTTAATTACGTCGTCCAAAGAAGAAACAGACATTTGGAGCCCATTTATTTTTCTGTTAATCGACGTAAGAAAGTAGAAAATGGGTGAAAAGCCTCTTTTTTCTTTTCTTTTTTATCTTTTTCCTTCAAATTGTTTAATGAGTCAAGAATCATGGCACTTTATTGGAAAGATAGTACAGAACTCAAGTCAGAGAGGTCACTTACTAATTTTGTGACCTTGGGTCTCTTCTGAGCCTCAGTATCCTCCTCTCTAGACTGAGAAGTTTAGTCCTTTCCTCTCTGCCTCTGGAAGGTGTGGGAGGGGGACACGCTACAGGTGAGAGGAGCACGCAGACAAGGGGCTTGGTGGCCGCAGCATAGATGTCAGATAGTTACCAATCTTTGCTACAATCTGGAGCCCTTCTCTGCACCTAGTTATGCCTTCTCATTACCTGTTTTTCCTTTCCCTAAGTTCAGGCTATTATTCCCACTGTAACATCTTCCCCCTTTTCATTTTTCTTTCAAGAGAGAATGTACATGCAAGGAGGGGAGGGTCAGAGGAAGAGGGAGGGAGAGAGAGAATTTTTTTTTTTTTGATATAATTTATTGTGAAGTTAGCTAACATACAGTATATACAAGATGCTCTTGACTCCAGGAGTAAATTCCCATGATTCACTGCTTCCATACAACCCCCAGTGCTCATCCCAACAGGTGCCCTCCTCGATGCCCATCACCCACTTTCCCCTCTCCCCCATGCTCCCCGTCAACCCTCAGTTGTTCTCTGTATTCAAGAGTCTCTTATGGTTTGCCTCTCTCTCTCTTTGAAGCTATTTTTTCCCCTCCCTTCCCCCATGGTCTTCTGGTAAGTTTCTCAAGTTCCACATAGGAGTGAAAACACATGATATCTGTTTTTCTCTGCCTGACTTATTTCACTCAGCATAACAGAGGGAGAGAGAATGTAAGCAGGCTCCACGCCCAGTTGGAGCCCAACTTGGGGCTCGATCTCATCACTGTGAGATCATGACCTGAACTGAACTCAAGAGTTGGACGCTTACTGATGAGTCACCCGGGAGCCCCCCCCCCCCACCCCCTACTTTTCTTTTTTCTATTTGCTCTTTCGCTTGACTGGTCAACTATCAGGTTTTCCGTTATTTATCATGTGCCCAAACTGCACATTTGAAATTTTTGTCTCCAGGACTGTCTTTAAACACCTCTCAATACCTTCCTGTTTTAAGGGATGAATTCTTCAGGATCATTTTTCTAATCTTCAGGGTATATAGCTTGGTATTCCGTGCTGAGAACCAGGATTTGAGATCTGGTTTGGGAACTTGACTTGATGAAAGAATTAAGGACATTTCTTTCTCTGACTCCCTTTCCTGGGGTTGCTGGGTCCCCCTGCCTTTGCTTTACCCTCAGAGCAGCTGACTCCTGCCTCCAGGACAAACTAATACCTGCTGTTTCCCAAAGCTCCTTTTTTTTCTTTTCTTTTTTTCTTTTAGCCCCAGATGAAAGCCCCTTTTTAAAGAAGTTTTTTTTTTTTAAGTTTATTTCAATTTATTTTGAGAGAGAGAAAGAGAGTACAAGCAGGAGGAAGGGATGGGGAGAGAGGGAGAGAGAGAATCCAAAGCAGGCTCCAGGCTTAGCACAGAGCCAGGCTCAGGTCTCGATCCCACAACCCTGGGATCATGACCCCCACCGAAATCAAGGGTCAGCCTCTCAACCGACTGAGCTGCCCAGGCGCCCTTTTTAAAAGAAGTTTAACAACTGATTTGTTGTAAAGCATTCAGCTAGAAAGTAGTTTTATCCTACATTGCTTTTTTTTTTTTTTTTAATTTGAAGATTGAATTGGGTTTATTAAATGATTTACGAATTAGGCAGCATTTCATCTAGCAACTAGAGAAGACCTCCTAGGAGCTGTTTAAAATGGAAGCTTTTTTTATGGGAAGGAGGGTGGGGCAAAGAAATTATTAGCAAAAGAAAAGGTTGTTTTAGGCAAGGTCACCTTCCCTTAGTGGGGAGAGCAGGGGGCGTCTTATAGTGCAGATGACCTCATCTTCCTTTGAGGGATAAAGAGGGCCCATGTGACAGATTACCTCACTGGTATGGACCAGAAAATTCCTGACTGTCCAGTTCATTCTACATTTCTAGGGGAGGCTGAAACTGCAATTGAGCCAGACAGGAAGCCCCAGTTTTGTGGACGTGACTTAAGTGACACCATGTTAGCCTCTGGTTTCCTCCCTCCCTCCCTCCCTCCCTCCCTCCCTCCCTCCCTTTCTTCCTTCCTTCCTTCCTTCCTTCCTTCCTTCCTTCCTTCCTTCCTTCCTTCCTTCCTTCCTTCCTTCCTTCCTTTTAAAGTTTATTTATTTGAGAGAGAGAGACAGAGATTCCCAGGCAGGCTCCACACTGTGCTGACAGCCCCCAAAGTGGGGCTCGAACTCCCAAACCGTGAGATCATGCTGAGCCACCCAGGCGCCTCTCCCTGTGGTCTTCTTTTCTAACACTTACAAATCACAATATCACGGTCCACCCCCTGGACTTCGAACATGGATCCCTTATAGCAAAAACAGTCACGACAGTCAAAAGATCCTGGCACGTGACTAGAAGCTCATTCCATCATTAATAACTAGCCAGCCCATTATCGTGTCTCATGAAAATGTCTCCCAGGGAGAGGTCACTCAGGTTTGCGGACTTCCATTCCATCTGGTCGGGTTCTCACAGCGGGAGTGGTCCCCGTAGTATAGGCTTCATTTTTTCAGGCAGGATCCGTAGCGGGAGGAAGACATACGTAAGGCAAGGCGTGGGGAGAGGGAAAGGATTCCCGAGGTTCCACACCATGCCCTGTGCTCTCCCCGCACCCCCACATGGTCACCAACCTGTGATCCCCTATTCTACGTGACTCTCATCCTTTCACTTTCGAGGGTTAGTGACCCGATTCTTCTTTTGAGGATATGTCTCATTGATGCAATTCTAAAGCAATTTTAAACCCACAGATTAAGACCATGTGTCTCTTCATGTCACAGTGTTAAAGGAGACTTCAACTCATTCTGAAATCTCTATTGGAGAATGTCTTAAAGCAAAATTGCAACTTTATAGCTCTATTAGCTCTACATTATATCAAGTCTGAGTAGAGTGACTTAGGAAGTCAAATGGAGGCCCACCCAACCTAGAATTCTTCCTCTGACAAAGGCCTCCAGGCTGTTTTGTTGGGCTGGGAAGGTGGATGGCGTCGGGAGTGTGATAAGGTGGAAAGATATGTTTTCCCTCTTTTGTGTCAGTCTCAGAATGTCAGGAATGTTCCTCAAAGGTGGATCTGTCAGCCTGACCTTTGCCAACTCCTCCTTGAATCCTTGTGTATCATATCTGCTACCCCTTGGGATGTAAGTTTTACGTTTTTATTATCTACAGTCATACAGCACTTCCTCTTTTTGTCCTCGAATTATCAAGTTTCGAGGAGAGCGCCTTCAGGATTTGGAGGCACGATTCCATCTGCAATTTCTCTGTTCCGTTCCTCTTGATCCTGGAGGCTTTGATGGTATCTGCTCAGCTTTTGTCTGTCAAGACGGAGAAAGCTAATTTTGGTTCTGAACATGGAAAATTTTCAAAGGAGCCTTCCTCCATGAGGCACATAGTTTGGGAGGGGGCAGTGATCCTCACTGTGGAGGCGCGAGAACACCAGCCGGGGGGCTGTTGACAAAGGGTTAAGCATCATGGACAGCATTAGGAGAAGTGAAAAACAGAACTGATCCAAAGCATATAATGTATACTCCAAAGTAAGCCGGGCCCGCCCCTCTTAATGGGATCACTGCAGACGCGCCAAATTCTACAGCTAGTCAATTGTATACATATGGTAAAACTTTTCTTACCAGTCAACGTTTGCTGCCATGTGATTTTAATTATGTACAGATTGGGTAGCTGGAAGAAAGCACTGGAATTAAATAGAATAAAGTTAAACACAAGCCCTTTTATAAGTGGCCCTGGTTTAGGTGAGGATGTATGCAAATGCCTGCGGAGGACAGGAGAGGAATGTGTGTTTTGGGGGGCTGGGGGGCAGGGGGGATGGGCATGACTCATCTTCAATCTGGGCACCCAGTTGTTTATCTGGAAGGGGAGCATGTACAGGAACGGGGATTATTCTCCTTTTGAAGTTGAAATTTATGCTGATGCTTGCAACTTGTTCCTCACAGGCTTCCTGCCCAGCTACAGGGTTGTCTCTGCAAGACGAAATTGCTCTCTGGGCAAACACTGCCTTTGGTTTTTTTGCAAGGCTGTGGGTTTTACATGCAGCAGATCGGTAGATTTGAAACCTTTTCCTCCCAACCGGACTTTATTCGTCTGTGCTCCTTGTTTCTCTGGAGTTCATTTTACATAACGAATTAAGATGAATTCAAACTGCATAATGATGCTGTGTAGTTCACTCGGGAAAAGAAACGAAACGGAAGGCCGGTTTTGCCTCAGATCGGCCTGGGCCGGGCCGAGAGGAAACCGCTGCTCTGGAATGTGCTTTTCTCAAACTTCACCGCGTGTCTTTGGTTTTCTCTATAACTTACTATTATGGCTTTCACTTACTGGACGTCTTTTGGGGAAGCCACTCTCAATCCCAGCTTTCTCTTTCGGGAGATGAGGGTGGCTGCTGGCTTGCTGAGCTCACTTCCCTGAGGTTTACCTGGAGGTTTCAGGACACAAAACCTGGCCCACATCACAGGCCCTTTAAACTGAGCCCCTGGGGGCCCTGCTTTGAGCCCCTGAGGGAGCAGAGCTAGAGCCCGTGTGTTGAGGGGTAGAATGACCCGGGTCTCTGAAGCCTGTCTTAGGATCACAGCAGCTCCTTTCTTTCTTTCTTTCTTTCTTTCTTTCTTTCTTTCTTTCTTTCTTTCTTTCTTTCTTTCTTTCTTTCTTTTTTAATGTTTTTATTTATTTTTGAAGGAGAGAGAGAGACAGAGCATGAGCGGGGGAGGAACAGAGAGAGAGGGAGACACAGAATCTGAAGCAGGCTCCAGGCTCTAAGCTGTCAGCACAGAGCCCGACGTGGGGCTCGAACCCACGAACCGTGAGATCATGACCTGAGCTGAAGTTGGACGCTTAACCGACTGAGCCACCCAGGCGCCCCCACAGCAGCTCCTTTCAAAGAAGGGGCAGGCTCATGGCCTGTGCCTTCGCCAGTGATACTGGGTACTGGTACTGGGAAGTCAAGGGCAAAAGAAGCAGGCAGAGGGCTAGATCAGGCAGGTAGGGTTCTTCACCTCCCTTTCTGGGGAAAGGAAGCAGAGCAAGCTGGGAACTTTCACAGTCACAGGGCGACGAGCTGGGGGAATCCCAGTCATTGGGGAGGAAGCCACAGCCCCCACTGCTGCTACCTTTGGCCGAGGCAGGCAACGTCCACCCCTGCCCCTCGGCTGATCTGAATGGCGAACGTCTCCCTCCATGTTCACCCGCCTCTCTTTATGAGTATTTGTGAAAATACTCATGTACATGCCCTACCCTACAGACACACACATTCTAGTCTTTCTATTGCTTGGGCTCTGGCCCGAGAATTTTTCTTGGGGAAGTCACCAATTTTAGCCTAGAGGGAGTTATGTTCCCCTCCAAAATAAATGTCCATGGATTGAAATATCTTGGTCGGGGGGAAATGGCAGAACGACCAATGAACTAAATGTCACCACGCCGTTATGAAACTTCTTGAGGACAGCTTCCACATCTTCCCCTCTTTTGTGGACAAATCAAGCCTAAATGAATGACCCATTAATTTCACTTAGTTGAAATGGATTTTTTTAACGGACTGCGGAATACCATATTTAGAGAGAGAAAAATGACACCTACCGTCAGGCAAGTTCGTTTCTCTACATTTAGGAAGGAAGGAAGGAAGTCATTTGTACTCAACTTCAGGTACAGGTCCTCGTGTCTTCTGTCATATTTATCCCAGGAGCCTTAACATGTTGGTTTCAGGCAAAGGAAACCACTTCCAGAAGCCACATGCAAGGAACCCAGATTCTTGGTTTACTGAACGGAACGCAAGAGAAGGAAGAGACTGGAGTTAGCCGCAGAGGAGCTTGGGCTGTGCAGGGTGGCCCAGTGAGCCAACTTTGTTACTAGTGCGGCCACCCTCTCCCCGTGCTTCTCCCCAGCCTCCAGCCCTCTGGGACCTGCGGCGGCCTCAGCCTCACGCAGAGCATCTTGCCCCCACGCTGGGGAGGAAACAGGCTTACGCGAGTGAAGCAGGGGCTGGGGCAGCACAGGAGGGGTGACTGCTTCAGCCCCTGGCCCCGGGGGCCCGGTTTTCCCTGGCAGAACATCCGCCCTCTGTGTCAAGTGCTGGGTGGTAGGAGAGGGGCTTGCAAAGTCACAGCTCCTTGAAACAGAGGGGCTGCCCTCAGCGTAGCAGAGAGCACAGACACGCAAACAAACGAATGTAGCACCATGTAAGACTTTGTTACGGGAGGGGGATAAATCAACGATAGGCAGCCCTAGCGCGGAAGCAAATAATTATGCCTAGGAGTATGGAGGGAGACCTTACAGAGGTGGGGATACTGCACGCAGTCTGGAAGGGTGAATAGAGTCATAGGGCAGAGATTCCAGGAAGGCGTTCCAAATAAAGAAGAGTAAACAGTAAAGAGATTAAGACGTGTAGGTATCAGAGAACCTGGCACATTTCTCAATAGCAAAAAAAAAAAAAAAAAAAAAAAAAAATTCAGCATGGTTAGAATACGGGAAACATGGATGAGAGAGAGTTCACTGGGTACGAGGTTGGTACAGCAGATTGGGGCAAAATTGTGCTCACCGTGGTCAATTATAATTTCCATGTTGGCATCTCCCGCCAAAGTATTTACACCTCAAGGACTGGGAATGGGTCTTACTGCTGCTCTCAGTCCTTCTGAGTTCCCCTGTGGGCATGTGTGTGTTGTTTAAGGCATCTTTATTTGTAACTTTATTTTTTCCAACTTTATTGAGATCGAGTTGACACACAACATGTGTAAGTTTAAGGTGTATTGATTTGCTACGTTAATATAGTACAAAATGACTACTGCCATAGCATTAGACAACACCTCCATCCCACTGTGTTTTAAGAATACCCAAAAGATTTTCATTGGATGAATGCATGAATGAATGTTGGTTGGTATTGGAAGTCATTTTAACCCAGACTAATGAGCTGATTAGACTGTACCCTAGTCATATACTACAGAGATTTGTTTGGACTTCATCTCTTGGGGAATATAGAGCCATAAAGTGTACTAAAACAGAGGAGTGATCTAAACATCTGTGTTTGAGGAAGTAGTTCTCACTATAATGTGACAGACTGTCTCATTTGTGAGAGGCTGGAAGTTGGAAGGGCAGTTAGAAAACTACCGTAATGGTGTGGAGAAGATATCAGAAGGCTTGAGTGAGTAGTGACCTGAGAGAGATTTACAAGGTAGAATTAGAATCCAGCTCCAGTTTTCGTGACCAATGGAATGGGAAGGAGGGAAAATCAGTGATCACAGTTGACTCAAATGAAACTAAGCTTGACTTTCAAATAGATTTCTACTCAAAGATTAAAAAGAGAAAGAATCTAACACTTAGGCACTAAACATAATTAGCTTCTTGATGTTGGTTTAGAATAACAAAACTTAGTGAATAAGAGTTGACTAACCAATAGGATTTACATGGATATGTGATAGAACAGATTTATGTAGAGTATGTAACATAAATATTACTTTTATAATGTACAAAATATGCAAATATACAAGTAAAGAGTATATTCGGATGTTGTAAGTATAATCAGGGCTGCTACGTGTGGTCTCACAGGTTGTGCACTGCAGAAATCTAGGGGGCAACAGTAATAATAGCAATAGGTCACCCTGTAAAGCTATTGTATATCCCCCTTATGTTTCAGCACAACATATTCCTAGACTGTTGGCTTTAAAGAACACATAAATAACCTGACTAGGATGGGAATTTGATGGAATTGCAAAGTTTAATCATTGGATGGGAGCCCTCCTGTGGCCAGGTCATTAGTGTCCGATGTGTGGTGGGTGGGATGGTGATGGTATTTTTTCATGTTGAAAATGAGAGACATTTTTCTCCCTTTAAAGGACTCGAGAGATTATGCTCTTATACTCCGTTCTGACAGCCACGGGAAAAGTCAGTTTTTTGTTGGTGGTTATGTTTTAAGGCTTCGCGGCGTATAACTGTTCTGTGCCACTGTGCTCAGTGTTTCTGCATCTTGTTCAAAGCAGGCAATGTGGGATGACACGTGGACCTCGCCATTAGAAGGGATGAATTCACAGAAGCGGACGAAGGAAATACAATCCCTTCTGTTCCTTCATAACAATCAGATGTGGCTTTAAAGTTGGTGTGGATTTTGCTCACATGCTTCAGGGGAAATAGTTTCAAAATGTGACTATGGACCAGAATGTAGGTTTGGCTCGCTCTCAGCTGTGGCCTGTTGTGGCTTGCGTTTCTAAACCATCGCAGCATTTCTCTGTGGCCCGAGACCTCGCTGGAGGATGCAGAAGGCTTTGCAGAATGTGTCAGAGAGGAGCATGTTGCTGGATGTCAAACGGCCAAGGGCCAAGGGAAGAGAAAGGAGCCTTGTTAAGTTCCAACCCGCCCTGGGCCACTTCGCATTGTAGACTGTCTCCGGATACTCGGGCCCTTGGGACCCAGTTGCCAAACTGGGGTCTGGAATGGGGCCCCGGGCACAGTGCAGGTAGTGTGCAAAGCTTTGTGTTTCTCCACAGTTATTCATCTAGTGGAAATATGTCAGGCTGCCTCCGCCAGGGCCATGCATTTATTTTAAAGAATTTTAGAAAGGAAATCTATCACTTACCATCTTCCTCCCTCTTTGGGCGTGTTTGTTGTGATTGGAAATCATTCCAGCCCACATGGTTGTGGCTCCCCGCCCCCCACCCTTTGTGCCCCTATGTTAAACAGCCCTCCGTGCAAATAAACGGAAAAGGGCAGAGTATTTTATTCAGCTACAGAAACAGGAGCAAAGTTAGACTCCAGAGAACCGAATCGTGTGACCACGGTTTGTGTCCCCTGCTGTGTGCTTTCTTTTCTCCTCCATGGGGCCAGGCCAGGAGGTAGGGCAGAGGCTGAGGCCTTGGCCATGCTGGCTGGGAGCCCAGACCCCGGTAATTCTGCTGTAAACAGGACTCCTGGCCCTGGTTTTTGAGTAGAATTTGCCTGGGGTCTATCTGGACTATTCCGATCAGGAGAGGAAATTCTGAGCTGCTCTGAGCTTGATTAAAACCTAACAGGAACATGGGCTTTCATTTTTGTTCTCTTTGTCCTACTAGACCTGAAAATAACAAGCAATTGATCATTGTATTGTTAGTTCCCAATTAAAAGACTTTTTTTTAATGTGTATTTTATTTTTGAGGGAGACACACACACACACACACACACACACACACACACACACTGAGCATGAATGGGGTGGGGCCAAGAGAGGAGACAGAATCTGAAGCAGGCTCCAGGCTCCAAGGTTTCAGCACAGAGCCTGAAGCAGGGATGGAACTCACAAACCGTGAGATCGTGACCTGAGTTGAAGTTGGACACTTAACCGACTGGGCCACTTGGGCGCCCCTGTGATATATGTGATTATTATATATAATCATTATATTACGTACAATCATCTATGTTCTGGACAAAGACTAGAAACCAGCTTATGGCTCTGTGTGAAACAGCAAACTAACAAACAAGATCAGTAGCAAGGTGGGGTGCCTGGTTGGCTCAGTCGGTTGAGCGTCCAACTTCGGCTCAGGTCATGATCTTGGGGTTCGTGGGTTCGAGTCCCCCATGCAGCTCTTGTGCTGATAGCTCAGAGCCTGGAGCTGCTTCGGATTCTTTGTCTCCGTCTCTCTCTGCCCCTCCCCTGCTCACGCTCTGTCTCTGTCTCTCAAAAGGTGAATAAACATTAAAAAAATACTTAAAAAACATACAGATTAGGAGCAAGGTTAGAAGTGAAAATGCAAGGGCTCTGTTGGCAGATAATTCACTCTGTTTCTCTATCTGTACGGTGAAGATAATGTTTACTAATCAAAGCCAATCTGTACTTCTGTCGTGAAGAACAATTATTTCTTAAACATTCGGCCTTATTATTAACGTTGACCCTTGAAAATGTTAGCAAAATCCGAGACCTTGGTTTACAATTAAAGATTTGTGAAAAACAACATACTCAGGAAGCATCGAATACAATTGTGTTGACTTGTGGCCACTAATACTTTTAATTTTTTACTTGATAATAATTTATTAGCATGGATGATGATTAAAAAATGGTCAATCCTTGCAGAATACCATATAGTTCATGAAGCACTTTTACATGAACTATTGAACGTTTTTTAAGTTTTTAGTGTTTCTTTTTGAGTGAGAGAGAGAAACAGAGCATGAGTGCGGGAGGGGCAGAGAAAGAGAGGGAGGCACAGAACCCAAAGCAGGCTCCGGGGCTCTGAGCTGTCAGCACAGAGCCTGACGTGGGGCTCAAACTCATGAGCCATGAGATCATGACTTGAGCCGAAGTTGAATGCTTAACTGACTGAGCCACCCAGGTGCCCCCCTCTTTTAAAAAAAATTTTTTTTTAATGTTTACGTATTTTTGAGAGAGACAGAGACAGAGTGTGAGTGGGGGAGGGGCAGAGAGGGAGAGGGAGAACTATCTTTTTCTTAATGGAATAAAAACTCATACCCTAGGGGCACCTGGGTGGCTCAGTTGGTTAACTGTCCGACTCTTGCTACCCGCTCAGGTCATGATCTCATGGTCTTGAGATCGAGCTCCTCATGGGGTTCTGCGCTGAACGTAAAGCCTGCTTGGGACTCTCTCTCTCCCTCTCTCTCGGCCCCTCTCCCGCTCTTACTCTCTCTTAAAATAAATAAGTAAACATTAAAAACATTCATACTCTGGTTATTTCTCCTGCTCTCAACATATGCTAGTATTCTTTCCTTAGCCATCACGCAAAGGGGAGCTTATGGAAGACTCTGTGTTTTGTAAGGTGCTGTCACACATGGTGGGTGGAGAAAGAGAAAACAAAAACATTTAAGTTGTTAATTGTCTGTATATTGGGGGGGGGGCTGTTTATTTTGTATAGGACCGAGTTCTTGTCGTTATTATCATGTCTGTACAAGGAAAAAATGTGGGTTAAATAGCAGACATGATAATTAAGCTCGACATCATCTCATATCATCGCCTGTTAAAAAGATAAATACGCAATAACCAAGTCACCAGAATAACGTAATGGGTTTGCCCCCCTGAGCTACGTCTTGCTGCGTGGTCACCTACCCACACCCCATCACCCCCACCAGAGAGGCTTGCAACATGAAAGACTCACCTTTTTCTGCAGAAGATCTTTATTTCTCTTGCCCTGAATCCTCACGCATGAAGTGGAGAAGATATCTCCACGTGGCCCTGTAGCGTATTGCCACGAGTCCTCAAATTATAAATGTGGTATTTAGACTATGTCTGAAGGAAGCTTTATTAAAAGAAGAAAAAATTTAATAACTGTCATATCCTGATAACAGAGGTAACCTGCCATCCCAAAGGGGGCACTGACCTTGAGAGTAAGGTCACCTACAAGGACCCCCTCCTCTGGATTCCGATCTCCTGAGCTCACAGATTCTAGAGGCTCTCCTGTCCTCTCTGGACAGTGGGATGGTGGGAATTCATTCCAGATCTAGCTGGCGCTTGTGGACCTTCCAGAAGCTCCCACACGTCTCGCAATCAGGGCTTGATGTGGGTTCCACGTTCTTGAGGTTTAATTCCCTCTTCCCAAGCCTGGCTTCATCATCATGCAAACACAAAACTAGTATCATTGTGCCTTCTCTCCACTTCAGAGGTGCCCACCCTCTTCCCCACATTGTGGGAGAAGGGACCCCTGCTTAGTTTTCCTCTCTGGTCCCTGAAACTTCATACCAGTCCTTGCCAAGCTTGTCCTAGTGCTGAGCATTATTAAGTTGGGGAATCCCACCCTTATAAGACTTCTGCTTGGAGAGAAACCAAGATTGTCCCCAGCTCCTTCTGGGGACAGGTGCTAATCTGCAGCAGACAACTCGCTGACTCTCCTCTGCCCTCACCATTTCGTGTGAACTTGTCACTTTGTTCGATAACTTGAGAGCTTTCATGCTTTTTTTCACCACGACCCATGAAAGAAAATATATTAGACATCGCAAACCAGTACACAAAGACATGTGTGTGATTGATACAGGTCTGCAGACATCTATCCATGTGAGTTTCCTCACCTTCGCTTCATGCATGCTGATATTTTCCGTTCTGTTCTATTTATTTGTTTATTCATTTATTTTTAATGCTCATCAAGATTCGCTAAATTAATTTTCATGGTTGTCTAAGGAGTCATGAGCTGGGGTTTGAACAACACTGTGTTAATTAATGCATCTGACTCCCTTTCCCCCATTTCTGAGACACTGTGACCTCACTGGGCGCAGGAAACAAAAAGTGTCTATTTCTTCTTGTATACTTTGCATATTTTGGTGCCCTTCACTAGCAGATGCTCAGGTAAATACTTGTTGAGGGAAGAACTCAGCCTGAGTGTTTCTGCCCATGCTTATCTACCTTGCAGGGCATTTGTAAGAACTGAGTGAGATCATGTATTTAGGGCGAGAACACAGGGCTTTGCACCAACAGATGCTCAATGAACATACGTTTCTTTGTGGTCTTCTAGACTAGCTCTCCCTCCAATTCACCATCTGATTGCACTGCAGTTTTTGGTTTTTCTTTTATTTTGTTTTTTAAGTGTAATGAGGGTTTGAACTCCATTAGCCTAAGGTCTCAGTCAGCCCAAGGGCTTTATAATTTTCTGAGTTGCCATAGAGTCAGGGCCAAATTGCTCTTCCAGAACAGTCTAAAAGTACGGGAAGGTCTTAGGGGAGAGTCCTTTTGGTCATACCCTGGCCTGGGACTCATTTCTCCATGAAAAGTAGAGACATGAGCTCATTAGAACTTCTGAAATGAAAATGACTTCCACGTTTTAAAAGATTATATAGTAAGTTTAAACTTAACATGAACTGTAGAGTGTTTTGTGAATTGAAAGTCTCCATGAGGGCTCAACATTTCAGAGCCACAGCACCTAAATTAAGTCTGATGTCACAGAAAGGTGGTGACTTTTGATTCCACCAGAAACTGGTGGTGGGCTCAGGAGATACCATTTCTTCATCCGCAGAAAGGAGAATCTCACACATCCTCAAAATTCTGTGACCTCAACCATGAACTTGGGAGTCCTTCATGTTACATTTGCTGGAATGTATTAACCATCGAGGAGATAACATTCCGATGAAAACACACATCTCAGTGGCAAAGTCTGAATCAAATACGATGCCTGAAACCTCTTCTGTCTGTTAACAGTTTTCTTGCTGCTCTCATGTAGCAGCACTAACTGGTGTCTTACTGAGCTGAGAGCCAAAGAGGCAGGTTGTTATCTGTATAAATTAAGCCTCCGACACCAAGCTCTTGCATGAATCAGCGCCGTCGTTTGTTTCGAATTGTACTTGTCCATGAAATGTGAGCTTTTTGTTTAATGCGGTGTGAACTGATCATTCGCATCTGGGTAATTTAACCAACCCACTTGCTGCTTTCTTCTAGGTCAGAATGGCTCAGAGGATAACGGAGTTTCAAAGTCTAGCGGAATACGAAGTCTTTCGCCTTCAGCTGTCTGGATTGAATTTATGAAGGCCAGTAAGTGAATTCCATCTCCTACCACCTGGTACCTGTGCTTCTTTACAAGTTCTTAACGAGCAGGCGGTCCTGAAGTTAGAGGGGTGATTGGGACCGCCTGACCTGCGTCGGACCCCTGTAACTGCCTTGGCATTAAATTCACGAATTTTTCAGACATCTAGGAAAAATAAAATGCTCGGTGTGGAGAGGTTATCAGGGCGGTTCTCTGCCACCAGCTCCATAATACAGAAGCTTCGCATGTGCTCTTTCTAGGCATTGCCCTCTACGGAGGTTCTGATGGAGAAGAAAATCAGATAATAAGTGGTTCACCTTGAAAGCTAAGCTCCCCCCTCCCCCGCCCCCCACCCAATGTCAAAAGGGACTCCCTTACCTTTGTTGTTTTCAAAGGAACACGCCTTCAGCTTCCATACAATTCGGGGGCTGTGCCGTGGATGCTTGTGGGGAGGGAACAAGAAGCTCATGTCAGGCAGTGGTCTTCTCTTAGCTCGTCTTGCCCATTGTGTTGACCTCCGTGTCCTACTCTTCCTTCCCTGTAAGATAAGGTGCTTGTCCAGCCGCGTCCTTCCCCTGAGAATGCCCCTGCATGGCTCCCATCTCCTGCAGGATTAAACCCAGCCTTTGAGCCTGGCGTTCAAGGGCTCCGTGACCCAATCCCCTTCCCAGCCTCGTCTCGAACACCCCGTCCTCACCCTTGGCTCTTGTTCTTTATCTGGTGTGATCTCTAGCCCCTTCTTCCCCTGCCTGCCTTGCAAGACTCCCTCATGGGTCAGCCCCTCGGGGCAGCCTTTCTGGGACCCACCGTACCCGGCTGCTGCACACACCTCCGCCCTGTACTCACCCCGTCACATCCAGATTACGCTTTTCCTTTTCTCTTCCTCCTGCTAGACGGGCGCCTTTCAAGGGCTCCCTCACTGTCGAGGCAGCATGGTGCAGCAATGAAGGGCACGGTGCCCGGAGCCTCACTCCCCAGGGTCTAAACCCGGTTTTGTCATCTACTGACTGTGTTAGACTCCATCTCTTGCCCTACTTCTCTTCTCTATCAAATGGGGGCCATAAAAACTCCTACACTGCAGGCTTTGTGGGTGTGTTAGATGCAACAGCGCATATGAAGTACTCGAGACCGTGGCAGGACCTGGTGAGAGCTACGGAAGCGTTGTCCGTTGTTAGTGTCCACCACGCTAAAGACTAAGTTCCGCGAGACAGCGCATTTTCCCCTTGAAGACGAGCGCCATGCAAATTGCAGCAATGATTTGTAGGCAATGCATATTTTCTGGGAATTTTAGAACATTTGGCTGAAGGAAGCTGAATGAAAATAGGGGCGCCTGGGTGGCTCAGTCGGTTGAGCGCCTGACTCTTGATTTTGGCTCAGGTCATGATCCGAGGGTCGTGGGATTGACCCCGCGTTGGGCTCCTCACTGAGCATGGAGCCTGCTTGAGATTCTCTCTCCCTATTTCTTTCTCTCTCTCTCCCGGCTCGTGCTCTCTCTCTCTCTCTAAAATAAAATTTTAAAAATAATCATTTTAAAAAGAAATATATTTTATGAAATCTTAGGGGTTTCTTCACTTATTCCTCATTTCATAGCTGAATCACCAGCCTGGGAAGCCTGGGAAGCCATCACCGCTGCTTTGATTCCAGATGCTTCTAAGTGTATGAGCCTCTTAAAAGTCTCTTAAGCCTATTTGAGGTTCCTTTAAAGCCTGTCATCGTTTGGGCTGCTGTAACAAAAATGCCAAAAACTCAAAGGCTTGTAAACAACACACTTTTATTTCTCACAGTTCTAAAGTCCAAGCTCATGGCACCACGGATTCCATGTCTGGTGAGAGCACACTTCCTCACACTGTTGCCTTCTCAGCGTTCCCTACATAGTTGCCTCCTAGCTCTCCAGGGCCTCCCTTGTAAGGGCACTAACCCTAGTCCTGGGGGCTCCACCCTTATGACCCAATTGCCTCATAGTAGCCTTCCTTCCTAATGCCTCCAGGGTAGGATTTCTTTCTTTGTTTCTTTTTTTTAAATGTTTTTATTTATTTTTGAGAGAGAGAGAGAGAGTGCTCACAAGTGGGGGAGAGGCAGAGAGAGAGGGAGACACAGAATCCGAAACAGGCTCCAGGCTCCGAGCTGTCAGCACAGATGCCAATGTGGGGCTTGACCTCAAGAACCACAAGATCATGATCTGAGCTGAAGTTAGACACTTAACCAACTGAGCCACCCGGATGCCCCTTGAGGGTGGGATTTCAACATATGAATTGGTGGTGGGGGGGACACAAATGTCCAGATAAAAGCACCCCCGGGGTGCCTGGGTGGCTCAGTCGGTTAAGCGTCCGACTTCAGCTCAGGTCACAATCTCACGGTCCGTGAGTTCGAGCCCCGCGTCGGGCTCTGGGCTGATGGCTCGGAGCCTGGAGCCTGCTTCCGATCCTGTGTCTCCCTCGCTCTCTGCCCCTCCCCTGTTCATGCTCTGTCTCTCGCTGTCTCAAAAATAAATAAACATTAAAAAAAAAAATTAAAAAAGAAACAAAACACCTCCCACCCCTGCACCTTCACAATATCCGTGACGTGTGAAGACGTCTGCTCCCACTACTCTGCTGGTGTTGAACCCACCATGAATGACCTCCTTTAAAAAAAAAAAAATGCCATGTCTCTCCTCATGCCTCATTCTCCTTTTCCTTTCATCCAAGGCTGTTGCTGTCGATGTCCCCCTACCCCACCCCTCACCCCTGCTTCTTCAGGAAGCTCTTCCTCCGCTCACCCGAACAGCCTTGCCTGCTTTCCTTGGCTCCTGGGCAGGACCCTCTCCCTTGCCTGGACCCTCTCTACTGCCCCCAGCAGCTGGGTTGGGGGCCTGCCCAGTCACTCTCTCCTGTTCTTCTAGTGATATATTTCTCCTCAGAGAAGTCACTACAAGGGTGATTTCCAGATTTGAAACTCTAGCCCTGACTCCTCTTTTGAGTTAAAATTGCTCTCTGGCCATTTCAGCTGGGTGGGGGGGGTCTCTTCAGTTTCAGTGTGACCAACCAACTTGGTTTCCCCCACACCCGCACCCAGGGTCTGTCAGGAGAGACCTCTTACAGCCCTCTGGTCTTGTAACTACAGCCATCATTGACAAGTTCGTGTCCTTCAGCCCCTTGAAAGTGTCACCAAGCGGTGCTCCTCTCTCACAACAGTTTAGATTTGCATCTATTGTCCATGTTTGTCACCTCTGGCAACAGCTTCTGCTCAAGACTCCCGCTCTGGTGCCCCACTGCAGGACTGACTACAATTTTCCTATCTGCTCAGAAACCTTAAGTGGCTCCTTCTGACTCATCAAGAGCCAAGTCCAGATCCTTCTGCCTGGATTCCAAAGCGCCACGTAACCTGATCCCAACCTACCACATCGAACGTATTTCTAGAACCTTCTCCAGACGTTGGTGGACTACCTGCTTTCTTCCAGGCACTCTCCTAGGTTCCCAGTGGGATCAAAGGATGAAGGAGGTAGGCCCCCTCCTCCAAGACCTTCACAGTGAGGTGGGAGGTTGGAGGTAGAGAGTGTTGCCAGGCACAAAAATTCTAATTATAACATAGGTGCATTGTCCAAAGGAGAGTAAGTGCCAGGAGGACCCGGAGAAAAGAGTTCTCAGTATAGATGCATCCTATGCTATAACCTAGATAGTCACTTTCTTTCAACTTGAAACATATTGATGTTTCTTTTTTATTTGTATTTATTTATCTATTTATTTATTTATTTATTTGAGAGAGGCGGGGAAAGAGAGAGAGAGAGTGCATGTGTGCACACACACAAGCCAAGGAGAGGGGCAGAAATAGAGGAAGAGAATCTTAAGCAGGCTGCACATCCAGCATGGAGCCCGATGCGGGGCTCCATCCCACGACCGTGAGGTCATGAACTGAACCAAAATCAAGAGTCAGCCAATCAACCGACTGAGACATCCAGGCACCCGTAAATGGATCAGTTTCATGAGCCATTTTGTTAGCAACAGATCCAAACGATTCTTGGGAAACCAGACTATTCAACACTTTTTAATAGAAAAGTGTAAGTACTTTACCCCGAAATAGGTTGATTTTTGAGGTAGATTGGAAGGGTGTGCTTTCTTCTCACTATTCGGGGGGTGGGGGAGGGCTACACTCTGCCTGAATTTCTATTTTTGAAAGAGCTCTTTTAAAACGTATTGCTATTGGTAAATCCTCTATTGAATTTTTATATGAATGTCAACATCAAATACTGGGCTAAAATGAAAATGGTCTTCTCAGAGATTAGCTCTTTTGTCAAATGCATAAAAAAGGATGGATTTCAGGGAAGGTGAGACTGATAGTCAATTCTGCACTCTTTTTGTGAAACGCTCTAATTTTAAGAGCACCCCTCAGCTGCTTCCTGTGTGACCCTCACAGATAAATCTGGGGTGAAAACTCTGACCTGAAGCTCCGGTAAGAAGATCTCACATCAAGAGAATTCATTTCTGTGGAATTTCCCAGCCTACACTCATGGTCTGGCATTCATGAGACTCTGTTGTGTTTGGATGAGAAGAAGAATTCTCCGTGACCTTGAAACTTTTGTTTTGGATGGCTCCTCCTTCTATTACTTCCTCATTGCATTAATGGCTGCCCATGGATCCAAGATAAACCATCTTCCCATGCCTGAGAGACTGTAGTTTAAACATTCGATGTTCTGTTGCTGCATTATTAGGCTCAGCCTCCTAAGTTGCACTGTAAAATTCTAGAAGGTAAACAGTTGGGCATATATTTTCATGTGTGTCAAATTACAGGGCACACACACGTTTTGCTCCCTCTTTGAACCCTGAATGAGATTTCAAGAGTGTGCACCTCGGGGAGGATCCCTGTCTTTGCATCCTGCCCCAGCCCCACCTCTACTTTTCCCCTCACCTGAACATCTGAGCCAGTGGAGAATAAACAGACAAGTGCCACCCCACCCTGTCCTATGGGCAGCCCTACCTTACAAACACACACACGTTCCTGCACACATACAAGCACACATATACATACCTGCCTGCAACCCTCTGCCCCCAAACATGCACATACATCCTGAAGGCTTTATAAAAGGCTCTCTTCAAACATGCACCGGATGTGTGCACAGAGAGTCCAAGGATGGGAAGAGACTGTCTAGAGGTAATCTCTGAATGTTTCTCTCTTTTGTCTTTGCACTGTACCCTTTCACCCTTCCTCTTAGCCAAAACAGATTTCCATGAGACCTTATTCCTCATGGCTCCTGGCTTTCCTTCTGTCACTGTCTTCTCTCCCTGGCAGAGCTCCAGCCTGAGGTATCCCTCATGTAGATGCTACTGGGATCTCTTTTTCCAGAGGTTATTCCGAGCCTTCCACACTCTGCCCCTTCCTTTTAGAACCAAAGACATCGGCAAGTCCGTTAGACCATCTGGACAAGAGAGAGCTAAGCCCAGGACGGGGAGCCAGCCCTGAGCCCCATCATTAGTTTGTTCAAACCAGTAGAGCTCTGGTACCAGTGGTTCAGCAGTGGCCGAAGCCAGGTACTGATACTGTGATATCAGAGCTCACGGATCTAAATAGGACCCTCATCCCCTAACACTCAGTGGCCAGTTGCGCCACTCTCTGAGGAAACCTATGAGCCACACAACCCTATGGCATGTCAGCTTTCATTTGTCAAGTTTGGGCAAGTCACTGTGCCAAAAACCACTGGGTGGGTGTATACACATTTGCACGAATAGTTTTCAGTCATTATTGCAGACAGTCTGGGGCCTCAGCGGTGGGATTTGATTTTAAAAGGATGTGCAAAAATACAGAAAGAGAAGAGTGAGTAAGCAGTGATGGACATGAGAAGATGTTTAGAACAGCAGAAGCCTAAAATGAGCCTGGGCTTGCAAAGATGCAAAGGGTGGTTAAAAGGACTTTTAAACTATCTTTAGACAGAAGAAAGTGGGAATGGGGATCACAGAGGGGATTTAATGAGCAAAGGGGAGGCTGGGCTAAGGGATCCCTGTAGCCCTGGGAATCAGTGATTCTCCCAGACAGATGTCCGTGTTCCATATGAGGTCCACCCATGTCCACGGATGTGAACTAGGAAGGTAATTCTAGAGGTGGAAAGATTGGCTACTGAAACGTTATTAGTGATTATTGCTTTTCACCCAAAATGTTTAATGTGGCTTCCAAAATTACCAAATTGATTCCCAGGGTATAGTTTATTTTCTGCAAGATTCTGATTTGTTCAGGGTGCTCCCTCATGAGCTGATAATACTCTATACTTACACAGCGACTTTCATCTGTGGATCTTAAAGACTTTTATAAGCATCAATTAGTTCTCAAGTGCGACTTTGAAATTATTTGCACACCTGTGAAGTGTGGCTAGTAAACACTTTTCCACCCAGGCAAAGCCAGAATACTGAGATGGACGGTCTCCTGGGTGTCCGACTGCTTGTGGATGAGACCCTGGTACTGATGCCCAAATGAACTCCAACCTCTTCTCACGGTTTAGTCCCACCACTTACGTCAGATCTTTGTTTCGACATTAAACTATCAAATAACATGTGGAATTGGGGAGAAATTTCCAGACTTCTAATCAGTGTGTAGATCTGAGAACTGTGTATCCCTTCTGGCTTTACAAAATTGGAGCTGCTTTATAGCCTGTCACACGCATAAACTGAAACACAGAACCAGAGCTGTCTGGAAGGTTCTGGAAGCTTCTGGGACAGGATCGAACACTTTATTGTTGTGTCTCCACCCCATCCCCTGTCCTACTTCCCAGGCCTGTTAACCATTTAACCCTGTTTAACTAGTCATAGGGAATTCCTCTGGGGTCCAAGGTGAAGGGAAAAGCTTGCACGTTAGAGGCTCCCCCCAACTCTTACCCCACGGTTCTGACTCTGGCACTGACACTTTCCTAGTTGAAATCCAAACACTACCTGCTGCCTTAATTTCCTCTGCATTTGTCCCTCCTTAAACCCCTACCATCCAGGGTCTACTCTCTCCTCCAATGAATTCACTATATAAAAGTCTTCAATGACTTCCGACAATTCCAAAAGGCACTTCTCAGGCCATTCCACCTGACCTCCCTGATGCTATTGCCAGAACTATCCGCCTCCTCGAAAGCCTTTCTTTCTTTGACCTCTGTGGCCCTGAAATTCCCATTTTCCTTTCGCCCCTCTGACGATTTCTCTCCCTCCTTCTGAGGGCATTTCACAAGGAATCCCACCAGCCTTTGTGGTCCTGGCGCATCTCTGACCCTCCTCGTGGGATCAAGTCTTGCCTTCCCGTCTCTGACAGGGATGGGGTAGCTCTCCCTGTCTCCCAGACTGAACAGCTGCGAGGTTATATCCATACTTCACTTCTTTTCATTTTCTACACCCAGGGGCTCACTGAGTTTTTGTTTTCCTTCTGAAGTAGCTCTTAACATTCACGGCCACCTCAACTCAGGCCCCAAACCTAGGGCGTTTCCCCCAAACTCTTTTGATCGTGCACATTAACAAAACATGTTCATATATCGACCTCAGATTTTAAAAGTGTTTTTTTTTTTTTTTTAATGATTGAGATATAATTCACACTTCTGGTTTTAGGTTGCATATGTATTATACACTGTATTAGTCTTCTGATATTGCCACAGACTAGGTGGCTTAACGAACAGAAATTTATTTTTGCACAGTTTTCGAGGCCAGAAGTCTAAGATCAAAGAGCCATGAGGGTTGATTTCTGGCCAGAGCTCTCTTCCTGGCTTATAGACCGCTACCTTCTCACTGTGTCCTCACAGGGACTCTTCTCCATGCATGCATAGGAGTCGGGGTGGGGGCTGGGGGTGCAGAGGGAGACAGGAGAGAAAGATCTGGTGCCTCTTCCTCTTTTTATTAGGATGCTAGTCCTATTTAAATACGGCCCGACCCTTATGAGCTTGTTTAGCCTTAGTTACCTCCGGAAGGCTCTATCTTCAAATACAGTTACATTAGGGGTTAGAGCCTCAGCATGTGAATTTGGTAGGGACGCGTGTCTTGTTGGTAACACACACATTTTCTATTAAACTATTTAAAATATGTAAAATATACGCTAAAAAATATGGGCACTTTAAAAGTAAATACACATAAAAATTCCAATATTTTCTTCCCACCATCTTTGTGGGTCACCTTAAGCATACCTGGAAGTACGCACTGGTCATTCGAAACCACGGACGGTTTCTGCTCTGCCTTCTGATACAGCCTCTGCATTAACCTATATAAAACACTGGTTTCTTCTCCCTTCCTCTGAAAACTTTGGTGCTCTGGGTTGCCCAGAGGACAGGCCAACTTCCAGCTTGACCTTCACGGCACCACATGTCCCACCATGACTTTTGCTTCAAGCTATTGTTCTTCCTGATGGCTCGCGTGGGCCCCTTTCTCCTCCTCTGCAGGTCCTGGGCCTCTAGCTTGTTTCTGCACAACCTTGCCTGCTCCCTCCAAAATGTTCTCCCTCCCTCCCCAAAGCTCTGTCTCGTCTCTTGGTACATTTGCTGCTCAACAGTGTTCCTCATACTTTCATGGGTGCCATCTTATTTTTCAGCTGGATCATGAGCTCCCAGAGCTCATGGTCCCGGAGTTTCTTCTCCATCTCATGTCCTCCTCTTCTCTGAACACAGACTCTGAACCTGTCCTCTGTCACTGCAGTGCTTCTTGGTCCTCCTTCCAGAATGGCAAATCCGCAGGGCAGCCTGAGCCTTCTCAGTGGGTGTTCTTGGGCAGAGACAATCTTGGAGGCCTTGGAGGCAAGGACACCATCTGACTTGCTGGTCACATGTGTACCGTGGACTGAACGTGTTTGGGGCAGGCAACTTAACACTACTGCATTCCTCAAGTTACTCCAGCTCAGCTTCTTGCAAATGGTGTTTCCCAGAAGTTGGTAATGTATTCTCCTAAAGATTTAATAGAAGAAAAGTTGGCTGCTTGTTGAGAAGTATGCTTTTGGCTGCCAACTCGGAGTGCCTTAAATTAATGTTGACAAATGTGAGATGTATTAGCACAGCATCCGTCTCTTTAGTGCCTGATGGGGCTCAAGACGCGCACGTAAATCATTCAGATGACAATTTTCTGGGCTAAGCACTTGGCATTTACCTATCACAAATCAGTGCACCTGTTCACAGATGGCAGCACCGGGACACTGAGGATGATTTGAGATGATGGCCACTCAAGGAGGAAAATGACTTTGAAACATTGAAAAGCAAGCCTGGAGCTATCTCCAAATCTTCTTGAATTCCCCCTTTAAAACTCATCGGCATATGCTGACCTGGACTAAAATGAAGGTATCAGCTTACCTCCTGGACTTTCACTTTATGGCCCTCTGGCTGGCAACGTAGCCATCCAGTTTCCAATGCGTGCCCGGGGACTGTCAGTGCTGGGATGGATGGCCTCCGAGATCTGTTAGCTGAAACCCACCCTGCTTTGTGAGGTGAATGTGTACAGGCTGAAAATTAGTTTCTGGGTCTGTTTTAGGAGGTGATTGTCCAAAAAAACTGAACTGGTTAATATTTAAACTACCTATTTTCTTTCCTTATTTGCCTGATGAACTTGGCAGAGTGGGTGAATGTCATAATCGTGTTCGGAGTCCAAAAATCATCTCGCAGTGTGTATTTCAGGTATAATACGGTTCAATGTCCCGAGCCAAGAGTATCCTGCCAACCCCTTTGGGTATCATGCAGTGGCACTGGGGTGTCGCACATGACTTGCACAGACCGTGCAGGCTCCCAGCAGGGGATATTTTGCAGATTAGAGTGTACGTGCCACTCTCCTATAAGGATCAGTTACTGAATTTCCTCTGTGTTTCTTCATACGTTTTCATCGTAGCCACCTGGGTCTCTCACGTTGACAGCAGAGGGCTGATTTGGTGAGAGTGACAGGTTTGGGGAAGGGCCAGTGCTGTTCACGACAGCTGTTCACAGAATATTTCTTTGAGACTTTTGATCCTTTTCTTTTCATGAGAAACCCAGAGAGAAAGACAGGACCCACAGAGAGAAGGGGGCTGGGAGAGGGGAGGGATCAAAGGAAAAAGAAAAGAATGGAAAAAGAATGAAAGGAAGGAAGGAAGGGAGGGTGGGAGTGAGGGAGGAAGGAGGGAGGGAGGAAGACAGAGAGAAAGAAAGAAAAAGAAAGGACAAGAAAGAAAGAAAGAAAGAAAGAAAAAGAAAGAAAGAATAAGAAAGAAAGAAAGAAAGAAAGAAAGAAAGAAAGAAAGAAAGAAAGAAAGAAAGAAGAGGAAGGAAGGAATAAAGGAAAAAAAGGGAGGAAGGGAGAAAGGAAGGAAAGACAAGAAAAGAAAGAGAAAGAAGGAAAAGGAGAGACAGTCTCGCAGTCAAGCCCACCCAGTTTTAAAACGCTGCTCCTCTGAGAAGAGTTTAGCTCAGGTCACACTTTCTGGTCCAGCCTCCACCTTCCACTGTTGCTGTTGGCACAGGCCACTGGGACCATTACAGACAGCACCGGGGGTGGGGGGTGGCTGGCTGTGCTGGCCTCCTTCTTTCTCCCGGGCTGGTGCTGAGGCCTGAGTGGGGAATACCCACGCTGGCTGCCAAGCGAAGCATTTTCATAGCCTGAGTCACCCAGACGGAGCTTTACTTTGTGAACACAAAACAGGCAAATCACGAACAGCACCCCAATCCTGGCAGGCGGGGGTGAGGATTATCGTGAAGTGCCATTAGGTGCACTCAGGAGAATTCTTAACCCCGTTGTTCCGTGATTCTGTTTTGCGTGAGGGTGATGGCGAACTTCTAACAATGGGCGAATGTTCTCCCCTCCTCACTGTTTTCTCTAACTCCCGCTTTGAAGCACAAAACCGGCTTGAAGTCTGGCAAGTCTGTGTTCATCACTGGGATTTAATTAAAATACACTGAGCCTCGCAGAAGCTTGTGGCTTAGAGTAATGGAAAAGTTTAGGGAATCAGGAACACAGACTGATCCTGGGAAGAAAGGTTAAATTTCCCCTCAAGCACTGGATTTCTCGCCTTCCATCTCCTCCCAGATGTGCCATTTACTCCTTCTTAAAAACAGCAGTCAGTTTTCTAAAAGAGGATCAATTAATTTTATTTCAAGTATGTGGTATTTGCATATACAGAAGTTTTATCCAAGTGTTCATACTATTTCATACTCCTTTGTGTTGGATTAATTCATAAACATCTATATAGATCCTAAAATTTATTTATTTATTTTGAGAGAGACAGAGACAGCGCTAACAGGAGAGGGGCAGAGAGAGAGAGAGAGAGAGAGAGAGAGAGAGAGAGAGAATCCCAAGCCGGCTCCATGCTGCCAGGGCAGAGGCAGATGCGGGGCTCGAACTCTCGAAACTTTAAGATCATGACCCGAGCCGAAACCAAGGGTCGGACACTTAAGTGACTGACCCCCGCAGGCGTCCCTATAAACATATATTTATCGAGCACCTACTATGTGTAGAGCAAATGTGGGGTGCGAGGGACGGCATGGTAAGAACTAGGCTGGCTTGGCTCCTTTCCTCACGGATCTTCTGAAGTCTTTGTGGTGCCTCTTGGTCTCTCCATCATGTTACGTGAGCTTGACTTTCACAAAGTGTCAAATACTTAAGAAAAAATAAATGGTTTTGGGGGGTATCTGGGTGGCTCAGTCGGTCACGTGTCCGAGTCTTGATTTTGGCTCAGGTTATAATCTCATGTTTCGCGAGATCAAGCCCCGCATCAGGCTCTGAGCTACCACCAAGGAGCCTGTCGGGGATTCTGCCAGTTTTGAATGCCGCACTCGTCACCAGCATATAATTACATATAATTGAATATATCTCTCTAATGGTGATGATATAGCAGTATTCTTCAAAGCATGATACACACGTTACTCCCACACATCATACATCATTTCAATAGCTCTGTAAATCAGTTGGTGGAGATTCCCACCGTGTTGCTTTAGTTGTTGGCTGAGAGAAGGCACTTTGGGACAGTGGCCTGACACACAGTTTTGGATCTAAGTCAACTGCATGTGTTTGTAAAAATTCCCATTTTTTTAAGCCTCCCTGCAGGTCCAACAGAATGAGAATCTCGGGAGTTGGGATCAGACATATGCATTTTCAGCAAGGACTCCCCCAGTCATTTTTGTTCAGAGTAAAATTTAAGAGTATTATTTTCCAGCTTTTCTCATTAAAACCAGTGCAAAAGCAATCAGTCAATTGGTCAAACCAACAAACCCAATCCAGTGTTTGGGGTGGGGAGCTGATATCAGACAGGTCTATGATAAGTTTCCATCCCCCGCCCAAAGCAATAAATCATGATATGATATTGCTTATGTTCAGCTTGTTGGGCCAAGGACCTTTGTCACGTCTTCTGATTTCTCACTTTCTTCATTTGCAGAGTGAGGGCTTAGACCTAATGATCTTTAGGCACCTTTTTTGTTAACATGAGCACACTAAGCAGGTACATGCAGTGGTGGCCAAAACTTTTATCCCTTCCTGTCCACGTGACCTTCCTACATTCTACGTGAACATTGGCCTCCAGGAGATTAAGGCAGAGAGGAAGAAGATAGATGATTAGCACAACAGAAACATGTCTTAGGGAAATTATGCCTTCAGACTTAATTCTAATTATTTCCTCTCGTCTTTTTCTTTCTATGGAATAATGTTCTTTGTTCTGTTAGTGACTGAGTTCATCGTTTTAAGTGATTCGTTCTTGTATTAATTCATTTACTGAACACTTAGGAGGGTCTGGTATGTTCTAGGACAGGGCCACGTGTTAAGGATGTGAAAGTGCACAAACATTTTGACTTCATATGACCTTCCCCCTACTAAAATTGGTACAGTTTAGCCAAAGTAGTCCATTTTCAATTCTAGGCTCTTCTTCCTGAAAGAATGATATAGAAAATATTTTTAAAAACATTAAGACGAAAAAAAAAAAGACTAGTTTCTTAAATTGCAAACCTAAATTTTTGAAAGACAAATCCTACCCAGTCACATATCACTGTCATCCACATGAGTGAACGGACAAAACCCACAGCTGTATCATATGTTTTAGCCCTTCCCAGCACGCATATAATCACATTCCCTGGGAACAAAGTAAGGCAGGCAGAATTTTTAAAGTTTTTGACTTTCTTGCCACAGAGATGCTTATGTTTATTTTATAACACCTACTATATTCCAGATAGTAAGTCTATATGGATTCATTTCCTGCTTTTCTAAATAACTTTTAGAGGCTGACAGTACACCCAAAGGGGGCCTCTAACTCATGACCCCGAGATCAAGAGTCCCATGCTCCACTGACTGAGCCAGCAGGTGCCCTGAAAGTTTGTACCTTTTAATCCCCTTCACCTATTTTGACTATAAGACCTCCTTTAGAAATAATATTTTGCGGTAGAGTGGCACCTGGGTGGCTCAGTTGATTGGGTGACCGATTTCGACTCAGGTCATGATTTCGCTGCTCTTAGGTTCGAGCCCTGCGTCGGGCTCTGTGCTGGAGCCTGGAGCCTGGAGCCTGCTTTGGATTCTGTCTCCGTCTCTCTGCCCCTCCCCCACTCTCACACACACACACACACACACACACACACACACACACTCTCTCTCTCTCTCTCTCTCTCTCTGTCTCTCTCTCAAATATAAATGAACATTAAAAGAAAAAAAATCATATTTCAGGGGCTTCTGAGTGGCTCAGTTGGTTAAGCGTCCGATTTTGGATGGGATCATGATCTCACAGTTCATGAGTTTGAGCCCTACATGGGGCTCTAACCTGATAGTGCAGAGCCTGCTTGGGATTCTCTCTCTCTCTCCCTTGCTCTCTGCCCCTCCCCCACTCTCCCTCTTTTTCTCTCTCTCCAAATAAATAAAATAAACTTAAAAAAAAATAAAAAATGATATTTCAAGTTAATTTCCTCCTAATTATATTGGAATGTTTTTAATGACAAAAACTCATGAAAGGGTTAGCGTGTTTCAAAATTCTTGCTCGGTTGATATGACTTACATGTTTTAAACTAAGGGGTTACCTGAATTTATGAGCTTCTCTGTGTATCTTGGATTTAGAAGTGGGGGAAAGGATTTGGATTTATCTTCAATTTATGATCAATTTTATATTCAGCAGAGAACTCTACCATGAAGTCGTTTTACTCAACTATTGTAAATTTCACACAATTTGAACAGATTTTTTTTAAGTTTTATTTTTATTTATTTTGAGAGAGAGAGAGAGTGTAAGCAGGGAAGGGACAGAGAGAGAGAGGGAGACAGAGAATCCCAAACAATCTCCACACTGTCAGCACAGAGCCCGACTCCGGGCTCGAACTCATGAACCGTGAGATCATGACCTGAGCGGAAGACCGATGCTTAACCGACTGAGCCACCCAGGTGCCCCTGAACAGATTTTTAATTAAGGTTTACAGGTGAGTCACCATGTAAATTATGCAAACTTTTTCTTCCCCCCACAGAAAAAAACATGTACAGACCTTGCCCCTGTTTTGTAGGAAGGGCCCATGAATGAGCGTTAGAAGGCTTCCTCCCACCCTCAGCTGGGAGACAGACATTCTGTGCCCTTCGTCTTCCTCAGTTTAAAAAGATTCCTCTGCGCTCCCACGCACATCTCCCCGTCACGAGAGCCGCCTCTGTCATGGTTACGAAGTTAAAACAACTCAGGAAAAAATCGTTTCTACTTCCTTGTTTGTGTGTAAAGTAAGACCCAGAGTTCTGCAGTACGAGTTCAATGGTGAGCTGACCCCCACATGCAACTATGAGGTGGTGGAGGGGGTGAGTGTCCTGTCCTGGGGCAGCTAGAAGCATTTTCCCCAGAAGCTGGCAGAAATGTGAACTAACACTCGCTTCACGAGGCAACCCGCAGTGTCTGTGGGGAAGGAACGCCCCTGCTGGAATGCGACAGGGCCCTCGGCTCCCAGGCCTGGACCCACGGTGCACACAGCAGGAGGGCCTCTGCTGATGGGGCACCTCCACGCTCCTTATGACACAGCCTTCCCGTCTCGGATTTCAGCCCTCTCCCGAAATGTCTTGTGAAATGGAAATCCTGAATGCTCTTTCCTGGTGCATTCTTACTACGTGCTAAATGGCTAATTTCATATAATTGAGGAAGCTTTTTCCAAACACTAAAACTACACTCACTGCTGGAGAAAGTGTAAAAACATGTGTCGTGTGGGAAGGGGACCGGTATTGAAGGCCTGGCTGCATCTGCTTTTTATGAACACTTCGCACTTCCCTGGATACACGCAGCACCTCCAACAGGCGGCCCCGGGAAGTGCAGTTTTTAAAAGCTGGCTTGGGCCAGCTTTTTACATTTTTACACTGAAAAGTCACCTCCTCCAAAAAACAAATTACATATAATACCAATTACATTTTTGGAAATTCTGATATTTAAATACTAATGTTTAACATTTTATATGTATATATATAATATATATTTTATGTATATATTCTATTTATACATAATATATATTTTATGTATATATTCTATTTATATAATATATATTTTATGTATATGTTCTATATTTATATATATTATTATATATTCTATATTATATAGAATATATATTATGTATATTCTATATTTATATATAATATATATTTTATGTATATATTCTATATTTATATATAATATATATTTTATGTATATATTCTATATTTATATATAATATATATTTTATGTATATATTCTATTTATAGATAATATATATTTTATGTATATATTCTATTTATAGATAATATATATTTTATGTATATATTATATATTTATATAATATATATTTTATGTATATATTCTATTTATGTATAATATATATTTCATGTATGTATTATATATTTATATATAATACATATTTTATGTATGTATTATATATTTATATATAATATATATTTTATGTATATATTATATTTATGTATACATATTTATATACATATACATAAATATATATATTTAAATATATAATTATATATATTATATATATAACATATATAATTATATATATTATATACATATGTATGTATACACCAGTCACAGGCAGGCCAATGCACTGAACACCCACATTGGTCCCCCAGATGGTCCCCATGTTACACATGAGGAAACTGAGGAAGCCAGAGGAAATTGTAGGAATTTGTCTTAAGTCAAACAGCTAGAAAGTAATGGAAGTAACATTCCTGTCAGCTCCATTTGCTCCAAAGTGCATCATCTTTTTTTTTTTTTTAATGTTTATTTATTTGGGGGAGAGGAAGAGGGAGAGAGAATCCCAAGCAGGCTCACACTCAGCGAGAAGCCTGATGTGGGGCTCGAGACCCTGATGTGGGTCATGAGATCATGACCTGAGCTGAAATCAAGAGTCGAACGCATAACTGACTGAGCCACGCAGACAACGCTCCAAAGCTCGTGATCTTAATGTCTGCAGTGTTGCCTCACCTCGATGACACAAACATCTACTTTAGTTAATGGTTGACTCTGAGGACAAGCGAGGGAAGCTTTCCCATATAGACCCCGTGTATTTATTTTGAGCAGCACTTTTATGGCCTCCCATGCCATGCTCCCGCTTTTCCTTAGGGGCACAAGCAGAGAAGCTATGCAGGCTGTTTGTTCATCCCCTTTATCTGGACTATTTTCTACTCCTGATGTCTAATTTCCTTGTCACCATCTTTCACAGCCACCGAATCGATAGCCACATTTGTCCCTCTCATTTAAATTATGTCTACATATTTGTGGGAGTACCCAGAAGATAAAACTGCATGAAATACGAAAACACGAAGACCACATTGCCTTGGAGACTGTATTGCAGGATTGAGCTCTGAAATGCAACACAGTTTTGTATTTTCCCTTTGATCCAGGCTCTGACGGAAGGCTTTGACGTTTTACAAAGTATGCCCATGTCCTTTCGGATGGCAACTCAAACAGGCCTTCAGATAGAGATGTGTCACTTTGGGCATTGAGCTAAGACTGTGGCCGTCAGAAAGCCACCAGGCTGACGATGGACAGGTGACTCCGATCCCCCAGGCTGGGCTTGTTCACTCTCCTCTTGTAGGATGACATGCTAAGTAGTAGGTTTGGCTGCCCCCTCTTCCTTGGCCCCCAAATGTCCTCAAGTGGGATAAGGCTAACTCACCATGGTCCGGAACTTCCTCTAAGGTGGGAGCCACGTCTTCATATTTTCAGGGGCTTGGGCTGTGCCTGGCAGGCACAGAGTACATGCTTCTTAGCTGATGAAGAAGGAATAAATACATATACACTATTTGAGCAAATAGGAGACAAATGGCTTCTGCCTCTTAATATCACACCATTTTTGTGACGATGTTCCCGTAGAAGAATGTTTCAGCCCACAAGTTGGGAACCTGTGGGCCAGCCTTTCAAATAAAGCCTCAGTGAAAGAACTGGAAACTTAGAAGATCTCCAAGAAAAAGTGCTCTGCACGATAAGTGGAAAACATGGCTTGACTCGGAATCTTTCTCACGCCTTCCCCATTTACCCCATTTTGGGACTTTAGGAGGCCCTGAATCTGTAGCCCGTGCTCTAAAATGCGGGGCCCCAAACTAGAGCTGTGCTGGGGTGTATGCCGAAGGAAGTAAACCACAGTGCCTAAATATAAATACAAAAGGCTGAATGTAAACACTGAAGTTTTGGGCGGTAACTTGTAGCAACTTCCACAAATGCTGTATCACAGCAAACATAAGACAGTGACAGTGAAGTCATTTATTTGCTTCAAAAGAAAGTTACTATTTTCTCCAGATACTAACATACCCCACAAACATTTATGAAACCAGTCTTTCTCAATTTGCTTCTATTGCAAACAGATAAGCTGGTGTCTCTATTGCAATAAAAAGCCATGAACATACCAAGGTCTGAGAGGCATTTGGAGAGCAGGCACGTCCTATTACAGCACCCCCCCCCCCCGCCCCCACCACGGTCTTTTCAGGGTCTTGCACATGGTGCTGAGAGAGCCGGTGGAGGTGTGGCCAGGAGGGGACATCCTAGAGGCACAGCTCTAGCTTTTCAATTCTATTCCACGGATGTCTACATCCAAGATCCCTCCTCTTCAAGGAGGAATTCTGAAAATGTGCGCTCGGCTCAGCCCCACCAGCTGATTATAGGAAAGGCCACCACTTTGAGAATTCAGTCTTTCATCATATCATAACATGGAGATGACATTTCCCTGCCCACCTTAGGACCCCTGACGGAGCCTCCCACAGCCACAAACGATCCTTGCATTTGCAGGTTCTCTTCCTGTGGCACTTAGAATCTGTCTGGTAAGACAGTTGTTTATATGCACCTCGTGTCACATCCTAGGCTGCTTTCACAACTGACTAGTTCTCTGTGTTCGTGTTTTCCTCAGCCCTTGCTTTGGAGGACAGGGAACTTGGATTTGAATCCTGGCTTTCCTGCTTCTACTAGCCATGAAAACCCAGACAACTTATTTCTCCCGTTTCAGCTTTAGCAAAGTAACAATTTCTACCTCCTTGTGTTGATTTGAAGATTAAATAAGGTAGCATGATGCCGGGGGCGCCTGAGCGGCTCGCTCGGTTAAGCGTCTGACTCTTCATTTCGGCTCAGGTCTTGATTTCATGGGTTCGTGGGTTTCAGCCCCGAGTCAGGCTCTGTGCTGACAGCGCGGAGCCTGCTTGGGATTCTCTCTCTCCCTCTCTCAAAAATAAATAAACTTAATGTATTTTTAATGTTTATTTTTCAGAGAGAGAGAGAGGCAGAGAGAGAGGGAGGCACAGAGTCTGAAATAGGCTCCAGGCTCTGAGCTGTCAGCACAGAGCCCAATGTGGGGCTCAAACACACAGACGGTGAGATCGTGACCCGAGCCGAGTTGGACGCTCAACCGACTGAGCCACCCAGGTGCCCGTAAATAAATAAACTTAAAAAGAAAGATAGCATGATGCCTGGCACGCTATGGCAACCGATGAATACCATCTGTCATTAATAATGAGACTCGTGGGTAGAACCAAGAATTGACCCAGGGTCTTTCCTCATCAGGGAGGAATTCTGCGTGTCTGTTCTCAGCCCACCGTTGCAGGAGCTCTGGAAGCCCAAGGCCCTTCTCCCGGTGCCCCTTCTGCTTCGGGACTGCGGCTTTGCCAAAACATCACCCATTCTGCCACTTCTCCACGTGTGACACGCAGACAGGTTTGTATAATGAATCCTTGAGTCACGTGAGTGTGGCAGATTTGTGTATTAAAGGGATTAGACTAAGCTCAGGATGTTCCTATTCTTCCTTCCTGAACTTCGCCCCTCAGGAGGCCAGCATGGAAAAAAGTGTTATTATCCATCTGATAGCAAATACTTCTGAGCAACAGCTTTGCTCAAGAGACCATGCCAAGGCTGTGGCATTTACAAAGGAGTGTGGTGCAGCCACTCTGGAAGACAGTGTGGAGGTTCCTCAAAAAATTAAAACTGGATCTACCCTATGACCCAGCAATAGCACTGCTAGGAATTTACCCAAGGGATACAGGAGTGCTGATGCAGAGGGGTACTTTTACCCCAACGTTTATAGCGGCACTTTCAGCAATAACCAAATTGTGGAAAGAGCCTAAATGTCCATCAACTGACGCACGGATAAAGAAATTGTGGTTTATATACACAATGGAATACTACGTGGCAATGAGAAAGAATGAAATCTGGCCATTTGTAGCAATGTGGATGAACTGGAGAGTGTGATGCTAAGTGAACTAAGTCATACAGAGAAAGACAGATACCATACGTTTTCACTCTTATGTGGATCCTGAGAAACTTGACGGAAGACCATGGGCGAGGGGAAGAAAAAAAAAAAGGTTAGCGAGGGAGGGAGCCAAAACATAAGAGACTCTTAAAAACTGAGAACAAACTGAGGGTTGATGGTAGGTGGGAGGGAGGAGAGGGTGGGTGATGGGTATTAAGAAGGGCACCTGTTGGGATGAGCACTGGGTGTTGTATGGAAACCAATTTGACAATAAATTTCATATAATAAATAAATAAATAAATAAATAAATAAATAAATAAATAGGAGTGTAAGGCACGGTCCTGCCTCTTAGGACCTACGGTCCCTGTCACCAAGACAGGGTACAGTGTTAAAAGGCAGCTGGGCACCTTTTAGGGACACCAGGGAAGTTTTCCGTGGTAACAGAGTAGCACAAAGGGAAATAAGGAAAGGTCAGGGTGGCTGGAGAGGTCAGATCTGGGAGCAGTGGACCTTGGTCTCAGGGATTCAGAGGGATCCTGACAAAGAGCTTGGTGTCTTTGTGTCCTCCATGCTGGAGAGAAGAACACTGTGACAGCAAGTTTGCTTTTCAGGGTAGAACGAGTCCTTGGTTGATTGACTCTGGCAGGAATGAAAGAAAATTCATACCAAATTAAAACGGGCAAAATCTGGAGGTAAGCTCACGAAGATGAAGTGGTCTATGAATTTCACCTCAAGACCTTCCATTTGGAGGTGAGGACCACGAACAGGCCTTGCCAACAGGCAGATCTGAACAGGTCTAGTGATGAGATCCAAAAAGCAATTCCAGTCTTGATGTTTATATCCTATTTTACACAAAGACCACGTGCGCTAAAAACTACAGTGTCAAGACTTTCAGCATCTTCCAGTGTCAAGAGTCTGTGTGATAAATGTTTGTCTTACTAACATTTCTATTGAAATTACATATTATACAGAAAAATGCACTGATTGTAACATGCAGCTTTGTGGATTTGCCCAAATGAACACCCCTGTGTAGCTCCAGTCCTGCTCGACAAATAGGACCCTTCTAGAACACCTCCCTTCCCTCCACAGTCCCCAGAGGTGACCACTGTCCTGCCACCTACACCACAGATTAGTTTCACCTGTTTTTAACTTTCTAGAACTGGAACTACCTGGTACGAATTAATGTATGTCTGGCTTTTTTTCTCTCAACATTATGTTGTAAGTTTCATACAAAAGTTGATTCATTTACCATGCTATATAGTATTCCATAATAGGAATATATCACACTTGATCCATTCTACTGTTGAGGGACATGTGGGTTGTGTGTTTTTTGGACTATTACATGCAAGTAATGATGCTAGAAACATTCTTATCCCTACACTGAGCACAGTTAAGTGCATTTCTGTCGATGTATGCCAGGGGGCAGAATTATGGGGTCAGAGATTCTACATCTGCTTCATTTTTGTAGCCATTTTCTTAAAAGCTTTTCCAAGGTGATTGTATGAATTTATACTCCCACCAGCAGTGTATGAGACTTATACACATCTTTGCCGACACTTGAGATTATCGCCTTTTTTCGTTTTAGCCATTTGGATGGTATGTTGTGGGGTTTCTTTGTTGTCTCAGTTTTTAGTTTCCTGATGACTGAAGGATAGCATCTTTTTGCATGTTTATGAGCTATTTGGGTATCTCCTTTTGTGTAGTAACTGTTCCAATCTTTTGCCCATTTTTTAATTGCAATGGCTGATTTATTTTTTTTTATTAATTGATTTGTCTGAGTTCTATATGTCTTCTGGATGCCAGACTTTTATGGGTCCCAATTCTTGCAGATACCTTCCGTCTGGCTGCCTTGGCAGCTTAGCGATTGGCAAATGCCTACAGGAGCAAGGGAAGCCTAAAATTGAGCTCCTGTCTCCAAAATTCCGTTTTTTCAGAGATTTTGGTCCTAGACCTCAGTGACTGGGAAGTTCTTTAATGGCTCCAAACATGACTGTGTGTGCTTAATAGTTTATCTGGATTTACTGCTAGTTTTTCACTTCAGAAGGGTTGGTCTAGTAGAATCTCTTCTTCCATCTCTAGAAGCATAAAGTTAAGAACCAGGTTGTTCATTTGGGGCACTTCAAAGGAAAACTGTAGAACAGAGGAGCATGTGTGATATCCTAAGGGCAGTGCCCCCAACCCCACCCCCACCACCTATTACTCTGAGACTGGGGAAAAACACTTGTGCTGGGCTCGGGCACAGGGGAGGGGGAGTTGGGGTACAGAGAGGGTCAGAGAGTTTAGCTGGTGGCTGTGCTGGGTTGTGCCCTTGTCCCTGGGGACGGGGATAAAATAACCTAGAGAAGGTTTGGAGATCCCAGAGCAGTGTCGCTGGGGTCAGCAGTGTCAGGGGGGTGCCTTGGTGGCTCAGTTGGTTAAGTGCCTGACTTCAGCTCAGGTCACGATGTCACGGTTCGTGGGTTCGAGCCCCACGTCGGGCTCTGTGCTGATGGCTCGGAGCCTGGAGCCTGCTTCAGGTTCTGTGTCTCCCTCTCTCTCCACCCCTCTCCAGTTTGTGCTCCGTGTCTCTGGCTCCCAAAAATAAATAAAACGTAAAAAAAACTGAGAAAAGAAGAAGAAGAAAAGAGAGACCCAGAGGGAGAACACCATGGGAAGGGAGAGGCAGAGATCACAGCGAGGTGTCTGCCACCCAAGGAACACAGTTGGAGGCAGCGACCAGAAGGGCAGAGGAAGGCATGGGACAGGTTCTCCCCTACAGCCTCCCCAGGGATGGTGCCTCTGCTGACACCTTGATTTCAGACTTCCCGTCTCCAGAACTGGAAGAGAACACCCTTCTGTTGTCTAAAGCCACCCAGTTTGTGGTCGCTTGTTACAGCAGCCTGACAAACTCACGCAACTACTGACTGGAAATGGGTGGGCTGGTGAACCGACCTGAGTTCAATAGTGGGAAAGGAAAGACCATTGGGTTTCTGTATTGGTCCTCACATTTTATATTAAACTCAGGATTTGAGCCTCTATTTTCCTTACAAGGGTGATCCAGGCGGCCCTGTGTCCACAGTGTTCAGATCTGCCTCTCCCCGCATAGGAATTCCTGAGTTTCTATCTACCCTGTTATCAACTGCCTTAACTGTATCAATATGGCAAGGGTCCGGGGCTTTGCTTTTCTGGCTCTTGTTTCGCTAAGCTGGTCTAAACCGGCTTGAGTCAGAGCTGACACCGACTGAGGAAATAGGTACAGTTTACAACCATGTGTACTTTGCAGCAAGGAAGAACTCAGGCCAAGGTCCCACCAGGAAGGGAAGTATCTAAATGACTCAGTGCAGTTGTGATATTTTCTCATATAAATGTGGACTCTCAGGGAAGATCTGTCGGAGCGACGGAAGGGCTCGGGAGAGTCCTCCTCAATTAAGTTGTCCTCGTTGCTTATAGGAATGTCTGAGATTGCATCGTGTATGATCATTCCTTGGTTTCTCAAAGGCATCGTCAGTGTTTCAATTAAAGCACAGATGTCCCTTGAGAAAGTTCATAGCTTAAGCCCTTAGCAGCAGCCAGGGTTGTGTATGGTGTCACTTCTATCCCAGGACCTAGAGGAGATATTGGGGAAGGAACACGGAAGGCCACAGCCTAGGGTAGGGCTCGGTCATTACAATGCTCAGCCAATATTCAATAAACATCCATGTGGTAATGATGATAATTACCTTGGAAATCTGGAACCGTATTTCCAAAATGGAAAGGAGTTCGTTAATAAAATGAAGAGTCCAGCTTTCCCCCATACAATTGGTGATCAGCCCCACCTACTCTGGGTCAGCTGGTGAGTAGGTCTATGACCACGGGCAGGTTGCTTATCCTTATAGTGACCCAGGTTACTCCTTATCTGTGAAATGGGACAATAATATTGCCTATTGCAATTAGCAGTTACAAGCTGCAAATGAAATAAATTGTTTAAAGCATTGAGCTCAGCGCTTGGCGTAGAGTGAATGCTCAATGAACGTTAGGTGTATCACCAGTCTGCGAATTTTCTCCCCCTAGAGTAACATATAGTTGAGTTTCTTTATGCAATGCGGGTTTTGTGCTGAAGTCATCTATGTTCCACAGAGTGATGAAGGGCTGTGTTGTTAATGTGAATTCAGATATCCGTCCATCAAAGAGCAGTGAAGACCTTCTACATTGGACACAGCCCACACTGTGCCACATAGTACATATTTTTCATGTTTGAAAATATGTTGAAAAGAAAGCATCAGGATAAGAGGATTCTGTCATTGCTTTTAGCTTGTATAACACTTAAATGGTGCTTACTGTGTGCTTTACAGATATGAGCTCATTTAGTCCCCATAGGATTCCATCTGGTACATGCTATCATTATCCCCATTTACACATGAGGAAACTGAGGTTTGGAGGGATAAGTCATTTCCTAAGGTCACAGAACTAGTGTAAGAACTAAAGCCAGGATTTAAACCAGACATTCTGTCTCCAGTAGGGCCTGTTAGGTGTTACACCAAGCTGTGAGCATGAATGAACACACACACACACACACATGCATGTGCACACACACAGGTATGTCAATGATATTCACTTTCCTTGAAAATGTATGATGGTTGGTGCCTTATAGACATTTCCTAGTGTAATCACATCTGGGATGATGCAGCATGGTATGGCTAAGAAAGGAGAGGCCATGGAATTTTAATAAAGGGGAGCCTCTGCCACCCATGTGGCTTCTGGAAAGCAGGGAGGGCTAGGTGACAGGTGCCATCTCTAAAGAGCTCTATCAATATTCCTTATCTCCTCCCTCAGATAAAGGTGAACACGAGGCTGCGAGAGTTATCCGTGAGCAGCTCCCAGATGAAAGGCGAAAAGGGGAAAAGGCGATTTTTCAGAACCTCGTTCTTGTTAACGAATGGAGGAAGCTAATGTGACAGAGGGGAAGACGGAAGAGACTCCTGCCCCGTGGGGGGCAAAGCACTGAGCCCCATCACTGAGCAGGGCTTTGCAAAACGTACGTGCCCAGCAGGAGAGGGACACAGCTCCGCGGAGGAAACTGCCCACTCGTGTGGGGAGCAGCCCTGAAGGGGCTATGATGTTCTGAGTCCTGGTCCAGGAACAGCAACACCCTCCCTGTATACTAACCTGGGGGGAGGAAATTCACAGGCTGGTGATAACCTAACACAAATCGAATGTTTATTCTGTGCCAAGCCCTGAGCTCTGTGCCTCAGATAAGTTATTTCATTTGCATTTTGTAACCCCCTAGTGAGATGGGTCACATTGTCGTCCCATTTCACAGATGAGGATGTGCTCCCACCCTCGGGTCCACTCTGCAGTTAGGGAATGAATAGTCATGGTGCAGCAGAAGTACAGAGTTGGTCCCCCCCAGACAGACCCTGGGAGGTGTTCACAGACCAGGCCACTTCGCCGGTCCCGAAGCGTCAGAGGGTTGCCAGGAACTTGGGGTGCGCGTCTGGGGACCCAGTGGCTGTGGGAGTGGAGGTCAGGAAAGGTGCAGGGCGGCTCCCAGCGGCGTGGGAAACAGGGGTGCTCTGACCGAAGCACAAGGCGGGGAGGAAAACCAGGGGAGGCGGGGACGGGCAAGGTGGGTGTGCACGGGCCGGCCCTCGGTGGGGTGGGAGTTAGGTGGCAAGGACTCGTTCTCTTGGACTTCGTTTTCTGTCTTCCTCCACGAGTCAGCCCTCGCACTGCTGCAGCTGTGTTGGGCTGGAAGGAAATGGGAGCAAAATGTACCTTTTCTGGGGGGAAGAGACGGGGATGGTGGTCCCGGGGGCCGTGGACCGCTCGGGTGGCCCTCGGACACACCGCCTGCTCGCTCGTTTACTCTTGGCGGAGCTGGTAGCGTTTGGGCTAATGGTCCCCCCTCTGTGGTCATCACCCCGCTGCTCAGCTCGCCGCCAGGATGGTGCCGGTGACCCAGCAGAGGCCGTGTCTCCGGACGGCTCATTTCTAGTACCGCATCCCTGGGACAAGAAGCTGGATTTCTCAGCCACTTCCTCCTCCAGTGGGTAAACCCGGGATGCCCTCCGGTTTCTGCGTGAGCGGGCAGCAACCGGAGCCCTGCCGGCTCCTAACAGTCCCCGAGGTGGGTGCATTTCTCCGTCACAGGTCAGGTCGAGTTAGGCCTCCAGGCACACGACTAATATCCTCTTGTTGTCGAAAACGGTGCTTTTCCAAAGACATTCTCTGAAACCTGGGACCCGTCGGGTCCGCCTAGTCAAAAGGAACCGGAAGGGCTTTATAGATTCGCTTGTGGCCTTGCTGGCAAGGGTACGTGTCTGCAGATGATGGAGAAAGGCAGGCGGTGAGGTGAGAGGAAAAAAGCAGAGCAGCCTCCCGGGCTGGGCTCTTGCTTCGTCTCCGGTTCTCAGGGCTGCTTGTTTAAAACAGGCTGCCTGTTTTTATTAGGGAATTACACAAGGGAAAGCGTGTTTGCCGAGGTTCTCATTCCCATGACATGAAGTCATAAAAATATGCAAACGTAGCTCCCCATACCTTCTTGGGAGAAGGGGGATAGAAGGTGGGGGGAAGGAAGGAAGGAAACTATTCCAGAGGCTTAAAGAATAGACAGCAGCTATGTTTTCTTTCTCTCTTTCCTTTTTGGAAAGAAATGGTAAACTATCACCATTTTAAAAATTCGATCCAATAGCGGAGAAGAATTGAGGGCAGAAAGATTTCATCCATCTCATGCCTTTGGGGACCACAGATGTTGATGGTAATTGTATAATAATCTAGAAGAGAAAATTTTAATGTCAAAATGATTTTTTATTTTTCAGTGGAAACCTGTTGTTCATAGTGTAAGGATACAAATCTAATCTCTTATAGAAAGGTTATAAATAGTCTTACAGAAACCTGTATCTGGTTTAAAAGCCTGAAGCTGGGATTTTAAAGCTTGTGGCTTTATTTAAAGTTTATAGTTAGAAAGTTCGGGTTAAAAAAAGAAAGAGTAGCTACAAGGTCAAGGTATTATTGCTTTAACTTAAGACAATAAAGATTCATTCATTCTGTATCTGTTAATTCAACAAGTATTTACATTACATGTTAGACACAAAGTTTAAAAAGCAGATTTTTTTTTCTGCATGACACTATTTATCTATTCTCTCACTAAAGTTTGCAAATTCTTTTTTTAAAAATGCAATAGGATAAGGCCGTTAGAGAATCAGGTAAGTCTATATGTATTGACATGCAAATATTCCTCATATGCATAAAAAGATGTTATAAATGACATATTTGATGAATGTTTACTATAATAGTTATAGGATACCCTGAGACTTTTTCTTTCTTTCGAGACATATTGGACTAAAAAAAAATTGACAAGCATATAAATCTCATTTCAAGGTCAGGTTTTAGCTCACTTAGTATCCCAGTTTTGAAACACTGAACCAAAGTTGTGTATCATCACCAAATTATAACTTTTGGAGGAGGTACAAAATAGTTCATGTGTGCCTGTTCAACTACACACCAGTATACCTAAACAGATCTCATGGCTCTTCTTACTAGGAGAAAGCTGCTACGCTAATATCCTGGCCAAGACCATTCTCTAGGTAGTTTAATTTTAAAAAATCACTTCCCTTCTAAAGATCCTATGCGTATATCAGAAGACTCCACATCAACCCTCAACTTCAAATGTGGAGTAAGTTGTTGTCAGCAAGCAGAAGTATATCTATTTTTCCTTTCTTCTGGTCCACTTAGAACTGTGGCATCCAAACCCCAAACGCCGATGCTTTCAATAAATAGCCGCCACAGCACGTACATAACAGAAGGTTAGGAAGACTGTGCTGTTGAAGAGAGAGTGGAAATGTCTGAACATAACGAACGGGGTTGGGAGGAAGTAAAAGGAATTCAGGGAGAGTCCACCCAGAGAGGCTATGATGAAGTCCAAGAGCAAGTTTAATGGGATGAGGGAATTGAGAAAGTGGAACTTAGGGCCATAAAGGGAAACCTGAGAGGAAAGGCGTGCTCATATTTTGTAAGTTTTGCATTTCACGGAAATTTTATGGGCTTAGCAAACACATTTCCTATGCTGAAGGCTCCAGTGAAAATAAATGCTGGCTGTATAACCACCTTGTGGCAAGAATTGACCAGACATCTTTAAGGTATATAGCATTATAATAGGTACTATATTCAAGCAGTGGAGCTGAAAGTCTGAAGTTTTGATTCAGAAAATAATTAACTTAAAGAGGCAGCACAGCAAACAGCTCGTGGAGACAGAGCTTAGAAACAGTGGTTTGAAAAACACCTTAGGTATAAGAGAGGGAGATTTGTTTACTGATCTCAGAGCATGTGCTACAGGGGCAGGGATCGTTGAGAGTCTTCTCCGGGAACAGAAGACCTTGCTGGCACCACAAGCCCTGCCACTGCGCTCTCCTACAGACCTGCCCCCTCCAATACACGCTTGGCTGGAGCCCATCCAAGGTAGCACCACAAGCCTGGCATTGGGCGGGCAGCCCTGACCAGGGCCAGCACCACTCCACAGTGACTCCTACCCCAGGAAGAGGAAAAGATAACCACATACATCAGTCCCACCCGGGCCTGAGCAGTGGGTTGGGAGTAGACATCTGGTCTGATTGCAGGCCCCGCCCACCAACAAAAGCTCCTTGGGGCAGCACGTAGAAAGTGCCCTGCAGTTCGGTGCTACTGCATCTCTGGCAAACGTCTGGTCTGACTCAACTCAAACCCAAGACAGCTCCAGCCTGGGCCACTGACAACTGCAGGGACCAAATCCTGCCCACAGCAGGCAAAGAGAGCCATTGCAGATGACTTACTAAGGGCAAAACAGCTTAGGCATAAAAGCAGGGCACACACACCACATATAGGAGATACTCTGGAAGCACCAGGTTTGGGTGAACAGGGACATGGCACCATAGGGCATTACAGGACTGCTTTCTCACAAGGTCACTACTTTTAAGAGCAGGAGACATAGCTGACTTTCCTAATATGGAGAGATAAACAAAGACAGTTAGACAAAATGAGGAGACAGAGGAATATGTCCCAAATGAAAGAGCAGGACAAAATAACAGCAAGAGACCTAAATGAAATGGAGATAAGTAATATGCCTGATAGAGAATTTCAAGTAATGGTCATAAAGAAACTCTCTGGGCCTGAGAAAAGAGTGGGGAACCTCAGTGAGACCCTCAACAAAGAGTTGGAAAACATAAAAAAGAACCAATCAGAGGGGTACCTGGGTGGTTCAGTTGTTTAGGTGTCCAACTCTTGATCTCAGCTTGGGTCTTGATATCAGAGTCATGAGTTTGAGCCCTGAGTTGGGCTCCATGCTGCGTGTGGAGACTTTTTTTTTTAAGAACCAATTAGAAAATGAAGAACTCAGTAACTGAAATTAAAAATACACTGGATGGAATAAATAGCAGGCTAGAGGAAGTAGACGAATGAATTAGTGACCCAGAGGGCAGAGTAAGGGAAATTAATCAAACTGAACAGTAGAGAGAAACATAACAATAAACAATGGAAATAGACTTAGGGAACTCAGTGGCACCATCAAGTGTAATAACATTTGCATTATAGAAATCATGGGAAGAGAAGAGAGAGAAAGGGGGGGCAGAAAATTTATTTGAAGAAAAAAGAGCTGAAAACTTCCTGAATATGGGGGAGGAAACAGAAATCCAGATGTAGGAGGCACAGAGAGCCCCAACAAAATCAACCCAAGGAGGTCCACACCAAGACACAGAGTACTTAAAATGGCAAAAAGTAGTGATAAGGAGAGAATTTTCAAAGCAGCAAGAGAAAAGAAAATAGTAACATGCAAGGGAAACCCCACAAGGCTTTTAGTTGATTTTTCAGCAGAAACTTTGCAGGCCAGAAGGGAGTGGCATGATATATTCAAAGTGCTGTAATCTGCAGCCAAGAATACTGTATCCAGTGAGGCTATCATTCAGAATAGAAGGAGAGATAAAGGGTTTTCCAGACAAACAAAGTTAAAGGAATTTTACCCAGTCCTTACAAGAAAGGTTACAGAGGACTCCTTGAGTAGAAAGGAAAGACCATAAGTAGGAATAAGAAAAGTAGGAAGCACAGAAGCAGTAAAAATAAGCATACCTATAAAAATCAATTAGGGGATTAATGAAATAAAAGGATATAAATTATGACACCATATACCTAAGATGTAGTGGGGAGAGGAGTGAAGAATGGGTTCAAATTTTTTTAATTTTTTTTTTTTACGTTTTATTTATTTTTGAGGCAGAGAGAGACAGAGCATGAACGGGGCAGGAGCAGAGAGAAAGGGAGACACAGAATCGGAAGCAGGCTCCAGGCTCTGAGCCATCAGCCCAGAGCCCGACGCGGGGCTCGAACCCACGGACCGCGAGATCGCGACCTGAGCTGAAGTCGGACGCTTAGCCGACTGAGCCACCCAGGTGCCCCTAGAATGGGTTCAAATTTAAGTGGCTATCAACTACTATATGCATATGATGTTATATACAAAGCTAATGGTAGCCACTAATCAAAAACCAGTAATAGATGTGCCAAAAATAAAGAGAAAGTAATCCAACTATATCACTAAAGGAAGCCAGTGAACCATGAGAAAAGACAGCAAGAGAAAAACAGAGAAGAACCGCAAAAACAACCGTAAAACAGGTGACAAAATGGCAACAGGTACATACTTATCAATAATTACTTGTAATTAAATGTAAACTTGTAAACGGACTAAATGCTTCAATCAAAAGACATAGGGTGACAGAGTGGATTTAAAAAAAAAAAAAAGGAAGCAAGGCTCATCTATCTGCTGCCTACAAGAGACTCGTTTTAGACCTAACGACACCTGCAAAGTGAAGGCGAAGGATGGAAGAGCACTTATCATGCAAATGGAAGTGAAAAGAAAGCAGGGGTAGCATCTTATATCAGACAAAATAGACTTTAAAATAGACTATAACAAGTGGCAAGGAAGGACACTGTATAGTCATAAAGGGAACAAGCCAATAAGAAGATATAACAATTATAAATATGGGATGGGAGCACCCAAATCCATAAAGCAGCTAACAACAAACATAAAGGAACTAATAGATAGTAATATAATACTAGTAGGGGACATTGACACCCCTCTTACATCCATGGACAGATCATCCAAACAGAAAATCAACGAACCAGTAGCTTTGAATGACACATTGGACCAGATGGATATAACAGATATGTTCAGAACATTCCATGCTAAAACAGAAGAATACATATTCTTTTCAAGTGCACATGGAAAATTCTCCAGAACGTACCACATATTAGGCCACAAAACATGTCTCAGCAAATTAAAAAAAAAAAAAAATTGAAGTCATACCATGCATCTTTGCTGACCACTATGAAACTAGAAAGCAAACACAAGAAAATATTTGAAAAGAACACAAATACATGGAGGTTAAATCACATGCTAGTAAACAGTGAATGTGTCAGCCAAGAAATGAAAGAGGAAATTAAAAATACATGGAGACAAATGAAAATGAAGACACAGTGGTCCAAAAGTCTTTGGGGTGAAGCAAAAGCTATCCTAAGAGGGAATTTCATAACAATATAGGTCTACCTCAAGAAGCAAGAAAAAAATCTCAAACAACCTAACCTGACACCTAAGGAGCTGCAAAAAAGAACAAACAAAACCTAACACCAGTAGAAGGAAGGAAATAATAAAGACTAGAGCAGAAATAAATGAAATAGACACTAAAAACACAATGGAATAGATCAATGAAACCATGAGCTGATTCTCTGAAAAGATCAACAGAATTGATAAACTTAAAAATTTTTTTTAAAATTATTTTTGAGAGAGAGAGAGAGAGAGAGAGCAAGCAGGGAAGGGGCAGAGAGAGAGGGAGACACAGAATCGGCAGCAGGCTCCAGGCTCTGAGCTGTCAGCACAGACCCTGATGCGGGGCTCGAACTCACAGACCATGAGATCATGACCTGAGCTGTAGTCGGCTGCCCAACTGACTGAGCCACCCAGGTGCCCCTAGAATTGATAAACTTTTAGCCAGACTCATCAAAGAGAGAGACAGACAGACAGAAGACTCAAACAAAATCAGAAATGAAAGAGGAAAAATAACAACCAACACCACAGAAAAACAAGAATTGTAAGAGAATATTATGAAAAACTTATATGCCAACAAATTGAACAACCTAGAAGAAATGGATAAATTCCTAGAAATATATAACGTCCCAAAACTGATTCAGGAAGAAATAGAAAATTTGAATCGACCAATTACCAGCAAAGAAATTGAATCAGTAATAATAATAATAATAAAAAATCCCAACCAACAAAAGTCCAGGACTGGATGGCTTCCCAGGTGAATTCTACTAAATATTTATTTATTTATTTATTTATTTATTTATTTATTTATTATTGTTTTTTAATTTTTTAACATTTATTTTAGGGAGAAAGAGAGGGAGAGAGACAGAGAGGGAGAAGGAGAGAGAGAGAGAGAGAAGCAAGAGAGCGTGTGCACAAGTAGGGGAGTGGCAGAGAGAGAGGGAGACACAGAAATCCAAAGCAGAACCTGACACGGGGCTTGAACTCATGAACCACGAGATCATGACTTAAGCCGAAGTTGGATGCTTAACTGACTAAACTACCCAGGTGCCCCTCAACCAAACTTTAAAACAAGACTTAATACCTATTCTTTCAAATCATTCCAAAAAATGGAAGAGGAAGGAGACTTCCAAATTTATTCTATGAGGCAGGTATTATCCTGATACCAAAACCAGATACATACACTATAAAAAAAGAGAACTACAGGCCAATATCTAACAATACATTTAAAGAATCATTCACCATGATCAGGTGGGATTTGTTCCTAGGTTGCTGGGGTGGTTCAATATTGGCAAATCAATCAGTGTCATACATCACATCAATAAGAAAAAAGATAAGAACTATATGATCATTTTAGTAGATGCAGAAAAAGCATTTGACAAAGTACAGTCTCCATTCATGATGAAAACTGTCAACAAAGTAGGTTTAGAGGGAACAAACCTCAACATAATAAAGGCCATACTTGAAAAACTCACAGCTAAAATCATCCTCCATGGTGAAAAATTGAGAGCTTTCCCCTAAGTTCAGGAAAAGACAGGGATGTCCACTCTTACCACTTGTATTCATCGTACTATGGGAAGTCCTAGCCTCAGCTATCAGACAACACAAAGAAATAAAAGGCATCCAAATTGGTGAGGAAGAAGTTAAACTTTTACTGTTTGCAGATGATATGATACTATATATAGAAAACCCTAAAGACTCCACCAAAAAATTACTAGAACTGGTAAATTAATTCAGGAAGGTTGCAGTATACAAAATCAATGTACATAAATCCATCTCATTTCAATACACTAATAATGAAATGGCAGAAAGGGAAATTAAGAAAATAATCCCATTTGAAATTATACCAAAAATAATAAAATACCTAGGAATAAACTTAACCAAAGAGGTGAAAGACCTGTACTCTGAAAACTATAGAACACCAATGAAAGAAAGTGAAGATGACACAAACAAATGGAAAGATATCCCATGCTCATGGATTAGAAGGGCAAATGTTAAAATTTTCACATTACCCGTAGCAATCTGTAGCAATTCCAACCAAAATACTAACAGCAATTTTAACAGAACTAGCACTAACAATCCTAAAATTTGTATGGGGCCACAAAAGACCCTAAATAGCCAAAACAACCTTAAAAAGAAGAACAAAACTAAAAATATCACAATCCCAGATTTCAAGATATAATACAAAGCTGTACTAATCAAAATAGTATGGTACTGGCACAAAAATAGGCACGTAGATCAATGGAACAGCATAGAAAGCCCAGGAATAAACCTATGAATATATGGTCAGTTTATCTTTGACAAAGCAGGAAAGAATGTACAGTGGGAAAAAGAGTTTTTTCAACAAATGGTTTTGGGAAAACTGGACAGCTATATGCAAAAGAAGGAGACTGGACCACTTTCTTATGCCATACCAAAAAAAAAAAAAAATTCAAAATGGATTAAGGACATACATGTGAGACCTGAAACCATAAAAATCCTGGAAGGGAGCAAAGACAGTAATGTCTTTGGCATTGGCTATAGCAACTTTTTCTATATATGTCTCCTGAGGCAAGGAAGACAAAAGCAAAAATAAACCATTGGGACGACATCAAAATAAAAAGTTTCTGCACAGCAAAGGAAACAATCAACAAAACTAAAAGGCAACCTACTAAATGGGGGAAGATATTTGCAAATAACGTATCAGTAACCTTTTATCAGTAAAAGGTTAGTATCCAAAATATATAAAGAATTTATACAACTTAACACCCCAAAAATGAATAATCCAATTAAAAAATAGGCAGAAGACATGAACAGAATGTCTCCAAAGAAGACATCCAGATGGCCAACAGACACACGAAAAGATGCTCTACATCACTCATCATCAGAGAAATGCAAATCAAAACCACAATGAGATATCACCTCCCACCTGTCAGAATGGCTAAAGTAAAAAACACAAGAAACAACAAATTTTGGCCAAGAGGTGGGAGAAAGAACCCTTGTGTATTGTTCATGGGAATGAAAACTAGTGCAGGCACTCTGGAAAACAGTATGGAGGTTCCTCAAAAAGTTAAAAATAGAACTGTCCTGGGGTGCCTGGGGAGCTGATTTCGTTGAGCATCCAGTTCTTGATTTTGGCTCAGGTCATGATTTCACCACTTAGGGGATCAAGCCCCACTTCAGGCTCTGTACTTGACCACATGGAGCCTGCTTGGAATTCTCCTTCTCCCTTTCTGTCTGCCCACCCCCCTGCTTTCTCTCTCTCTCAAAATAAAGAAACAGTAAAAAAAGTGGAACTACCCTACAATCCAGCAATTACACTTCTAGGTATTTACCCAAAGAATACAAAAACACTAATTCAGAGGGATACATGCACCTCGCTGTTTATAGCAGCATTATCTACAATAGCCAAATTATGGGCACAGCCCAAGTGTCCATCAATTGATGAATGGATAAAGCAGTTGTGGTATAGATATACAAGGGAATATTACCCCTAAAAAAGGATGAGATCTTGCCATTTGCAACAACATGGATGGAGCTAGAGGGTATAACGCTGAGTGAAATAAGTCAGAGAAAAACAAATACCATGTGATTTCACTTATATGTGGAATTTAAGACACAAAACACAGAAAAAAAGAGACAACCCAGACTCTTACCTATAGAGAACACTCTCATGGTTACCACAGAGGAGGTGGGTGGGGGATGGGTGAAATAGGTGAAGGGGATTAAGAGTAAACTTATCATGATGAGCACTGAGCGATGTATGGAATTGTTGAATCACTATATTGTATATCTGAAACTAATATTATACTGTTAAGTACACTAGAATTTTAAAAAAAGGGGGGGAGATTTATAAAAAAAAAAAGTTAGACCCTTTGAACTTGTCAGTGGGAAGGGAAACTGGTCAAATGAATCCAGAGAAGGAAGATCCATCACCCTCACGTGCAGGTGCACAGACAGACCCCCCCAACTCTACCTCTCAACTACACACCATATACATACACATTAAAAAAAACTAACTTTTATTTTTTTTATTTTGAGAGAGAGAGAGAGTGCAAGCAGGGAGGGGCAGAGAGAGAGAGAGAGGGAGAGAGAGAGAATTCCAAGCAGGCTCCACACTGTCAGCACAGAGCCTGACATGGGGCTTGAACTCCCGAATCATGAGATCATGACCTAAGCAGAAACCAAGAGTCAGACGCTCAACCAGCTGAGCCACCTAGGCATCCCTGTGCAAATGGTTTTAAGACAATCGATCTAGAGGGTGGATCTAGAGTTTTGGGTTAAACACAGCTTTTTAGAATTATAATCAATCCTGCTACTTTCTTTCAGAAGTTTGAAAAATGTAGTGAAGTAAATTGTGCAAGTTCCTAAGCAGGCAGAGGAAAGACCCATTTGTATGTGACCAAGTGATCTTCAGAAAGGACAGATGTGGCCTTCCTCGAAAAGGCTATCCTCTAGAAATCTTGACTGTTCCAAAATTAGCCTGGCACACTGGCAGAGTTGCCTGCCTATGCTGGAGAGGCAGCTGGACTGGAGTCACCGTGGTGGTGTTCGCCTCTCTACTGGATCCTGGGGTGCTGGGAGGGAGACGGCGAGTAGCCTGTTAACGTTAAGGGTATGAAGTATAGAAAAGCACTTAGTGGAAGTAACTGTTGCTGGAATCCTCATTCCTGCCCACGAACAGGTTGTAATACTGCTTTTGAGCTCTGTGGAGATACGTATTAAACACAGTCATTTTTTTAATTAAAAAAAAATTTTTTTAATGTTTATTCATTTTCTGAGAGATACAGAGAGACAGAGCATGAGCAGGAAAGGGGCAGAGAGAGGGAGGCACAGAATCCGAAGCAGGCTCTGAGCCATCAGCACACAGCCCGACGTGGGGCTCAAACCCACGAACTGGGAGACCATGGCCTGAGCCGAAGTCGGACGCTTAACCAACTGAGCCACCCAGGTGCCCCAAAACATGGTCATTCTTGAGTGGTTGTGTGTGTGTGTGTGTGTGTGTGTGTGTGTGTATGTGGTGGTTTCTGTGCCAGCAGGGCCCAGGCTGCAGCAGAGACTTTATTTACATGGCAGGAAGACTCTCTTAGGTGCTGGGAAAGAGAAAAAGGAGCAAAAAGCCATAACTTGAAAAAAAAAAACTTCCCCAAGTGAGACAGGTGTTTTAAGAAAACTTGTTGTAGAACTCGGGAGGTATGACCATCAGCTCAGTGTCCTTCTATCAGAAATACTGCACCGCACTGGGGAAGATTTTGGAAACAAAATTCAGTTCTGCAAACATGGCTCGCACCTTTTATGTGCCAGAAAATGCAGATAAAAAGATGAACTGCGGCGTTTAGCTTTGGGTATTTTAAGTAAAGATTCTGGAAGAGAATATAACAAAATGGGTATCTCTAGGGAGCGGGGTTACAACTAATATTATTTTCAACTTTTTAGAAAATAATAGGAGATTGGCTGATTACTTTCGAGGGCTATGAAGTGAGTGGATGGGGAGGAAAGTAAGGTTGCCTTTTTTAAAAACCTTCAAGCTGTTCTTGTCTTTGCCAAGCATGGAATTTTGAATTCAATTTTTGGAATCAATTTGCTTTCACGGGGCCTTTGGTCATTCCACAGGGACGCCGATCTTGCTAATGAAGAGGATCCAACATAACTTCCTGATTGTCCCCCAGCTTGCTGGCTCTTCCTTCCCCATTCTTTTTGCTCACCCAAGTTCACCTTGAGAGAGTTCTGGCCCTTCTATCCACAGTCTTTGCCCCAGGGCACTCCAGCCACACCCCGGCCTATGCTTCATTTCTACACGCCTGTTACTGCTCAGTCTCTATCTCCAGGCCCAGTGTCTGCTCTTCTCTCCAGTCTGTTCTCCACCCCCAGCTAGACCAGTGCTTAAAACACTCCAGTGGGTCTTCTCATTGTTGGAAGGATAAAATCCAAAATTCTTCGCATGCCTACGCGAGCATGCATGAGTGGCTCTGATGTGCCCCGTTGGCCTCATCTCCTGTAGCTCTGTCCTTAAACCCTTTCTTCAAATGGCCTCAGCTCTTTCCCACCTCAGAGCCTCAAATTCACCATTCCCCTTTTCTGGAATGTTCCGCTTCAGTCATCCTTCAGAGCTCAGCAAAACGTTGCTTTCTCCAGGGGGGTCCCTCTCTAATTCTTTAGGACTGTGTTAACCCTCATTGTTAGATGCTCTGTGTTCTTTAGCAGAGACAGAAAAAAGAACTACTTGCAAAATGATTTATTTACTATCCACCTCCCTCAGATGGTAACCGTTGCTCAGATTAGGTCTTTACTGCCCAGTACAGTGCCACGTGCTGAGTAGGTGCTCCGTGAGTGGATTGATAAATGAGTTCAGGCATTGGGGAGACTAAGTTTCTCATCCTAACATTAGGTGAATGTTCATCTTTACACAGAGCTGTATCTCTGCAGATTATTCTGTATTGAATGGAGCGGGACTAGGATTGGAGGGGAAGAGAAACTTGTCTCTCTCTCGCTTGGGCCTCACGGCACTGCAGCCTGGACTCTGGTGGGGGGGTGGGGAACACATGCTGGTTCCCTGCGCGGGGCTTGGGCTAAGGAGAGAGAGACAGTGTAGGGAGCCCTCGGGACGGTTTCACATTTGGGGGGACCATGATTAGGCTTTCGCTTTTTTCTTTTCTGTTCTGTAATCCCCTTGTGTTTCCCCAAGGCTTCTGCTAAATTTTGTTGAGTCTTGACAACTTGGTCCTAGCTGTGCTGTGAGGAACCAGGACAGGAGGTGTCCCTGCCTCCACATGGGGCAAAGCTGGAGGAGGGCAAGCTGAGACAGAGGGCATGGCGATCAGGAACACAATGGCCAGCCAAGGGCACAAGATTCGCAGACGTGACCATGTTCAAGTAAATGTGCAGGTGTATTTTGGGAGGGGAATGACTATGCCTAGACTTTTTTTTTTAACGTTTATTTATTTTTGAGAGAGAGAGAGAGAGAGTGCGCTAGCAGGGGAAGGGCAGAGAGCGAGAGAGGGAGAGAGAGAGCATCTGAAGCAGGCTCTGTGCTAACAGCAGAGAGCCTGCTGTGAACCTCGAACTTAGGAATTGTGAGATCCTGACCTGAGCCCAAGTCTGATGCTTAACCAACTGGGCTACCCGGGTGCCCCCCCCGCCTGGACTTTTCAAGGTTGTCTGGGGTCCTGGGGTCCTGGCTACCAGCTCATTGCTTGTCAGTTCCAAACTCCTCCTTTTTGCCTTTTCTGCAAAAATGGATCTGGGCCTGTGACATACTTTCCTTGCTGGCTGGCCTGTTAAGTGTCCGTACAGGGTGTGTGTATGGGGTGGGGGGGATACTGCAGGAGGACAGAGTTCTGCCTGCTGGTTGTCATGCCCTTGCCTGGCCGGCTCCTGCATTTGGGGCCAGCTTTCTGGCACCAGGGCCCTGCAGTGCTGCCAGTCGTGGCTTCTCCCGGCACCTTGCTCTGTGAGTGACTTTGCAGTGAAGTGCTTCCATGAGACGCCCGTGAGCAGCTCTCCTCACAACCTCGGGGGTAGATTACCAGCAAATTTCAGAGGGTGGATTTCCAGAAAGTTCTACCGGCATGATACCATGGTGACTTCCCTGCCGGTCAGTGAGCCATGGCCAAGCCCTCCCCAACAGGATTGAGTCTCAGTCTTGGGGAGCAGGAGGCTCATCCTTTGGGGCTCTCAGTCCTAGGACTAGTGGCTGTTCCTAGATCCTCGTATGTGCTATACCTGTTTTCTGTTGAGTTCTCTTTACTTCTTACTGGCCAATCCTCACGGCTCCAAATCCTGTAGGTAACGATTCTTTGTATTAAACTTTCACTGTTCGTTTTTTTTTTAAGTTTATTTATTTATTTTTGAGAGGGAGAGAGGGAGCATACAAGTAGAGGAGGGGCAGAGAGAGAGACAGAGGCAGAGACAGAATCCGAAGCGGGCTCCAGGCTCAGAGCTGTCCGCACAGAGCCCAATGCAGGGCGTGAACCCACAAACTGCAAGATCATGACTTGAGTCAAAGTCGGAGGCGTAACTGACCGAGCCACTCAGGCGCCCCTAAACTGTTTAATTGCTGTGTGGTTTCTCTCTCCTGACTGGACCCAGACTGATACACAGGGAATGGGGGCTCAGACTCTGATTACTTGGCTATCAAGGGAGGCTGCCCCTAGAAGGCTGGGGAGCTTGGAGACATTTGGGCTGTATGTATTTTTCCAAGTTTGTGCAATGAACATATTACTTGTATAATCAGGGAAACAAAATAAATTTTATAAAACATTGTGAAAAATTGCAATACAAGAAGGGGGGAAAACAGAAAAACAAAAACACACCGCAGTGTGCTGGGTCTGTGGCAGCAATAAGTCAACTGCTGAGTGGGAAAAGCTCTTCAGACGAGGTGATGCTTGGATTGAGTATTGAAGGGTGAGTGGAGTGAGGAGGTCTCTCCCCACCCCCCCAGGGCCATGTGCGCATGGGGCAGGGGAGCGCCTATGCAGGTGGGGAGGGGTCAGTTGTGAGCAGAGCCTGTATCCGTGCAAGGTGGACAGCCAGGCCCTCCAGATCACAGCAAACCCTTGGGGCTTCATTTAAAAACTGTAGGTGTGCGTGCGAGAGTGGATTCCATTTGTCTCTGAGATTGTGGGCAGCTGTGAGGCTCTTCCTCCAGCTCTCTTGGAGCTTAATTCACCAAAGGCCCTGGCTTTTATGTTCTGAAATTCATCCCTGGGTCCGTGCCCAAGGCCACACTTCCCAGCCGATGACTGATAGCCATGGACACTAGGCAGGTGGCTCCCAAGGGGAACTGGGAGTAGAGGACTCATGAGGATCCTGCTTAGGCGGCAGGGAGGCCAGGGTGATGGCTTCCCTCGCTCCTTCCCGGGGATCAGGTGTGGGTAATGCCGGGCTCGCTCCTTTTCCCACGTCATCTCACAGCCATTTGCCCTAAGAAGTCCTTCCAAGGCTCGTCCGTCCGTCCTGGTTCGGCGCCTGCTTCTCGGAGGATCCACGCTTGGATTGCATCTCCCTTCCCTTCCCTGTCCTCTGCAGGGGGATCCTCTGTAAACGCAAGGACCCAGGACCGCGATCGCAGGATCATTGCCGCCTCGTGGGCGTCGTCTTGGTCCCCATCATCCCCGCCCTGGGGATAACTCCGGTTTCTCTCAGAAACCCCGCGCGGCTTCTCCAACTCCGAAGTCCGAATGCTCCTGCGCCCTCGGGTCTCCAGGCGGCACACCTCCATCTCCTTCTTGCCTGACGCACGACGACCAGGGATTCGGCTCCTGTCCTGGGTGGCACCCCAGGCGCCGTCTGCTGCGCCCCGGCTCTCCGGGGAAGAAGCCGCAGCTTCCTCACGCCTCGATGGCAAGCAGGGCGCCCGGCGCAGGGTAGGCGCCCACGCACAGCTCGCGAGTTGTGGGTCTGCGTTAGTTGGCGCGTCCCAAAGGAAGCGCGGGGGGCGACGGCCGGGGCCGGGGTGGGGGAGGAACGGGGCCGCGGAGGGGCGGGGAGGAGCGGGGAGGGGGGCGGCTGGGCGGCGGGCGGGTGCGGAGGGAAGGAGGGAGGCGGGCCGAGCGGTCCGGGGAGGAGGTGCGGCCGCTCTCGCCTCCACTGGCGCTGCTCGCAGGGCGAGGGCCGGCCGCGGCCGCCGAGGAGGACCGAGTGACCCCAGCCACTTCTGGTCCCCGGCGCCGCCGGCGTCCCCGCGGGGCCCCGCACTGGGGCGGCGGCGGGCGGGGCGGGCACGGCCGTGTGGCCGGCGGGCGAGCGGGGCCCGGCGCCGGAGCCAAGGTAAGGGGCGGCGGGCGCGCACCGGTCCCCCTCCCCGCGCGGCGCCCGGCGGTCCGCCGTCCCCCGCGGCGCTCCGCTTTGTCTCCCGGCGCCCGCCGCCTCCTTCCCCGGGAGGGAGCCGGGGGGCGCGGGGGGGCGGGGCGCGGACGGCGGCGGCGCCCCGAGCGCTCCCACTGTCCCCGCGCGGCCGGGCCCGGCGGCGGCGACACTTGCCAGAACTGCCTTCCACGAGGTGCCCGGGCCTCGCGTGTCGGCGTGTCGCCGAGCCGTCGCGGGGGCCGGGAGCGGAGGCGGGGAGGGGCCGGGGGGAGCCGCTCCCGGTCCCGCGGCGCCTCAACTTTCGGAGGCGCGCGGGCTCCGCGGGCGGTGGGAGCCCCGGCCCTTCGGGGAGGACAGGGACGGGGGTGGGGTGGGGACAAGTCCCGCGGCGGCTGCCCCGCCGACCGTCCCCGACGGGCCCTGAGCCTGAGGCGGGGGGGGGGGGGGGGGGCGAGGTGCCAAGTTTCTGGGAAAGCCGACACGTTGTGTCCCAAATGGATCATATTTACCAAAACCAGTTAAGGAAGAAAAGAGCCCTTTCTTGCCACAGTTGGCTGCCGGCAGCCCCCGTAAAGGTATGGAGTAAGATTGCACTGGGTGGTTTATCTGGAAGGAACGGCGAAACTTAATAGCGATGGGTTTCCGTGCCCCTTCTTCCTAAAATCGCAAAATGGGTAACTTTATTTAGTTGGGGGGAGGGGGGAGAGGAGACTGCTTGGTCCGGGAGACAGTTCCATTCAGGAGGGTGTTTTTCTGCGTTGTCCCTGTGGTGGCCCTCTAAGAGGCTGCCTGGTGACCCTTGAAACCTTCCAGGCAGCCTCGGGTCGTGGTAAGACGTTTATTTCTACGTGGTGAAGGGCTGGCGGTTGTCTTCTGTGTTACTCACTCGTTCTACCTCCTGTTTCTCAAGTGCTGCTGTCATAATTGTTTTGATGGAAAGCACCTGGCCACCTTCAAGTCCTTCTCCAGTGGCTTCAGCTGGGGTGTCTCTAGAAGTTTACAAGTCTTACAGGTTTCTTACAGGTGCAGACCATATGCTGTAAATATTTCAGACCTAGGCTCTGAATGAAAAGTGTCGATCACTGGGCTTACGCTTTGAGCGTAACTGTTAGAATTTGTACACTTAAAGATGTTTGCTGACGTTAAGCTTTTTCTGTGCTGAAAAGGAAATATGAAACAAAACGGGTGCCGTTCTAAAAGCAGATTTCTATCGGATTTGGCTAATAGGATAAGACTTGTCGCTTTGGGGTATCAGAGATTTTTGTGTTTGGTAAATGTGAAAAATACGGCAAGGTACGGTTGGAGAAGAGTTTATTTTTAGTGGCAAAACAGGCCCATAAGTGATCTCAGAATCAGGTCTTCACACCTTAACCTGTCATACCAAATAAGGTGTTTCATAATCTGGCTCCTGCCTGCCTTTTCAGTCTTGTCTGGGAGCCGTTCCCTGCGTCTCCCCTCCCTCGCCTCCTTATACACATGCACTACACACTGCCAGACACATCACACTAATTCCAAGTTGTCATTTCTAGACCTCTATCTGGAATGCATGAGCATTCCGCTTACGCTCTTATTCCGATTTCCATCTGCTGTTTACGCACACATCCTTCACGTGTCAGTCAAATAGCTTCTCCAGGAGCCTTTTCTTCCCCATTATCTCTAGGCATTTAAGCTCTTCCTCTTGTTGTAGGCAGTGCCTCTACTAGAACATGACTTTTGTTTTCAAACACATCTAGCGATGCTACCTTGTACAGTTGTGCAAGTTGTTCACTGCGCAAGGCTATCCTGTCCAGCGGGCAGTTAGAGGCTGAAATTTTGCACTCCACTTCCCAAACCCCTGGTTCACCACTCATCTCCACTGGAACGGGGCACCCTTTGTAATTCACCCGAAACACAGTGTGGGCTAGTGATGACCCTGCAGCCTGTCCCCACTACTGTATTCAGCGCCCATCACAGACACTGACAGAGCAGGAGCTCAGTTAAGGTTCCTTGCATGAGTGAGAAAAGAAAGGGTCGCTTCTATAGAAGTCTAGAAAGTTGTGAAGCAGGAAAGGGTTTGGGGAAATTTCTCATGTAAGTCAGCATATAGGAATGTGCTTCAGTTTGCTGTATCTTATGTCTGGCTGTTCAGGGTGATTCTTAGATGTCTTCTACTTGATTACAGGGAAGAATCTGGGAGTATGAATTTATAGGTGGGCATCAGAGATGTGTGCCAACATGTAGTGGGCCTCCTTAGCTACTCTTCAAGGCACTAAGGTTTATACGTCTAATCATTTGCTGGGAGAAGGGTGCAAAAATCTTGAGAGTAAGGCCAAAAGAGCTTTGCTTACATAAACGTGTGATGATAAATTGAACGGAAGTGCCATCTCACACAGGAACTGAAGACATTCTAAAAATCACAAAAGTTTATAAAATTGCGGTATAAAATCTCACTTGTCAGCGTCAGAAGAACTTGCCGGTGTGTGGAATCCTGGAATCTCTAGAATTCATAGCACAAAATGACTTGAAAGTTAACGTTTAGGACCAATTTTCCCATTTTTGTGGGTCAGGAAACCTAGGACCAGGGACTTGTCTAAGGTCTCGCAGCTTATGTAGGAGCATAGCCGGGATGAGCTCTCAGATTTTCTGGCTTTTAGTTCACTGCTCTTCATTCAGGTACCTATCCGGGTGCCCGCATTCTGGATCTTCCACCATTGGCTTCCGTTGGAAAACTTGTATAGTATAATTCTAATTTCTCAGGGAAGGGGAAGTTCTCAGCACCACAGTGCCTGGTGTCACATGGGCATGTGGTAAATAATTGCTGAACGAAGGAGTGCGTGAACGAGCCAGCTGACAGTTTGCTTAAAGCAATTGTTTGACGTAGCACAAACCAAAGTCCTTGGAGTCCATTGTAGTGGAATTTGGCCTATGTGTTTGTGTTTCAGAGGTGCAGTAAAATAACACCTTTTGCTGGATAAACTTCATGGAAGAGATGGGTAGGAATTGCTTTCTATAAATATAAACCGTGCCAGAACTCCTGACGAAAAGGCATCATAGAACACTCAGGATTTGGAATCGGTAGGTCTTTCCACAAACGAGCCTTGATTGTGCAGGCCTGAAACGTCACTGGCCTCAGCTTCTTCATGTAACCTCGTCGGTCTCAGAGTCATCAGAGGGGTCCAGTGAGCTCCCGTGTGGGATAGTACTTTGCACACTTTGGAAAAGTGAGTAGCACCCAGATGAAAGTCAGAATCTGTGGCAGGAAGTGCCTCTCAGACCCTGTGCTAGGCTCCAGGGAATGGTCCCATTTATTCCTCTGAAAAGAGCGTGGAGGTTTTTAGTGGAATGCAGAAGAAACTGAAGCCTGAACAACGGTCCCTCAGCCCTGAACAGGCATTTAGTGAGCCCCTAAGTTGTACTAAGTGCCTTAAGTCTTTGAAGTAAGAGAACTTCAAGTAGAGAAGAAAGGCAAGTGACATTGTGACATAAGAGCAAATCACTTTTTGAGGGGTGCCCGGGTGGCTCAGTCAGTTAAGCATCAGACTTTGGCTCAGGTCAGGATCTCACAGTTCGTGAGTCCAAGCCCCGTGTCGGGCTCTGTGCTGACAGCTCGGAGCCTGGAGCCTGCTTCAGATTCTGTGTCTCTCTCTCTCTTTCTCTCTCTCTGTCTGCCCCTCCCCGCTCACACTCTGTCTCCTCTCTCTCTCTCTCAAAAAATAAATAAACATTAATAAAACTAAAAAAAAAAAAAAAGTGCAAATCACTTTTTGGGCAGAGGAGATTTGCATTTTAGACCGAGCCCCTCTTAGGCTTGTGGTGAGTGGATTTAGCAAGGCCAGGCTGGTGGAAAGAGAGCAGTTGTGATAGAGCAGTTGATGCAAAGGCACTGGCTTGGAGGGCTGGGGACCCTGGAGGAGAAGGTTTCCTGAAACGGGCGGTGGAATGGGCCTGGGAGGGAGGGAGGATTGTGTCCAGTTAAGGATGTTCGGGATCTCAGCAACAGGGAGCAAGGTCGGAGACCTGTGGGGGCCCCTCACCCAAGTTCACATAGTAACGAAGTCCCACAGCTGAGATCTGACCCAGGTCTGCCTGCTTCCGTGTTCCTCTTTCATCCTGCCAGCTGTTGGCATGTCTGTAGCTGTAAGTGAATCGAGGATTTTAATGACAACCGAGCTCATTTGGAAGCTTTTATTTTTATGACCGAGCTCACAATTTTAAGAACGAACAAGAAGTTCCCACATGCGAAGCCCTCCACAGATTAGGGCCAGTAGATGCAGGCTGGTGCCCTGAGAAGGTTCCCCGCCAGGGGCGTGTATGGAGCCTTTCCCGACTTGGATTCCGGTCCGCCCTGGGATCCAGCCCGATCCTCTCCAGGCATTCCATCCAGCTGGAAGTGGGTCTGCTTTGTTTCCATTTATGAGGTTTCTAGATTGAGTAACAGAATCTGGACCTCAGCTTTCCTTGTGTTTTTCATGGTGTTGGGTTACAAGGTTTCTTTTTAAATTCTTGCTTAGTTTTCTGACTGGGTCTCTTGGACACAGTTCTTCAGCAGTTGCCATTACTGATTCCTTTGCATTGCAGACAGGATGCAAAACTGAAATTTTGAAGGTTCTCCTGTCATTAGGAGTTTGGGAAATGGCATAGTAGCTAAGCTGGCAAATTTTCCCTAAAACTGGTAAAAGGTAAGGATTCTCATTGCCTTTGAAGCATACTGATGGGTTTTAATACAATATTATTTTAAAATTCAAAGTGGTTTAAATTTTTTTTTTTTTTAATTTCTGGTATAGCGAACACACAGTGTTGTTAGTTTCAGGGTGTACATTATGAGGTTCAACAATTCTGTGCATTACTCAGTGCTCATCATGGTAAGTGTCCTCTTAATTCCCTTCCCCTATTTCTCCCTCCCTCCCATCCACCTCTCCTCTTGAAACCATCCGTTTCACGGTGTTTTTCCTTATTTATTTTTGTCTAGTAAAGAGGTTCCTATGCCTCAGGATTTTCATCTCTAAAAGGAGGGCGACCGCAGTGCCTTCCTTATGGAAGATCGTTTTGAGAATTGAGAAATTAATGAATTAATTTACATAATGTGCTCAGAACCTTGCCTGCCACAGTACAGGAGTTCCAGAAGTGTTCATTCCTCCCTCCTTGGATGGGTGATGTGGTGGTCTCAAATTCTGTGAAATGAGGATGTTCAGCAGGCTGGAGCCGTGGTGTGGTGTGGTAAAGTACAGGGCCCACTCCTTCGGTTTTCCATCTCCTTTGCGTGCCGTCCCCTATGATGGTTTTTCTCGGTTTGGCAAACGCCTTGTTGCGGTCACCCCTTGAGACCCTGCGGAGCCTGCCTCCTGCGTGTCAGCCTCTCTTGGGTTTCCAGTACATGTGGTCTGTGCTGGTCATTGCATCCAAATTGTGATATGTTCACCATTGTGTAGGGAGCGCTTTGCTTATTTTCTTTCTGTACCCCTTCCAGGTTCAGCATGGTATTTCGTGGACACTCTTAAATGCTGGTTGATAGAGGGAGTGAAGTGTTCTTTGAAATTGTTTTTTGAAGGTAATATCATGATTGTAAAGTTGAGTGACCCTTGGCCAAGTATTTGGCTGTTTTAAATAGACGTTATCGTGGCACCTGGTTGGTTAAGCATCTGACTTCCGTCACGACTCAGGTCGTGATCGCACGATTCATGGGTTCCAGTCCCGCACAGGGCTCGGGCTCCGTGCTGACAGCTTGGAGGCTGGAGCCTGCTTTGGATTCTGTGTCTCCCTTTCTCTCTCTGCCCCTCCCCTGCTGGCTCCCTCTCTCTCAAAAATAAACAAACATTGAAAATAAACACTGGATTTTACCAGTAATAAAATGCTAAAAATACATGTTTCCCCATCTTTCCTAAGTGTGGGGTAGTAGCAATGTCATCGCATGGGGTATTGATGGATCTAGATTTTGGTCTGGAATATACCTTCTACTCATTTGGCAATTCACCTACACGTAGGAGGGCGTTAGAATTCTCAGGAAGGAAATAAAAATTGCTTTCAAATGGTTCCCCATGTCTTCTGGTAGGTGAGGCATCAAATTCTCCTCGTTAATTTCCCTCTTCAGGCCTCATACTAGGGTGGTGATTCATATGATAGTACTTGTATTTACCCGTACCACTCTAGATAACCATAACACTGGTTTAAAATGGATATTTTTGTACTTTCAGAAGAGGGGATTTGTACACAGGAGCAGAGACCAAGGAAGAACACATCTGGAGTACATTCAGATGAATTAAGTTATCGTTTGTGTGGGTGGCATTTGAAACGTCTGGGATTAATACTTACTGTATGAAGACGTGAAACCTTGATGAACGTTTGCCAAATCAAAAACCGAAATGTTTTCCCATTTAACTGTTTCATTTTGAACTTTGCTTCTGGAAAAACATAATCGCTCCGAAACCGTAGTTTTCTATAACAACTCTCCCTTCACAGCTGTCTGCAGAACTTCTTGTTGAGAAATGCCCCACGTTACATTGTGGGCAGATAACTTTGTTGTACATAAGACTTGAAATCAGAAACGCCTCTGATTGGATCCATTTGTTACATACACATCCATGGGTGGATCTGTTTGTTACATACACATCCAACGCCTGCCAGCAGCTCGCTTCTTTTCATTTTCTCCCGCGTCGGAATTGTGTTGTTTTATCTGGAGAACACTGAACCCTCCCAGGTCATCTCAAATGTCCTCTTTCTGACACTTTCCCATCTCCTTACTTTTTCTGGAAAAGTATACTCTGTCCTCTGCACTCAGAGGGTCCATCTGCTAATTGGTGGCATTACCCACATAGAGGTTGAATGTGTGTCTGTGTCCTTCCCTGTCTCAGTTGGGTTCCTTATTAACTTTTTTTTTTTTAATGTTCATTTTTGAGAGAGAGAGAGAGAGAGACAGACAGACTGCCAGCAGGGGCGGGGCAGAGAGAGTGGGAGGCACCAAATCCGAAGCAGGCTCCAGGCTCTCAGCTGTCCGCACAGAGCCCGACGCGGGGCTCGAACCCATGAACTGTGAAATCATGAGCCGAGCTGAAGTTGGACACTTAACTGACAGAGACACCCAGGTGCCCCCCCTTCTTAACTATTTAAAAGCTATCATTCCATGCTTGTTGTTTGTAATGTTTTGGGACCCATATGCCTCTTTCATCAGTGCCTTTTTCTTCCTTCTAATGGGCAACAAAGAATGAACTATTTAAAGATACTTGTATGTGTTTGACGGAATTGTTCTTGGTATGTGTCCAGTCAGAGGTAATAATCCGGCAGTCAGCATACCATATTGAAAAAAGACTGGAGCTTGGGTTTTGGATAATTTAAGAGCCTCGGTTTTGGGTAGTTTTGCCAAAAATAAGTGTGTGATCTTAAGCGAAACGTGACCACCTCTCTGAGTTTCCATTTCTGAATTTGCGACTTTGGTGGCCGGGGGGAGTCACAGTGGACTAAATGACTTAGGGATCCTTTCAGCTATAAAACTCAATGCTTGTATTCAGTGTTGAGTGTAAGAAAACAGAAGGAAAAAAACGTTACGAGAATTTAAAAGTAGCCTATTTGTTCTTTGCTATTATGCTCCCCGGTGTTTGAGCATTCATTTCTGGAGGGCCAGTAGCCATCAGCCAACACTAGTAAGGAGGGCAGGGCTGGGGAGCGTGTTGAGTCCTGGTAAATCCAAAATGAATGATTAGATACAGCAAGGAAATCATTATCTGTGATCTTGGGGGCTGTGGATAACATGAATTTCAAGGCCTCTGGAACTGGGTGTGGGGGAATTCAGTATTGAACTAGAAGGGCTGGGGAAGAAACAGATAAGATCAGTGCCTCAGTGGAGTTCTAGAGTGCAGGGTGGGCTGGTGTAGGTGTGTGTAGAACAAAGTAGCCACATCGGTTCCCAGGTGGAGATGCTATGAAAATGTCCATATAAAGTGATGCCATTACCGAGTCTTCTTGATGTTTGTTTATTTTTGAGAGAGAGTGAGTGCGTGTGGAGAGGGGAGGGACAGAGAGAGAGTGAGAGAGCGAGAGAGCCTCCTAAGCAGGCTCCATGCTCAGCGCCATTTTGGGGCTCAACCTCACCACCGTGGAGACCACAACTTGAGCCGATATCAGGAGTTTAGTGCTTAACCCACTCGGCCACCCAGGCACCCCTGGCATTGCTGAGTCTTAATGGGATGGCTTGTGAAGACCAGTCAGGAGAGGATTTAGGTAACGGTCAGGTCTTTTTACCTTCTCTTACACGTGGAGAAACTGAAGCCAGAAATGGCAGTTCTCAAACTCGAATTTGCCTATCCGTTTGGGAGTTCAGGTTAACTTTAACTGCAGATTCAAGTGCAGGTTCCTGGAACTTACTTTGACCTGGTGATTCTGGAGACCCAGGGGGCACTTTACCACGCACATCAGGTGTTGCTGGTGGCTATTTGTAGTTTGAGAAACTCTACCCTTTGGGTGACTGACCATTGCCCTTGAAGGACACCCAACCTGGAGAACAGGTGGGGGTGTGCGGGGTGGGATCCTGGCACCCTTTATGTGTCTTTCCCTGCGTGGTGCTGGCCTGAAGTGGCTTGGCCAGGATTGGGAGACCTAACTATTAATTTGCCAGAGAGGGACAAGAGACTTGGAGGTTACCCACCTATAAATCCAGCAGTTTTTTCCATATTTCTGACGGACCTGTGATGTGCTGTTTGACAGGCACCATTTTTTTTTTCAAGAAACGTTTAAAGAAAAGATTTGTTAAACATATTAGTTATAAGCCTATTAAAAGTGAACACCAGGGGCACCTGGTGGCTTAGTTGGTTAAGCATCTGACTTGGGCTCAGGTCATGATCTCATGGTTCGTGGGTTCAAGACCCGCGCCGGGCTCTGTGCTGACAGCTCAGAGCCTGGAGCCTGATTCAGGTTCTGTGTCTCCCTCTCTCTCTGCTCCCCACCCCTTCCCCCCTACCACGCGCTCGCTCTCTCTGTGTCTCTCTCAAAAATCAACATTAAAAAAGTGAACACCAGTAGAGAAAATTTCAGCGTATTTAAGAACACCTATTTTGTAATGACTGTTAACGAAAAAGCATTTCTGTCTCTTCCATAAAGGTCATTTCCCAAGAAACCCTAACAAGCATCATTTTGCCAGTTCTATTTCAGGTTTCCACGTAACCGAGATTTTCAAATGACCTGTCTAAGCGTAGGGGGATGTCACCATGTCCGACTGTAATAAGTTCCGCCTTGGCCATTAGTCTCAATGTGCGAGGAAATTGGGTCCAGAAGGATGGCTGACGTTGCTGGAGCCCGTGTATGTGTTGAGAAGAGAATGTCATTGCAGTATGGCATTTTCTGAAAAGCTGTCTGTCACAGAAACTGAATTTTGGTGGCTTGATAAATCTCATTAGTTAGAAAATTGAGTAAAACTTGAACGTGTCTACACAGTTGGCAGCCAACACTTGGAATTTTCCACAAATCAATAAACGGGTAGTTCTGCAAATGGATGGGCTCGTACCCATTTTATCGTCAACGTGAAGTGACACCTCCTGTCATTTCCGTGTTGTCTAAAGGAAAATCTTCAAACATTTATAGAATGCGTCAGAGATTCTTGAAGAATTTCAGTACATTTATATCTCTGGGTGCAGCAGGCAGGACCAACTTTGAAAAATGATAGTGATACAGACATGAAGATTTATATTCACAGACACATATTAGGAACGTCTCAGATCACCAACCGCTGTATAACGCTTTCATCGTTTGTCACGTATCAGTAAGCCTTTTAGAACAGAATAACCTTTTGAAGTCTTGTAATTCAACCCATTTGTCAGAAGAGAAACTTGATGTTTGGGGGAAGTTAAATGACCTGCTTTAATCCTCTATTCTCAGAAGTTAGTGCAGGCAGAGCGAGGCTTAGATCCCAGGATTCTTTCTGCTTCTCTTTGCTTACCCGTTAACAGGACCTGCTGGGAGTACTCCATCGAAGAACCAGGAAATGTTTCAGCTTTTCTGTGGGAGTGGACCCAAACCTATGACTTCTTGGAATTAGCAGAGGCAACAACAATTTCTTCATTTGTGTACCTCAGCGCTTCCTCAAAGGAATGCGCGACTTTACAGAGAGAGAATGGCCTACAGCCGGGGCTTATTGTGTTGGTTAAGGCAGATTGTATCATCTGCACGGAGATAAAGGGACTTTTTCCTAGCAGTTTGTGAGCGGGGGATGTGAGGACCCTGGATACATTATTGGAGCCGAAAGGAATCTGGGGAGGCATCTCGTTCACCCCTTTATTTTGTGTAAGGAGAAACATGGCTTTGTCTTGCCTCCATGTTTATAAATAGCCATGACGTTTTTGTGGATGGTTTTAAAAAGCAACAACTGTATCTTAAAAGTCTATCAACGTGGGCTGATTATAAACAAGATCATGACAAAGCAGTTGTCTGTGTCATTCACAATACATTTTGGTTTTGATGACCATCCTGCTCCATTAGTCTGGATATAACGGGTCTGTAAAGATGGCGGTTTGGGGGAGGGGGCAGGGACTGGTTTTCCGTGGGAAGGCGGCGGGCCACGCTTCCAGAAGGGGACTCTCGGTTAAGAACAGTTACCTATAGCCTTGCAATGGCAGTGAATTGTAGTCCAAGGAAAGGAAGCTTACTCTCCAAACAGAAACCACCCTTAAATTGTGGTCTGGAGCCTGGCTTTCAAGTTTTGTGTCTTTGCTCTTGAGGTATCTCATGGGTTTTTGCAGGTATATGCAAACGGTGGGAGTTTGTGCGGGGTGGGGATGGAGGAACGTGGCCAGGAGACGGGGAGGGCTTTGCCTGTCAAATCTTCGTTATTGCAGTGCATCCCTTTATACTAATTAATCTGAAGCGAATTAATGAGCGGAGGCCCTGGAAATGTTCATATTCTTTGGGAGCCGCTTACACTCTTCACATGAGTTCCGGAAGTTGGCTAAAGCCTTCCACCTCTTTTCACCCCTCCCTGAAGCCTCTCCGCTTTGGTAGATGCTGTATTTCCTTTTCAGGATGAAAGTTCATCTACCAAGTGCTTCATAGGACCTAGTTTGGAAGATTTTATTTCATCAAGGAAAAGATAAGTAGGGGTTTGAGTAGTATGAGTCTCACCGTGGCTCTTAATTTTAGATGTTCAAGCTTCATGTTGTAATTTGTCATTTGGCATTCTTGAAATTTGTGAAAATCGCCTGAAATTGAGGTGCGGCTTACAACAGTTAGTCTGTGTAGTGCCTCTTGTATGTTTATTTTGCAGAAGGTCAGCAAATTCACCTGTGTAGGTGATGGATTTATGCCTCAAACCTCACACACCATGAGGCCTGGTGGAATTAGTCACCTCAGGCTGGGGGTGAGAAATGGTTGTGTTTCTACTTATTTTTGAGAATCTGGAAATGAGGTTTCAGATATTGGATATAATGGGTCTGTGAAGTCTATATAGACCCATCTAGGTTTTTTTTTTAGAAGGAGCTGTCTCATAGTTTTAAAATCTTCCTGTGTTTTATCTGTCTCTTTTTGGTGTGTTCTAAGATCCAATATATTGATTACAGATCATCTAGGGTACCGTGACTGGTTTTCCAAAAATAAATTTTTTAGCATTTCTCAGCCCTTTTGAGGTTTAATCTCTGAAATATTAGTAAATCCTACCCCCTTGAATTACTCCTTGAAGACTTTAACTTGTATCTGACCCTCTTGGCTGTGGATGTTCTTATTGTGAAAAAAGAAAAAAAAAATATTGACTGCATCATAGCCGCATTTGAAGACCTTATCACAACGTTGGTCTTTCTTTTTTCAGTGGGTGAATCTGTAGTTAGGATCAGTATTTTGGGGCAGTTGTTTCTTGTGTGATTCAGTAGAGATGTGGGATTAGAATAGGAGGAGGAAGAGAATGACGGAAAGAACAATGGGTTTCGCTCCAGAATGGAGATCCTCAAACTTCCAGGCATCAGAATCACCTGGAGAGCACAATTTCTGGGCCCCACCCTCCCACGCTTACTCGTTCTGATTAGGAGCTGGGATTGGCCGGAGAATTTTCATTTCTAACAAGTTTCCACGAGATGCTGCTTCCATTGACCCCACACCACATTTGGGGCACTCCTGTTCTGGAGGTCCAGTTCTGGTCGGCACTGGATAAGGTTGGAGATCTATGGACACCATTCAGCCTCTCCAGGTTTGTTTGCCTGTTTGTGAAAGGTACAATATTGGTGGTTTTCACACCTTCAAAATTAGAGGAATCTTATGTTCCAAACTACATCTTTTGTGAAATTCCAACAAACAAAAGAGATACACTGGAATTGTGTGAATTACAGCCAGGGTAGAGGACAAAAGGATTCAAGTGTCCTTTTGTCTTACTCCCCTGGGCTGGGAGTGGGGAAAGTCCCCGGGGCCCCTCCAGAGGACTGAATGTAGTCTTGAATCTGGCGGAAGAGATTTTCTAAGGCCCTTAAGCATTGACACCTTTCTGTCTGAATGTGTATGCTCTTGACTCTGTTGCACTGCTACTTATAAAGTTGAAAGAATCTGATCTGTGCTTTTTAGAATAAGAAACTGTGTTTGGGATACATGAATAGTTAGGAAATAAATGGGTTTGAGACTTCCATGGTAACAGAAGCTTTACAGCTCATTTCAAGTAGAAATGGAGAGATGAAGGGCACCTAGGTGGCTCAGTCGGTTGAGCATCAGACTTTGGTTCAGGTCATCATGATCTTGCAGTTCGTGGGTTCGAGCCCTGCATCGGGCTCTGTGCTGACAGCTCAGAGCCTGGAGCCTGCTTCGGATTCTGTGTCTCCCTCTCTCTCTGCTCCTTCCCCACTCATGCTGTGTCTCTCTCTGTCTCTCAAAAATGAATAAACATAAAAACATTAAAAAAAGAAATGGAGAAATGAGTAAGACAGGAAACAGGGAGGGGAAGGGGGAGGGGCCGATTTGGACAACAGGGATGTGCCTTGCTGCCTTTCTTTTTAGCCAGTATGTGTAATTGAATTCATAGAATTTAACCTGTTCTTGTAAGTCTGATGGTCAAGCCTGAAATTGAATTTCCTAATCTTTACTGGAATCTTTGCTGGAAAATAGTTGGGAGGGAGAGCAGCAGTACTAATGTTTCAGTAAAAAGAATGAAAGCTCTCATAAGTCACCGATGTCCAGAGAAGATGTCTGCCTCCTATTCTTGGTTCCTTTTGTTGTCCACTGTATGGAAACCCTAAATCAGCCTAGGATTAAATTGTGAATGAGTTTAAACTTGACTTTGGTACTCTGCTTTGGGCTTTCGGAAACCTTCATTTTCATTCTGCTTTTTTCCTTATCTCACTGTCCCTATAATAAAAGGTCTACGTAGAAACAAAATAAGTATCCATAAATATGGAACGATTTCTGTGCTATGTTAGGATATTCAGGTACAGAACACTGTATACAGTAGGCAACCTTTTGAATAAAACAGTATCCCCCCCCCCCCCAAACTATCAGTCACGGGTAGTGATGTCAGTTTAGTGGGTCAGGTTGTTTTCTTTAATTTTTTTGGTCCTTTTAATTCTAAGGATATATATATATATTTTTTTTTTTTGATTCCAGCAGCTTTCTGACTTTTTTTTTTCTTTTGAGTGGTACCCATACTGAGACATCCATGAGGTGTAATAACAAAGCATAATGTGGAATAGACGGTATCCAAATATATTGCAATGTGGTAAGGATAACTATTTCTTGAAACTTTCAGTTCTCTGTATATCAGTATTTATATACGTGTGTGTATGTGCACATATGTATGCATTGTGTGTATCATATATAGTATTTTAGGGTTCTATAGGGTATATTAGGATATATATGTATGTATATCCACTCAAAAAAAGTTTTATTATAAGGAAGTGGCTCACGTGATCATGGAGGCAGGTAAATCCAAAATCTGCACTGTGGACAGACAGCCTGGAGCCCCAGGAGAGCTGATGGTGCAGATAAAGTCTTGGTCAGGCAGGTCTTCTTAAACATTTTTTTTTTTTTTTTAAAGTTTTTAGTTTAATCAGCCGGTGCTCCTCACAAGTGCACTCCTTAATCCCGATCACCTATTCCGCCCATTCCCCCACACACTTCCCCTCTGGTAACCATCAGTTTGTGATCTGTAAGTTATGAGTCTGTTTCTTGGTTTGTCTCTCCCTCCCTGCCCCACCTCCGCCTTTGCTCATTTGTTTTCTTTCTTAAATTCTACATAAGCGTGCAATCATATTGCACTTGTTTTCCTCTGACTTATTTCTCTTGTATTTTCCAGCTCTATCCATGTCATCACAAATGGCAAGATTTCATTTTTTAATGGCTGAATAATAATATACGATTGTACGTCTTTACTATGTTTTTGTTATCCGTTCTTCAATCGTTGGACACCTGGGCTGCTTCCGTGTTTTAGCTATTGTAAATAATGCTGCTATAAACATAGGGGTGCGCATACCTTTTTGGATGAGTGTTTTTGTGTTCTTTGGGCAGATACCCAGTAGTGCCATTGCTGGATTATAGGGTAGTTCTATTTTTAACTTTTTGAGGAAACTCCATACCGTTTTCTATGTGGCTGCACCAGTTGGCATTCCCACCCACAGTGCGTGAGGGCTCCTTTTTCTCTACATCCTCACCAACACCTGTTGTTTCTTGTGCTGTTGATTTTAGCCACTGACAGATGTGAGGTGTTACTTCATTATGGTTTTTATTTGCATTTCCCTGATAAGTGAGGATGAGCATCTTTACATGTCTGTATGTCTTTGGAGAAATGCCTGTACATGTCTTCTGCCGGTTTTTAAATTGTATTATTTTGGGTGCTGAGTTGTGTAAGTTCTTTATATATCTTGGATACTAACCCCATTGAAGACATCATTTGCAAATACCTTCTCCCATCCCATAGGTTGCCTTTTAGTTTTGTTGATTGTTTCCTTTGCCTTGCAGAAGTTTTTATTTTGATGTAGTCCCAGTAGTTTATTTTTGCTTGTGTTTCCCTTGCCCCAGAGGACCTATCTAGAAAAAAGTTGCTCTGGCCAATGTCAAATTACTGGATGTGCTCTTTTCTAGGATTTTCATGGCTTCCCGTCTCACGTTTAGGTCTTTTATCCGTTTTGAATTTATTTTTGTGTATGGTGTAAGAAAGTGTTCCAGGTTCATTCTTCTGCATGTTGCTGTCCAGTTTTCCCAACACCATTTGTTGCAGAGATGTTTATTTTTCTATTGGATGTTCTTTAATACCTCGCCAAAGGTTAATTGACTGTATGACCATGGGTTTATTTCTGGGTTTTTTATTTTATTGATCTGTGTGTCTATTTTTGTGCCAGTACCATACCGTCTTGATGACTGCAGCTTTGTAATAAAACTTGGAAGTCTGGAATTGTGATGCTTCCAGCTTTGTTTTTAGTTTTCAAGATTGCTTTGGCTCTTCAGTGTCTTTTGTGGTGCCATACATATTTTAGAGTTGTTTTTTCTAGCTTTGTGAACAGTGCTGTTGGTATTTTGATAGGGATTGCATTGAATGTATCAGTTGCTTTGGGTAGTATAGACATTTTAGCGATATTTGTTCCAATCCATGAGCATGGAATCTCTTTCCATTTCTTTTGTCTTCAATTTCTTTCATGAGTGTTCTATAGTTTTCAGATCTTTCATGACTTTGGTTAGTTTATTCCTAGGTATCTTATTATTTTTGGTGCAGTTGTAAATGGGATTGTTTTCTTAATTTCTCTTCCTGCTGCTTCATTATTGGTGTATAAAAATGCAACAGATTTCTTTACCTTGATTTTTGTATGCTGCGACTTAACTGAATTCATTTGTCACTTTTAGCAGTGCTTTGGTGGGGTCTTTAGGGTTTTTTTATATAGAGTATTGTATCATCTGGAAATAGAGAAAGTTTTACTTCTTCCTTACCTATTTGGATGCCTTTTATTTCTTTGTGTTGTCTGATTGCTTGTGGCTAGGACTTCCAGTACTATGTTGAACAACAGTGGTGAGAGTGGACATCGTTTTCTTGTTCCTGTCCTTAGGGGAAAGCTCTCAATTTTTCGCCATTGAGGGTAATGTTTGCTGTGGGTTTTTCATATATGGCCTTTATTATGTTGAGGTACATTCCCTCTCCCTCTAAACCTGCTTTTTTGAGGGTTTTTATCATGAATGACTGTTGTACTTTGTCAAATGCTTTTCCTGCATCTACTGAAATGAGCAAATGTCTCTTATCATGTCTCTTATTGATGTGATCGTTGTGTGACATGATTGATTTGCCAGTATTGAACTACCCGGGCAACCCAGGGACAAATCCCACTTGATTGTGGTGAAGGATTTTTAAAAATATATTGTTGCATTCGTTTTGCTAGTATTTGTTGAGCATTTTTGTGTCTGTGTTCACCAGAGGTACTGGCCTGTAGTTCTTTCTTCGTGGCATATTTATCTGGTTTTAGTATCAGGGTAATGCTGGCCTCATGGAACGAATTTGGAAGTTTTCCTCCCTTCATATTATGAAGGGCAACCTGTTTTACTCAGAGTTCATTGATTTAAATGCTAATCTCATCCCAAAACACCCTCTAAGTTGACAACTAAAAATAACCATCACATACAGGTATATTAAGTTATAAGGCAAAATGTGTCATATATATATATCTGCATGTAAACAGATATATATGGGTATATTTATATAAAGGGTTATATATGGGGATATATATGTGTATATATGTGTGTGTATATATATATACAGGGTTATGTCTGGATGTATAATTACTACGGGATATATGTATACATACACATAGAGGTATATATACATATAGCTGTGTATGTATATGGATGAATGATATAGACCGATAGATACCATGGAATGTCTCTGAAGGATTCACAGAACACGTCAGAGCCTTAGAGCAGAGGTTCTCTGTCTGGGGATAGGGTTCTTCTTAATTACTTTAGGTGCGTTTCTATGGGTATGTCTGTGTCAGGCCTTCCTTAACACTTTCGTGCCTTTCCTTCAAGAATGACTTTTAAAATGGGGGGACAGGGGATAGAAAGCAGCAGCATATTTTCTGGAGAAGGTTGGCAGGGCTGAAGCAAAGACGGGACTGCTGCCCTGAGGATGAATTTTAGGCGCCAGCCAGTGGGCAGGTAGTGATGGGCTCGTGGGGACAGAGGGCCTTGCTGAGGTCCCTAGGAGTCCACGGCGCTCCTGTCATGGGCGTAGTACCTGAGGCTCCTGGAAGGTAAGAGACACTCATGTTTGCCTGGTCTTAGCTCTGTGGACGCCAGGGCCACCTTACCTACCGTCTGCACTTCACCCAGTCACTAATGTTCGTGCTAAGTGACTGACGAGGTAAGGATGCCTGTAGTTTGTAGTGACCTGTGCCATGTGGGATTCCCATGACCATCTTTAAAGTTTTACACTTGTGTAATCGCAACAGATCCTTTAAAACATTATGGACCTACCCTTTGAATCACGGGTTATCAGTTTTGTTTGGGTTGGTTTCCCTAGAGGTGAGGGGCTGGGGGGACCTGGGAGCTACTGTTACGTATGTATCCGTAAATCAGTAGGCTGCTCGTTTTCTTAAGCCTGGGAAGTAGGTAAAACAAACAAACAAACTTAAGAGCAGTTCCTTTCAGGCCTTATTCATGTTGGGTGAGCACTCCATAACGTGGAGTGATGTAAAAAAAAAAAAAAAAATATTCCCTAGATATGTGAGGTAGCCGCTCAATTTGCAAGACATAATTTTCATCTTAAGGGGTCGGGACATTGTTCTGGAATTGACCTTAGTTAGGAAACTTTGGGACAGTTAACTCTTGCGTCTGTGCTTGATCATTTGAGTTAGAAGCCCTCTCCCTTGGACTTCACCGTATGCTGCTGTCGGCTGAGTGTCTCAACTTATCATTCAAATGAGCTGGCTTCTCAGATTCTTCTTATCATATTAAGATAATTGGGTATGAAATATTTCGAACGACACAGTTGCTTCAGCCAGTCTCCATACTGAACCGTGAAATGGCTTGCCTCTGTGCACACACTGCTGCCTTCAGTCGTATTGATCTGTTTTTCTCCTAGAGTGTGTCTGACAGTGACCTCATGACTAGTGTGTGATTTAAACACGGACGAAGCATAATTTTGGTTCCTTTGGGATCGTCCTCAGTTTTTATACCTTATCTGCCTCTCAGCAATCCATTTAATTACAGCTATTTTGATATTTGGCCAAGTCGCTGCAACCAGTGAACTCTCCCTAGGGAGACAATAAACTTTTGACGGGCACACCAGTAAAAATGGAATTCGTGTGCAAACACACACTTTTTCAGGATTGTTCTTGTAAATGTGTAGAGTAGCTGGCAGCCTTTTGATGCTTCTGGAGGGATTCTGGTGGGCACCAAATGGTGCACAGCTACTGTCTGCTTCGGAAATGTTAACAAGAGGCTCAGCTTTCCTGGACGGTGTGCTTTGGCTTTCTGAGATAGCTTCCATGCAGGAAAAACCTTCTTTTTAAAGCCAAATGTAGGCTCTGGCCTTTCTCCAAGAGAAGTCTTATAAATATATCAAAGCTGATACTGTGCTGAATTTCTTTATAGAAAGAAAAAAAGGAGTGGTTAATAAATAACATGTAATGTTTGAGTAGAGCTCAAATTCAAAGAGAGCATCTTCTGTCCTGGCCAGTTTATTACAAACCTTTTATGTCCAAGCCCTGATTCCCTCTACCCCCTCCCTCAATTGTTCTGTTCCATCTTACGCCGTATCTCTCTTCACATTTCTCATCCCTTTTTTTTTTTTGTTGTTATTTATTTATTTTTTTTGCTACGAGAGTTTACTAAGACAAAAGGAGCTCACAGAGTAGGAAGAGAAAGATAATCCTTACATATTTGGATTTATCCTCCTTTTGAGCATTTGTTTTTTTTAAAGTTCATTTTATTTGGAGAGAGAGAGAGCACAGGAGGGGCAGAGAGAGAGAGAGAGAGAGAGAGAGAATCCTAAGCAGGCTCTGCCCAGTCAATGCAGACCCCAATACAGGGCTTGAACTCATGAACTGTGAGATCATGACCTGAGCTGAAATCAAGGGTCGGACAGTTAGCCGACTGAGCCACCCAGGCGCCCCACCTTTTGAGCCTTTGATTGAATGTAGTTTTACAAAAACTGATATTTTTTTCCTACCTCTGTGCTGAGTGGGTGGGTGCGGTTGTTAGAAGCAAAAACAAACCCACCAACTAAACCCCTTCACGTCCTAATTCTATAATGTAGGATGATATTTTATAGAATTAAGCATAGGCCGGTTTGTGATGCTACTACAGAAATACTTCATATATACCCACACCCACCCACCTCACCTTAAAATCTTATGCTGCAGAATTTGGAGCCCCTGAACTATTTGCATCCTAAAATACCAGGAGAGACCCTAGAGTCGTTCCAGACTCCCTTCAGAAGACAGAGGCGAGAGAAATTACTTGCCTCCCTGGTAAGTGTGGGCATCACACCATGGCTTCTCAGTTTGCTCCCTCTTTCCTTACTCCTTACCCCTTGGGGGGCTGGAGGCCCCAGACTTTCTCAGGCATAGTAAGAAGGCTCCCGTGGCACCTGAAGCACAGCTGGGGTTTGGGGCCAGCAGCTGGTTTAGATCACATGTGCCATGGAAGGGGCGTGTGCTGTAGGTAATCTGGAAACATAGTATGAAATTCCTCTCTGTTACGTGTTCGATATTCTACGAATCCCCACGTTCATTTGATATTCTATCAGTTCCCCATACTTGGCGTAGAATTTTGTCCCTGTTGCTTTGGAATTTTGCTTTAAGGAACGGCACCTTGGGAATGGTGTGCTGTGAACAGTTGAGGGAGCTCCAGGAAGAGGGGAAAGTCATGGTTAGTGACTCAATCTCTTTTCTGCGTCAGGCACTGTGCTAGGTACTTTCACACGGCTTTGGAAATGAATGCTCCCCCCTACTACGTGAAAAGGACTTTGAAAATCCATATCGTAGCTGAGGATATTGTGAGGCATACAGCTGGGACTGGATCCCGGTGTGTCTGACTTCACATCCTTCCTCCCAGTTCTTTCTTGAGAGGGGGCGGGGTGCAGAGCGTGTGTGTGTGTTTTACAAGCCAGATGGAATTCTGAAGAGCTGCTCAGCTCTGACAGCTGTTTAAATTATCTGTGACGCCGCATCCCGCCACAAGAGTGGGTGATGGATTGGTGACAGTTCCCATCGGAAGACGCTGGAACCCTCGTTGGTGGAGCACCGCTCACGGTCTTTCCAAAGTGTGAAGTGTGGCCGGAACTTGGATTCTAATCGTTGCTGCTAGGCTAGGAAACATTTAAGAAACCGTTAGGTGGGTGTAAAAACTTAGGTGGAACAGATCGCTTTTCTGTTTGCTTTGACAAAAAAAAAAATGGGGTCTTTTCCACATACCAGAGTTCAGAAAATCTATTTTGACTGAACTCCTGCTGTTCGTATTCATTTTCCATTTGCATTGACTTTTTGCCCTTGAGAATCTCTACTTTTTCATCCCTTATCTCCCTTCCTAGGTTTCTTCTCTCTAGCTGGTGCATATACTCTTTAAGGCCCCTGAGCTTATCTCTTCTTTATTGCCCTTCCTTCCTCAATTACTCAGGACAAAGTTGAACTCAGGCATCAAGTAAATGTTTATTAAGTCATTTTCACTCTTTTCTAAATGACTAGTTTAGAGATGAATTATCATGCCAATTTGTCTCTTCAAGTCGTATTTAGTTTAGTAAGCTTTGTTCAGTTCAAGCTACCGATTTTTTTTTTTTTTCTATTATAACGTGACCGGGCCCTCCTGCTTGAATTTGAATGCCAGCCGGTTATGAATATCTGATTCATGAAACTCTATCAGGAGGCAGATGTGACGGTGAAACTCTTCTCTGCTGTTTGTGTACACGCAGGAAGGATGCTTTGGAGCAGGGTGGTTTTTCTGTCCTTCCGTCCTCAGTGTTGGGTCACTTTCGAGTACACACATACGCCTTCCTGTAGTTTCTTGTCAGCTTACTTTCTGTGATTCATTTACTTATCCAGTTTCTTTTATCTAATACCTTTCCTCTTTAAAGCTAAGAAAGAGAGAGACATTTGCTTGGCAGGGCCAGAGTGGCGGAGGAAATTCCAGTAAGTATCTGTTTACCTTCTCTGTTCCTTGTCACGGTTTTTTCTCCTGTCAGAAGAGAATCTCCTCGTGGCTGCAGCAACCAGACACGCTTCTGTTGAGTTTGGAGTCTGAGGGAGTTGTCCATCGAAAGGCCGGGAAGGAGATGGGAACAGAGCTTGGAAGGCCATGAAGGTGTGGTGCGCGAGTTTGGGCTCAGGTTCACCTGCGCCTGGGAGGTGTTGCAGGGTCTCACTGACAGGGTCGGGGTGCATGCTGGAGCTGGGGGTGTGGGGCGGGTTGTTGCAGGAGTCCTGGAGATCCGGGAGGGCCTTGCGCCCGGTGGAGGACTGCCCGGATGTGGGCAGAGCGTAGGGAGGAATGACATAGGAGCCTGGCGGTTCAAGCCTGGGTGCCCGTCCTGCAGACAGCACTACAGTGGTGTGGGGGGAGGTCTAGATTTGGAGCGAGCCTACGGAGGATTGGGGTTTGGGCCTACTGAGGTCTGCGGTGTCGGCAGCCTCTGTGAGAAATGTCTCATGAGCAGTTAGAAGTCTGGAGCTCAAGAGCGAGGTCTTGGCTTGGAGATGCACATTTGGATTCAGCCCTAGAAATGGTGACTAGAAACCCTGTGAAGGAATGGTCTGGTCAAAGAAGAGCATGTGAAGGGAGGGGAATGGCACGGGACACAACCTTGTTTTCTACTTAATTTTTGGAGGTAAAGTAAGACCGGGAGACCAAGGAGGTGGCTCCGAAAGGGCTGCCAGGGGCGGGGGTGAGTCTCCCGAATGCCGTGGAGCTGGGTGGGAGGCGAGGGGGAGTTTTTCAACCGCGTTCATCAGATTGTCAGACTGGCCAACTTGTCGAGAGTGACCATGTCTCCTGCTGGCAGGAGTGCTGGGAAGAGGCAGTCTTCCAGCGTGGCTGGTGGGAACAGCCGCTGCGGAAGGAGTTCTGGCAGAGTCCATTAACATTTAAAATGCACGTGGCCTTTGACCCAGCAGTTCCTCTCCTGGGACTTTATCCCATAGAAATAAAAGCAGCTGTATGTAATTTGTTTGTACAAGAATATTTATTGCAGCATTGTTTGTAGTGGCAAAGGACTGGAAAGTGAGTGGATGCTTTCTCAGCAGGGGGATGGTTGGCTAAAATGCGGCCCGTCCGTGCCTGGGGTCTCTGTACCGCCCGGCTTGGACGGATTCCCACGAGAAACGAAGAGGCAGAGAACCATGTATAATATGATCTCGTTTTTTGTGGACTGGAAGATCGTAAAAGGCAATCTCGTATGTATGTTAATACTGCTTGGGAGGAGAGAGGTTGGCACTATGGGAGGAGGTGGGTGGGAGATTAAAAAAAAAACACGCAAACTGCCTACAGAACGTCTCAGATGAAGCGGTGGAAAAGGACTTGTGCGTGTGTACCTGTACAGACAGATGGCGGAAGGGTCCAACCGGGGGGGGGGGGGCGGGGGCGGGGGTCTCAGGGTGTGGAGATGTAGGGTCACTGGTATTTTACTTGTTTTCCCTCATGACTTTCCTGTGTTGGGTGCAAACCACTGCACAGAGGCCATCGCATTTAGAGTTTAGAAATCACTGGAAACCATTCCAGGAGCCCTTGGGAATGGAAACCCCATCTGTCACGGTCAGGAATAGAGATAGTTGGAAGGTAAGTAAAAAAAAAAAGGAGCAGAAAGTAGAGATTTGGGGGGAATACCTCAGGCGGCAAAAGAGAGAAAGAGGTGATTTGAGGGGGCAGGACAGAGGCAAGGCTGACTCGGTGCAGGGTTAAAAGGCAGGTCTGGAAGCATGGAAGGAAATGGGCGCGTTGGAGGTGGAGACGCTGGATTGCAGACGCCCCCGGGGGGTGGGCTGGACACGTGGCTCATCTCGGTGGTTGCCCAGGCGGGTGGCCTGGGAGGTGAGAACCTCCTGTCTTCGGAGGGGGGCAGGTGGGCCAGTGAAGAGACAGAAGGATTGTGAGGTTTGGAGGACAGAAGTTGAGGGAATGGGCTCTTAAATAATATGGGGGGCAGGATTATATAGGCTGAATGTCGGGGTCCCCTGAGGTGCTGGGGTGGCTGCGACAAGTTAGGAAGAGCCTCTGTGGGGGATGGTGGAGAATTGGGAACACGGGAGGGAAAAGTAGGCAGCCGCAGAGATTGAAGTTCAAGCTGGGGGTGCTGGTACCCACCTGCCACAATTCAGTGACCGTCGAAGGCATACTGCGGGGGGGGGGGGGACTGGCTAGTCCAGGACCGGGGCTGGAAAGGTGGGAACTCAGAACTTACTTCCAGCAGGGGCGAATACGGCTTGTTCGTGAAAATTGAGGGACCAAGAGGCTTCAGGTTGGTAATGACATCATTGTGGAGAGGGCTGCGAATAAATAGTGTCCAACCTATAGAGCGAGACGAGACAGAGGACCCCTCAGAAAGGGACAGAGGGGGGGGCCAGGACCCTTTGAGGGCGATGGATGGGCCGATGGGACGGAATCCAGGGAGTTGCAGTCCCCGGGGGTCTGGGGTCTTGGGGGCAGAGCAGCAGCTGTGTCACTGTTTGATGCTTCATGTTATCTGCCCTAGGACATTACTGGCATCCTTTTGTCCAAATTCAGCTTAAATTTAAGCTTGCTCTTTAGGATTTCTCATGAAGTCATTGCTTTGGCTTAATTGGCTGAGTCGCTGCCCCTCAACAACAACCACACCCCCTCGCCCCCCTCTTCCTTGATTTGCCTCTAGGTCTGTGTGTCCATATCCGTAGCCACTAGCCTCACGTGCCTGCTGAGCGCTTGAAATGTGGCCAGTGCCACGAAGGTGTGCCGTAAGTGCAAAGCACACACTGGGTTTTGAAAACAGCATGGGCAGAGAGATGTGAACTACCTCACCAATAAGTGTTTACACGTTAAAATGAGAATAATTTGGATACATTGGGTGAAAGAATATTAAAATTAACCTCACCGGTTTCATTTGATTTATTTTTTACTTTATTTTTTTTGAAAGATTTTATTTTCAAGTAATCTACGCCTGACAAGGGACTAGAACTCACAACCCCGAGATCCAGAGTAGCATGCTCTGCTGAATGAGCCAGCCAGGTGCCCCCTCTTTTTACCTTTTGAATTATGGTTCCTAGAAAGTGTAAATTACGTGGCTCCCATTTTATGTCAATTAGGTAGCACTGTTCTAGGCCTTCTTTGGCATAGTTTCTCCCTGCTGGATGCCTTTCCACTTTCTGGCCACTTAGCCGTATCTTATCCATGTTTCAGGAGCAACAGTGGTCTCTCTTCTGCCTGTGACACTGTGTGTCTTGTCTCTTATCACTTATTCTTAGCTCACACTGGGAATGTCCCAGGTCTCTGTTTGGTATTTTTATTTGAAATCTGCTTGCATCCATTTCTTATCTCCCTTGCTAGAATCTAAGATTGGCATCGCCTTTACTAGATTGTAATCTTCTTGAGAGCAGGACTGATAAAATACGTGTAGTTTTGTCTTAACTTCTGGCAACATGCCTGGTACTGGGTTCTGTCCTTAAGAGAAGCTCAAAAGTTTTTGAATGTATAAATAATAAATTTGCGTTCCCACTGGTCTTAACCAAATGCACTTTAAAATCCAAATCTGGGGGCTCCTGGGTGGCTCAGTTGGTTAAGTGTCAGACTTTGGCTCAGGTCATGATCTCATGGCTCGTGAGTTTGAACTCCGCATCGGGCTCTGTGCTGACAGCTCAGAGCCTGGAGCCTGCTTCAGATTCTGCGTCTCCCTCTCTCTCTGCTCCTCCCCTACTGTGCTCTGTCTGTCTGTCTGTCTGTCTCTCTCTCTCTCTCAAAAATAAATATTAAAAAAAAATTTTAAATCCAAATCTGTGATATTGTAATACTACTTGTGTGTTTTATTTCTTAGACATCACTGAATCGTAGGGCAAGTAGGATATTTGAAATTGGACTGGCCTGGCCTTGAATCTAGAAAGATCATCTTTTGCTTTGTGACCTCAGGCCGGTTATTTGATTCTTCCCACCTTAGTGTTTGTAATTGAGATACTGACACTTCCTTGAGGATGAGCCTTAGTGCTGTGCTCAGTAAATGTTCACTCCTTGCCGCTTTCCCCCTTTTAGAACTGGGAAGGTTTGTTTGGAATGTTGAGACACTTACATGGAACTCTTTCTCCTCTCGCCTGCTGGAAAACTTACTGGTGGTGCCATGTATCTTGGCCCTTGGTAATGTTCTGACTGTGTCTTTGGTAGCTTTGCGGTGATTCTAAAGAGCAACCGTGTTTGCCGCTGCTCATTTCTTAATTTATTTAACTTATTTAATTTTGGAGAGAGAGCACGCATGTGAAGGGAAGGGACAGAGAGGGGGAGAGAATCTTTTTTTTTTTTTTTTAAATATATGAAAGTTATTGTCACATTGGTTTCCATACAACACCCAGTGCTCATCCCAAAAGATGCCCCTCTTCAGTGCCCATCACCCACCCTCCCCTCCCTCCCACCCCCCATCAGCCCTCAGTTTGTTCTCATTTTTTAAGAGTCTCTTATGCTTTGGCTGGGAGAGAGAGAATCTTCAGCAGGCTCTGTGCTCAGTGCGGAGCCCAGCTTAGGGCTCGCTCCCATGACTCTGGGATTATGATCTGAGCCGAGAAATCAAGGACGGTCAACTGACTGAGCTACCCTGGTGCCCCATGCCACTGTTTAGGAGTTAATGAGTGATTAATGGTTCCCTCCTCTCTGCTGGAGTTCTTGAAGAAACACATGTTAGAGCATCCATATTAGTAGGCAATTAATAACTACCTGCTGATTGAATCATGAATGGTAGCCGTAAGGGAAAACATGTGTCCAGAGGACATTTAAAAAAAAAAAAATTTTTATGTTTGTTTATTTTTGAGAGTGAGAGAGACCGACCGTGAGTGGGGGAGGGGCAGAGGGAGGGGGAGACACAGAATCTAAAGCAGGCTCCAGGCTCTGAGCCGTGAGCACAGAGCCCGACGTGGGGCTTGAACTCACGAACCGTGAGACCATGACCTGGCCGAAGTTGGCCGCTTAACCCACTGAGCCACCCAGGCGCCCCCCAGAGGACATTTTGAGAGAAAAATTAAGTTCTTACAAATGATTCATTGGGTGAATGGTAACATGAAATAAATGAAATTTAAAATTACCTACGCGAAGTTAAATGAAGAAATGAATGAGGAAATGACTTTGTTCACGGGGGAGGGTTGAACGCTGTAGGGGTGGGTTGCTGCGGAGATTCCAGTGGGACCCCAGGGCTACCGTTTCTCCCCAAATACGCTTTTGTGTGGTGCACGGGAAAGAACTCGGGACTGGTTGACCTGACTTCTTGCCCATGAGCCTCCTGGCCGGTTGTGGATCTTTGGGAAGTTATTGGATCTTTCTTAGCCTCTGCTTCCTCATTTGCAGGGCAAGAGGGGCCGATCAGGAGAGGCAGCAAGGTGGGGGAGCGTGGCTTGGGAGTCAGGTGGCTTCTCCACGCCGGCTTTCCCGCGCCCCGGCTGTGCAGCCTGACCTGCGTTCCCCTGTTCCTTTGATACTTCTCAGGGGTGGGAGTGAAAAGGGGGTCCCCTGTTCCTGACAGAGGAGCTCCTAAAGCCTGTGGAAATCAGCTGTGGACCAGTGGGGGATGGAACGTTTGCTGATTTGAGGAATGAAAGGGTGACTCTCAGGGGAACTTCTGAAAATTAATTGGTTAATTTTTTAAAAGGAAGCTCCATGACCAGCATGAGCCCAGCGTGGGGCTTGACCTCACACCTCTGAGGTCAAGACCTGAGCTGAGTTCAAGAGTCAGATGTTCAACCAACTGAGCCACCCAGGTGCCCCGAAAATATTTTTGTTTTAAAATCAGGTGTTTTGAGGTATAATTTGTGTGCCATAAGCATCATCTTTTTTTTTTTAACTTAAAAAATTTTAATGGTGGTAAAATACACGTAACAAAACTTCCCATTTTAGTCATTATTGAGCGTAAAGTTCGGTGACACTAATAAGCACATTCACGTTGTGCAACCATCACCACCATCCCTCTCCAGAACTCACTGTATTTTGTTTTTAAATTTAAAAGAAAAGTGTACTTTTGAGACGGAGAGAGAGCTTGAGTGGGGGAAGGGCAGAGAGAGAGGGAGACACAGAATCCACAGCAGGCCCCAGGCTCTGAGCTGTGAGCACAGAGCCTGACATGGGGCTCGAACTCACAAACTGTGAGATCATGACCTGAGCCGAAGTCGGATGCTTAACTGACCCACCCCGGCGCCCCTGAACACATTTCATTTTAAACTGAATCTCTGTACCCATTAGACGTTGACTCCCCATTTCTCTTCCCCTCCCAGCCCCTAGCATCCACCTTTCTACTTTCTGTCTCCGAGTCTCGTGGGTCTAGACACCTCATATAAGTGGAGTCATACAGTTTTTGTCCTTTTGTGACTTGTTCCTTTCACGTAGCATAATGGCCTCAAGATTCCTCTGTGCTGTATGTAGCATGGGGCAGAATTTTCTTCCTTTTTAGGGCTGGATGACATTCTAGTGTATGGACCTACCAGATCTTGTTCATCCATTCATCCATACATGGACACCTGGATTTTTCTACCTTTTGGCTCTTGTGATAATGCTGCTCTGAGCATGAGTGTATATACATCTTCGAGATACTGTTTTAGTTCTTTTGGGTGTATACTCAGAAGGGAAATTGCTGCATCATACGGTAGTTCTATTTTTAATTTTTTGAGGAATTGCCGTATTGTTTTCCACAATGACTACCATTTTACTCTTACACCAACAGTGCACAAGGCTTCCAATTTCTCTACAGACTGACCAACACTTGATTTTTTTTTAAATAGTAGCTATCCTAATAGGTGTGAGGTGGCTGTGTAACCACACTATTTTTTTTTAATATTTAGTGTTTTTTTTTAATGTTTATTTTTGAGAGAGAGAGCGTTCGTGCATGAGGCAGAGAACGAGGGAGAGAGAGAATCCCAAGTAGGCTCACCGCTATCCGAGCAAAAAGCCTGACAAGGGGCTCAAACCCACGAACCATGAGATCATGACCTGAGCCGAAATCAAGCGTCTGATGCTTAACTGACTGAACCACCCCGACTCCCTGAACCAGACGTGAGATAATACAAACTCATGGGATCTAAGAAGTATTCTTTGATATCACCCATTCAATTAACCTCATATAAATAATGAAACAGTTCCTGCTAGGTTCCTGCTAGGTTAAGTGACTTGACCATGTATCTTGTTGTATAACTTGTCTGGGTCACAGACAGGACTGCAATTCAAGTATCTCCGCTCTCATTGTTGCGTGAATGATGCAATCTGGTCACTCATTTATTCCCTTGCTCAAAACACAACACACACCGGTACTGCGTGAGGTGTAGGAGTTGATAAAGGTGGTTCAGATAAAGACCTGTCCCCCCCCGCCAACCCTCCCCACCACCCCATCTCTGGCTGCTGCTTCCCCCAAAGCTGCTCAGTGCCGTCTAGCTGTCAGTTGAATGACCAGCTAGTAGAGCCTACAGAATCATGCTGGAGAACTCCCGCTTTTACTTCCCTCCCCTATTGTATTACCAGTTTAGAGGAGCTTAGGAAAACGACCTCACTGGTCTTCACGTAGCTCTCAAACCTTGGGACTTTTCCACCAAATCATTTGAGAAGCTGAGACGAAGGGGAAAGGTATGGGTACGGTGAGCTCTCGAGCAGCAGTTGTAGAAGGCTTGCCGCATGGAAAGGTGATGAAACCGTGTCCGGCTTGCTGTGTGGACCGTGTGCCTATCTGGTTCTTGAAGAGCTGCTTTACGTCATTGCTGATGTATTACACCGACAATGTGATAGATTTTAAACAACCAGGTTCTTAGCAAATGGTTCTTAAACAACCAGGACGCCTGAGCTGTGTTCGCACAGCTCCCGGCTCGGGGTGGGGGGGAACGTGGCTCGGGGCGTTGCGGGAGCCGTCCAGCGTCTGTCCTTGTCAAGTCCCTTGAGTTATGAGAAGTTAAAGCTTGCTGAAGTTAGAGTGTGGTTACCGCTTAAATACAGGCTCCTGTTGCAGAATGTTAGAGCTGATGATGGTTTTTAGTAAAGCATTATTACCGGGCTTACTTGTGTCGTGTTCCGGGTTTGGTTTGGGCCGGGATGTGTATGAAGTGGATTCGTTTTCGTGTCCGTCTTAAGTTTCCTCGTTTCTGGCTTCTGTGTCGAAAAGTGGTTTTTCAAACTAGGGCATTGGGAAAGAAGGAGGAACCCGGTTCTGTTCTATTTTTTTTTTTTTCTTTTTTCAGTTTCCTGGCCAATGATTTTACTTCATCTTGAAATCTGCAATCCTTTCCTCTTTGTTCCAGGTGTCTAAATTTGACTTGGACTTACTTCCAGCCACTTCAGGAAGTCGAATTTGGAGGAAAATCTGAGCCGGGTTGGGGGAAAGGGGGTGTGTGCATCTCAGCTATCAGTGCTTCCTGGATCTGGCACCTGACTCTTTAAGCCACATCTCAGCCTGAAGTGAAATCCGAGGTGCCAAACTGCCAAGATGCAGATTGTTGGGGGGGGGGGGGGCTTGGTGTGAGGGGGCCTTTATGATTTGAAGCAAATGAGTTCTTCAGGAAATTTACATGTTATTAGCCAAGAGACAGCTTTCCCTGTCGTGTTGAGCTGCTTCTGCGTGTTCTGTGAACGGTCTCCAGTGCAGGTTAGAGCCGTAGCACATCTGCGCGTTCTCTGCTGCTCTCGCAGCTGTGAGGTGTGGGGTGACGTCCCCTCCTGAACCCGGCTGCTCATGCGAAATGGTCTTAGGTGGCCGAGCAGAGATGAAGAGATACCGGAAATTGCCTGTAGCAGAAGTTACCCATCATCCCTTGGAGGCTTCTCTGCTGGGGAAGGTTCTTATTTCTGTGTACACTCAGCAGTAATGAGATGTAGCAGAGCCCCTGGCGCACAATGAGTGGGTTTGTGGTTTTGTTCCTCATGTTTCAAAGTCCTGATCATAGGAGCAGCCTCGCTTACCTGCTCCCTGAACCACTCGCTGAGCTGTGGATTGTTGGTTTGTACGTGGTGTCTCTCTGGCCCTTGCTTTTCCTCCTCTGAGAAACGAAGACGTGGAAGAAAGTATTCTGCAACTTGCTTCATCATCAGTGGCACCATCACCTCGTTGACCTTGTAGGAGCCCGCTGGTGCCAGGGGCTCTGCCAGGCACCTCATCAGCATGTTCTTTAACTCTGAGCGCTCCAGAACGGGTCCCCTCCCGATCTGCAGAGAAGGATGTGGGCTCAGAGAAATGAGGAGCTAAGCCCTAAGAGCTGGGTTTTGACCTGGTCTGATTTGGGTCTTGACCTGGTCTGATTCCAAAGCCCTCGATCGCTGGGCTGCCCCATGCTGTTACCTACAGCTTCCTGGTTCTGGAAGAGAACTTCCCGCCGCCTCAGTAGGAGGTTAAGTAATCGAGGAACAAAAGTGGATTCTACATTTGCTTTCTGAGAATTCTTTTTTTTTTAATTTTATTTTTTATTTCTTAAAATTTACATCCAAATTAGTTAGCATATAGTGCAGCAACGATATCAGGAATAGATTCCTTAGTGCCCCTTTCCCATTTAGCCCATCCCCCTTCCCACAACCCCTCCTGTAACCCTCAGTTTGTTCTCCATATTTATGAGTCTCTTCTGTTTTGTCCCCCTCCCTGTTTTTATATTATTGTTTCCCTTCCCTTATGTTCATTTGTTTTATCTCTTGAAAGTCCTCATATGAGTGAAGTCATGTGATCTTTGTCTTTCTCTGAGTGACTTCACTTAGCGTAATACCCTCCAGTTCCATCCACGTAGTTGCAAATGGCAAGATTTCATTCTTTTGGATTGCCGAGTAATACTCCATTGTATATATATACCACTTCTTTATCCATTCATCCATCGATGGACATTTGGGCTGTTTCCCTACTTTGGCTATTGTCGACAGTGTTGCTATAAATGTGGGGGTGCATGTGTCCCTTCGAAACAGCACACCTGTATCCCATGGATAAATGCCTCGTAGGGCAATTGCTGGGCTGTAGGATAGTTCTATTTTTAGTTTTTCGAGGAACCTCCATACTGTTTTCCAGAGTGGCTGCACCAGCTTGCATTCCCATGCTTTCTGAGAATTCTAAGCCGTCTAGAATAACTGCTTTTCTAACTGTAAGGTTTAAGCACCAATATTTGAACCAGAGATTAGAAGAGCTAACAGAAATGAAACATGACGTAATTTTAAAAATCTTACAGAATTTGCAGACCACAAATTTCCTGGAAGAAGTTGTGCATTTTTTTCTGAGAGTGTCATGAAAACTGGGCTTAGGAATTGTCTTCTGGTGGCAGTTGGGCAAGTTATCTTTGATTATTTTCATAGTTTTGCTTTATAGGAAAAGAAGGTCCTCTTCCTAAATTGTTCTATTTAGGTCTTCAAGGGTGGATCCTGTGCGTTTGCTATTACGGTAGACTGAAACCTATATATAGGGACACTCAAATGTGGTGTGAATCCACCTCTTTAAAAAAAGAAAGCAATTACTGTGTTTGAAAGCCAGGCTATAAAAAGTAAGTGAACTCATAGGAGAGCCAAGATGGGATTTCATTTTACCAAGCAAATGGCCCTGACTTTCTTTTTGCTTTTGTGTCCTGCAGGGGCAGAGTGGAGACTGCACATGTTTCAGAAATAGGATGGTAGTCATTCATATGTGTCAGCACTTGTCATACGTGGATTAAGAGACCTATCTGGAAGAAGGAAGTGTGCAGACACTCCTCTTGTACTTTGTTAAATGTCATTTTAGTTATCTAGTATCCCACAGAACCTGTTTTTTTTTTTTTAAGGAGTTTATTTAATGTGTACTCCTACCCATCATAATATATATTTTTTAGTGTTTGTTTATTTTGAGAGAGAGAGCACAAGTGGGGGTGGAGGGGGAAGAGAGAGAGAGAGGGAGACCCAGAATCCAAAGCAGGCTCCAGGCTCCGAGCTGTCAGCACAGAGCCCGACACGGGGCTCAAACTCACCAACCGTGAGATCATGACCTGAGCCGAAGTCAGACGCTTAACCGACTGAGCCACCCAGGCTCCCCCGTAATATTTTTTAAAATATTTTTTAATATTTTATTTATTTTTGAGAGAGAGAGAGAGAGAGAGAGAGAATGAATGAATGAATCAATCAATCAGTCAATCAGTCAATCCCAAGCAGGCTCCACGCCAGTAGCCTGGAGCCCAGTGCAGGGCTCGAACCCATGAACCGTGAGATCATGACCTGAGCCGAAACCCAAGAGTGAAATGCCCAACTGACTGAGCCACCCGGGTGCCCCTAAAAAATGTATTTTCAATCCACATACACGAACGCTGTGAGCACTTTTCCTCCCCTCCTCTCACTGCTCCCCCCATTGCCAAAGAACAGAAGGGAAGGAAAAGGAACCTTCTGAAAAGTACTTAGATCTTTTGGTATTGAGTGGCTGGATGCAAGCCTCTTCTGGCGATTCTGAGACCTCAGAACCCTGAACGTTAATTGGTCTCTGTACATTTGTTCGTAGTCCTGTCTCAGAAATGCAGTAGGCTTCTTTAACCATTCTGCCTTCTCAGAGGTGCCGTGTAACCCTGCTGGAGGCCTAATAATGACAGGTTGGTTTCTCTGTGGAAACACAAAACAGCTTCCATCCAGACATTTTCCTTTGTCTTCTGAAAGTGCTGCATGGCTTTGGTTAGATACTGGATAAAAAAGGACTTCTAATGAGAGGAATATTTAAGACCCGGGAAAGCTGTCACATCATGAAATGCTAACCAGTATTCCCCTTAGGGACAGATTCAGAATTTCACATGATAACAATCTTTGTTTACTCCTCAGCAAATACAAATGATCTTGGCATCATTTCTGACGTGCTTTCCCCACGTTCTTCCCAAGGTTCCCATTAAGAATCATCCTTTTGCAATGGGAATTCAGAGTTCCTCACTCCCCGCCCCCCCATCCCCCGTCACCGTGGGGGTAGCATGTTTTCATGGTAAGCAATTACTTTTCTTTGCCAAACTCACTGTGGTCACTCGTCGCGTTCTGAAGGGAATAGACCATTGCAGAACACTCAGTGGGGAGTGGAAATGTTTTTGTAACAAAGAGGCTGCACGCTAGAGGTGGACGTAGTCAAGCAGGGCCTGGCAGACTCAGAGGGGCTGACTCATCTGTGACTCACATGACAGCCTGTGTGGCCCTGTGGCCCTGGTGCCAGCCTCTGTGAGTAGAGAGGTGGTGTCTCGGCTCTCCCATGAGAACTTCAAAGTTGAAATAATCTGACTCTGATTTTGGCTTTGTCCAAATGTGGGCTCACCCTTTGTTAGGGACTTGGTGAGAAGCTATAGAAACTCACACACACTCCTTGGCTTTGGCAGCCTGTGTGATTTAGGAGAGACTGGAGCCCCTGGTTTCGCACACCGTGAAAGCGTACGACAGAGCAGTGGGCTGGGAAGAGAGAAACTTGATGAGACACCAGTTGTTACCGTGCTGATCTTTCCTCTACTTACTGGGAATGCCACGTTTATCATATTCTAAATTTCCGTGTAACTTGTATCTCTTTCTGGACTCTGATGGTTTGCTACTAAACAGAAATATTCAAAATTACCATAACTTTACAGGATATTTTGCATTGGATGGGGCAGATACTCCCTTGTTGATGTATATGTATATTTTTCTCAGAATACTTCCTCTTGGCTACTCTACAAAGTTATTCTTCTAGATCCACTTTATTTATTTATTTATTTATTTATTTACTTATTTATTTATTTCATGTTTATTTTTGACAGAGAGAGAGAGACAGAACATGAGCGGGGAAGGGGCAGAGAGAGAGACACACACAGAATCTGAAACAGGCTCCAGGCTCTGAGCTGCCAGCACAGAGCCCGACGCGGGGCTCGAACTCACGGACCGCGAGATCATGACCTGAGCCGAAGTCGGATGCTCAACCAACTGGGCCACCCAAGCACCCCTAGATCCACTTTAGAAGCAGCCTATCACATTGTTCTAAAAATCAATTTGGGATTGCAGTGAATGTGTGCTAATTTAAGGAGAACTGACCTGTTGATTTGAATCTTCCTATCAAGGAACGTAGAATATTTCAGTGGGGTTTTTTTTTTTTAGGTCTTTTTATGCCTTTCATTAAAAGTTTTATAGTTTTTAAATATAAATATACATTGTTACTCTCTTCCTAGGTTTTTTTTTTTTTTTTTTTTTTTAGTAATTTTTGCAGGTGTTAAAGGATTTTTCACTCAGTTTTTAAGTGGTTTTATCACTAATGTGTAGAAGCCTACTCACTTTGTATATTCATTATATGGTCCCCTTACTGAACTTGGTTAATAATTCCAGCAGATTTTCAGTTGACTGTCTTTGATTTTCTAAGTTGATATTCTGTCCATTAAAGGAGGAACAATATTCATTCCTCATTTCTTGTTTTTTTTTTTTTTTTTTTTTAATTTATTTTTGACAGAGACAGAACAGGGGAGGGGCAGAGAGTGAGGGAGACAGGAATTGAAGCAGGCTCTGTGCTGACGACTGACTCAGCCACCCCAGCGGCCCCCTCATTTCTTGATTATTGCATTAGGATTCCTGAAATGGTAAGCTTTCCAGCTTTTTCTGTGTACTCAGAAACTTTGTGAAATAGGGATTTGCTGTTCTTTGTAAGTTTCGTAGTTTGTCACCCATAGAAACAGGTAGGCTTGAAATGGTTTCCATATTACTTTCTCATAACTTTCCTTTTATTTTCTTTTTATTATTTCTTAAACTTTTTTTTAATGTTTGTTTATTTTGAGAGAGAGAGACAGACAGACAGGTTGTAAGTGGGGGAGGGACAGAGAGAGGGAGACCCAGAATCCGAAGCAGGCTCCAGGCTCCTAGCTGTCAGCACAGAGCCTGATGCGGGGATCGAACCCACAAACCGTGAGATCATGACCTGAGCTGAAGTTGGATGCTTAACTGACCGAGCCACCCAAGCACCCCCTTTTTATTTTATTTTAGAGAATGTGAGCGAGGGGGAGAGGAGGAGAGGGGGAGGAAGAGAGAGAGGGAGAGAGAGAGAACCTTAAGCAGTCTTCCCACCCCTTGTGGAGCCTGACACAGGGCTTGATCCCATGACCTTGGGATCATGACCTGAGCAGAAACCAAGAGTTGGATGTTCAACAGACTGAGCCACCCAGGCACTCTACTTCATGATAACTTTCTGAAAGCGTGACAGCTGGCAGCTGGAGGGATGATCAAACATGAGAGGTGAGGTAGGGAGATTGGCTGGAATCCCCAAGGAAAGAGGATGAGCCCCTGGTACAAGACCACCCTTGAATATCCTTATTTCTTGTAAAAAGGAAAACACTTCATTCCTCAGATATCTCACAGCCAAGTTGTGATGAATCTTAGGGCCTTTTTCCTGGAAAACAAGGGAAGTGGCTTAGGGTGTCAGCGTTAAAACCGAACTTCCTTCTTGTGGTAAACTTGGTTTTGGAAGTCTTGTGATGGCTGCTTACGTTTTGTTACTGTGACCTGGAGGGATTAAGGTTGAGAAGCAGCACCAGCTGAGGATCCGACCACGGCTGGCTGCGAGGAGGAGTTAGCTGCCGGTCTCTGCTTTTATTCCGCTTCCAGATCGCAAGCCTCCTGGTCCTGTTCACCCCACTGCTGAGGGGCTGTCTGCTCAGGTGTTTGGTCCCACTGCGGGGGAATGCTCACCACCCCTTGTGTGCTTGTGGAAGACTGTTTTTGCTAATTTCCCTCACTTCTGTGCAGTAAATCTTGGAAGAAAGCTATTTTCCTATAAGGGGGGACATTAGATTTCGGATTCTGTTGTTCGCTATTAATAACTTTTGGTAAGTGCCCTGCCCTGAGCTTATGGCTCGACAAGGAAGCATCTGTGGTTCCAGATAATGAGATTAAGCCTCTCATTTTAGGGAGCTGACTGTGTTTAGATTAAGATCTTTACTGTCTCTTGCTAGAACACCTGAGGAATAACAGGTAAGAAAGTTTCTCGCACGGTAATGACGCCCTAATAGCCATAAAATTGTAAATTTGAGAATGCGTTCGTGGATTTGGTAAAATGAGCTCCCATGAGGGTCTTTGTCCTCCCTGACCATTGTTATGTTTTTTGTTACACGTGGATGAGAATTTTCATGAAATGCCACCCACTTGGTATTCACAGGATACCTTCTAACATATTTAACTCTGACCAGTGTGCCGAAAATCCCAGTGTGAATGTGCACTTTCATAAATACTTCTCCTTGCTAATTAAATTAGCTGATTAAAAGTGTGACTTAATTGTCCTGTTATTTTGTTTTTGTAAGGCTAAATATATATATGCATCTGTATGTGTTAGGTATCAGAGTTAGTCTAGTCAAATCCAAGCGAGCCTTTGTAAGTGATTGAGTCACTATTGCTGATATTTTTTTAAGTAGGCTCTGTGCCCAATGTGGGGCTTGAACTCACGACCCCAGGATCAAGGGTTGCATGGTTTACCGACTGAGCCAGCCAGGTGCCCCTGTTGCTGATATCGTAAATAATTTTTTCCTATTTTATAGTTTGTCCCCAGCTTTTTTTTTAAATTTTTTTAAATCTTTATTTATTTTTGAGAGAGAGCACAAGCAGGGGAGGAACAAGAGAGAGGGAGACGCAGAGTCTGAAGCAGGCTCCAGGCTCCCGGCTCCCAGCTGTCAGCACAGAGCCCAATGGCGGGGCTCGAACTCACGAACCGTGAGATCATGACCTGAGCTGAAGTCAGACACTTAACTGACTGAGCCACCCAGGTGCCCCAGTTTTTTTTTTTTTTTTCCATAAAGATTATTTTAAGTAATCTCTACAGCCAATGTGGAGCTTGAATTTATAATCCTGAGATCACTGACTGAGCCAGCCAGGCAACCCTCCAGGTTTTTTTGTTTTTTTTTTCCTCTTTTTTTAGTTTTCTCAGATTATAAGAAAAGGCGGTTCATCTAGGTATTGTGACTTTCATGTAAAACTGAACAGACTGCCAATCCTGTATTCAAATAAAAGGAACTAAATGTATCAGATTTCTGGGTCATTGACTTAATGATTAAAACATAATATTACTGGAGCTCCTGGGTGGCTCAGTCGGCTAAACGTCTGACTCCTGGTTTTGGCTCAGATGACGTCTCATGGTTTTGTGAGTTCAAGCCCTGCATTGGGCTGTGCTGATAGCACGGAGCCTGCTTGGGATTCTCTGTCTCCCTCTCTCTCTCTCTCTCTGTCCCTCCCCCACTTGCACTCTCTCAAAATAAACTTAAAAAAATTAAAAAAAAAAACCCTCCATAGCATTACTCATTTCAATGATCTTACTCACTTTTCTCACTTACGGGTAGAATCGAGAATAAAGAAAACTCCTAGGACTGAATATCATGTTGTATCTTGAATTTGAGGGATCTATGAAAAGTTGCTTAAATTCATATTTGGAAGGTGTCTAGAGTGAACCCAGGGGCGATTCATTGAGGTAGAAAATTCACTGTTCCCATAAATACCAGAGGAGATAGACGAGCCTCTCAAAATACCAAATATACTTCATTGTATATAGAAAAGAAAATGCTTAATTTTGCACATTTGTTGGAAAGTTTGCACCAGTGCGAGAAGGGAAATTGTTTAGGTTGAAGAGGATAAGCCATTTTGCTAGAATGGTTTCTTTACTGTTTCTGTGTGTTTTCTTCTTGTACACGCACATGTCTTCAGCCTGTGTGAACCTGTCGTTCTGTGAACAACAATTACAGCTTAGAAAGATGAGTGGTGACCCTTTCCCTGCCACCCACTCACCATGCGGTGCATGGAGTGGACCACTCAGTGGGTTTACATTTGAAAAATACAGATGCTGCTAGGAATCTGTGTCCTGTGTGGTATTAATCATTAAATCCCTGTCCACACAGAGACAAAGTTAAATAGAGAATTGAGGCATCTCCAAAATAATTCAGGGAAAATTCTCTGAGGGCAATTAGGGTTTGTTTTCTTCATCCTGTTCTTTTGTACTCTGTGCCTCTTGAGGATGCAGGCGACATTTTTTTTTTTTTTTTTTTGGTACAGTGTACTTTATTGATGGTACATGACAAGGTAGGGCTCCCCAATCCCCTCTCCTTCTTCAGGGGGTTTGGGATGGGAACTGTGTGAAGATTGGGAGATTCTCAGTGTGTTGGGGGAAGGGGGACAAGACTCCTCAGTAGCTGAGGGCCTCTCTCTCCCTCTTGCCGTCGCTGGGGCTAGTGGTCCAGGCGGCTCTTAGAGGCAGTGTGGACCATAAGGTCCACCACGTGGTTGCTATAGCCAAATTCACTGTTACAGCAGGAAATGAACTTGATAAAGTGGTCATTGAGGGCAATACCAGCCCCAGCATTGAAGGTGGAAGAGTGGGTGTCACTGTTAAAGTTGCAGGAGACAACGTGGTCCTCAGTGTAGCCCAGGATGTCCTTAAGGGGGCCCTCCTATGCCAGCTTCACCACCTTCTTAATGCCATCATATTTTGCACCTTTGTCTAGGCAGTAGGTCAGATCCATGTCTGACCTTTTGGGGGTGGGGACATGGAAGGCCATGCCAGTGAGCTTCCCATTCGGCTTGGGGGTGACCTTGCCTATAGCCTTGTCACTGCCAGTAGGAGCAGGGATGATGTTCTGGGCAGCTCCTTGGCCATCATGTCACAGCTTCCCAGAGGGGCTGTCCACGGTCTTCTGGGTGGCAGTTGATGGTGTGGACTGTGGCTGTGAGTCCATCCACAATGCCAAGGTTGTCATAGGTGACCTTGGCCGGAGGGGCCAAGCAGTTGGTGGTACAGGAAGGATTACCGACAATGTTGAGGAAGTTACCATAGTTCTCATGGTTCACGCCCATCACAAACATTGGGCATTAGCAGAAGGAGTGGAGATGATGATCCTCTTGACCCTACTCTTCAAGTGAGCCCTAGCCTTCTCCCTGGTGGCAAAGACCTCCATGGACTCCACAACACAGCACTGGCATCACCCCTTTTGATGATGGTGGGATCTTGTTCCTGGGAGATGAAGATGGCCTTTCCATTGATGACAAGTTTCCCCATTCTCAGCCTTGACTATACCATTGAATTTTCTGTGGATGGAATCATATTGGAACATGTAGACCCTATAACAGAGGTCAATGAAGGGGTCTCTGACAGTTACAGTATCTACTTTGCCAGAGTTAAAAGCAGCCCTGGTGACCAGATGCCAAATATGGCCAAATCCATTTACTCCAACCTTCACCATCGTGTCTTGGGGACATGGCTGGCACTGCCCCAGAAGATGCAGCTGTCTGTCAAATGGGGAGGAGTAGAGACCCAGGAGACTTGTTTTTTTTTTGTTTGTTTGTTTGTTTGTTTTATATTTTTGCTGTATATAGACTAAAATAATTTTGGTCTGATATTTTCTGTCTATATACAGACAACAGCTATGTGTTAACTTATTATGGTTTGAGATTCCAGGACCATAGCTCATTTGCGTTTTCTATCTTTGTTGGCCATAATGGTGCCTTCCATATGTGACTGCTGTATTGTACATTAAACATGTCTGGTCAAACTGGTTTTGATTTTCATTGTTCTCAGGTCTTATGGTTTTCTTTCTGGATGTTGGAAATAGGTTAATACAGCTGGGTCCCATTTTGTGTACTTGCATATTTATTGCCATAATGATGACCTTGGAACCTCTGCATCCTTGCCTCAGCCCTTTTGGAAAGTAGCCCTGAGAGACCAAGTTTTGTGTTGTTACCACTGGGCCACTTCTGTGGTCTTTTAGGAGCCATGGCTAAGTTTTATACTCTTGATTCCTGGAGGGCAGCTGGCTTCTTTCTCCCAGGCAGCAATGAAAAAGATTAAATTTAATCTTATGCTTTTGAGCAATATTATTTATGGCCTATAATATCTTTGGTTTAAAAATATCTATTTTATGATATTCCCTAATCTTATAATTGGTATAGCCCTTTGGTTCTGAAATCCAGAGTAGAAACAAAGCAAGTGTTTTATGTTTAAAAATAACAAAGAAGTTTTAGAAAGACTTAGCTTCTTATTTAATTTTTTTTTAATGTTTGTTTATTTTTGAGAGAGAGAGACCAAGTGCGAGCAGGGGAGGGGCAGAGAGAGACACATAATCTGAAGCAGGCTCCAGGCTCTGAGCTGTCAACACAGAGACTGATGCAGGGCTCGAAGCCACGAACCACGAGATCATGACGTGAGCCGAAGTTGGGTGCTCAACTGACTGAGCCACCCAGGCAACCCAGCTTCGTTTCTTATTTAAAAGAGAAATATGCCAGATATGAATTACACTCAGAAAAAGAAATTTTGCCCAAGAGATAGTTCTCATGTGCATCTTTCTTAGAGCAGCTCTGTTTCCTTGAACACTCTTGTCTCTTTTCCTTGAAGCATCTGCTGCCATTGGCTTCTAGCCTAGCCCCTTTCTCTTGGCTTTCTTCTTTCTTTGCTCATCATTCGTTTCCTATTGCCCTTTAGGTTCTCTTCCCACTGTCAGGAGATGATGTTCTCTTTAGGGGACCATCCTGGGTCCTCTTTATCCTCTTAAGATAATGCTGTGTTTGCCCCTGCCTTCAACTACCATTCATACATGCCCATTTCTGCCCAGTTAATACACCTCTAGTTGGAACCTCTTTTGTGAGTCCAGAGTTGTTAGCTTCCAATTGGACATTTTCATTTGGATGTTTGCTGTATTCTTGCAACTGAGTGAATCAAAAAAAATGAAAGAAGCTTTTACCAGTTGCTTCTTCATGGAGCTTTTGGCTCAAAGCATATGACAGTCTGTGTGTCCCATGTTTGAATCCTGGCTAGGTTAGTTAACCGATTTTTCCTGCCTTATTGCATTGGCTAGTACCTCCAAGACAATGTTCGTTTGCTCCTGGTCTTAGGTAGGAAATATTCGGTCTTCACCATTTTAAATATAATGTTAGTTGTAAATGTTTTTTATAGATACTCTTTTATGTGAAGATTTTAAGTTTAGAACAAAGTTTAGAACATTTTTATTAGCTAATTGTAAGTATTTTTATTTATTTTATTTTTATTAATTTTTAATGTTTATTTTTGAGAGAGAGAGAGAGAGAGAGAGGGCACGAACAGGGGAGGGGCATAGAGAGATGGAGACAGAGGATCCAAGGAGGCTCCACACTGTCAGGGCAGAACCTGAGGTAGGGCTCAAACTCATGAAGCCTGAGATCTTGAACTGAGCTGAAGTTGGGTGCTTAACTGACTGAGCCACCCAGATGCCCCTAATTATAAATATTTTTAATGTTTAGAGGATCCTTACTGAAAATAAGCAAAATAAAAGTCCATCTTAAATATTTTTAAAAAATTGTGTCTTATTTATTTATTTATTAAAAATGTTATTTTGAGAGAAAGAGAGAGAATGCACATGATGAGACTAGCAGAGAGGGAGAGAGAGAGAGAATCTCAAGCAGGTTCTGTGCTCAGCATGGAGCCGGACATAGGGCTTGATTTCACAACTGTGAGATCATGATGTGGGCCGAAATCAAGAATTGGGCACTTAACTGACTGAGCCACCCAGGTGCCCCTATTTACTTATTTTTTAAAGTAATCTGTACACCCAACATGGGCCTCAAACTCATGACCCTGAGATCAAGAGTTAGATGTTCTACCAGCTAAGCCAGCGGGGTGCCTCTATGTTAAGTAAATTTAGGGAAATATAAAATTTTAATTCAGTGAAACTTGAAGGGGTCAGAGAAACTTTCATAGCTGAAGAGAAAAAGGTAGAGATCTGGTTTGGAGGAAATGAGCCTATTATTTTGTTTAATCATGGTAGGTACTAATTTCTCATTTGCTGGATGGGTATGTAAATGGTAATTTAATTTTCTAACTTTTTATTTTTGGCATTAAACCTTGTTTTCCTGTGTTTAAATAAATCAGACTCAGAATAATTTTGGAGTTTTGCAGTTACCCTGTTGTGTGTGTGTGTGTGTGTGTGTGTAGGAGAGAGAGAGAGGGAGAGAAAGAGACATAGAGAAAGAGATGGCCATCATCACTGGAACTGTAAGGTCTAAGCGATTTGGAATTGTATTTAGCCTCTTTTTTCCTCCATTAAGAAAACTAAACCTGGTTTAGTCCCAAAGGAGGCCTCTAGAAAAGTCTGGAAATTCTTATTCTTATCAGAATCATATGTTAAAACACTATGAATCTTTTGAATACAAATGACCATCAGTGGACCGTGATTATGGGACAGAGTCATACACACAGTCCTTGCTTAACTGAAGTAAAAGCCTCCTGGAAGGTTATGATGGTATATGTATATACATATATACATGTATATATACATATATATATACACACACACACACACACTTATACATATATATATACATATATATACACACACACGTATGTATAAGATATATATAATATATAATACTAATATATAATATATGTTAATATAACATATATATATATAATATATATTTTTTCCTTCTTAGGCAAGACTCTATATTATATATGTTATATATAATATATAGTTAGTATATAGTATATATATTATAGTACACCCAATGTGGGGCTCCAACTCCTGACCCTGAGATTAAGAAATTGCACGCTGTAGCCAGTCAGGCATCCCAGTATGAAAAGTTCTAGAATTTTTAGAATTAAACATCTTTAAATTTAGAAATTTTACTTTTCCTAGGATTTGGAACTTCCATTCGATGCTTCACTAACAATAGTTGATCCATCTTTTGGTAAATCTGGGCAGGATGAAGAAAGAGTAACTGTGTATACAATGTGCATCATTTAGGTCTTTTTGGTGGAAAGTTCAAGGAGACGATTAGAATTTTAAAGATGCCCTAGCACATAGTAGGCACTCAGCAAATATTTGTTGGCCAATGTTGAATGAAAAAGAGAGGTGGGGGAGGGGGAGATATGTTGAAATATGTTATTTACTCTTCTTTTTTTCCATGAGAAGTGAGTTGATCTCAATGTCCCTATTAGCTCTAAAATTCTTAGAGGTCAGAAATCTAAAATTAGTAGTTGTTAAGTTCAGGGCTTTATTTTGAGAGATTTGCCTCCTTTTTTTAGGCAAGCCTCTCTCTCTAGAACTCTCTCAGTTCCTCTTCACCTAATTGTTACTTCACGGTTTTTCTGTTGTTTGGAACTTTCTTCCAGGCTTCATGATAATCCAGGGTAACATACTGGAAGGAGTTAGACCTGATTCAAATCTTTTCTCCATGAATTATTTATGCATGTATGCCCTTTAATACGTTTAATGAGCCTCCACTTTCTCTTCTGTAAAATAGGGGCAGTAAAATACTCCCTCAAATTTAGTTGTGTGCCTTAAATGAATGAATTGCTTGTCACCATACCTGGCATATGTTGGGTCCTAAGTAAACTAGAAATTACCATTTTTTCCTCCTTAGTCTGATAGTTCTGCAGTTATCTCTCCAATGACTAAGACTTTAAAATCTCTATTGTCCTGAATAGCTCACTCCCATTACCCACAGCTAAATGATTTTTCCCCTGATGCTGTTGGTCAGCGTGAATAATTTTCACTGTGTTCCTCAGAGTTTCTGGCTGAGTCCTTACTGTTTTCTGTATCCATTGCTGTTCTGAATCCTTATCTGAAGCTATGGCTGGCTGGATCTTTGTTCTCTATCCTGTTTTTGTACTATCTAGCCGACCATATGGAATGCTTTGTTTCTCCATTTTCACCGTTAAGAAGTAAAGAGGCTGTCTTTTTCTCCTGTCATGGGAGAAAGTAGAGCTTGATTTGAAGAATTTTCTCCTTTGAGATTTGCTAAGTATTAAAAAAAAAATCTCTTTACAGAAGTATAAAGAGCACAAGTCATGCTGGGAGCTTGGTGAATTTTCCCAACGGAAACATACCCGTGTAGTAAGGATCCTAGTAAATTTAAGGGAAGTCTCTAACTGCTCCAAGGTTGATTAAGCCTTCTTGCCCTCGTCATCCTGCAGATTACCCACCTGTTGTGAGAGGCATTTCAGCTCCCTCGTGCCCTCTGACCCACCATCTGCCAGCTGGTTTTGTGTGGACTGGGTTTTGCCAGCCCCACCCTCCCTCTCTTTTCCCTGCGATGGGAAGTGGGGGGTTAAAGAGACTGACACTTTGTTCTTGATGCCACATGCATTCGAGGAGACGGCTTAGAGAGAAGGCCGTGTTTCCACTTCCCCTTAACTGGTCTTCCTTTGTGGCCAGCAGAGGTGGGATGCAAAATGCAGAGAAATTGCTGAGCGAACACTGCGTGTTTCCTTTGCTTTTTTCTGTCTGTTCAACAAAGCATTGAAGATGTTGAGTAAGACGATGCTGACTTAAGAAGCGAGTGTGAAAAAACCACTATGTTTATGATTAAAAAACTAAACATGGGAGATGCCTGGATGGCTTAGTTGGTTAAGTGTCTGGCTCTTGGTTTGGGCTCAGGTCATGATCTCACAGTTCATGAGATCAAGCCCGTGTTAGTCTCTGTGCTGACTGTGTGGAGCCTGCTTGGGATTCTCTCTCCCTCTCGCTCTGCCCTGCCTTGCCTCTGCTCATGCTGTCTCTCTCTCTGTCTCTCTCTCAAAATATATAAACGTGGAAAAAAAAAAAGCTAAAACCTTTTTTTTTTTTTTTTTTGAGAGAGAGAGTGAGAGAGATCTTGAGCAGGGAGGGGCAGAGAGAGAAAAAGACAGAGAGAATCTCAAGCAGGCTCCACGCTGAGTGCAGAGCCCAATGAGGGCCTTGATCCCACAACCCTGTGATCATGACCTGAGCTGAAATCACGAGTCAGATGCTCAACTGGCTGAGCCACCCAGGTGCCCCGAAAAAAATTAAAGTTAGACTTTAAAAAAAAAAATTTTTTTTTAAATGTTTGTTTATTTTTGAGAGAGACAGAGACAGAATGCGAGTGGGTTGGGACAGAGAGAGAGGGAGACACAGAATCTGAAACAAGCTCCAGGCTCTGAGCTGTCAGCACAGAGCCTGACACAGGGCTCGAACTCACGAGCTGCGAGATCATGACCTGAGCTGAAGTCGGACGCTCATCTGACCAAGCCACCCAGGCACCCCTAAGTTAGACTTTTTAAAATGAGGAGCAAGTGTTGTGAATAGTGGGTGAAAAGTTATATGGTCTATAGAGCAGAGGTTAGAAGGAGATGGACTTAAGTTGAGGCAGAGGGATTTAGGCTACATTGTGACTTCCTGTTGGAGAGGGCTCCGGAATACTGCAGGGTATGGTTTGCTGAGATTTTTTTATCCATCTCCTGGACAGATGGGGTAGTGCTTACGGTAGCCATAGTCAGAGTTTGGAGTTGACCTTCCTTCAATTATAATTCTTTTGTTATTAAGTAGTTTCCTGAATATGATGAAAGATACCGGGACTTTCCACTGCCATTCATTCAATAGGAAGACATGGATTATATAGACATTCTGGTATAAATTAGAGATCTTTCAGAAGTGCTCTGCTAAATTTTTTCAGACCAAAGGCATGAGTTGACATCCCAGCTCTACTACTTAGTGGTTGTGGGACCACAAATTGAGGATTGTTGCGAAGACGCGGGAGGTCATGTGTATGAAGGGCTTTGTAAATTGGGTGTGATGTCCTGTACCAGAGTGAGCGGTCACACTTCCGGTGGAATTTCTACCTGTGTATCAAGCTCACATCTGCTCTGCCTTCTCCTGCTTCCAGACCTCCTCGTCTCTGTGTGACTTTGGGCAGTTGGGCAGAATTCCCTTGTTTGTGTTTTGCTTGTTCTAGTTTTCAGTGCTGTCTCTCTCGATGAGTGATGCTGGTTGAGACGTTGGGGGAACTGTGGGAGTGGGGAGGTTTTGCATTATTTGAGAGTTAGGAAGCTTTCTGAGAAACTAGATTTAGAAAGGGATGCTAGAGGTAAAAGACGGAAGTGGGGAAACAGTCAGGCCAGGGGTGGCGGGGTGTGGGGCAGGGCAGGGGTTTGGGCTGACCGCCATGGTGCTCCTGCACCAAACAGCACCCTGACCCCCGTAGGAAGGGGGAGAAAGGCCACCAGCCTCTCGCCATCTGCATGGCCAGAGCCCTGCCTCAGGACAGGACATCAGCACGCGCCTCTCTGCCATGAGGGTACTGGTTCCAGGAGTGGATGGCCAGTTCCAACTCCAACTCCCATGACCTCCATTCCTCTTCCCCCTGTGAACTGGGTGTGGGGCCGTGGGCCTGAGATCCTACCTTGGTTGCCATCTTCAGGAGATCTGGGCGGGATGTGTTGTGGGGATCTTTGCCGGGATGCCTGAACACGTTGCTTCCATCTTGGTAGATTATCAGATATTTTTTCAATAATATCATCTCATTGATAATGATCTCATTGATATTATCTCCTTTTGTGTCTTAAAATTTGCCCTTTAATAGAATCCTATTTTGTTGTTGTTGCTGGCTTTAACAACATAAGTTTACTTGCTCTCAGTTCTGGAGGTTGGAAATCCAAGATCGAGATGCCAGAAGGTTTGGTTTCACGTGAGGCCTCTCTGCTTGACTTGAGGACGGTCACCTCCTTGCTGCCTCCTCCCACATTCATCTTCCATACAGGCACAGCCCTGGTGTCTCTGCGTGTATCCCAATCTCTTCTTTCTGCCTCTTGTTTTTTTAAAATTTGAATCCAATTTTATTACGTTCAGTTCAGTTTTTTACAACATTCATAACAACATAAATTCAGTTCCACGTATTAAAGAATATTTTAGTCTACAATGGAAACTTAGAAACTGGAAGAAGTGTAAGCATTGTATCTTCATCAGTGTTAAGATAATCTTTAAAAGGGTAACTATATTAGTTACATGTTGTTGGGTAATAAATTACCCCAGCACTTGGAGGCTTAAAGCTTTAACAGTTACTCTCCCACACCTTCTGTAGGTCGGGAATCTGGGCCCAGCATAGACTGTGGCCCAGTGCCACAGGCTGCTGTCACTCTTGGAGTTCCCTAGGGGAGGACCTGCCTGGAAGCCCTGATAATTTCTGAATTGTTAGAGTTTCTGATAATTTCAGAATTGTCTGTGAAGTCATCTCTCTTTTGAAGAAATTGAAATGGTCTATTCTATAGAAATGGTCTATCCTGTTAGTCTCCTTAATGTGGGTCACTTGGCCACCCTCTCAGTGTTCTCATTCTATGCAATATGGATAGGCTGAGAATTTTCCAGTTCTTCAAGCTCTGGTTCTTTTTTTGCTTCAAAATCCCACATTTAAGTCCTTTTTTCCCCCCCTCCTCAAATTTTACTAGAAGCAATCAGGATGATCCAACCTGTATCTTCAACATTTTGTTAGAAGTTATTCAGCATATTCCAATTTCATCACTTCCAAGAAAACCTTCCAGAAAACATGGGAACACCAATGCAAGGCACCCAAATTGTTTGACTCTCCATAGCAAGGGTTGCCTTTCCCCTGGTTTTCAATAACCTTGTTTCCATCTGAGACCTCATCAGAATGACTCGACCATCCATATCTCTGCACTGTGTTCATGGTTACTTAAGCATTCTCTAAGAAAACGGAAGCTTTCTGTCGTGTTCCTTTCAGATTGGTTGTAACAAAATGCCATAGACTAAGTAGCTGATAAACCACAGAAATGTATTTCTCATACTTCTGGAGGCTGGACACCAAGATTAGGATGCCAGCAGTAGTCGGGGGAGGGCCCTTTTCCATGTGGCTAAGTTCTTGTATCTTCGCTTGGTGGGAGGGCTTAGCAAGCTCTCCGTGCTGTCTTCTATAAGGGCACTAATCTGATGCATGAGGGCTCCATTCTTGTGACCTAATCACCTTGCAAAAGTCCCACTTACTACTACCATCACTTGGCAGATTAGGGCTTCATGGTATGAATTTTTGGGGAGACACAAACATTTGGACCACACCACTTTCTATATAGTTCTTTTCTGAGTCCTCACCAGAATCATCCTTAATGGTCGTGTGGGATCTTTCTTGTATGTACCTTTAAACTCTTCCAGCCTCTACCTGTTACCCACTTCCAAAACCACTTCCATATGGTTAGGTGTTTGTGACAGCAGCCTCCCCGCTTCTCAGTCCCAATTTGTGTCTTAGTCTGTTCAGGCTGTTATAACAAAAGTACTGTACATTTTTTTGTCACAATTGTTAAACTGTATAATTTATAATTGTGTTAAATTCTTTGTTTAAGCATGGCACAAACATTTCTCATAGTTCTGAAGGCTGAGAATTCTAAGATCAAAGCACCAGCAGCTTCCGGGAGAGCCTGTCCTGGATTATAGCAGTCTTCTCGCTGTGCTCTCCCCTGGCAGGAGGGAAAGGGGGCTCTGTGGGGCCTCTTTTATAAGAGTGCCAATCCCATCCACGAGGGTTCCACCTTTACAAACTCTTCACCTGCCCAAACATCAACGCCTAGCATCATCACATTAGGGGTTAAGATCTCACCATACGAAGAGGGTGGGGTACTAACATTCAGTCCATAACAGATGGTCCTAAAAGGCCTTTGGGTTCTACTTTTTACCCTAAAGTGTTGCTGTTTGCTTAGCAGTCCTGTTCCTGGGCTTTGTGTTCATGTATTGGATGCACTAGGATAGCAGCATGTAGTGGCCGGGAACTGTCGCTCCCTAAATTCTACAGGGCTGGTTTGGATTCCATTTCCTCAGCTCTCTCTCTCTGTGATTTGCAGCAGAGTACTTTAGCTATATAAACCCCCAGGTTTTCTCATCCTTAAACAGTGTACTGATTTGTGTCCATAGTCTTATGGTGAGACTTAAATGGGACCATGTACGTAAAAAACATGGAGTACCACGCATGGAACCCAATGAAATCCCAGTGCTCGTTAGCTCTTGTTGCAATTAGAGAAACAAAGACCTCTTCTTGAAGAATAAAATCAAACCCAGTTACCGTTTATAAGCAAGGTCAGTTCCTGCTTGCCCACTCCTGGATGTTTGCCCCTAACTTGCAGTGTATCTACTGTAAGTGGATTCAGCAAGCTGGAATGGACTGGCAGTCACGGGGCATCCGTGACACTGAGCAAGAAATGATGTGCCCCTCGGCGAAAAACTAGAAAATGTAGAAATGGCCAATAAGCATGTAAGAAAATGCTCAGTATCACTAATCACGTCAAACCACAGTGAAGTACCGCTTCACCCTTATCCGGATGGCTAGTCACCCCAAAACAAAAACCCATAAATTGTTGGCAAAGATGTGGAGAAATTGGAACCCTTCTGCACTGTTGGTTGGAATGTAAAATGAAGCAGTCGCTATGGAAAACAATATGGCGGTTTCTCAAAAAAATGAAGAATAGAATAACCATCGAATCCAATAATTCCACTTCTGGGTATTTACCCCAAAGAATTGAAAGCAGAGATTCAAACAAGTGTTTGTAGCATATTCAAAACAGCATTAATCACAGTGGCCAAAATGTGGAAGCAACCCAACTGTCCACAGACAGATGAATGGACATTTGTATAATACCAAATGTGGTATATACAGACAGTGGAATATTACTCAGCCTTAAAAAGGAAATTCTAGGGGCGCCTGGGTGGCTCAGTCGGTTGAGCATCTGACTTCAGCTCAGGTCACGATCTCACGGTTGGTGAGTTCGAGCCCCGCGTCAGGCTCTGGGCTGATGGCTGAGAGCCTGGAGCCTGCTTCCGATTCTGTGTCTCCCTCTCTCTCTGCCCCTCCCCCATTCATGCTCTGTCTCTCTCTGTCTCAAAAATAAATAAACATTAAAAAAAAAAATTAAAAAAAAAAAAAAAGAAATTCTGACACTTGCTGCAACATGGAGGAAACTTGAAGACCCTACGCTAAATGAAATAACCCATCACAGAACAATGTATGATCTCTCTTACACCGCTTACATGAGGTGGTTACAGTAGTCAAATTCATAGAGACAGAAAGTAGAATGGTAATTGCTAGGATCTGGGAGGAGGAGGAATGGAGAGTTAGTGTTTAGCAGGCATGGAGTTTTAGTTTTGTGAGATGAAATTGTTCTGGGGACGGAAGGTGTTGATGGCTGCACAGTGGTGTGGACGTTCTTAATGTCACTGGACTGGGCACTTAATAATGGCTAAAATGGCAATGTATTTACATATATTTTACCATAATTAAAAATAAATACCGTTTTTTAAGAGAGCTATTTCCCCCTGTACATGCTTTTTACCTTGGGGAATTAAATTAACATACACTGAGTTTTCAACTTAAGAGTACTGTTTTGGTCAGTCCTTCAAAAAAGTTTTGATGGCCAGAATTGTTTCTATCCTCTTCAGCAATAATCAGGTGCCTCCCTCACCCCCTTTTTTTCTGCTCTTCCCCCATCCTGAGTAGTAAGAAATTACTTGAAGTCTTGCCTGGGCCGTGTCTTGAAGACAAAATCCTGATGGCCGTGGTGGCATCTTGAGAATTCTGTTGCTTTCTTTGCCTCCCCTGACATTTTCAGAAGCTGTTGGATAATGAGGTAAAGGATATGAGAAATGGAGTGTGGGGCCAGGGGAATCCAGATTTTATTGGACCTCAAGCGCATTGAATTTGGGGTTCTCTTAAAAAGAAAACAAAAACTTCTTTTCTTCTAATAGAGTGCATGTTGTGGACACATTTTGGGGCCCTTCCCAGGGCCCTGAAGGACCCCTGAAGCTTAAGGTTTGTTAGTTTAATGTATCTTGTCTCTATTCCAAAAGGTGAGGTAGAATAAAGCAGGAACTGTGTATAGCAAACTACTTACTTCCTCTGAGTTTTATTCTCAGAAGCAAAAATATCTGGAAAAATGTGTTCCATTCAGAAGACTAACAAACAGCCGGGAAGCCCCTGAGGATAGAAGATGGTTTATGCAGTTTAAATTCACTCTAGTCCACGTTTAATTTAACCATTTTTCCAAACTGCAATTTGGCAATAATCTGTACTGTAATTTAGTATTACGAAGTGACTTACGACCCAAACCAATTAATTTTGAATTTCTCGCCCAGAGTGTCGCAGTATAAAATTTTAGAGGCATTTTCTGAGAAATTGTATGAAATTTCCATGATAATTATGACCTTGAGGTATTCCTGTGTCAAAGATGATGCACAATCTTCTCTTCTTTGTCTGGTAATTACTTTCTCATCCCCTCCCCCACCATTAGTCTTCATATCTGTTTCCTTACTTAGAAAAATACTTCATCAATCAGAGATTAGAATAATCTCATTACCTTTGAGAATTCCTCAGTGTCACTCAGGCCTTTGATGGAGCCGTTAGGGAGCCTTTGTCACTGATTGCATCGCTTAGTGACCAGATGGACTCATTGGGAGCAACTTGGAGAATGTCAGACAGGAAGACATTTAATGAGGCGTGACACATGTAAAGTAAGCAATAGCGGATTTCTGGTTTTCTTGTTGCTTTGTTTTGCCTCCAGTAATCACATAAATTCTTTTTTTTTTTTTTTTGCATGAAAAATGGAGCTTTCAGAAATGAAAATAATATCTGTTTACTCCATATCATGAAAATGGAGCAAAAAGCAAAGAATTAGACCACACGCTTTTTTGTAGCACAATTCATTATGAGGACAGAGCACGGTACTTGCAATGCCCAATAGGGTCCAGGCAGCTGCTGTTCAGACTTTTCAACTCGGCCAAATCCCCTACTTTTAAGATGTAGATTTCAGGGTCCAGATTGTCTATTGTTCAGATGCCAACTGGGCACTGGGCTGTATCTGCCAAACTCATTTTCACTTCGTCGTGGGCAAAACTAGAATTTGGATCCTAAATTAAAGGTGAAAGACAAGGTCTCTAAACCAATTAAATGCTATTATCACTCAAGTAGGGATTTTGTATGGTTTCGGGCCACTTGAATAACAGAAAATGATTGACAAACATTCAGTTTCTTTTTTTTTTTTTTTTCCCCAGAGGTTTTTGGGGAACCTTTATAAAACTTGTTTATGTTTATGGTGAATTGAGGCCACCTCTGCTTATTTTAGACTCTGGAAAGATGAGATCAAAAGGAGTTCAAAATCTGTTCTTTTAAGTGTCGAAGCTATTTCCATTGGATGGGATTTAGCCAAATTATTTTTGGCTTGATCGGTGCTCCAAAGAAAAGAGGGTGTGGTGGAAAAAAACGATACTGAACATGAGTAAAACAGGGAGGAATTTTGTATTGTTCTGAGTTTCTGATCAGTGGAGGAAGAAAGGCTTTTTGGAAAAAGAATAGGGGCGCCTGGGTGGCTCAGTCGGTTGAGCCTCTGACTCTTGATTTCAGCTCAGGTCATGATCCCAGGGTCGTGGCATCCAGCCCTGTGTCAGGCTCCACACTGAGCATAGAGCCTGCTTAGGATTCTCTCTCCCTCCGCCATTCTTCGCTGCTCACGTGCTCTCTGTCTTTCTAAAAAAAAATTAAAAAAAATGAAGTTTTCCATACGTTCCTTCTTCATCTGAGGTATCCATATTGCTGGGGTCACGATAATTCTAATTAGGTCAGTTTGGACCTTATTTGTGGCAGGAGAGGAAAACAAATGGTGTGCTGTCACCAACTTGCTTTCGAATAAATTAACAAATAGTCTCAGTTGAAACAGTTTTGTATTGGAATCTGTTGGCAGATTGGCTAGAAGCCAGTGTTACAGCTTTATTCTACTCCCCCCCACCCCCCACCCCCCCCTATTTTTTATCGACAGGGTTTGTTCATCTGGGGGAGGACAGCTTTTCCTGTGGGCTCCTGCACCATCCTGTTTCGGGAGTCCATCCCTCCATGGCCCACTTGGCACTTGTGACCCCCCAACTCATCCCTTCCCTGCTGCCTCCTTAGCTGCTGCCTCCTTAGCAGGTTTGCACATGCAGGCAGGATCCCATTGGTTAACCTGTTTCACAGCAGGGAACTTAAGGATGTCACTGACCTTTGTAGCTCACTTGTTCCTTAGTTACCTGAATTACAGAGTTGTTATAACTCCATTTTGTGATCACCTGCTAGGTGTCACTTGCTGTATCCACGTTCTTTTCCTTGCACGAGTTTTTTAAAGTAGGCTCCACGCCCAACATGGGGCTTGAACTCGCGACCCTGAGATCAAGAGTTACGTGCTGTAGCATCTGAGCCAGCTAGGTGCCCCTCCTTGCAAGATTTTCTTTCCACCTTATCACGTTATGGGGGAGGGCATTATGCTCTCCATCATACACGTGAGCAAGGCCGGATTCCAGCAAGATGAGAGACTTATTCAGAATCACGCGGATGGGAAGAGGCCACAAGTGGATTTACACCCAGGTTCTGCTGACCACTGGGTGCCCTCTGCTGCCTTCCACAGAGCCCTCTGCTGCCTTCCACAGAGCCAGAGGGCTTTTAGAGTCCATCTTGTCCAGTGGTTTTCAGCACTGGATACACAAGTCATCTGGGGGAATTTAAGATGACTCTCCGGGGAGAGTCTGCCGTGCAGGGGGCAGGAACGACGAGGGGGGTAGAGGAAGGAGGTGCGTAACACCCCCTCCACGTTCAGGGAGTCTGAAGGCCAGCGACCTCTTGCCGGTCAGTCAGCTAGCTAGTTACAAGCCGGGACTTGACCCACGATCTTCTGACACCCCTTGGTCTCTTCCTCTTGCTCTCATTCCAAATCCTGCCAATGGAGTCTGGGGACAGGCTCACCTCATCTTTGGTTTCTGAGGGGCCTGTTGCAGAGCCCTCTCTGGTGTGATGTTCACGTAACTGGGTGTCCCTCATTCACCTCCTGCAGGCTGGTTGGCCCTTTCAGCTTACTGCTCGTGTGTTTGGTCAGCTGGGGGAGACTCCCTTCCTCCCTTCATGCTCTTACTCACTCACTTATTTGTTTACTCCCTCCTTCCCATTATAGCTGCTTCTGAGACTCCAGTTGGATGGCCGTTGGACCTCTGGATATATTACCCTTCTGAACTTTCGGTTCCGTGATGTTTCTCAGTATTTTCTTCCAGTTCACAGCCTTGGTGCTTAGCGTGGTTCATGTTATTTCTCAGGTCCATTGAGGTTTCTTTTAAGCGATCATTTAAGATTTATTTCTTTGTCTCCTGTTGAGAGCTCTCTCTTTCTGATTGCTTCTTTTTCACAGCAGCCTGGTCTTGCTTTATGGACACACTACTATTTCAGATCTGTCTTAAGATACTAGAGTTATTAACACGTTTTCTCCTGTCCTGTGAATTATGCTTCTTCTGGGGCCAGTTCTGTTTCTTCATTATAGCCCTTTCTTTCATGTTCTGTGTTTTCCTCAGATAACTTGTGATCCTCCCTTGCTGCTGGGTTTCCATGAGTGAACTCCATTGATAAGCCGAGAAGGTTGGCTTTGATCTTCTCTGCAGGTGTAGAGAGCGGCCTCTCTAAGTCGCAGGCAGACCCTGCTTCCCTCCATAATTGTCAGAGAGAGGAGGGTGGTGCCCCTAAGTGCATCTTTACCCTGGGTGGAGGGGGGCTGCCTTTTCCTATGCGGAGGTTCCAAGCTGCCTTTGATTCCTCTCCCACACGCACGCTGGGATTTCCTCCAGACATAGTGCCCCTTTTCTCGGTTTTAATCAGTGGGTTCAACCCTCTGCTGTGGCTCCCAGCCCTCACACCCTATTTTCTTGTGGGAAGGAAAAGGGGAGGGGGATGGTTGGGGAGGAGCATGTTGGGCTCAGCCCCTCTGTATTGGGTTCTCTGTTCCCTCCGTCCCAGGCGGTGCCCACTGCTGCCTCTCATCTTTGCCTCCTCCCCAGGACTCCCCGGAGGGTAGTGCTCCCCTCTGGAGGAAGCGGGCTGGCTGCTTTCCCTGTTTCCAGCACCGCTGTGTGTTTGGCTGGCTGGCTGGCTGGCTTGCTTTAAGAGAATTGTTGTTCCTGTCCTGCCAGCGCCAGCCTGGACAGAGGTGGCTTTGGCTCTGCCTGCTGCGTGGAGCTGGAAGGCTGTCAGAGGATCTGAGTGCAGGGTGTCTGCTCCCTGTTGTTCCCTGAGTGGCCCGTCGATGCCCCTGCAGGCTGGGCTCCCTTCTGCTGGCAGCCACTGCCCCAGAGGCCTGCCTCTGCCACTTCGATGGTGATGGTCACACGGCCCGTTCTCGCAGGAGATGCAGGGCGAGGGGGGTGGTGGCCGGGGGAAGGGCAGGTGGCTGCGGGTGCGTCTGTGGAGGTGTTTACCACGCAGCCTGGTGAAGCTGTGCCTGTGTGGGCAGGGAAGGGGGAGAGGGAGCAGAGGCAGGCTCCAAGTTTCAGACCCGGCCTGGGCCTGGTGCCGGCGTCTTCACCTCTGCCCCTTTGTCCCGGCCACCTTCCCCAGGTGATGCTTGTCCCCGTCAGCTCCTTGTCCCAGGTTCATCCAGGAGCAGCAGCCAGGCTGTCCAGCACCCACGGGCCTTCACACCCCGCTCCAGAGCCCGGGGAGGAGGAGAAGTCCCCGGGCCCCACTGTCTGGCCCTTGTTGTCCCCTTCTTCCGTCTGTCTGTCCACAGACCTCCTGAGATCAGAAGCAGAGTTTGGAGAGCATGAGAGAAGGCACCGTCCCCACTCAGGCAGAGTAGAGATGCGTGTGGGCCATCTTCCGTCAGCGTCTTCCCGCTGCTGTTCCGGCAAGGCCCAGGGTGACGGACCGGTGCCTGGTGCCAGGACGTGCCCGCTTGGTCAGTGCTCCGGTCGTGCAGGTGACCGGCTCGCCCCAGCAGTGGGTGACTGAGCCAGGGTAATCACAGATTTCCGATTCATGACTTAACTGCTGTGCTTTGCAGTGAGAGATTTGGAGCAGACCGTGCATGGAGAAGGAAAGGGCAGAGGAGACACACGAGGCTGCCTGGAACAGCGTGGCTGTGTCTGTGAAGGGCGAGGAGGGAGGAAAGGGGCGAGGTGAGAGCAGGCCATCCTGGGTGAAGGAGTCAGCAGCCGGCCTCTGGCGTGGGGGGCACGAGGGCGAGGGAGCTGGCGCTGGCAGGGGCGAGTCCACAGGCCCTGGTGTCTTAGGGAAGGTGCACAGACCGTGGGAGAGTTTGGCCGAAACGCCGCAGGATGTTTTTCTAGCACCGTAAATGGCGCAACAGACGCATCAACCTGGCACGCTTGAACAGAAACACCTCAAAATCCTCAGCTTGCTTATGGAGAGGGACCTCGGCTCCCTGTTTGAACGCAAAGCTAGGGGATGCGTCACCATCCTGACCTGGCGGCCAGACACACCTGCGAGCTCGGGTCAAGGCCCTGTGCCGCCCTTGACCGCCAGAGCTTCTCGGCCCGGGTTGCCGCCAGGACAGGGCTGCTGTCTTCTGGCCCGGAGGACCCAGCGGTGGGTGGGAGGGGGCCTGGCATGGGGCGGTCTTCGCACAGCGCTGCTGCTGTAGCTGGTTCGTCTCACACCTGGATTCGGCGGCGTCTTTAAAAAAATCGGGTAATGGAATGGTACGGTTCTGCGTAGTTCCTGTGTCTTCTGAAGCCTTGCCTCCCCACTTGCCGAGCTTGCTCATTAGCGATGGGCCATTAGTGCCGTGACGGTTGTTGGATTTGGCTGTGGCTGGAAGCTTTGCCCCACTCTCCTTGCTGTGGACTCTTGGAACGTCTGTTGCATTAGCAGCAGCTAATCTTGTTCTGAGTGTACGTTTTAGCAGCTGTTCTAACCTCCGGTTTTATAATTGGTTCACTTATCAGAACAGTTCTAATTTGAAATAATAGCAGTCTGTAAAAAGCATTAATTAAAAAAAATTGGTATAAATGGTTGGTTGGAAAGGAAATTGGGATAGTTGACTTCAGGGCAAGCAAGAGACTTTCATTAAAATGTTTCTCTTTAAGTGAACAAAAAATCTGGTTGGGTAGAGAAGGAATGTCATAGCTATAGGGGAAAATGTTTTAAAAATATGTCATGATAAGAGAAGTCACACTGTTGAGAGTGTTTTATTTGGGTAAAAATGGAGTAGTTCTAGCTATAACACGTTCTCAACCGACCACTTAAGCTTTCTCCAAAGCACGTGGTCTCTCTGGTCGAGAATAAGAAGACTGGAGATTCCAGATGCCAAAGGCAAAGACTGGACGGATGAGCACACTCCCCTCCTCTCCCCCCCCACCCCCAAAGCTGCAGGTACATGGTGGAAAGAGAGAGCTTCGTAGAGAGGCTGCATCCCCAGAAGTAGTTCCCACATAGACTCCCCAATCCGTGGCCAGTGACGGAGCACACGCTATGTGCTCGTTTGTCATTTCGAATCCGTTTTCCAATTCAAGTTAGGTTTTCTTCTCCACATTTGTTTTCCTTAGAGAAGGAAAGGATCATTTGTTTTCCTTAGAGAAGGAAAGAATCTCGCCCAAGGGCAAAAATGCACTATTAATAATGAGTAAGCCAAAATTGAGACCCAGGTCCGCCTGGTCCGAGAACATGCATTCTTTCTACTAAAACCATTGTGTTTCCTGTAAGTCTACTGGCAAGATGTTTTTGGCCTGAAATGCCCTCTTTTCAGCTATGAGTCTTTCCTGTCAAATGATTTCTGAAATCTTACCTCTTTAGACCTTAACAGATTTAAAATGAGCTGGCAATTTCCCCCATGCTATTCTATTTAAAGAGGTCACTCTCCCAGCTCATTTAGCATTGGCCACCATGGAATGTAGATTTACTTTTTAACTTGTTACCCGTGGTTTGTGTGGGGGGGAGGAGAGGGGGGAATAGGGGAGAAGGGGCAAGGGAGAACAATGTGTAATTATTCAGTGCTCCTATACAGACTAAGATGCCCCCCAAAAATGAGGTATATGATTTAAATCTGTCTGTTGTGATTTGCTTGTATTATTTTACTTGTACCATGAAAATAATACCAGTGATCGATTGATGTTTCAGCTGGTAAGATAGTATTTTACATTAATATGCCATTTGAAATGATGTATGTTACTTGATCTATTGATTGGTCATAGGCAGAACTTGTAAATATTAAAATTTTTTTTTAATGTTTATTTACTTTTGAAAGAGAGAAAGAGAGAGAGAGAGGCTGAGTGGGAGCAGGGGAGGACAGAGAGAGAGAGACACACACACAGAATCCGAAGCAGGCTCCAGGCTCTGAGCTGTCGGCACAGAGCCCGAAGCGAGGCTTGATCCCATGAACCACGAGACCATGACCTAAGCTGAAGTTGGATGCTTAACCAACTGAGTCACCCAGGTGCCCCAGAACTTTTAAATATTTAAGAAAATTAATATTTATTTATTTTTGAGAGAGAGAGAGAGTGCAAGCAGAGGGAGGGGCAGAGAGAGAGGAAGACACAGAATCTGAAGCAGGCTCCAGGGTCTGAGCTGTCAGCACAGAGTCCGACATGGGGCTTGAACCCACGAGCTGTGAGATCATGACCTGAGCCGAAGGCGGACTCTTAACTGACTGAGCCACCCAGCTGCCCTGGAACTTTTAAATATTTTAATGCTCTCCTAATCAGGAGATACTTAATAAACACTGAAGTTTTTAAGGATGACGAAATTGACAGTGTGAAAGGCAACAGAGGAAAATCGCTCCTCTCCATGATCTGATTAGCCATGAATTCGATGATAGAAGTAAATCTTAGGAAATACTGTGTAAGTTCCCTAAGTGCTGGGATCGTTTTTGTTTTATTGACTGCTATAAATTTCTATCTAGCAGAACGGTGTTATTAATATTTGTTGAATCATTAATGTATGTTGAGTGTGTACATAAACGAGTTATAGACATGTATTTCTAAATGCAAATGCCAGAATATATCCCCCGATTGCAGATCCGTCTCGACCTTCTATACCTTTAACGGAATAATAGAAGAAAAATGGTTGTTATCATGACGTCGGGCATCCGAAGTACTGAAACATTAAGGAAATAATATTTACACTTAGGAAGTTCAGATGACAAGAATATCATAGAGTCATCAAGATATTACTCTAAAGCCTGTATATAATGAGAGAGCAAAAAGTGGGGGAAGGGAGGGAGAGAAGGAGAGAGCGAGAAAGACGCAACTATCGTAAATTGGTGATAATTGGAGAATCTGGATATCTGGATGAGAGGCATGAGAGAGTTCTTGAAATTATAAGAACTTGTATGTAGACTTGAAACTATTTCAAAATAGTTACTACAAAAACACTATATATTTTATCATTAGTGGAATGCTAACAAGGTTGGCAATATTTATGCAAAAAATTGATGATCATCTTTCTCAGTGACTTAGAAACAAGGAGAATTCATTTCTCTTTGACGGTGAAACTGTAGGGGCGCCTGGGTGGCTCAGTTGGTTGAGTGTCCAACTTCGACTCAGGTCATGATCTCACAGTGTGTGGGTTCGAGCCCCACATCAGGCTCTGTGCTGACATTAAATAAATGGTTTTTTTTTTTTTAAAGTTAAACTGTAAAACAGCTTACGGTGGATCCGAGCAGAGACGTCCTTGGTAGAGACAGAAAGGTCCGTAAGATCTGAGTATGTAACCTAGCACTAGTAATCCATGCAGTGAACTTTAAACATTTATGTTTCATTGGCCAGGAAGGGTTGGGGAGGTTGGATATACCAGGTCTTTAGCCTGATAGCATTAACATTTCTTTTTATCCAGCTAACCCCCCTTCTTTTGTGTCCAAGTTTGGCAAATACCCTCCTGATGGTGATTTATCACCCCGTGTTTATCTGCTGTGCCAGTCCCGCTGCAGCAGATACCCTGGTGGGCTGGAAAGCCACATTTTTCATCATTTGTTAAAAGCCTGTGGTCTCTGAGCTCGATTGTGTGCTTCTTTTGGTGGGAGGCACTTCCACTTTCTGTATACTGGTGACATTTGATGTTCTCACCTTCTAAGCTACAGTCATACTCTGGTGTGTGGGGAATTCACTAAGGTGATGGGGCCCAAGGAGGCCTCGTGGGTGAATTACAGTTGGCCTTTCCCAATGATATTCTGGTTTTTTTTTTTTTTTTGCTTATTCCTTTTGACTTCCTCAACCAAGACTTAACATTCAAGGGACAAAAAAGAATTAGAAGCTGAGTAATGAATGTAGATAGTATTCACATCCACCAGTTTCTCTCTTTTCATCAGCTGTGGATAGTAGGAAGGTAATAAATTAAAGGCTGGCCTTAGGTGAAATCTCAGGTACAAATAGCAGAAATAACATGAGATGCAGAGAAAAGTATCCTGAAGATGAGTTCATGGTCATAAATTGCAAACATGAAGAAAGAACCCACTCTGAAGAGACAGAAAACACAATAATGAGGAATGTCTGTGCTCTAAGAATTGAAGATACTAAAATGGTAGGAATTATAAAATAATATGTTAGAACTAATCGTTAAGAATAAAAATAATAGTACACTATGAAGCGAGAACAGAAATATTTGAAAAGGAACCAAATGGAACTTGTAGCAATACAATGCACTTACCCCCATTACAAACTCAGTAGACCATTAATAGACTAGTCAAAGCTGAAGAGACATCTCGTGAGTGTGAAGAGAGATCTAAAATAATTCCTCAAAATGTAGCATAGAGCGACAAAGAGATTGGAAACCTTCCAGCGATTGAAAGACTTTCAGCTAGAATGAGATGGTCCAAAATGTCTAATAAGAGTCTAGAAGACGAGGATAAAATGGGAAAGAGCGGATACTCAAAAAGATAATAGCAGATAATGTTTTCAGAACGGATGAAGGGCACATTCTAATTTTGGGAGAATCACATTGCAACATGGGCAGGAAATACACGAGCAAATCTACAGAAAGTTCTGTGAAACTGTAGAACTCCAGAATTGAAAAGAAATCTCTGAAGAGAATCCGGTAGAAAAACCAGATTTAACTACAAAGACTGGACAGTTCTGGACAGTAGGCTTCTCCTTAGCAGTAAGTGAGGACAGAAGTTAGTGGAACAATACTTTCAAGTTCCACATAGATATCTATACTCCATTAAAATTGTCACTCGAGAGTGAGTGCCAGACATCTTTGATTCACAGAGAAAGAGTAGGCTTACCACACACAAACCTAAATTGGATTAAATTTAATTGGGATTCAAAAGAAATGGAATGTAAGACACCCTGGTGAGCAAACACTGGGGAACAAGTACTCATTTTTACAAGCATTAGTTTGAAAAAAATTGCTTTTTGGGAGGATTAAAGCAAGGTACGTCTATAATAATAGAGGAACAACGTTAAAGGTTGGAATGAAGATACTGGAGTGAAAGTGTTTTCAGTCTATGTGTTTGCAGGAGGATAAAGGTACTGATCACTTTCTGACTTTAAATCGAAGAAATGTGTCACAATATTTTGAAAATACTGCCTCCCTAAATCCTTTTTCCTTTTTTTTTTAAAGTTTATTTATTTTGAGAGAGAGAGAGAGAGAGCGAGCGAGTGAGCAAGCACATGAGCAGGGGAGACGCAGAGAGAAGGGAGAGAGGGAGAGCGAGAGAATCCCAAGCAGGCTCCGCACTGTCAGCGTGGAACCCGACATGGGTCTCTATCGCACGAACTGTGAGATCATGACCTGAGCCGACATGGAGAGTCAGACTCTTCACTCACTGAGTCACCCAGGCACCCCATGTTTTGCCCTATTAGGAGGCTCCTGGGTGATTCAGTTGGTTAAGCATCCAACTCTTGATTTCGGCTCAGGTCGTGATCCCACGGTTCATGGGGTTGAGCCTCGCTTGGGATTCTCTCCCTCTGTCTCTGCCGCTCCCCTGCTGTCTCTCTAAATAAATAAACTTAGGGAGTGCCTGGGTGGCTTATTAGGTTAAGCGTCCAGCTTCAGCTTGGGTCATGATCTCTCTTTCTCTCAAAAATATTTAATAAACTTAAAAAAAAAATCTATTACTGTCAGCTCATGCTAAATAATGCTTAGAGACAGGCTCAGAAATAGAAATTTGGAGAGGGTGGAAAAAGGAATTGGGAAATTATTTGGTAGTGGCATACCATAAGTATTCCTAGGTATAAAAGGGGTGTCTAAGAACAAAGTTTTTAAAGTGTGGTTGGAATCGCGATAAAAAGGATCTGCTGAGGTATTAGTCAGCGAGGTGCTTAGGATGGTGTATGTTACCAAGTGCCATTTCAGAAAGCTTCAGAAGACCACAGAGCATTTGTGTCAGGGAAGGCAGGAGTGTACCTCTCAAAGTCTATAATGAAAAGCGTTGCTTTAATTGCTGTGGTCTGTGGGTATATTGAGGAGGTAATTTTGAGTGTCATTTTTTTGTAGTTTTCTGTGTGATGTGGATGAGAACATCTTGTGGCAGGCAGCCCTAGAACAGGATTATTGGCTGTGGGATTACCATGATGGGGCTATTTCCTTCACCTGGGGAGTCATTTTTGGGGTGTGTCTTGTGTTAAAAGAGGTTCGTCTCCACCACTGACCGTTCCAGAACACATTTCATTAGAGTAAGAAATGTGCCTTTTTGGGCTGTGGATATTTTGTAAGCATTGGCTTATTCTTTGGTGACACATGCTGAAATTGAAGTATCCTACTTTGACAGCAGCTTAGAGATCCCAAGACCCTGTCCTGTGTTAGAAATATTACTGATTTCTGAGCCAGAGTTTTCCAAAGAAAACTAACAAGGACGTTCTGATTACCCATAATGTTTCTGAGCAATCAGTTTTAGGAAGCAAGGTGTACTATAAGATTGAATTTATGTATTTTAGCATTATGTTATGTCTTCAGAGATGAAAACAAAATTAGTAAAATATTGACTTAAGTTTGGGCTCCATTTGATGAAATCTGAAACGGCTTTTGATTTTATACATGAGATTTTTTTTTTTTTTGCCCACTCTCCTTTAATACACATACAGAATTTGAAAAGATGTTTAGGGAAAGGGAAAATTTGGGGGTGTTAATGAACACGTTAGAGAAGTGTTTGGTGAAGAAATGAGCACCCATGGACTGAAAAATCAGTCAAAATGAACCTTTTTCTTCCAGTGTTTTTTATTCCACAAATTGTGCAAACTACGTTTTTATTTTTTATTCCCCTGCATGTTCTGTGCTCTTGTCTTATTGGTTCTAATGGATCTCCTTGTTCCTTTCTTGGGTCCTGGAGATTCTGATTTTTTGCCCACACTTGCCACTTCCTATATCTGAGTCCTGTTCCTTACTGAAGTTTTCCGTGACTCTTGAGCAATTTCTTTGTCCTCTGACCAATGACAGTGTAATGATGCCGCCCATTTATCTCTTGGCCAGCTTTCTTTTCCTTTCAGTAAACTTTTTATCGGAACAGTTTTAGATTGACAGAATTGTTATAAAGATAGCGTAGAGAGCTCTTGTATAACCCACACCCAGTTTCCCTGTTGTTAACATCTTACATTATGACTGTACATCTGTTACAATGAACCAATATTGCACATTATTATTAACTAAAGCCCTCACTCTATTCAGATTTTGTTTGTTTTTCCCTTAATGTTCCTTTTCTGTCCCAGGACTCCATATTTACTTTAAGTCATTACATCAGTCTCCCGTTCGCTGTGACGGTTTTCCACACTTTCTTGTTTGCGATGACCTTGACCGTGTGAGGAGTACCAGTCAGATATCTTGCAGAATGTCCCTCAATTTTCTGATTAGATTGGGCTACTGTGTCTTTAGGAGGAAGATCACAGACGTGAAGGGCTGTTATCACAGGACATCAAGGCTACGTACTATCAAGACCTATCACTGTCGATATTAACCTTGATTACCTGGCTTGAGGTAGTGTTTTCCAGATTGTTTTACTGGAGAGCTACTCTTTTTCTCTCTCTTTTCATACCGTACTCTTTGGAAGAAAGTCCTGTGTGCAGCCCTCACTTGAAGAATGGAAAATAGGCTGTCCCTCCTTGAGGTCAGAGGATCTACATAAAGTAAAGTTCTGTGTCGGAGGTTTGTCTGTTCTCTCAACACTTACCGATTCAGTCATTTATTGATACCAGTATGGATTTGTGGGTATTTATTTTATACTTCAGTTTGTAATCCAATACGGTGTGAGTCACTGGGTGCTCTTAGTTTTTAAAGTTTATTTTGAGAGACCATAAGAGACTCTTAAGTACAGAGAACAAACCGAGGGTTGATGGGGGTGGAAAGGCGGGGTGGCGGGGAAAACGGGTGATGGGCATTGAGGAGGGCGCTTGTTGGGATGAGCACTGGGTGTTGTACATGAGCGATGAATCCTGGGAATCTACTCCCGAAGCCAGGAGCTTCTTGACATTCTTGCATATTAGCTAACTTGACCATAAACTATATAATAAAGTCACTGTAAAATATCAAATACTTACAATAAGTGCTATGTATTGGGATATAGAAAAAAAGTTTATTTTGAGAGAGGAGAGAGGGTGTGTGTACACATGCATGCACGAGCAGGGGAGGGCAGAGCAAGAGAATCCCACTAACAGAGCAGAGCCTGAGGCGGAGCCTGAACCCACGAACATGTGAGCTCATGACCTGAGCCGAACAATCAAGAGTCAGATGCTTAACTGACTGAGCCACCCAGGTGCCCCCGGGAGCTCTTTCATTTGGCCCTTGCATCCCTTTGATCTACCCCATCATGGTGGTTTTTCCTGCCCCAGCCCTAGAATCAGCTATGTGTTCAAGGAGCCTTTGTTTCGTTGTCTTAGAAACCAAGAACTGGGTGCTCTGGGGGCTTGTTGTTACTGGGAGGTTGTTACATGTGTATTTCCTTTTCTTCCGAGTAGATTAGTGGCTCAACCTGCTGCACCTCAGACCAATTAGAATTTCTGAGGGTGGCACTTGGGCATTAGGATAGTGTTAGAATTCCCCAGGTGATTGTAATGTGCGGCCAGAGACGCGATTCCAGCCCTAAAACCCTTGAGGGTAAAGGCTGCTAATCATGTGAAGTAGATAACTGGATACATGTTTGTCAGTGTTCATGTTAGTCATTCATCCGTTCAGCAAACATTGGCTGAGTCCTTATCACCTGTCAGGCACTACACCAATCATTAGAAACTCAGCCCTTGGGGCGCCTGGGTGGCTCAGTCGGTTGAGCGTCCGACTTCGGCTCAGGTCATGATCTCGCGGTCCGTGAGTTCGAGCCCCGCGTCGGGCTCTGGGCTGACAGCTCAGAGCCTGGAGCCTGCTTTGGATTCTGTGTCTCCCTCTCTCTCTGCCCCTGCCCTGCTCATTATCTGTCTCAAAAATAAATAAAATTATAAAAAAAAAAAAAAAGAAACTCAGCCCTTGACAATGATGATAAATGATTAGTAACATTCACCACCATGACTGAACACATGCTATATGCAAGTGGAGTTAATCATCGTCCATTGCTTGATTAGATCCTTGAGTAACTGTCTTGAGTCTGTTACCACTGAGCAAAATTGAGGGTCTGAAAGATTGCTCAAGATCACATGGAAAGCTGTGGATCTGGGGGGTTGAACTGAGATGAGGCAGGCGTCCAAAACTCATGATCATAATCACCAATTTTCCTGTCTTCCTCAAGCCCCTGTAAGATGCTGGCCAGGAAAATACAGCAAAATATTGAGTGTCTTGTGTTTTGATAGAAGCACAGAGGAGTGGTGTCCAACAAATCAGAGACTGTGTAGTCAAGGAAGACTTCCTGGAAGAGCAGGCATTTGGCCTGTGTTTTGAAAGGTTGTTAGGAACTGGCTGGGCAGTGTGGCGAAGGAGAAGATATTTTAGGGATCAGTGCTAGGAAGCTAAAATTGGTTTGATACTGTTAACTACAGACTTGTTTGGGCCTCCTCAGTTTTTCCACCAATGTATGTTTTCTGTCCCAAGGTCTGTTTCGTGGTTGTACATTGTGTTGAGTTGTCCTGTCTCCAGTATTTTCTATTCTGTGTTCATGTCTTAATTTTACGACCTTGACATTTTTGGTGAGTAGTGATTTGGAGTTTTGTAGTACGTCCCTCTGCTTGTATTTGCGTGATGTTTTCTCATATTAGATTGAAGTTATCCGTTTTGGACAGAACATCATAAAGGTGATGCGTCCCTCTCTTTGTGCTATATTAGAGGCTCATGATCTCGACATGATGTATGGTTAGTGACGTTAACCATGAGAAGTCGCTTAAAGTGCTGTCAGCCAGGGTTCTCCATCATACAGTTATTATTTTTCACCTGTCTATACTTCATTAGAAGCAGGTCATGAAGCCCAGTCCACACTCTATGGGAGGGACTTTGGTTCTCCCTTCTGGAGGGAAGGGTATCAAGTGATTTGTAGTCCTGTCTGAAAACCACAGTGTTGAGCACATTTTGTACTTTGTATTTTGTGACCTTGCCGACAGCGTGTTTCTCTGTGGTTAAGCCCACTGCTTTTTGGTAATTATCCAGCCTGAGAATATGACTGCTATTCTAATGATGATTTTCTATGTCCCTCATTCTCTCTACATTTAATACTTGCGGTTCGCTTGTCAGGAAGGCTTGTTTCTTCTATTTACTTGTTTCTTCGTTTATTTATCACAGTGTGGACTCACAATCATTTACTTTATTCTATGGGTTATGACCCAGTCCTATCATTATTACGTTCAAAGTGTTCCAAATTTGGTGATTGAAAATTCTTTCGGTTTGGCTCCTGTGTCCTTTTGGCATTCTGGAACTGTAGGAGGTGCCTCGTTCCTCTTTGGTTTATCCCTACGCTAGCTGTGGAGTTAGCCATTTCTCCAAAAAGCCTTGGTGCCTTTTAGTTGAAATGGTATTTAGAAACCAAGATCTGGGTGCTGGGTGTGCTCATTGCTCCCAGAGTGTTGCACCTGCTTGTGGGTTCAATGAAGAGAACTGGGAAATATTTGTATATATACTGACCCATGTATACACGCATCTGTAATTCTCTCTGTATTAAAATAAACATGGGTTCATGCTGGTATCTCTGACTATATAGGTCTATATTTCTGTATCTGTATATATATTAAAAATAAATACGAGTTTATACTGAGATAGCAGATTCTATACACGTAATCTATATTTTTGTATCTGTTACATATATATTCTAGGATATATGTAAAGTAGTTTCAGAATTGCCAACTGATACTCCTAAGAGCAACAGATTTACCAACAGCACACTTTTTATATAATTTTTTCTATCATTAGTTAATAGTATCAGAGTTCTGAATTCCAGAGTTATTTTAGGTTAGCTTCTTTCCCCCACCCATTGCAGCGAAGTTACGTCATCCACTTAATGATAAAGTTGCATTGCCTTTTTTGTAGTCTGCATCTTATCATTTTTAATCTTTATTATTTTTGAGAGACAGAGACAGAGCATGAGCAGGGGAGGGTCAGAGAGACAGAGAGAGGGAGACACAGAATCTGAAGCAGGCTCCAGGCTCTGAGCTGTCAGCACAGATCCAGACGTGGGGCTTGAACCCATGAACTGTGAGATCATGACCTGAGCCAAAGTAGGACACTTAACCAACTGAACCACCCGGGTGCCCTAGGACCTTTTGTCCATTTTAAAAACTGGATTATTTTCTTATTGCTCCTGCTGTTGAGTTTTGATAATTTTAAATATATATTTTGGATACAAGTTCTTTATTGGCTATGTGATTTGCAAATATTTTCTTCCCGTCTGTGACTTGTAACTTTTTTTTTTTTTTAAGAAAATAACGGGTTCAGATTTAGTGGCAGGGCAACATGATTTAATAAAAGGGGTAATGACTCATGACTTAGAAATGCAGTAACAAGGTCTCTGCATCAAATTGTAAATGATACTTTATTTTTTTCCACCAGCAACTAAAAGGCGGTGTTTTGGCAGTTGATCATACTGTGGTCGATCTCTTTCCTGTTTGCTGATACCACAGCTTTACTGGGATTCCAGGGATGGAGGGTGGGTGGGTGTATGCATGTATGTATGGACAGGAACAATCATGTGTACATTTCCTGCAGTGTATCTGGACCTGGGTGAGAGTCGCATGAAGTGTGTACATATGTAAGAAGTTCTGGAACTATGCAGTTAAGATTTGCGCACTTTACTGCATGAATCTTATAACTGAATAAAAAAACAATGTATATGTGACTTCAAGGTGGTTGAAGCATTAGATAAAAGTAATAGCAGAAAGCAGAAATTATGTAGCAAGAATGGACGAATCCATGGGGCAAATTACTTGTCTGGAATCCCATAGAAGACAGAAGAAACAGAGCTTAGGAAGGCGAGAGACTAGTATATGCCTCATGCAGAAGACTATAATCTACCTTTGAAAATGGATAGTTTTTCCTTGATGCCTATGAATGTCTGGAGTCTGCCAACTTACCTGTAAATTCCTTTCAAGCGTCTTTCACTGTGTGCTGATTTGATAATTACCCAGATGAGTTCCTTTCCCAGTGTGGGAGTATGGATGTTACTGGTGAGTGTTCGAATAAATTCATGTGAAATTCAGTACCTCACTTTTAAGGACCGAACCTGAACCTGAACCCTGTAGTCCAGCTTTTGCTTCGCTGGGATGTGAACACCACACAGCTCGTAGAAAAGTGGATGGTCTCATTAACACTGCTGAAAGCATAAAACCCTGATAAGTTTATATATCTGGCTTGTCCACGCCTTAATTGTGAATTGTGACTCTATTTGGGGCTGGAATTTGAATATTTGACCTCCTCAGAACTTTCGGTTTGGCCCAGAGCCAAATATAGTATGAGAACTGGCCGGCGTTGCAGGAGAGTGTCTCGCTCTGGAATTTTATTACCTTGGCGGAGACTTTGTTTCTTTGTTTCTCAATGGGGGCAAAATGCTTTTGAGTAATTCCAGGTGGAGGCTTGACAGGGTTTGAACGTTAAAACTGGGTTACATAATTACGCTGCATGGCCATGTGATTAATAACTTGTGTGCAGGCATATGGAAAATAAACAAGACCGCCTTCCTTTTGGGTGCCTATTTATCCCGAGGTCTAGGTACTACTGTAGAGAAGATAAATGTCTCATCTCATCCTCCCCCCTTTTCCCTCCCTCCCCTCTCCTCTCCCGTTCTCTCCAGAGTAGGATATTAGCAAAGTTAATTTTGTTCATATATACACACTATTAAAGCATTTTTTTTTAATTTTTTTGAATGTTTATTTACTTTCAAGAGAGAGACAGACAGAGTGGGAGTTGGGGAGGGACAGAGAGAGAGGGAGACACAGAATCCGAAGCACGCTCCAGGCTCCGAGTGGCCAGCACAGAGCCCGACTCGGGGCTTGAACTCAGACTGCGAGGTCATGACCTGAGCGGAAGTCAGACGCCCAACCGCCCAACCGACTGGGCCGCCCAGGCACCCCACTGTGACACCATTTCCTTCTAGTTTTGCTTACATTCCAGCAATGCGAATTCTGGAGACAAGCCTGTAGAAATCACTGCGTTTCCTTTCTTCTTTTCCCTGTGTGACCTTATTTTTCAATTAAAATAACCTTTTATTTTTATTACAAAAGCATAGCTTCCTTTTTATGCTTTCAAGCGTGAATTTATATTTGAAGGACAATGATGACATACATAATGTCTTACCTGGCATGGTAACGTTGGTTCCACATCTGGGCAGGGACAGGTGCTCAGCCGGGTTGGCGGCCGCTCATGCTGCCGCTGTGTGTGAATACCTACCCTGGTTGGGGACCGACCCAGTACTGTTGATTTGGAGACCAGGAATTTGGCGCATCGCTGGAAGTCTCCATGCTGGTCTGGAGGCTGGGCAGCGCTCCACGTTGGAAGGCGGGGCCGCACTGTGAAGGGATCCCAGAGCCAGGAGCCACGCAGAGCGGTCCTGAGCCGCTCCCCACCGCGCTGCCACTCTTGCCCTCCCTCTCCACCTGGTCCCCGGTCCCCAGCCCTGCCGCGAAGACGCCTCGCGTCGTTTCTAAGCCCGAGCCTTTCTGTCCGATTCTCACATCGTTAACCTCACATTTGATCGATAGTTGTGGTCTCTTGCTGACATCACGTCTCCCGGGAGACCTGGAAGGCCTGGCGAGTGGGCAGAAATGCAGGGTTCTGCCGGTGCACAGCTCCTTCCCGTGGAGCGGGCTGTGTGTGGGGGTGAGACCTCGAGAAGGAGCATCGAGGAAAGCCTGCAGAGGGCGGGCTTCGGGGTCTGCAGCAGACTTCCAGCCTGTCTTCCTGTCTGGCCCCACCTTTCTTTGTTTTTCTCTTCTGTCCAGTTTTTATCCTTTGTACTAGACTTTGATTTCAGAAATGGGAAACAAGCACAGGTTTTAACAATAAACTTAAGGATATTTGGTGAAATTTGTTGTTGTTGTTGCTGCATTCCTGATGTCTGTTACATCGACACAAAACCTTTTTGATGAGTTCTTTATAAGCCTTTCTATTTACAATCGTCCCAACCCTGCTGGATGCGGGGGGTTATCAGAAGGGCCCTGCAGATCTCTTGCATGCGGCCACAGCACCGTAGGGCCGTGTTAGGGCCCTGGAGACCCAGTTGGGTTGTGGGGAACCCGCTCTAGACTCAGCACAGAGGACGTTCGTTTTTACCTCGGTTACACGCAGCAACGTGACATCTTGATATTGAAGGTTACGCCCCTCAGTTCTGAAAGACCTCTGGCCATCCCACTGCTGGGATTTCACTGCCACAGGTGCCTGGAGTTTCTAGTCTCTTGTCATGCAACTTGACCTCTGTCTCTCTTTTTTACATGTTTGCTTATTTTTGAGAGAGAGAGAGAGAGCAAGACGGGGAGGCACAGAGAGGGAGACACAGAATCTGAAACAGGCTCCAGGCTCTGAGCTGTCAGCAGAGAGCCCGATGTGGGGCTCAAACTCACGAACTGTGAGATCATGACATGAGCTGAAGTCAGACGCTTAACCGACTGAGCCACCCAGGCACCCCTAGCTTGACCTCTCTTTATGTTAAGACTTGGCAGGGGAGGAAAAAAAACAAACCCAACAATTTGGCAGGTGTTTCCTGGCTGGCTTCCTCCCCTTCTTGGAGACCCCCTCTCCATTAACAACTGCCCAAGGCATAGGACTCTGTCCACCTTTGACATGTATGGAAAATGTGAGAGCCTGCCATTTCTGTCTTTCCTTTCTCTTCCCTCCATTAGTCTCTAGCTTGATCTCTCCACAGATCTGAATCATGCTTCCTCTTGAGGAGACAGAAGTCGTGGCAGTTAGTTTGGGTTTTAAGTAACATTTTGCTTTATTTTACTCTGCCATTTTTATTTGTATCTAGGTCCATCTTCCTGTCCTACAGGTACTAGGTCATCTTTTCATGACCGGAACTGAATCCGTTTACTGGTTTTCTCCACATAACCTTAGCAGTGTCTTTGTGCCCAAGAAACATTCCCTGAATTTTTGTTTGATTGGTGAATCTTAAGCAGATAAAATCCTTAAGTTGAAGCGTTTGGCAGAACGGAGCTTTGCATGTAAGCGCCCCATTTTGCAACACTTCAGTAGTTTCTGGTGGTCATCCATAACCTCATGGAATTTACTGATCCTTTAGGATTAGGAAGGGGGCTGTATGTCTACTCTGTATCATTTAGAGAATGCCACGAGGCTGTTTTCACCTCAGGGTGTTCAATTATTTTGGACATAAATGTAATCTTCACCTTCCAGTATCCCGCAAGTATCTTTATTTATGCTCTGGAGGCAAAAATAATGCTCGGGGATGGTGCTCAAGTTGTTAAGTATAGCTACATACACAAAGGGCACGCTACAGACGTAGTTACTCTTCTCATTGTCTCATTGTAACAGTGTAAAAATTTATGTTCTTTTTGTTATCAGAATCCCTCTCCTGCAGTTGCGATTTCCAGTGCTCCTTTGTGGAGAGACCTTCCGGGACATCATAGTGGAATTATCTGTTTTTTTATGTATGTATGTATGTATGTATGTATGTATGTATGTATGTATGTAATCTCTACACCCAATGTGGAGCTCAGACTCACAACCCTGAGATCCAGAGACATAGGCTCCTCTGACTGAGCCAGCCAGGTACCCCTGGAATTAACTTTCTTTGCCCAATTAAAAAAAGAAATAAATTCTACCAGTGTTATTAGAAGTTTTATTAGTGTGAAAAAAGAACAATGTTGAGAACCCCTCCCCCCCCCCCACTACCACCATTTGTGGGGTTCTGTGGTACATCAGGCACTGTGCCGGGCACAGGGACATACAGAGTAGCAGCTGCCCAGTCTCTGAGCCACATCATCATGACTCGCTTCCATTTTCAGACACCTCTTTGAGGGACAGTCAGTGTGGTGTTGGAAGTGCCTTGTGGTGACAGCCTTGTACCTGCTGTCTGCCCTCGTTCCGGTGCCGTGGGGGCTGTGTGGTGTGCAAGCACAGGTCGAGATGGGAGAGTGAACTCCCCTGGGCATGGCCTGAAACTAGGAGGGGACAGAAACCAGGGGACACACGCTTCTGCCTCCTTCCCCCAGGGGACGGTTCCAGGTGGCATCTCCTGGTGGGACTGATGCCCTGTTGCCCACAGTAATGCCCTTGATAACGTGCCCTTGGGCTGGTTTTCCCTTCTATGCTCTTGGACTGGTTTTCCTTCTCTCCTGTTTCACTCTCCCTACTCTCTCTCTTTCCTTCCTCCTGGGATCACCTCCCAAATGAACCATCTGTACCCAAGTCCTCACCTTAGGCTCTGTTTCAGGAACACCCAACCTAAGATAATGGTAAAATTCGTTTGTTCCTTGCCATGCTTTGAGTTTAGAGTGAAGAGAAAGAGAAATATGTTGATTAGTCACATAGTAAAAATATGCTTCTCTCAACCATGAAGAGTTCTTTGAAGGAAGAAGCACTTGATTCTATGAGGAGTGGACCCAACCTAGCTTTGAGGATGAGGAAAGGTAATAATTAGGCTGGAATGGGGTCAGGGAGAAAGAAGAATTTTCCACTTCCAGCAAAGGTGTAGCATATGCAGAAGTCCCCTGGCAGAAGAGGATGTGGCTGTAGTGTGAGGAGGGAGGAGAAGAATGCAGAGGGGAGGCCAGAGGTGTGGGTAAGAGTTGACCATGCAAGACTTTGTATATCATATTAAGATGGTGTTCAAGAGTATTGGTAAGATTCCAAAGGGGTTTTACTTTATTTTATTTTTCTTGAATGTTTATTTTTGAGAGAGAGCTAGTGAGCACGAGCTGGGGAGGGGCAGAGAGAGAGAGAGGGAGACACAGAATCCGAAGCAGGCTCCAGGTCTGAGCTGTCAGCACAGAGCCCAGTGCGGGGCTTGAACTCCTGAGCTGTGAGATCGTGACCTGAGCCGAGGTCGGATGCTTAACTGACTGAACCATCCAGGGACCCGGCTCCAAAGGGGGTCTTAAAAGGGGCTTTGGGGAAACAGTTGAGATGCTGTTGCATTAGTCTAGGAGAGTGATGGTGATGTTGGCTGGGTGGCAGCCCGAGAAATGGAGAGAGCTGGGTGTGCCCCGGGCCAGATACTGAGGAGGAACAGTCAGCAGCCTTGGAGGTGGACTGGGGGTGAGGGAGGGTTGTCTTTCCATTGCCCTCAGACCATCAGGTAGAAGTGGCAGGTAGGCAGCCTGGAGCTGGGAGGAGAAAGATCTGTGCCGGGTGCTTAACACACCTTAACCATCTAATCACCACAGCCCCGTGAGGTTGGTCGTCTCAGCCCCGACTAAGACAGGTGGAGGCAGATTTAAATCCAGGACTGCCCTTCCCTCAGAGAGCACTTTCTCTCTCTCTCTCTCTCTCTCTCTCTCTCTCTCTCTCTCCCCCCCTACCCCCTTCCTCTCTCCCCCCCTCCTCCCTCCCCCCCCCCCCCCCCAGACTTCTAAACTGCAGGCTGCCCTATTCTGGTTCTGTTTGCTTCTTCAGGAAATTCTGTGAGTGAGAAGAACCCTCCTGGTGTCTTATAATCCTTTAGAGCCACCCGCAGCGGTTAGTAAACATGAGAGCCTGATTTCCCATTGTTTGATCAAGTTCAGCCCGAGAATGTCTAGAGCTCCAGTCACTGGAAGGAAATAACACACCTTTGGGGAAACTTGGGAAAGTCTAGAAAGCAGCGTGTGTTTGCATATAATCTTGGTAAAGTGTAGTTATCCACACCTGTTTTGTTAGACACTGAAAGGAAAGAAGAAATAGACTTCTGCAGGAATTACACTGCAGGAGCATGAAAGAAGTTGATGGCCTGTGTGGTCGTAGGTGGTAATTTCAGTAGAGAAGAGAAAGCCTACGTTGTAGCACTCGTGTACAGCCGCTAGAATAAATAAGATACATGTGTCTATAATATATATGAAACATATAAGAAAAATGCAAACAAGTGCAGATGATTCGCTTCGTCCACAGTTTTGAGTCCTTATGTAGTTTCCCGCGATTAAGACGATTGAAGTCATGGGATGTTGAAGAAATATCTTTGTTTTTCAAGGGCGCCGGATTTTGCCATCCGATGTACCAACTGCAGTGTGCTCTCTGGACAGCTGTGTCTTTTTAAAGCTGAAGTTTGGGTAATTTGGTTCTTTAAAAAAAAAAAATCCTACACTATGTGGTCCGTTTCATTAAGAAATATTTCTGGCAAGCATATCCTTCCTATCTTTAAGGCCGTTTCTCAGGAATTTCTTCATGATGAGTTAAATGGGGAAATGATAAATAACCTAGGGTAAAGTTGCTTAAAAACATGAGGTAAATTAATTCTTAGTCTTTTAAAGGAAAATTTATGGCAGGACAATGAATGCCCTGGGGTGGGTCCCAAGAAAGCGCCTTTATTTAAGCATGTCTTTACTGCCAAGCCTGTGGCTCAGCTCGGGCTTTGAACGCATAAGAAACATTAAAAAAATTTTTTTTTATTATTTTCTAACGTTTATTTATTCTTTTTGAGAGAGAGAGACAGAGTGCGAGCGGGGGAGGGGCAGAGAACAGGAGACAGAATCTGAAGCAGGCTCCAGGCTCTGAGCTGTCAGCGCAGAGCCCGACGTGGGGCTTGAACTCTGACCGGTGAGATGGTGACCTGAGCCGAAGTCGGACGCTTAACCGACTGAGCTACCCAGGCGCCCAGAAGGAGTTTCTGAAAGTGTGTTTGCACATCATAGACAGCTTTGGGGCATGTCCCTACGCAGGCTTCATCGAAATGTATAGACTCTTGTACCTGAAAGAACTTTGGTTTTCTGGAGGACAGGAAGAAAGTGGAAGCAGCATTTTCAGGTGGGTTCATTCGCTTAAACTGCCGTATTCCAGAACATGTATCTGTCTGTCATTCGTGTATTGGGCACTCATTGCTCAAACAGACTTGTCCAGGCCCCCTGTTCGGAATGTTGGAGAAAGACTCACAGAACAGAGTCTGTGCCCTCGAAAAACAGGTGGACGTGTGAACAAGAGTTTCTGCGCAGGGTAGTAAGGGCTCTGGCAGAGATTTGACTACGGAGCAGTGATACATCTGAAAGTGGAGGTGTGTTATCCCTCGTATGTGATGTTAGGGAAGATGTCTCAGAAGAACCACGGAAGTTTGTCTTGAGGATGAAGAGTGATTTGCTGTTAAAGCCGAGGGAAGGGGCGTTTTAGTCGGGAGGGGAGACAGAGGCAGTTCGGTACACAATATGCTGTGGGCTGCAGGGGGCTCCCCTGGGGGCTGGAAGGACAGGGGCTGGAAGGGTCAGTGGAGTTTTCTATGCCACGAAAAGAAGTTTGGGACTTGTAATCATCGGGAGCTTGTGATCGTCCTCGAAGGTTTCGGACCAGAACATGGTAGGAGCACACTCGTGCTTTAGAATTTTCCTCTGACTCGTGTGTGGAGGAGAGATTTGTGGACAGAGGAAGGACCGGAAGAAGGACAGCAGGTAACAGTAGAGGCAGGGCCAAGGTCAGCCGGTGCAGGCTGCCGAAGGGCAGGGAGGCACCTGTGAGGGAGACACTGAGGGAGGAGCCAGAAGATATACTGAGAGCTGGATTTGGAGAGCAGACAGCGGCCACCCTGGGATAATTGATGGGCTTCTGTCTTGCGAGACTGGCCGGATGGGGGCCCGGGATCCCGGTTCGGGAACCTAGAACTGGTCTTGGGGGGCAGGATCGGGTTGGGCATAATAATTTTAGTTTGAGTCTCCTTTTCATGTTTCTTTAATTTTATTTTTTATATGTTTTTAAAACTTATTTTTGTGAGAGAGAGGGAGAGGGGCAGAGAGAGGAGGGGACCAGAGGATCTGAAGCAGGCTCTGTGCTGACAGAGAGAGCCGGACACAGGGCTTGAACTCATGAACCATGAGATGGTGACCCGAGCCAAAGTCAGTGCTCAACCAACTGAGCCACCCAGGTGCCCCTAGTTTGGGTCTTCTTGATTTTGAGGTGGCCCATCCGGTAGGTCTGGAAGAGCCATTTACCCTGGAGCCGGGGCCGTGGCTGTCCTGAGCAGTGGTGAGAGAGCCACGAGGCCGCCCAGAAGGAGAATGTTGAAGGCAGAAAGAGGCAGACCAAGCTCGGGCCGAGGAACATGGTGGGGATGGGTGGAGGTGTGGGGGGGGGGGGGTGGGAGGGAGGCGGGAATTGATAGGGGTGGGGAAGTGAAGGAATCGAATAGAGAACACACTTGGAAGCCTTTCTGTAGGCAGCATTTCTTACTTAGATTTTGTGACAGATGAAAAATGTTCCTAGAGACACAATGGTCTATCATGAGAATTAAAATCCTTGTTTCTTACTAGGGCCTAAATCAGTTTTCTTTTGTTTTTTTATTCTTTTCAAGTTCATTTGTTTATTTTGAGAGAGGGAGGGAGGGAGAGAGGATCTCAAGCAAGCTGCACGCTGTTAGCACACAGAGCCGGATGCAGGACTCCACCCCACGGCCTGAGCCGAAGCCAAGAGTCGGACACTTAACCGACTGAGCCACCCAGGCGCCCCAAATCGGTCTTCTTTTAGATACCACTTCTAAGTAGGTATTTATCATGCCTAAAATCTGCTAAAGTTTGTAAGTTAGAGGACCGTACGAAAACCCCGTAGGAGATGGCATTATTATCCATTTGTAGTCGTCCCTGGTCCTGTCCTGGTTTCTTACGGACCAAGCGCTGTGATAGAACGGCCTGAGACTATAGCCAAGCCCGAGCTTGTAGAAGTGCAATCATATGTACATATATTTTCACTTCAGTTGATTTCCTCTGATTGTAAGCCCTGCTCCTCAGAGGGGCTCTGTGTGCTTAACCTGGATTTACAGAGCCAGAAGGTGAGGCTCAAGGTCGCACCCACTGTGGCAGCTGAGGCAGAATTCGAACTGAAGGGCCTCTCTGGTCTCTGGGGAGCAGCGAGCTACCCCGCGTCCCCTTAATGAAAAGTCTGTCCGCCTTCCCTCTTCAAACGTAGCGTTTTCCGGCCTGCAGCAGACACCCTTCCTTAGCAGAGAATGCTGAGACTTCCCGTAGGGCAGAGTGGGAGTGCTTCCCAACAAATACTCATTAGCCCCTTTCATCCCCAAAGATGAAAGATCTTTCAGACATCAGTAATCCCCACAAAATCCCTTTGAGTCTGGGAGGTGGAGAATGCAGTGTGAATCTGGGTGGAGAAAGAGACCTGATCTACCCTAGAACCAAGATGCTGGATTTGGGGTGCGGGAGAACGCCCACAGCACGTACGATCCCACACTGATGATGCCTTTATTATACCAGGTCCTACATAAATCCTCCTAATCCATGCTGGATCAACAGCTGTTATTATTGTTCATTTGTTGATGTGGGTACAGGGATTCCAACCAGAGACATTTACTAACAACAGACTCCGTCATGAGCTCCCGTCCATATCAGAGGTAATTTACTTCGCATGTTCGTCTTTCGCAAGAGTGTAGTGTGCTGTGACTTTAAAATATCTGCATAAGGTTTACACGTGTTAAGCTTTTTTAAAGCTTATTGGTTTATGTTTTTATTAATTTTTTTAGCGTTTATTCGTTTTTTGAGAGAGAGAGAGAGTGCGAGCAGGGGAGGGGCAGAGAGAGAGAGAGAAGGAGACACAGCATCTGAAGCAGGGTCCAGGCTCTGAGCTGTCAACCCAAAGCCTGACGTGGAGCTCGAACCCACAAGTGGTGAGATCACGACCTGAGCTGAAGTCGGACGCTCAACTGACTGAGCCACCCAGGCACCCCTAAACATATTACATATTAATGTAGGGATAACTTTATTAATGTTCTCTCTTTTGAAGACAATGTTTTTTTTGGCAAATAATAGCTTTTCAAATTATTATCAACAAGCCTTTTTCTTATATGTTTATTAAGTTCTTCCTAAGGGACAAAGATGTGACTAGTTCCTAAACTGTGATTGATGTACTTCTGACTTGAGAGCAAATCCCAGTACTATTCAAACTAGTAGATTCTCTGAAAGTTGCCTGTAGAGCTGGGGATGGGGTCCCCAGTGTTCACCTCATGACCAGGGCCTTGGGGGGGGCGGGTTCGAGGGTGGAGGGGAGGCTGGTGGAACGGTGAGAGAGAATTGGATCTCAGAGCAGCTCCGGGCAAGGACAGTGGGGTGCAGGAGTTATTAATAGTGGCTGGTTGGAGGTATGAGGCGTGGGGTGTCAAGTTCCCGCGGGGGCTTAAGAGGCCGAAGGAGGTGGCGCCTTCGCTCTGGGCCCTGACCTGCGTTTGTTGCCGTCCTTCCCCACCTCCTCTCCATTTGCAGCCACTTTCCCACTGAAGTTTTCGTTTTTCATCCTCATGAAATAGGCAATAAAATACCATTGGGAAATATGCTGCTAATTCCATGCTGAAGTAATTACAATGAAAGGTCTGAAATACTGTCAGCGTAGGGAAGTTCTGTGGTTACGGTTGTTTAGGGATGGACAGAGAGGTTAGATGTAGTAAGTAATTGGAGGCTAGTTGGTGCGGACTCTGATTCGGGCCCGAGAGAGGGTGGAGGTTGAATGCCAAATGGACTGCCGCAGGGAGAGCAAAGTCCAGAAGACATAACGTGGCAACGCCTTCAGTCACGTCCAACTACTGGGTATTTGAAATTCCCCCAAACTCTTTTTTAATTTTGAAAAACACAGAGTGTTTTGTGAACACAGAGTTCACATTTAATACATTTGCCATAACCTATGCTGATTTCTTAACGATTCCCTTAGTACATGGGGCTCCGAGCACAGGTGGCGGTTAATTCTACAAACTCCGAAAGCATGCTGAGTCCCTTTCTTCATGATAGATCATTTGTTTTTAAAGAATAGCAATCCTGGGGCGCCTGGCTGGCTCGGTAGCTGGACCATGTGACTCTTGATCTCGGGATCGTGGGTTTGAGCCCCGCGTTGGGTGTAGAGATTTCTTAAAAAAAAAAAAAAAAAAGTTAAAAAAGAAAAACCACAATCGCATAGGCTTAATCTTAAGACTAAACTCAGAAATAGCCCTGTGGTTGATAACCTGCCCCATCAGAAGGCTCCCTTGCTTGTCTGTGATTGGGAAGGGACTCAATGCCCTAATTAATTTAACTACTATTATTTTAGACTATGGAAACAGTATCAGAATATTACGATAGATCAGGAAACACAACGGTTTTTGGGTCTAACTGTGCAAGTGTCTCAATTTACATTTTCTTTTCAACTTATAACTTAGCTACCTACTCACACGCAGTTCCTAGAGAAATATTTTTTGAAAAATGTTTTACGGTGTTTGTTAGTAACGGACATTCAGGCCTGGCCTTGGCATTACTGAGTCATCTTGCTAGCCTTGCGCTAGTTAAAAATAATTCCGAGTTTTTATTAGGGCTGTTCCCTGTGGAAGAAAGCCTGCATTTATTTCTGCTTTACAGAAACCAGGACAAGAAGAGAGAACTAACATTGTTTAACCTTTCTGAACTTGGCCCAGGCCCTGTGTCAGGTAATTTAAAGATGTTTTCTCATTTTGTTTTCACGACAGTCGGGAAAGGTGGGTGCAATCCTTTCCATTTCACGTGGAGGGAAGTCAGGTTTAGAGAGGTGGGTGTATGACCCGACGGGCAGGTCCGGGCTTTGTTCCGAACTCGTCGCCCCGTACTCCGGCGTTCTTGGGACTGAGCTCTTTTCTATTTTGCAAACATACTCTGGGATTTCCGGTTTATTTTCATTGTATGAGCCCCTTGATGTTAATGCTCATTCAGGACAGGTGGATGGTGCTGGTCTGGTGTCAGCTGGAGGGGCTGACTGGCCGCTGGCCTGTGACTTCTCTCCCAAGTCGTCGTCTTACGACTGAAGCCCAAGTGACAGCTCGGACTTGAGGGGTGTCTGTCGCGGGGTGTCCTGATCTGCTTCTCTGCACTCACTTCCCCCTGCACTGTCTCACGCTCCACTCGATGCTTGTCCATGCCGTCCGGGCCTCAGGTCCTGGTCTCTCCTTCATCTGTGCTGTCTTCCTCTTCTCACGAGAATGCAGGGCCTCCCTGCTTCCTCACGTACGTGTCGGACGATTCCTCAAGGCCAGGTCCACCAGCAAGGCTGCCCTGTTCTGCCCGGCCTGGCCTTGCGTTGTCCTGGTCCAAACTCCCAGCCCGGTTCTGGAGGGAGTCACCCCGGACCATCTTTCTTGATCCCAACCTGCTCTTGTCTGCGGCTGTAGTATTCACCTTTTATCTCTGGAAATAGATTCCTGGCATCCTCCAACCCTTTTTAAAAAGTTCTGTGGTTTGTTTCATTGTAGAGGTTGATGTTCTCTTGTAGTTGTGTTTTGTTTTCTTCTCCTTTTAAGCTGTATCCAAACTGCATCCCCCTCTGGTTGGGGGGTTGATGATGTTGGTGGCTTTGCTGCTGAAAATGTCTGCTTTGGGTGGATGTAATGGATTTTTTTTTTTTTTGTGGTGTTTTTTTTGTTTTCTTTGTGTTTTGAAAACCAGGGGAAGGTTCCGGCATTCTTTTTCGCAGCACCGTCTTCTCTCCTCCCAGATGGCTGGTTTGTCTTGCGTCTTTATATACTTTATAATGTCTTTATTGTCTTTTCTTCTAGCCCTAGGCCCTTTGATAAGTGGTGCTGTGCCCGATTCATTCGCACATCATGCATTCACAGTGCCCGGCACAGCACCTTGCTGTCAATAGGGACCTAAATGTTCCTAAATGTAAAATGGACTATGGCAGTCAGTACACAGCTGGAGGTTTCAGATGTGTCTGGCGTGAACCTGGAGGTTGAGTTTCTATGGATTCTAGGATTTGCTTTGTTTAAAAAGTTCCTGGTGTCGGTTTGCTCCTTGGGTCGTTTTGATTTGCCCCATAACCTAGGATGAAGCAGCAATAGCTCTTGGACCACCGGCATGCCAACATAGGCTCTTTTCTGTGCAAGTAGCTGATGAATCCAAAACCAAAACGGTGCCCTGGCAAGCGTTTCTCTCACCTTCTGGAAAGACACCATGAGCTGTGCTGTGGCCGTCAGGTTTGTATTTGTTGGCATTGTTCCCAACCTTATCTCTGGTTTCCATACCATTGCCACAGGGCCCACAAGAGCCTTGCTCCTCTGGGAGCTGGTACCTTTTTATCCCACTTGCGTTGTCTGTCAGTGGGAGGACATTAGCACGTCTAGGAGGGGTGTCTCAAGGAGAATCTGCTATAAAACCTACACATTCTTTAATTTCAGAAGTGAAAGTACCCACTTTGAGGGCAAGGTGCGTGGCAACAGGTGTTCGCCTTCCTACGCGTTTGACTTTGAACAGAAACTTAGGTAAAAACAACATGGCCTCTTCAAGTGTCAAGTGTGGTTGGTGACATTAAATGCTGTGTGTTATGTCACTATAAAAATAGCGTCTGAAGTAGTGTTTCATGCCCTGTCCAATACCCCCAGCCTTGGGACGAATCTGTGAGATGTAACAGTTAAAGCAGTCTTGGGATGAGCCTTGCTTGGGGCAAAGCTGATGCTCTGCTGGTGGGTTCTACAGCACAGGCTTTCTCGGCCAAGCTCGTGATTTTGAACTCATTGTTTCCTGGAGGTCTACAGGGAGGGGGCCCGTAAGAAGATGTTTCTTTGTCCATTGAGACATTAGCTTGTGCTCTGTATCCGGGCATCTTTGGGAAGTTTAGGCGGATGAAATATTTCATTTATTTAATTTATTTTGAGAGAGAGAGAGAGAACATCCCAAGCAGCCTCAGCTCTGTCAGCATTGTGGGGAGCCCGCCGGGAGGCTCCAACTCAGGAACCATGAGATCATGACCTGAGCTGAAATCAAGGCTCAGATGCTTAGCTGACTGGGACACCCAGGCGCCCCAGGAAGATGAAATATTTTAGTCATCTACAGTGGGACCTAAATGTCTACAGGAGCCTGTGTGGCAGTCTGTAGTATTAGAGCATGTGGGAACAAATCTTTGCACGGGTTATTTAAACCCAAGCGTTCTTGAATCACCTGCCACTGAATGTCGAAATCACTTACACTACCGTTTTCTCATTCCTTCCTTCTTCCTTCACTCATTTTCCCTCATCGTCATTCAGTGGTTATTTAAGACACCAACACTTAAATCAGTTTCTTTAGTCTTGGTAAAGGGTCGGAATAGGATCCTCAGTGTCTTTGCATGTGTCGGAAAATATGGTGATAAGTGTCAGGTAAATATAGGGATCAAGGAACCCAAATACGATGCCAGATACATGCTCTGCCAGGGCTTCAGGTCAAGGGCTCCAGGAAAACCAGATGGAAATTGATGGCCTCTTCTGACCTGCCCTTGGAAATCCTGTAGTGTCAACTCTGCTGTATTCTTAGTGGGTTGAAGTGGATTCAAGGGGAGCGGGCTTAGACTGGTCGCCTCGCCCCGCCCTGTAGCGAGAGCGTCAAAGAATACATACACATGTTTTAAAACATCCGTGGAATCCTAGTGGAGAAAAGATCCCATGTCGCCGTACCAGGGACACTGAATATAGGTCATTTTTATGATGTGGGCATATATTACTGAATTTGGATCTGTCCTTTTTTAAATGTTTATTTCTTGAGAGAGACAGAGCATTAGCAGGGGAGCGGCAGAGAGGGAGACGCAGAATCCGAAGCAGGCTCCAGGCTCCCAGCTGTCAGCACAGAGCCCGACATGGGGTTCGAACCTACAAACTCTGAGATCGTGACCTGAGCCAAAGTCAGACGCTTAACCGACTGAGCCACCCAGGCGCCCCGGATTTGGATCTGTCTTGAGGGCTGGACACAGGACCACTCCTGTGTGCTTCCCTACTACCTTACCCCTCTGGACCATGCTGTCCCCACAGTGTTTTGTGGCTTCTGACTTACTTGGTTATAGGCTTTGCAAGAATGTGAGGCTCCCAGTCAACATGATATTCCCAATGCTTAGCATAGTTCCTGGAACACGGTAGATGATCAACAAACACTCCTTGAACTGAAATAACCAACTTAATAAATGCCCCGCATGTCAGGCACTTGAGTCAACTTTTGCATCGTTAAATTTTTCCCCCGGACACATAAGCTTTTTGGGAATCCTCGGGAAGGATTATTGTAAACAGAAACCAGTCTGGGAGATACAGTGGCCCAAGTGGGCACACCCTGTCCTTCCAGCTGTCCATTGATTTTTTTTGTTTTTTGTTTTTTTTGGTGTTTCACATGAGCCGTTTTATAAATAACCCAGGACCTTTTCGTAACTTGGTTCATAATAAGCAGTAAACGTATGCTGTGTGTGTGTAGAAGTCTGTCATTTGGGGAGGATAGCCTGAAACTTCTTTTTTCATTTTAATTAGTCCTCCCTTTGTCAGAAATGATGGATTCTCGAACATTCTCTAGTCTGCTGGGCGACTGTACTGTCTCTTTCTGTTAAGAGCAGCATCTGATTCCATTAGTTCTTTGTGCAGGAACAGTAGGCTAATGTCAGCATGGCCGGGAGGTGGGGGGAGTTGTCATGGAATGAAGGCTTACAACGTCCGGTCTCACCTACTGCCCCAGAGTGAGAGCCACACAGTGGTTTGTTCGTCATGTCTCTGAAATCTCTGTGGGCAGAGAGACTGAGACAACAGTCTACCTGTGAGCGGAGGTCCGGGGAGGGGGGCAGGCAGGCAGATGGCACAGACCTGGCTCCTGTGACGGGTTAATAGACTTGCATATCTTGTTCCCAGCCCCTTTTTCTCTCCCGGAAACCTTCCCACTGTCCTGTTTTACCACAGACATTGAGTCTCTGAATTGATAAGCTGCCTAGCCGATAGCAAGGCTAAACGCAGAAATGTTAAAACATTTTTTTTTGGTTTTGTTTAGGGAGATGGTGGTTTCAAAGGGGATTTCGTTTGACGAAGGGGTGGGTTTTAGAAATTTCTCAGTGACAGCTGCGTTGTTTTTACGTCGTTGGAGAGGGGAGCCCGTTTTAAGGGCACAGGTTAAGCGGTAGTAACTTTGTCTTCTTTAGCAGTTTCTGGTTGAAACAGCAAAAGTTTTATGAACCCCGGGCACTGTGACTCAGCCCAGGGCTTGACTGTAAGTTCGTAGGTTGGTTAACGTGGTAGCATTCTTCAGGTGTCGCCTTCCTTTATTTTTAACGAGGATGTGGCCAAGGGTCCAGTTACTCTCAGCTCTTAGGGAAGGTGTGGGGGTAGAATCTTCAGCACTGGAAACCCGAACGGCTTTTCCTCACACAACTCAAGGGAGAAGAATGCAAAATCTACTCGCGTTGAATTAAAATGATGTCAGGGCGGCAAGCAGGCGGGCAAGCAGGCGGGCGGCTCGGGGGCTCCAGGACTGGCTGGGGTTCATGCCAAAAAGAGCATGGGTGAAATCTGTTGATTGATGACTCTGTCCACACGTGGTACCTGTGTGCTGTTAACAGATACAACACACTCTTTGTATAACCGAAAACGCGAAATTGCTAGAGTTTTATTGTAGACGTAGGTTACCTAGCGCTGCCTTGAATCTCATAGACTTAAATACACAGAGGGCCCTGTTAGACCTGCAGTCATGAGCTCTCGCAGTACCTGCCCCATCCTAAACATGGCATCCAAAGTTAGCAGCTAAAAACCATCTATGCTATTTTTTTTTTTTAAGTTTTTATTTAAGTAATCTCTGTACCCACTGTGGGGCTCAAACTCACAACCTCAAGGCGGAGTCACCTGCTCTTCTGACTACACCAGCCAGGCACCCGAACCCATCTACACTATTAACAAAACATCCACTTGTTGAAAATGGGTTGCAGGAGGGTTTCTCTGTTGCAGTCTGGAGGCAGAATTGCTTCTGGAGGAAACTTCAGGCTTTGCTCGATAGACCATCAGCTGATAGGATGAGGCCCACCGCATTAAGGAGGGTAATCCGCTTTGCTGAGAGTCTACTGATTTCATGCTAATCACGTCTAAAACAGTACTTTTATGGCAATGTCTAGACTGGTGTTTGACTACAGGGCTGTGCACGATGACCCAGCCAGGCTGACGCATGCCGTTCACCATCAGAGTGGTTAAGCTGCTACTCACCCTTTTGTATGTAATTTAGGTCATGGTGATGTGACGGAAATGCAGGCTGGCTTAAAAATTAAATCGTGTTGTATTAATAGTGTGATGCATCCCTCGACCTATCGGTCATACGTCTCTCGGGCACCCATGTGTAAGGCACTATGCTAGACATCAGGAAAGATGAGCCCTTCCCTTTGAAAGCAATCAGAATCTGGTAAAGGAGGCAGACGAGTGAAAGATCACTGCAGTGCCGTTGCCTCAATTAGATGGAGTGGTGAGGTAAACGAGGGAGTGATAGTGCCTCATGTCTCGGGGAGGAAGGTAGGAGGTTGGGGAAGGCTTCACAGCAGAGGAGACACTTAGGGTCTTGAGGGATAATTAGGAGTTTTCCAGGAAAGCCTTCCTAACGGGGCACAGTAAGTGCAAAGGCGTGGGGAATAAAAACCCACAGTCATGAAATGACAAAGTATTCAGAATAAATGTATGGAAAGCTTCCTTGCATAATCGGTGCTGGAGGCTCAGTATCTTATTATCATTGGGAAAATGTAAATGTGGCAGATCTTATATTTTATAGTTTCTTGGTTAGTAAATAACCATCTAGTAAAATATGACAGTTCTTGGCTTTAAAAAATTGTCAGTCTAATCTATTTAGATGGAGTCCGCTGAAGCTTGTTCAGTTTTTCATTCTTACCATTTAAAGATATTTTCTTGTCCATACTGGGTTAATTCCACAGTGAATTAAGAATTTGGGATGCTTGGCTGGCTCTGTCGGTAGAGCATGTGACTGCTGATCACATGACTTTGAGCCCCATGATGAGCGTAGACATTACTTAAATGAAAATGAAAAAAGTTATGTTTATATAGGATTTACCTTACGAGACAGGCATTCTTGACCGAATATATCAGATTTCTATAAATTTTCTCGGAACCAGTTAGGTTAGTTTGGGCACGTCAGCCTACCTCTTACCTTTAAATTCTCACCTGTAAAGGGCAAGAGTTTGGGCTGGTTTTTAGAGGTCCACCCATAAGATATTCAAAGAACCTATAAATGAAAATTGTTATCTCTCCTGTGTCCAGTTATAGAGGTGTGTTTCTATAGCTTGAATCGTTGTGATAATTGCACCGTTCCCAGTAGCAACTGTTTACAGTGGAAGTTCTTTATTGTCACTTCAATTGAGCATTTCATGTTTCAGCCCCTTAATTGAGTATTTTATGTGCATGATCCCATTAAATACTTAGAATAACCCTGCAAAGCAGATAAGATTTCCACTTTATGGTTGAAGAAACCAGAGGCTCAGGCAATTGAAATAACCAGGCTAGGCTTGCTCAGGTGGTAATGGGGAAGCTGGGGGTGGGGAGTGAACCCCAATCTTTTGGCTCCAAAGCCTGCATTCTTTATGAAGGCTGTAACTCACAGTACACAATTATTAGCATAATGTAGTATTTTACGACCATAGCTGAGGTGAAATATCTTGTAAGAAGACAAGTCTCACTCTCTGAAAGCAATCTGTTTAACATTTTAAAAAAATGAAAAGAGAAGTACTTTCTGGTATGTTGACTAATAGGGCCATGAATTTTAATATATCATTGGGCAGCGCATCAAACAACAGAAGAAGAAGGTAATATTCTCCACAATAAGAGAGGACCCAGAAACCACCTGCTTCATAAGTAACTCAACTCTCATTCTTTGATTCAACCCACTTGCATTTGGATTCTGCCCCACAGCCCGTGATGACTGTCTCTGACCCGCTGGTTCTTATTAAGGTCTTGACTGGTCCCTCTGCCTGGCAGACTGTTTCCCTCACCTTGAAATAGCACTGAGATTGCAGCCCAGTTGCCTTCTCAGAGAGCCATTTCCTGACCTTCCCAATTTAAATTAGCTACTTCATCCTGTTTAGATGTCTGCATTGTACATATCACTCTAGATATATTCTGTGTTTGTTCATTTGTTTTGGATGCTTTCTTCTACTTGAATGAAGTTCAGTGAGAGCAGAGACCTTTCTCTTTTACTATTCTGCCCCCAGCCCTGGAGTTGTGGTTTGATCACAGTAGGCTTTATCTGGCTATCTGGTCATACATCTGTCTGTCCATCTGTCTATTTTTCTTCTTCTGTCTGCTCTTTCTCCCCTCTCTCCATCTATCTATCTATCTCTAAAATGGCTTGGCCATGTGGAGTTCTAGCAAATCTGCTTCTCCAATCAGGTTGTGGGAGGACCCTCCTATCTGCTTTATCGTTTACCACTTCACTTTTGAGTTGTTTTTGGTTTTTTTTTTCTAGTTGCTCCCTTTTTATAGCAAGCCCAATTACAAATTATAATAAATTGTTTCTCATCACCTCTTTTTGTTTCCCTTGCCAGGGCTCTGTGCTTGAATTACAAAGGAACCTCTTCAGCCAGCTCATTCTGGATGAATGAATGATTAACACTAAGTGTCGTTCACCCTCCTTCCAGTGGTAAGTTCAAGGCACTTGTGCACCTCGAAGGTGTTCATGTATGTCACTTGTGGGTCTGTTTCCCGTGGAGCTCTGTTGAGTGCTCTTTGTGTGTGGACCTGGGTGGGGAGAGCCAAAGTGGATTCGTCACGTTCCGGTTGGAAATTGGATTTCCTGTGGGCAGTGGTGCATTCAGTCTGAGCGGCTTATTATAAACACACTTTAATTTGATGCACTGGATGATCCTGTCTCTCTCTCTGGGATTCCGTATCCCCATCCTCTCTGGGAACTTAGGAGGCAAAGTTGCAGCCTGGCAGGTGTTCAGTTCCGTCTCTTTACGTGTCAGATAGATACAGCACCCACTTGAACTCCCAACGAAACGGGCTAGCCTGCTGGAGAACAGATCTGGAGTATACAATTCGTAGCTGGAGTCGCAAGATCAGGTGAGCTCAGGAAAGTTGGACATGAAGCCACTGAGGGGAGGGGAGGTTCCCGTTGTGCTAAGGCTCTTCCATTCTGCCTGGGGTGTTTTACTGGTCGATGTCTTGGTGTTTCAGCATAAGTACTAAAGCAGAAAACTGAACAGTTCCCAGAGCAGTGTTTGGAGTGGCTGCCGGTCCTTCCCCGGACACGCTGGCAGGGTCTACGGTTCATGCTTAACTTGGCTGAAATTCACAGACACGAGCACCAGCTCTGTCAGAGGCAGCTGGTCCCATCCTTCCGGTGCCGCTTCACACCGTTTGGATCTCACCTCAAGGTGTTGCCTCTGAGAGATCGTCTCTGTCCACCCAATCTAAAGTGGTCACCTATTTTATTTCCCTGCAAAGTGCTTGTCGTGCGTGATAGTTTTCTGTCTCGTGTATTTACCTGCTTGCTGTTGAGCCTTCTTGTCACCGTGTATTTACCTGCTTGCTGTTGAGCCTTCTTGTCACCGGAGCGGAAGCTCCATGAGGTCAGAACCCTTGTCGGTCTTGCTCGCCATGTAGCTCCACGGCTCAGACCGTGTCTAGTGCACAGAAGACGCTTTCTGCCTGAATTATATGATGAGCTCAGCCGTGAAGTGCGGCTCACTGTGTAAGTCACTCAGTGTCATACAATGAGAAAGTTGTTGGCACTGGAGGAGATTTTGAAGATCCACTTTGTCTACTTGGTAGCTATTTTTATTTTAAAGTTTATTTTAAGGCAGAGAGTGTATGTGTGCACGCGTGAGCAGGGAAGGGGAAGAGAGAGAGGGAATCCCAAGCAGACTCTGTGCTGTCAGCATGGAGCCCGATGCGGGGCTCGAACTCACAACCGAAATCCAGAGTCAGATGCTTAAGCAGCTGAGCCACCTAGGCTCCCCAGGAGCTGTTTTTAAATGTGAATTATTCTCTCACAGAATTGCCAGGTTTAACATCATCTTCTGCATAAAAAGGAAGTTTTGTAGTGTTTTGAGTTTATTTGCAATTAGAGCACTTATTAAAGTTAGGAATTTGGGGGCATCTGGGTGGCTCAATTGGTTACGTGTACAACTCTTGATTTCTGCTCAGGTCTTGATCTCGCGGTCTGTGGGATTGAGCCCTGCATCGGGCTCTGTGCTGGCAGTGAGGAGCCTGCTTGGGATTCTCTCTCCCCCTCTCTTTGTCCCTCTCCTGCTTGTGTACACTCTCTCAAAATAAGTAAATTTTAAAAACTGGTGCTTTAAAGTTAGGAATTTAGATGATGTTTGGTAACTTTTGTGTTAACTGACCTTTATATTTTCTATATTAGAATATTCATGTATTTATGTATGTATTTATTTATTTATTTGCTTACTTACCTACTTATTTGGGGGAGGAGAGAGGCAGAGAGAGGGAGAGAGAGAATCCCAAGCAGGCTCCATGCTGTTAGCGCAGAGCCTGATGCAGGGCTTGAACTCATAAACTGTGAGATCATGACCTGAGCCAAAATCAAGAGTCGGACACATAATCAACTGAACCACCTTGGTGCTCCTACGTTAGAATATTTAAAAGGAATATCTGATTAGCCTTTGAGACTGTTTCATTTATGCTTTACTGAAGTGCAGATGCCAGGACTGAAATACACCTTCTTGAAAAGCCTGAGGTTTAGATTTTTTTTTTTTTTTTTTGGAGACAGACTGCCTGCTGAGTTTTTTGAATCCTGTCTCTGACATTTGCTGGCTCAGTGACCTTGGGCAGGTTATTTAAGTTTGGTGCCTCAGTTTCTTCTTCTGTAAAATGGGGGTAATAAGAGCATTTTCCTCGTGTGATTGTGATTAAGGATGTTAATGTATGTGTTATATAGATTCCTGCTATTTTAGGGGTGGCTGAGTGGCTCAGTCAGTTAAGTGTCAGACTTCAGCTCAGGTCATGATCTCGTGGTCCATGAGTTTGAGCCCCACGTCGGGCTCTGTGCTGACAGCTCGGAGCCTGGAGCCTGCTTCGGATTCTGTGTCTCCTTCTCTCTCTGCCCCTCCCCCACTCGTGCTCTGTCTCTCTCTACCAAAAATAAATAAAATGTAAAAAACTTAAAAAAAATTTCTGCTATTTAGTGTATACTCAGGATTTTATATATTAGATACATCAACTGGATTTGAAAATAATGTATTTGGATTCTGCTCATAAAGTGGAGACAGGACTTTGAGCATTTGCTTCACATGTTGACATCCCTGAGTCAACAGAAAGAAAAGGCTTAATTACAATTATTAATAACTTTAGTTATCATAGCGATAAGTCACAAATATGCCATTTTCCACATGGCTACAATATTGTTGTGTCTTTGGTGCCAGACTGACTTGGTTTGAGTTCTCTAGCTGTGCTTGTTTCATGACCCTCAGCAAATGACTCGACTGTGCCTAACTTCAGTTTCTCCATGTGCAAAGTAGTGCTGATAATACAAATCAAAAAAGATTGCTATGGGAATTAAATATGAAAATACATGTAACATTTGGGTACAGGGCTTCGTGACTTTTCATTTCCTACTTTCTTCTTTTTACACCTTAGATCTAAGAAGGATGTTACTAAATGGACCACAGTGATCATGGTTAGGAATGGTTAGGAGTGTTTATTTTGTTTATTTAGAAAAAAATTTAATGTTTATTTATTTTTGAGAGAGAGAGACAGAGAGAGAGAGAGAGAGAGAGACAGAGTGTGGGCGTGGGGAGGGGCAGAGAGAGAGGCAGACATAGAATCCAAAGCAGGCTCCAGGCTCTGAGCTGTCAGCACAGAGCCCGGTGTGGGGCTCAAACCCACAAGCCGCGAGATCATGACCTGAGCCGGTGCCATCCAGACACCCCTATTTGTTTATTTTTTACATTAATTAATTAATTTAGAGTGTGTGTGTGTGTGTGTGTGTGTGTGCGCGCGTGCGTATGTGAACAAAGGAGCAGCAGAGAGATGGGGAGAGAGAGAATCCCAAGTAGGCTCCACATTGTCAATGCAGAGCCCAATGCGTGGCCCAAACCAAGAGTTGGATGCTTAACCGACTGAGCCACCCAGGTGCACCAGGAGTGTTTAGAAATAGTGTCCTGGGGCACCTGGGTGGCTCAGTCGGTTAAGCATCTGACTCTTGATTTCAGCTCAGGTCATGATCTCATGGTTTATGACCTGGATCCTGGCATCGGGCTCTGCACTCACAGCACAGAGTCTGCTTGGGATTCTCTCTCCTCTCTCCTGCTTGCATGCTCTCTCTCTCAAAATAAATAAGTAAACTTTACAAAAAAAAAAAAAACAGTGTCCTATTCATGATGATGAAGGGAACAGAATATTTAGCATAGAAAATATTAAGTTTATTTTTTATTTTTAGTTTTTTAATTTTTTAATGTTTATTAATTTTTGGGAGAGAGGGAAACAGAGACAGGGCGTGAGCTAGGGAGGGGCAGAGAGAGAGAGAGACACAGAATCCAAAGCAGGTTCTGTCAGCACAGAGACTGAGGCAGGGCTTGAATCCATGAACCGTGAGATCATGACTTGAGCCAAAGTTGGCTGCTCAACCGACTGACCCAGGCGCCCCGAAAATATTGTTTAGTGGGGAGCATAATATTGCCCTTGAGAGTGAGTCATGTGTGCAGCGAGCAGGGGCAGTGAGACACTAGGGCCAGTGAGTAGAAGGAAACTTAGGAGCTGGGGGAAAATGGGCGGGGCGGCCTGTGCAGTAGTGAACTTCCCAGGGCAGATACGGGTCCAGAGGCTGCTGGACTGCAGATCAAGATTCCTGGAGAAAGGATTCCTCGCTCCCCAGGAAGGGGGCTGCCATGGCCTGTATGTCCCGTTCCAACGCCTCTTCGGTATAAATGGCCCCGTCCAGAATCCTGCGTGTACATCTGGTCATCTGGGCCGGTTGGTTGTATGGAGCCATACGTCCCTGGAGACCCAGGATTTAGCTTTCTGAAGTCAGAGAGTTGGGACTGCTGATTGCTTTCTTTTAAAACATCTTTCAGGATTTAAAATCTTCCTGTTTGTGTTTATCATATGAATCAGAGCTTGCAAACTGGTGGGCTTCTGGCTGCTTCTGGGCTGTGGGTGAGCTTTGCTGGGCCTGCAAAGTGCGTCCCTGACAAGGGTCTTAAGGATATTTAGGTTAGTTGCCTACCTTTATTTTTTATTACTATTATTTCAAATGTTTACCTATTAATTTTGGGGGAGAGAGAGCGAGCGAGCGCAGGGGAGGGGCAGAGAGAGGGAGGGAGAATCCCAGGCAACCTCCGTGGTGTCAGAGCAGAGCCTCGATGCTGGGCTCGATTTCACAAACTGTAAGATCACGACCTAAACTGAAATCAAGAGCCAAACGCCCCACTGACTGAGCCACCAGGTGCCCCAGTTGCCTACCTGGAGAAAGTGAAAATTTTAGCTAAAAGCAACATGTTCAGTGTTCCTTTAAAACGCGGTTTCACCGGGCAGCATGGCGGTGTGCATCCCAGGTGGCAATGGACAGCTAGGGAGGTGGCTGCTGCCCGGTTGGAGGGGCACGCGTGGGCCCGTTTGCTACGGTAGTGACCCCACCGCGCAGTCTCCCCGATACCGCAATGCCAGTTACCAGTTTTCCTTTACTTAAGTTGTTTTTCTTCTAGTAGAATTAGGAGAAAGCTGGAAAAGTTCTATCTCCCTCTGTATTAGTGGTGGAAAACCTAAAGACGTTTCTGTAGAGTCTCATGTTTTGAGAAAGGTAGAACAGAACATGTTTTGTGTGTGCGCTGAAGAATACTCGTAGAAACCTAATTTGCAAACAGACGGCTTCTGTTTCTTAGGAGTATAGCCCTCTGGCCTCCATCATTGCATGCATTTTAAATGGCGCTGAAGGTGTGTGTGTGATTCCTGAGCGGGGCAGTAAGATTTCCCCTCTGTGTTCAAACAGAACTCTTTGGCTTCTATTTTAGGCCATTTCATCTTTTTTCAGCAGCAAACTTGCTCGTCTTCCCCACGATCGGTCGTCAGGACTCCTGGTTGGGTGAAATGGGAGCAGTGTGTAATTTGCACATGTGTGTGGGCTGTGGAACGAGGTTCCATTCTGCCTTCCCTAGTGGGTCCCTCCCCCAACGCTTCCCAGACTTTGTGGCACCAAACAGATGAGGGCCTGTAACCTCGTTGACTCTGGGGGGGGAGTGGTTACCAAGGGCACTGCCCTCGTAGCCCACTGAGGCACAGACTGAAATCCTAGGACTCTCTTCTGTGTGTGTGGATTTGATTTTTAGTGAAAGACGCAATCTGGTTTTGTTGGTCCATTCTATTTTACAAGGGTGCTTCTGGCAGATAAACTAAAATAGAGAGAACAGGGGAAGAGTCATGACATTGGACTTCTATTGTTTGTAAGGGCGGTCGGGAGGGAGAGCGGTGTAGGGTGTGTGTTGATAAGGACAGAAAGACTAACTTAATTAGTGGAATTTTGAGGATGACTGGTTTCAAGTCCCTGGAAGGAGTTGTCATCCATCAGTTGGTGTTTCAACAGTGGAATGTGCTCCCTAATGGAGCTGGGACTTGCCATCACTCGGTGTATTTGGGTGGAAGAGGGTGGCCCATCTGTCAGGATACCGTAGGAGGTTCTCAAATTAGAAGGAAGATAGGACCTGCTGGATGACCTCTGTGGTCTCTTAGAAAACTCAGATCCAATTACTCTCTGAATTAAACTGATTAGGAACCTTTCAGCGTGAACGATTTCACTTCAGTCCATAAAAAGGGAGTACTGTGCCCATGGTGTGGGAGGCTGAATAGAACACTTTTTAATTGACTACATCGAATTCTGGGCAGATTCCTTACACTTTCTTAAATGTTCCAATAGAACCCTTCAAAAATGTTATAAACAGATGTGTCTAGTGTGTAGTATTTGTCAGTGTGTTTTCTAAATGGTTTGTTCCTGCTGAAAATTCTTAGGTTACCTTCGCGGAAGCTCATGAATGAGTATGGTTTTATTTTTGGTAGCATGATTTTTAAAACATGTTTATTTATTTATTTTTGAGGCGGGGGGGTGGGGCATGGAGAGAAAACACAGGGTGGGGAGGGGCAGAGAGAGAAAGAGACACAGAATCTGAACTGAAGTAGGCTCCAGGCTCTGAGCTGTTAGCTCAGAGCCCAATGTGGGGCTTGAACCCACGAACCATGAAATCATGACCTGAGCTGAAGTCAGATGCTTAATTACAGAGCTACCCAGGCACCCTGGTAGCATTTTTTTGTACAGATTTTTATCGTTTATATAAAAATCATGCCTCTTACTATAAAGCATTCCATTTAATTTTAAACTTTAGGAGTTTATACATTATCAATAATTGTCAGTTATCAAAGTGTATTTAATGTGGATATAATGACTTATAGAAAAAAGTCCATGTAAAGGAAAAATTTATGAAGAATTTGTTTTAAATCTTAGTTTTTCTGTTATTTCACATTTGCTCACATCTCCCAAAAGTAATTAACTGGTCATTTGGTTAAGTTCTTGAGACTTGCTTATTATGTAATATAAGGTACCACTTGGACTTTATAAATATTTATTCCTTATTTTCATGAGAGTTGACTGCATTAAAATGTGTCTTGTGTATTTGGTCCCTTTGAACCACTTAGAAAAAGCTTGTATTATGAACTTTAGGTTTGCTGTGGCTTTAAAGCAATACATAGCATGCTACTATTACATTTTGAATTAGCTTAAAATTGACTGTTGGTTTTGTGGGCACCTCCAGTTTACTCTAAAAAAAGTTAAAATTTGATTTTGCTCTTTATTTTCACTTAATAAAGAGTACTTTTTTTAAAAAATTAAAACAATGTTTATTTTTGAGAGAGAGTGCAAGCAGGGGAGGGGCAGAGAGAGAGAGGGAGACACAGAATCCGGAGCAGGCTTCAGACTGATCTGTCAGCACAGAGCCCGACGCGGGCTTCAAACCCACGAACCGCGAGATCATGACCTGAGCCGGAGTCGGACACTTAACCACCTGAACCACCCAGGCGCCCCAAAGATGTGATAGCCTTAAAAATGTCACCTTTTGGAGGTGTAGTTGACATATAAAATGGAAGGGTAGTTAGTGTACACTGTGGTGATTTGGTGTGATGTATGCGTGCACTGGGGAAAGGAATCTCCCCGTCCAGTTAACGAAGACCATATGCCGCCCCTCCCCTGCTTGCTCTCTCTCTCTCAAAAAATGGGAGCCCTGGGTGGCTCAGTCGGTTGAACATCCGACTCAGTCTCACGGCTTGTGAGTCAGAGCCCCACGTGGGGCTCCACGCTGACAGCACAGAGACTGCTTGGGTTTCTGTCTCCTTTTCTCTCTGCCCCTCCCCTGCTTGCTATTGCCCTCTCGAAGAATAAATAAAACCACACACACACGAGAAAAAAAATTAAAAAAAAGAACACCTGTCACTTCACTGTTTATCCTGTGTGTGTGTCAGAGAGAGAACATTTAAGTTCTACTCTATCAGCAAATTTCAGTTACACGGTATAGTGTTAGCAACTGTGGCCACCACGTTTCACGTTGGATCCTCAGAGATTACTCATCTGTAACAACAGTTTTTACCAACCCCTCCTCCTCCCCACCCTACCCCCCACCCCCCGGCAGCCACTTTTCTGTTTGTGTGAATTTGACTTTGTGTGTGTCCATCTGTCATTTCCCCCCAACTTTTTATTAGGAGAATTTGCAAACATATAGAAAGTTGAAAGAATTGTAGAGTGAATATTACCACCGCTTGAATTCTGTAATTGTTAACATTTTGCTATATTACTTTCCTATGTGTCCTTTTGCGTTGTATGTTCGAGGACAGAATACCTCCTTAAGTAGTGATATACGTAATTCTTGGAGCTCTTTGCCAAGGAATTTAACCTTAGATGCTTGTTAACACATAGGTCCCGTTGTGTTGTTGTCTCAGGCCGAAGCATTAGAAAGGTAAAGTCTGCTTTTATGATTTGGAGATGTGCTGGCTTTCATCATTTTAGGGCGGAGTACTAAGTTGAGAGTATTTTATTGTAGTTGGGCAAAGTTTAAACTCTTTAACCCCCAAGTGACGTTGTACATCCGTAGAACTAAAGTTACCTGGTGATTAAAAAAGGGAGCCAGACAATGCAAATCCATGGGAAATGTCTGGGGAATGTTGCAGATCATTCATTCCTGCAGGCGATTCTGGCATAAACAGACCTGCGTATAACGTGTTCGAAAAGGTCAGAATTGGCTTAAAATCTACAGGCAGGTCTTGCAATACAGGCATGCAAGTGTTTCCACACAGTTGGTTGTCTTTCTGATACATTTCTCACATTGAGAAGCACGTCTTCTTACACTTCCTTCTTCCCTCTCGAGAGACTGTTTCTTTTACGCTAGCCTATGATACTTCATTTTCCTTTTATTTTAGCAACAGAAACAATGCTGCTCCGTGACTTGCATTCTTTCTTCTTCTGGGTTTACCCAGGACGGTTTTTTTTTTTTTTTTAAGTGGGCTCCATGCCCAGCATGGGGCTCGAACTCACGATCCTGGGATTCAGAGTTGCATGCTTTACCGACTTAGCCAGCCAGGGGCCCGACCCAGGCTATTTTTCAGCACGTGCGCATGCACGCACACACACGTCAACTTAACATTTTGGGAATTCCCATGTTTTCTGTTATGTGACTTGGCTTCCGTGGTGACTTTTCTGACTTCGGTCCTGGAGGTTGTGGTTACTCGACTGGCATGTCCTGGCTCTGCTGCCTGCTGCTGGCCAGCTCTGGGACCTTGGAAAGTCACTCAAGGCCTCTATTTCTTGTCCGTAAAGTGAGGGGATTGGGCACAGGTGGCTTTCAGGTGTGCCATGCCCGCACTAAACAGTCTTTGGTTCTGTGTTCACTAGTAGAGTTTTGTGGCGGTTAGACTGGTTTTTGTAACTATTGGACAGGTGACCTTATATAATGGTTCTTATTATTTGCTAATTAAGATTAGAAAGTGTACCTTCAAGCATGTATTTTTTTTTTAATGGTTATTTATTTTTGACAGAGACAGAATGCGAGTGGGTGAGGGGCAGAGAGAGAGGGAGACACAGAAGCAGAAGCAGGCTCCAGGCTCTGAGCTGTCAGCACAGAGCCCGACGCGGGGCTCGAACTCACGAGCCGTGAGATCATGACCTGAGCCGAAGTCAGACGCTCAACCGACTGAGCCACCCAGGCGCCCCTCAAGCATGTATTAACTACATGGAACCTGTATGGGAAAAAAATTGTGTGTCCATGTAGACACACAATTGTCTTACATGTAGATGTGTGTACACATATGTAATTTGTTTTTCACGCAAGATAGGGAATTAAAAGCTTGTATGTCTGTAGTACAATCTGGTCTTGAATGTGAAGCAAGAATCTTGTCGGTTTCATACATAGATCCATTCACATTTTAAACTTTATTTTTATTTCGTTTGAGAGAGAGCGTAAGGGAGCACAAGTGGGGGAGGGGCAGAGAAAGAGGGAGACAGAATCCCAAGCTGGGGCTCAGCTGTCAGCACAGAGCCTGATGCAGGGCTCGAACTCACAGCCCGTGAGATCATGACCTGAGCCCAAATCAAGAGCTGGACTGTTAACTGACTGAGCCACCCAGGTGCCCCACTGATCCATTCACATTTTATTTATTTATTTTTTTAACATTTATTTATTTTGAGAGATGGGGCGGGGCGCAGGTAGGGAGGGGCAGAGAGAGGGAGACACAGAATCTGAGGCAGGCTCCAGGCTCTGAGCTGTTAGCACACAGCCTGATGCGGGGCTCGAAGTCACGGACCACAAGATCATGACCTGAGCCGAAGTCAGACACTTAACCAACTGAGCCACCCAGGCGCCCCATTCACAGTTTAAAAATAATGAAAATATTACCTCAAAAAGCTGTTTGTCACATGTTTGTCCAGGAGAGCTTGAAAACTTTGGCTTAAACTGTTTTCTATAGAATGTAATTTCAAAAATTTGAAAGTACCCGGATGTAATCCTGTTCTCCCTTTCAGCACGCCTTTGCCAATAATGAACGTAAAATAATCTCTGAAAATGTTGGTCTACCTTTTGGGTATACTTTAAACCGAAGTATAAACCGTATCTTTTTTTCATCAAAAGATATAGCAAGACTTGAAGACACGTGAACGTCTGGTATGTCGCTTTTTTTGAAAGTCAGGTTATTGCTTATCTTTCATCAAATAGTGACCTTTTGGGATAAGGAGTACTTCCAGGGCAGGGCACTGGAGCTCAGCTACCTTAAAAATGAAATAACTCTGGGGGCGCCTGGGTGTCTCAGTCGGCTGACCATCCGGCTTCGGCTCAGGTCATGATCTCACGGTCCGTGAGTTCGAGCCCTGCGTCGGGCTCTGTGCTGACAGCTCAGAGCCTGGAGCCTGTTTCAGACTCTGTGTCTCCCTCTCTCTGCCCCACCCCCGTTCATGCCCTGTCTCTCTCTGTCTCAAAAATAAATAAACATTAAAAAAAAAATTTTTTTTTAATGAAATAACTCTGACACACAGTGTATACCTGATATTTTGCAAATTGCAAAATTATTCTGAAGGGCTGCTCTTGAAGCAGGGCTTTTATGACCGTAACATTCCAGCTGTGGCTTGGGAGATAGAATGTTTCCTACCGCTGTAAACACAAGGACGGTAGGTGTGTATTCTCACTGCGGAAAGGCTTAAAAAAGCAGCGAGCCTCCCTTCAAGTGAGTAAACCTTTATTCAGCGCACTCCCGGGCCGCGCTCCTATGGAACTTTGGTGGTAATTCTGGAATGTGGGTCCAACAGCAGCCCAGTCATGGGTGAGCCTGGCGGCTCCCCGGCGTGATGGCTGGCTGTCCCGGCTAATCACTTCAGGCGGCCCGTGGAAAACCACTTTCTGGTTAAGTCTGCATCATACTCCTCCACCAATGGAAAAAATTGAACATGATGAGGGTGTGTAGCTCGCAGACAAAAATACATCCAGCATTGCACAGGATCCGTTTTTAGCTCTTAACGGCCGAGCATTTTGAAGTGTTCAACGCTGTTTCCTGCCTTGCCATGGGCAGAACGCAGAGAGAGTTTGTGGATTTGTGCATCAACCCTGACTTTGTGAAACTTTTTCTACTAATTGAAAGAGCCTGAGAAACCCTGGCTACATCCAGAGTTTTGGCAAAGGTAAGGTTATAAATGTTTATTTCCCCCCCTCTTCTGGAGTTGAGACTTACTTTTATATGTGAGATACAAATGTTTCTTGAAGCAGTCCTTTTGGGAATATTTCATTGTGCGCTGACCCTTTTTCTTTGTTTGACGTTATTTTGTACTTAGGCTGCTCTAAGACTGTATTACTCTCAAATTTGAGTATGTATGTGCTTTCTGACGCCTACTGGGGGTTTATGATAGTTGCCTATCCCATTTTACTAATTAATTCTCCAAAAGCTAATAGTATATATTGTATGGATTTATTTTTCATGATATTTCAAAAAAGTATCATTTCTCAGTGTGGTTATGGTAAAAGCATTAATGACTATTATCTTTTTTTTTTTTACCAGTTAATTCTTTTAGGGCACAAAGGGAAATGAAACTGTCTCAGGGATTGTATTTTGTAGTTTTCTGGTTATTATATAACTTCATCAGGCCTTAGTTTTGAGCCGAGTGAGCTACTTGGTTTAAGAGTTTCTTTTCAAACTTGTAATTTGATGTTCACTGTTTATTGATGTTTGTCCTTTTGTCTTGAACTTTCTGAAAAAAGGAATGAAATCCTGTGCAATCCATGTGCGTGTGTGTGTTGGGGGGGGGTGGGGGGACGGTACCTAGTTCAGGTGGGATGATTGATCCGTGTTCCAATCCCTCAGAAGCTGTCCATTCATTAAGTGTCTGTCTGAATCCCGAGCTTATCAGCGGGGATTGAGGAACCCTGGCTTGGCATAGTACTTTCTCAGCTTTACGTTAATTTGGCCAAGCATGTAATTCTCAGAAAATTGGTAGGTGGAGAGACAGAAATAGGAAGCTTTTTTGAAGTCATTGTAACTTGGAAGATTATTTATAGAATTTCTGGAAAGTAAGGGTATTGCTGAACAGCCGCTGGGGTTTTTCTTAACACGTTGAAGTATTTCACCGTGGCCCTCTGTCACACTTAGGGATTCCAGAGTTTTTGCTTACTTTCAATATACCGGGGCTATGAGTTATTTTAGGATAGGCAGTGTGCGTCTTCAGTGTGTTTCTTCCCTGTGGATATATCGTTCGTCGTCCATTCCTTTAGTTCCCTGGCTGAAATGTCTTTTAGGGATGGGGCCGTGGCGAGTACAGTTCAGGTAGGTTCGAGTTCATAGAAACATTGGTAACATTTCTTACTTTTCCTTTGGATCCGGCAAGTGCTGCTCTGGCAGAGCCGGCAAACATTTAGAACCGGGACAGAGCACCGTCTTCTCCTCTAGTCAGATGAACATTTGTCAACTGCTTTGATTTTCACCGGAGCTTGTAGACAGAAACTGAAGTCTCCTGGAGCCCCCCCCTCCCCATGCCTCCGATCCAAACTAGCCAGACAGTAAATAGGGTTTTGAATGCAAGCAGATAACGGTCTTCCTTCAGTGTCTCAGTGCAGAGGGAGTGAGCTGCAAAGCCCTCTCCTCAGGCCGGGCCTGCTCAGGGATGCCTAGAAGCGGAAGATAAGGGCTAGGTCCCTTGCCAAGAGACGATCCTTCCCAAGCGGTCCCTCATTTAACCCCTAAGTAAAGTAGATATTTCTGTCTTGGTGGTCTCTAAGTGTGTTTGAGAAGAGACACATTCCCTCTTACAGAGATTTAAAGTCAGTGCAGGGTTGCTATAACCACTTTTTACCACAGATGTCAGAAGGATGTGGGAGGAACGGCGGGAGGGAAGGCTGAGAAGGAGAAGCATGGGCTCCTTCCGTTTCGGGTGGGACGCTTTTCCATGCCTGTGTGCACCTCTGGGTTTGGCCCACTTTGAAAGATTCATTTGTGTGGAGATGATAAACTGGGTGAGTGAGACCCCTCAACTCTACTGTGAGACTTAAAAACAATGGTGTTCATGGCTCATTCAGAATAAGATCTCTTTGGACATTAAAAGAAAAAAATTGAAGCGTTAACCTGCATTTTTTATTTGACATTAAGTGTCGTACCTTAAGGTAAGGGCCAAGATAAAGATGCCTTTATTAGGAGGGATCCAAAAAAAAAAAAAAAAAGGTGTGGATTTGAAAAGTAATAGCAACAAAATTTTAAAGCAGGGAAATGTAGGAGTAATGCAACAATCCTGACTTTCAGACTGTTGACGCACACAAGTGCTAAACATCGCGTTTGTGATCGTTTGAATTCTGATAATGGCAGGGTGAGTGTCTTTATTACTCAGCCCTATCTAAAACAGGCTTACAAATGGTAAGAGCTGTAATGTCAGTATCCCAGGAATATATCGTATACTACTGTCAGCTATTTATAGCTCAGAGTGTTGTCAGGTTGAGAAGGGACCTTAGAGGATTTTCAAATGGGAAAGCTGGGAAACCACGGAACTGACGTGGCTTGTCCAAGGTCACTGCGATGGTTAATTGCTGAGCTGGGATGCGATGCCACGTATCCTGTTGGTCCTTTCCTTATACCACCTGTTTCTTTCATTGGAAATACTTTGGTATATGCCGTCCTATCTTTGTAAATGATAGAGGCGTATATGTGTATACATATGTTTGTAGGTGTATGTATATTTGCTTACACACACACCTCTTACACGCATCTGTTACCCTCCCTCCTTCCATCCTTTCTTTCATTTGCTTACCTACTTGTCAAAGCTCTAGTCGGAGACCAGACAAAGACTTGTCTTTCTTGTATCTTGGTGAAATTCAAAGTCGTATACTCATTTGGTGGTCATCATTCGCACTGACTTATTGCCAGAGAGAATTTTAGGTGTACGTGTGCTGCCCTAACCTCTGCTGACAAGACAGCTCTGATAAGACTTCATCTGGCAATCTTCCTGGTTTAGCCTTAGGTGAAGCGGTTTCCCCCACCCTGCCCCCCGCCATCCTATCCCGATAGGAGACTGTCTAGGATTTGTTAGTTCTGTAACTTACGAGAGGGAGGCATGGAAGGGAAAAGAAAAACAGCAGATGGGTTTTACTTAAGTGCCAAGGTAATGCAAGGCGCTTTTGGAAAAATAAACACTTATAACAGTGATAGACTGAGTTGTCATTTCACTGTAGGAAAGGGATGTGGTAGGTGCTACAGATAACGCCAGGAAGAAGTTGGTCCAGGGCGTTCCTAAGACTTAAATAAAGGTTTAAAAATCCTGGCTATCTTTAGGACAACCCTGGAAAGTGAAAATAATCCTTATCCTGTTTTTGTACTTGACCATGACACATCTCTATGGTGGCAGAATTGTTAGGGCAGGGCTTCTAAAATGGAGATGTGCGGACGGGCTCAAGAGTTGCAGAGTCTATGGGTTGGGAACGACAAAAGCTGAAAGTTCGTATGATGAAAGCCAATAAAAAGGAATTCTGGGTGGAGAGAATGAAAGTATTTTCATGTCGTCTGTAGCCATTCCTGGAAGGCGGAGTGACCAGTGAAAGGAAGCACTATACACAGACAATCATAAACCAGGAAAACACATGGTAGTAAAGGTTAATAAGGAGTAGAGAGCTTCACGAAAAGTGTACGTAAAGTCACGGGATACACATGCGCTTACACATGTATAGGTATGTGTAACACGCCTATGTATTCCATTGAAAATTGATAGGATGATCACAGATGAATCAAAAACAGCCAGACAAGGTACATACAAAACCACAACAGAACACCCTAGAAATAAGTGGTACCTAGCAGAGACCTTCACTTACTTTTATTCCCCCCCACCTCCGCCACACACACACAACATGACTTATAGGGGAAAAGTGGAAATTATAAGACACAGTGATAAGTAGTCTCCCAAAGAGTTCTGTGCTGGAGTTAATGCCCTGCTGTATAACCATATATTGTTCTCGAAGGGTTTTTCTCCAGTTTCTCTAATAGTCCAGGGTGGTTGCTCTTGGGCCAAGTCCTCCTCTTGTGCATGAGAGTTCTGCTTTGGCTACTTAAGGACAACATTTGAGCATTTGCCCCTCTCTCTGTCACACAGCACAGTTCCCATTCAATGCTGCAATTTCTCCTGAAGACAGACAGACAGATGGACATACCCCAGGGACCACCACCCGTTTGGGGATTCCTCTATCCTTCTAGCTACTGTTTGTTCCTCTGTTGCCCTTTATAGTCAAACCAGAGCAAGCAGTTTCTGTTTGCCATCTTCAGGTTCATTGACCTCATCCTCAAACTCACTCCAACCCAGCTATCGGCGCCCCTGCTCCTCTCCGCTCAGGTCAAGTTCATGGATAAACTTCCATGTTGCTAAGTTCAGTGCTCTTTTATCTATCGATCCTCATTATTTGGGCTGTCGGAAACCTTCGGCAACTTCACAGTCTCCTCCCTGAAATAGACTTTTTTTTAAGTGTTTATTTTTGAGCGGGGGGAGGGACGTGGGTGGGGGGGAGAGGGAGAGGGGGGGCAGAGGATCCAAACAGGCTGCATGCTGTCAGCACAGAGCCCAGTGCAGGGCTTGTACTTGGGAACTGGGAGATCATGACCTGACCCGGAGTGAGACGCTGAACCAACTGAGCCACCCAGGTGCCCCCGAAATACATTTTTTTGATTGGCTTTAAGGGCAACATGTTTTCTTGGTTTCCTCTTAATGTGATTCACTGGCTACTCCTTCTGTTTCTTTTGTGTGCTTCTCCTTATTTGCTTGACCTCCTCATTTGGGAGTGCCCAGGGCCTCTTCTCTTCCTTTTGTTTACTTCCTTGGAGAGCTCATCCATTTTATGTTTAAATACCATCTTCATAAGGATGAGTAGCACACTTGTACCTCAAGCCCACCTTTCCCCTGAATGCCAGCTTCTCCCCCCAGCTGTCAACTCGATATTGCCACTTTAACGTCCAACAGACATCTCAAACCCAGTATTTTGTCTTCTCCTAAACCTCTTCTACTGTGCCTTCTCCATTCTTCCAGAATGAAAGTCACTGCGGCCTTCTTGACCTGTTGCCTCTCATGCCCATCCATGTGGGAATCCTTTTGGCCCTTCTTCCAACTGTATCCAGACTCAGGCCATTCCTCGTCACTGCCCCCAAGTCCAGCACGCGTCCTCTGTCCCCCGGATCCCTCTAGCAGCCTGATCGCCCCCCACCCCCAGCCTCCACTTGGCTGCAGACAGCCCAACACAGGGCAGCCACAGTGGTCCTCTTGAAATGTGGCCCGTGATGAGCCTTCTGGAGTCACCACCCTCTAATCATGACTTTCAATCTCAACGCGAAAGCCAGTGGCCTTAAAATGTCCCTTTGGGCTGCAGTCTGGCTCCTTGTCCCTTCTTTGACCCCTTCTGTACCAGCCACACTGGCCTGCCTGTTCCACCTCTCGGGGCATTTGCACTTTCTCTCCTCTGCCTCGAGTGCCTTTTTCCCAGAAGCCATGTCGTCTGTCTTCTGCTAGTCTGGGTAAATGTCACCACTCGGTGAGGCCTTCCTCTTCTCCCCTTTCTAAAATTACAGCACCCCTCCCCCACACAGCCTACCACGCCCTTCTTCTTTTTTTTTTTGGCTAAAATACTTGTCACCTTATAACAATTTGCTTTCCTTGTTTGTTGTTCATCCCTCCCCCCTATAATTAAAGCTCCGTGAAAGCAGGAATTTTTTGGGGGGGACGGGGTTCTATTGTTGTATCCTCAAGGCCTGTAACCGTGTCCAACAGAATATTTACTCAGTAAACACGTACTGGCTTAATCAGTGAAAGTGTATCTTCCCTAGGATGCCGGATGTAGTAGCTACAGCTACTTAATGCAAATGCTAAAGACTGTTGGACTTCTGTATTTTACCTTAGAAATGTAAATTTTATATTTTACTTCATGATCTATGTCTTTATTAAAGCAATTATTAAATTACTTAGCATTAGATGAAGTTGCAGTTTCAGGAAGATGCTATTTGGTTGTTCTGTTTCTGGATTGCCCTTCCCTCCACCCCCCACCTCCTGGTCTTGGTCAATATGTCCCATCCCCACAGCCTTGGGGACGTATATTCTGAATTCCAGTGGATATTTAGGCTAATGATTATGACGTTTACGCCACCAAGAAAACAGATTTTTCCTTTGCGTGATGTTCTTTGTAAAGTGGAATAGAATGATTACACTCTAACCTTACAGCTCCTTAGTTAACTTAAAAGTTGAGTTTTTCATTTCCTTCTCCTGTCTTCATTCCCAACTGTGCAAGCCTTTCCTGCCTGGAAAAAGGATACCTTCAGAGAAAGACTTTTCCAGTGCTTTCTTTATGAAAGGTACACGGATCACAGCTATTTTTCTAGAAGAAAAGTCTGAACGTGAAGTTGTACTTTAAAAAAAAAAAAAGGATAATTTCACATTGAAAAGAGACATTTAAAATAATTTTGATGTAATGCTAAAAAAAAAAAAAAAAAGATGGTGAAAAAAAAAATCCAGGTTGGACTCCTGCCTTTGGCCCCTTAGTGATCTTGGTGAAATTGTTTAATCCCTGGAAGCTGTAAGACAGGGATGATCCTGCAAGCTCTGGGGGTTCTTGTGCCCCAGTCAGCCTTGGCACACAGCGGCTCAGGGCACATTAGGCCCTCCCTCTCCCTCTGTGTGCCCATCTACTTTAGATAACAAAAAAATTGTAAATTCGTATAAATTATAAAATTTATACCTACTAACGCTATTCATATTTTTTTCCTGAAGGTTTCCGTAAATTTGCCAGCTAAAATCTTACTAGGTTTGTTGTGAATAATCATAGAATTTAAGGAAAAGTTCAGCAATAATTGGTTAATTGCGGGCCCCAGAACAACTTCTATTGTAGCCTCAAGCCTTAGAGAAATGAGCTCTCAAATCAGGCAGCAAGCTGAGTGGAAGTAGGAGTTACACATTTATGAGGGCGAGGAAAACACCTACTTAAATGAGGGAAAAAATGTGTGGCTGAAGCCTGTTCGTTTTGTAACTTAAACGGAACAGTGTATAATGAAGAAATATTTTGCCAAGAATCACTCAGTACAATTACCGTGGTATATTTTGGTCACAGAATGTGATTGAGGTTCAGGAGCCTGATGCCTGCTTCTGATTTACTGAGGCACATGCCGTCCGTGCAGGTCTCCGAGTCAGTGAGAAGCCATGTGGTTACAGCCCGGGTTCCTGTACAAGGTCTTCTGTTTGAGTACGAAGCTTGGGAAGTACTGAACCATGCCTGAACTTCCCTTTTTTGTGGAAGCGTTCATGTTCATCAAAGTTGAAGGTGAGAGGTTACTTAAAAGTCAGGCTAGCACATTTTGAACCCGGTGAATCTTTGGCAGTCAACAAACGCACTGCTCACGGTCTGTAGGGGACAAGGATGTTGGCCAAACTTTGGATGAGATTTGAAGCAGACTTTGGAGAAAAAGAAGGTTGGGACTGAACATTTGATATATTAAACACACACCCACACACGAAAGAACATGGATAAAAGTATACGAAAGGCAGTTTGATAATTTCTAAAAGAAAAATAAAACAACTTTATATTCACCAGGATTATTCTAAACTATTCTGTAATTTTGCTTGAAGAGGTGATTAATTCCCCTTCCCCCTGCCACCGCCCCCCCCCGCCCCCGAAATATTTTCAGTTTCTGTGATGGCTCAGATGGAGCTGGGCCTCTCAACTCCCCGACATTCCAACAACATACCAGTAATATTTGTGGGAATGGTGGTCCCCCCCCCCCCATAAACTCCATGCTGTTAAAGTTGTCATACACTCGCTTATTGATTCTATACATGGTTCACATTGGTAATTAGCCCCTCCCCGCACAAGCTGGTAAACCCTTTTGGGGATGGGATCAGACCATACGTCTCTTTTGTCTCCCTCATAGTGCCCAGGAGGGGGTGGGATCTGCAGGAGAGTCTCCAAACTCCTGATGAGCCATGAGTAGAACTCTTTGTCACTTCAGCTCCCGAGTTTCTGCCAACACTAATAACATTTACCTCCTGTGCCAGTGCTGTCCCCATGCTGTCTTTGGGCTGTGACCTGTGGGCTCCTTCTCCAGACAGTTTCCTCAAGTGTCCCTAGGAGATGGCTCACACTGCGGTGCTTCTGGGACAGTTGGGGGATGGGGAGGGGTGATGGGCTAACGACAGTCAACATCTCCCCAGCCTCCCCTCCGCTCCCAGCTCCCATCTCTCTGAACTTTGTCCCTGACACCTGTGATCAGGCCCTGCTGCCTTGACACCTTTCCCCGTACAAGCTGGGGTCTTTCTCCACTTAGTTCACTTCCTTATTCAGTAGCTTAGGGACTCAGCTTGTGGCCACAGAGTGGCCGTGTCTTAGAAACATGTGGTTTTCTTCTCCTTGGAAGGCCCTTCTTTTCTGTCTTCATCTAACAGAATCCCACTCATTCTTCAAGACTCAGGTCTTCAGTTAACTGTTTTTGGGGGGTGGGGAAGTAATTTTTAACCTTCCTAGGAAGACTTTGCACATGCAGTGGAAGTTTCTCTTAAGCTGTAGAAGGAAGTAGGTGAGGACCACGTGCGCAACTTGTGGGGCCCAGAATTGTTGACAGAGGCTATTCCTCATCTCGGTCTTCCTGTCTTTAGCTCAGGTGTTCGCCTGGGTAGTGATTGAGCAAGTGTTTTGAGACTCTCTCGACTTGGTTTGTCCTTGGGTCTCGTTAAAATGGGATGTGCCATTCTGATGGAAGCTGTGGTTTTATAAGTCATTGTTTTCAACACTGTTTTTGTTTTTTTTTTTATTTTTGGTCACGAAGAAGCTATGATTGTACTTCACAACTCAGTATACAGGCAGACACGTGGAGACACATGGGAAGTTAGTTTCATAAGACAGTTTTAACCCTTACTGGGATGCACTCTTCCATTTTCTGTCCTATTTTATCATCTCCACTCTGTTTCTATTCTGTTCTTTTAAAAATACTGGTAATTGAGTCATTAAATGAATGTCATGACTCATAGTTGAACAGACATTTCTAAAGCAATGCTGCAGATATTAGAACTTGTTACAAAACAGGTGTGAGTGCCTAGACCCTCCTTGTGATAAATTGGCTTCCTTAGGTGATGAACTGTGCAAAGGCCAGGCTGTTGTTTCCGTGGAATTGATTATCCACACCCCCACCCCTGTACCAGCCATGCTCATCCTCGGAGGTGCACACTGGTTTATCCATTCATCTGTTAATAGGCGGTTGAAGGGGTCCTACCGAATTGAAATAGAACCCATGGGGCTCCACAATGGATGATCAGCTTTTGAGACCTTAGCAGCAGCTTGCTTTCTGCCCACTTTATTTGTAAGGATTACTCTTCCAGAGCACCATTCCCAGGGAGACCAGATGTTCCTTTTGCCTGCCTCCTTTACAAATTGGGTTCAAGTCTTGTGGTTAGCAATGAGCTCCTTTGAGTCATGGCCTTCAGTTCTCAAGTTCTGAGTGTAGTTTGCTGATGCGGAATGAGAGAAGCAGGTTTTGGGGCAATTATCTACAGCGTTTATTTAGTAAGTTTGGATCCTAGAGAGATGAATGCATGTTTCAGATTTTTAGGTATCGTCTTGTATCTTAGTAGTTTTAGTAAGACAGGCAGTAAACCTTGAGGGCACAGGTTCTCAGCCTCAACCTGACATACGTATTGGGACAGGTAATTATTTGTCGTGGGGATCATCCTGTGGATTGTAGGAAGTTTAGCAGGATCCCTGAATTTTACTTACCAGGTGCTAGGACTCTAGTTGGTTTGATTGGAAATGTCTCCAGATATTATCACATGTCCCCTCAGTGCCAAAATTCACGTGGTGTTGAGAGTGACTGCTTTCAGGTAATACTAGTTGTTCAATGAGCACGATTTTCTATCATGACTGTCCAATAACATAAGTATATGGCTGTCATTGTTTCTGTTGACATTTGACAGACCTCTGACAAATTAGGTAGTTTTATATGCTGTTATAATTTGGGGAATTGATAAAAATCAGGAAAGGGCTAACAGAATTTGGAAGATTCCAAATTTATATATATATATATATATATGTATATATGACATATATTACATATATATGTAATAATTAACATAATTAAAACTGAAACAACAGACTGTCATAAGATCTGATGTCATAGTACACAAATTTAGACTTCTAACCCACAATTAATAATAGGGCTATATATTTGTTTTGTTTTGTTTTTTTTTAATATTAAGGTATTCTTTAATGTTTTTTTTCAACATTTATTTATTTTTGGGACAGAGAGAGACAGAGCATGAACGGGGGAGGGGCAGAGAGAGAGGGAGACACAGAATCGGAAACAGGCTCCAGGCTCTGAGCCATCAGCCCAGAGCCTGACGCGGGGCTCGAACTCACAGACCGCGAGATCGTGACCTGGCTGAAGTCGGACGCTTAACCGACTGTGCCACCCAGGCGCCCTGAGGGCTATATATTTGTATTGTATTTCTCAGTTTTTTAGGTGGTTTCACATACATTTCCACACCCAGTTCTCACTCCGTGAGATAGGTAGGTCAGATATTTTTATCCTCAAGTTGTAAGTGGAGAAAATGAGACTCAAAGTATAAGTAATTTGCCCAAAGACTTGTGCTATTTAAGAGACGGAAACAGGCCTTAAACCCAGGTTCTCTGACACAAACCAGAGTCGGATGCTGAGGTTTGTCTTTTTAATGATTGAATTCCTCTCCCCCTTCCCCCCAATGAAGGAAACCAAGTAGATATTGTTATGGTTAATGATGGTTAGTCCTATTCTTATCTTTTTTCCTAGTTCTTATCACCATCTGGAATGTTGCCCTTGGACAAGGATGAGGCTCCTATTCCAGTATGAAAATCTCTCTGGAATTATGTGAGAAGCCTTGTTGGAGTCTCATGGTGGTAGAACGTCAGCTTCCCTCACTGCCTCGCCCAGCCGTAAATCTGCTTTTGTGCAGGGTCCCCACGCCTCTGTTCTGCTTGCTGTCCCCATTCAGCCCCGGTCCTCCCCACAGAACCATCCGGCCCCCGGGGGGGGGGGGGTTGGCTCTTACCCTCTTTAGTTGCTCCTTCTGAGCAGCTGGCTCAGGCCAGAGACAAAGCAGTCTTTCCTCTGCTGTAAACTCTACACTACGTGGAAATGGAGACTTTGGGAATCTGACACATCAGTTCAAGCCCAAGCTCAAGGCAAATAAAGAAAAGGTAAATCTTGAATTTCCCCCGAAAGATGTTTTGCTGTGGAATTCGGTAGGGCACCGTGGCTGTTGGTATTGTAGTGATGTATTTGTGAATTTCTTCACATTGCTGGGCATTTCTGGGGTGGTAATTGATCACAAGTTGAACCAAAAATATCCATTCTTATTTGTGATTTCAGCTTTTAAAAAGCAACAAGCAACATAGCAGGTTTATATGGTTGGGGAATGCAGAGAGCAAAAGACAAGGTGGTTGTTTTTTAGGTTCATGAGATTGTCCATTTTTTAAAAAAATTGCAATATTTTATTTTGCAATAAATAAGAGAATTATTAAAAACTTGTTTATACAGCACACAATATTTGCTACATGACTTCCCTTAAATTCTCCATCAGTCAGCTGTGGGCCCCAATGCACATTAGCATACCTAATGACATAAATCGTAGGTTAGCATACCTAATACATGTTACTCCATGTTAGTATTTCTAATACATATTGCAGATTAGTATAACTACTATGTATTTTTTTCTGTTTAAAGATATTGGGAGCTTTGAACTAGTCTCTTTTTTAAAAAAAAGTTCACAGGAAATTTGTTGTTTGAGTATTTTCAGCCCCCTTTCTATCAACGACAATGAAAAAGTATTTAACTTGAATACCGTAAAATGCCCTCAGTAAAGGAGTCAGGGGTGTTGAACGTTTGACCTATTTATTCTCCTTTTTCCAGACAAAAGCCACAGCTGAAGCATGCCCAGTAAGTATCTGTTCAGTTTGCCAAACTCCTCAGGGGTAATCGTTTCCCTCAGAGATTACCCTTCCTGTCAATAAATTCCTCATAAATACTGCATTATTCTTCTCGTTCCAGTTTGAGGCTGGTTTTCTTTTGCCAGGATTGGCTGAAGATGTTGAACAGCTGGTAGGCATTACCATACGTAACAATGCACACTGTTCTCCACCTCTTTGCTCCCTCTTCTGCTTTTTTCTGGGCAGTGCTGTGTTAATTACTGCAACGTTTCCTCGTGGGCGTCTATGTGAGTCCTGTGGTCAGACCCAGTTGGGAATGATTCCTGCTCTTTGTGCTCAAGTCAGCCTTCTGGTATGTGAGGTTGCTTTCACTTAGTTCAACAAACGCTTCTTGAATGCTGTATGGGCCCCAAAGTTGCAGGCCTTGGGTGGACAGCGTTTTTGTAAAGGACAGGATCCAGGGCTCTGTGTTTCAAATAGAACATGATATAAAAATGAAACTGCTTAATTTCAAAAGCAGGAAGATGAATGTAGGTTGTAACCTGTTGCTGGGGACTAAGCTTCCATCCCGGGGCCATTCTGCGACTTTGAAGCCTGGCCTTTGTGTGTCTTGAGCAGCTGACAGAGGGAGCCTCTCAATGGCAGTTTTGTGTCAATTATGTTGGAGAGCTTGACACCAGGGCTGTGTGTGCCTGTCTTCAGGCATGTGACCTTCAGATCAGAAGGGCCTGACAAAGCTGGGCCGGCTGTGGGTGAGGGACCCTGGAGCCTTTCACCTTTGGGGTCATCCCCGGGCCTTGGTCTTGAGGAAAATAAACAAGCACAGAGTCTCCCTGCAGTCAGCTCGTGGGAGAGGTCCCAGTGGTGACAGCCAGGGGCAACGCTGGCCACTTGTAGTTCCCTACGTTTAAAAAAGATGGAGCTGAAGAAATACTGACACCTCCTATTGTGAGCTTTTAAAAGGTGGGGTTCTTGTGATCTAGCTCCGGACTCACAGCGGTCACGGGGGCCACGTTTCAGTGGCATCCCGACCAGTGGGTTATTCCCTCTTTCAGATATTTGTGAGAGCCGCCCACTAAAAAGATAAGTGGTCGGTAGCATAGCAGGTGCCATTTGGGGCCACATTACTGAGCCGGTGGCCTGAAACGAGCTCTTGGATCCTCCTGCCAGTCCCAAAGTGAAAAATCTTTCTGGCATCCCCCTGTCCCCCAATTTTAAAATCTATGTGTGTGTATGGCCTCAGGAAGACTTGGGTCTCTGGTCTTATTGGAGAAACTTGGGGCCAGGGCCAGTGCTTCATTAATTTTAAAAGTCACTATTGAACTCTCCGAAGGAGTTACACAAGCTGTGTGCCAATAAAAGGATGGTCAGCATCACTAATCATTGGAGACAAGGCACAGTGAAACCAGATATGGTCTCATCTTGTACCTGTCGATGGCCACTATCAAAACGCCAGAGAAATAACAAGTGCTGGTCAAAGCGTAGAGAAATTGGAATCCTGTATGCAGTTGGTGGGGATGTAAAATGGTGGAGCCACTGTGGAAAATGGGATGGTGGTTCCTCAAAAAATAAAACATAGAATTACCATATGAACCAGCAGCTTCACTTGTGGGAAAGCAGGGTCTGAGAGAGATGTTTGTCCCCCCCCACGTTTATAGCTGCATGGTTCACAGTGGCCACCAGGTGGAAAGCAATCGATGCGTCCACTGACGGATAAGGAGACAAAACGAAATGTGGCCCATACGTATGAGAGAATATTACTTGGCCTTAAAAAGGGAGGAAATTCTGACACACGCTGTAACACGGATGAACCCTAAAGTCATTATGCTAAGTGAAATAAGCCCGTCACAAAAAGACAGATGCCGTGTGAGTGTACCTGCGTGAGATACCTAGGGTATCAAATTCATGGAGACAGGAAATAGAATGGTAGGTGCCGGGGCTCGGGAGAGGGAGGTGGGGAATTGTTGCTTACTGGGCACAGAGCTTTAGTTTCAGGACATGAAGAGTTCTGGAGATTGTATGCGTAACAGTGTGAATGTACTTGGCACCACTAACTGTACTCTTTATGGTGGTTAAGACGGTAAGTTTTCTGCTATGTGTATCGTAACACAATTACAAATAATTTCCGTTTTTGAAAGGGAAAGAAGTCACCATTAAACCGTCACTGCTCTGCTGTCTATGTCTGCAGAGAAAACTCAGGCTTTGTGTCCTGGGAGCGAGCACTGCCAGATGGCAGCTCATCCAGCCTGCCCCTTCCCTCCAAGTTGGGCCTCGTGCCCCTACTTCTTGTGCGGAGAGGCCCAAACATATGCTGCGGAACAACTCTGAATCTCCTTCGTGGGGTCAACCTCCGTAACACAAGTTGTTGCGGCCAAGGACTATTTTACTGTGATTCCGCGTTGTGGGTTTTGTTTTCACCGCTGAGTCAAATCGAGAACAATGAACTGTTTTCATATCAGGATGATGCTCCTGAAGTCCTGTCCGTGTGCAGAAGCTGCAAGTTGTTTTCCTGACGGTGGTGACAGATGAGCCGTGACTCATGCTAGAGCCTTCACCTGCCCGCCCCTGAAACAAAGGCGCACATTGGACTGCAGACTGTGTGTTGAATTAATGGCCTTTACAAGAGTGGGTGGGCAGTTCTAGCTTCCTTTACATCTTCCAGCACCTCTGATGAATCAAGCGGTTTATAGACATTTCATCTGTTATTTTGACAGTGATTCTGGACACTGGTTGTTTCTTGGTAGAATTTATATGAAACCTTTGTTTGTACCTTTTTGGAAGCTTGGTGTAAAATGCTCAACGGTTCCCTTGTATTTCTGTTTTTCAGGATCATTTCATGGACTCCCTTCCCATACTTGTTAACCATGCTGCCTTGTTCCCAGGACCCCGTGAAGCCTTCTGACTATTAATCTCCCTCAGAGCACAGACTAGACTTCAGGTACAGCCGGCTCAGATGAGTTGTGGTTCACCTCAAGTTGCAAGACTGTGATTAAGGTAAGGAGTGACTTCAGTTGTTTGATCTGGTCATTTTTGTTTTGATATGTGTATGCTTAGCTCCCACCAAAGAAAAGTCAATTCATTTGACTTTTGTTTTGTGGCTGTACATTCTTAGGCGGAAAAACATTACAATTAAAAACCTACTAAATTCATTTTGAAAGGGACCTGAGAACATGACCCCCAGCTTGCCTCAAATAGTGATCTACTAGATAGAATGAAACGCCAAGGGGGAAGATTGAGATCTGATTTCAACTCGCCTGTTTGGCTTAACAGACTCATTGAGAAAAGTGGGGCTTTAAAAAGAGTCGCACGGTTTCCGATAAGTCAGCTTCAAACTATTTTTTCTCATCATGTTCTAAAGTGAGGACCCGTAAAGGCTTGAGAAGCACTAGAGATTAGCTTTATGAAAATGTCTTTCTGCCCCAAATGAGAGCTTTTATTCTCTCCCCCTCCCCCTGCCGCCCCCATTCTTCATCTCAGCCTCCTCTTTGGGGACTCCTTTTGTCGTTCCTACTCTGTGTGATAGACCCAAGCTCCAACAGAGTGTGGTACCTGGACTCCTGTTCTTACAAACTTGGCAGTTTTGAGCAGTAATCTCTTATACTAGCTAACTGGCGTTAGCTCTCCTGGTACTTTGTATGGAATGAAAATCTCTCTAATCACTGACAAATCAGTGTACTGGAGTGACAGGTGCTTTTCCCTCATTTTCCCCTTCAAGAATCCTTTATTCAGAACCTCCCAACACCGAGCCTCAAGGGGGGGTCTCCGCCTTAAGCTTATCTTTGTGCCCGTTCAGCTTCCGAATTAACATCATACAACCAATTACCTGTTTTAAAGTTAACTAGCACGTGGGCATGCAGTATTATCCACTTGGCTGATAACCTGCATGGCATGTAGAAGACCAGTTCGGTAAGCAACTTGTGTCCCTGCTTTTCTGAGTTGTAGGAGACACAGCAGAAACGTCGCTTAGTCACTCTGTAACGTGTGGGGCTTTTTTTTTTTTTAAAAGAAAATTCTGTCATAATGGTCCTGTTTCTCACTGAAGCCGCTCTTCTTCATTTAGGTTAACATGGGGAACTCGGAGAGTCAGTACACCCTTCAAGGATCCAAGAATCACGGCAACGCTGTCACTGGTGCTAAGCAAAAGCCTTGCTCACTGAAAATACGCGGCCTTCACGCGAAAGACGACAAGTCACTGCACGGGTGGGGGCCCGGCAGCGGCGGCGCGGGCTACAAGTCCCGGTCCCTGGCCCGGAGCTGCCTGTCTCACTGCAAGAGTAATCAGCCTTATGGCTCGAGGGCCGGCGGAGCCACGTGCAAGGCCCCCAAAGGCAGCGCGTACGCCAAGCACCGGACCAGCGCCTCGGGCAACGACTTCCTCTCCCCGGAGAACGGCTTCCACTACGTGGCGCACCAGCGGGCGGAGGAGCGCGTGGCCTCGAGGGACTGCAATGGGCACCTTCTCAGCTGCTACGGGGGCAACGAGAGCGTGGCGGCGACGCCGCCGCCTCCGCCGGGCGAGGACCGCAAGAGCCCCAGGGTGCTCATCAAGACGCTGGGGAAGCTGGACGGCTGCCTGCGGGTCGAGTTCCACAACGGCGGCGGCCAGGAGGCCGAGGGGGCCCCGGGGGACGCGGGCGGCCCGGTGCGGCTGCTGCGCTACTCGCCCAGCCCGGGCCCCGGGCCCGACTCGCCCCCGGACTCGCAGCCGCGCTCCAGCAAGGGCAGCTCCCTGAGCTCCGAGTCGTCCTGGTACGACTCCCCCTGGGGCCCCGTGGGCGAGGCCAGCGAGGCCAGCGAGGCCGAGGGCTCCCTGCCGGCGCCCGGCACGCCCGCCCCCCCCCTGGGCGCCGACCTCCCGCCCAGGGCCCCGAAGCCCTTCAACCAGAGCTCTTCCCTGTCCTCGCTGCGCGACCTCTCCCCGGACGCCAGCCCCGCGGCCGCGGGCCTCCGGCTCTCCGGCGAGTTCGTGGGCGCGCGCGCCGGCCTCAGCCACCGCGTGTCCTTCGCCTCGGACATGGACGTGCCGTCCCGGGTGGAGCGCAGGGACCCGGGGCCGTACGCGTCCTTCACCCTCCCCTGCCGCAAGTCCAAGGCCGCGGCGGAGGACGCCTCCAAGAAGGACACGCTCAAAGCCCGCATGCGCCGCATCAGCGACTGGACCGGAAGCCTCTCCAGAAAGAAGCGGAAGCTCCAGGTGAGCCGCCCCTGGCGCGGAAGGGAAGGTTCCCGCAGGCCCCCTGTCTGTCAAACGGGGCTGTTTGCTGGCCGGAGGCTCAGGAAAGTGCAGAGTTTAGCCTCAGCCTGGGCTCCTCTTGTTGTTTGCGGCAGTGGGTGGTGGTGGTGTTTCTCTTTTGCTTCAGAAGGGCACTTGTTACCCCTCACCCAGAACTTCAGGCTCTGATTCTGTGCAACCTTACCTCCTGGGCTCTGGTGTGAACTCCACGGGCGTCACCCCGAGATGTGGCCAAACTGTCCTTAGAAACTACAGCGTGGGGGTGGGGGGGGTGGGGCGCCTGGGTGACTCAGTCATTTGAGCATCCGACTCTTGATTTCCGCTCAGGTCATGATCTGGGGGCGGTGGGACTGAGCTCCGTGTCAGGCTCATCCTCAGCATGGAACCCGCTTGAGATTCTCTCTTTACCCCTCTCCCCTGCTCATGTGCACACTTGCTGTCTTTTAAAAAAAATGAAAAAACAAATTATAGCTTTGCAGAGAATTCCCCAGTGAATTAGTCATCTGGGAATCTTGCTAGAGTTCACTCTCGAAGTCTAAACAAAAAGGAGAGATAGAATGTTGTTATTTGGGGATGAGTAGCCTTCCTGAACTTGACATTACTTTGGGGAAATTAAAATTTCTAGACTTAAGTTGGTACATTAAAAAAAAAAAAAGTTGATGAGCTATTTGTATAATCTCACCACTTTCTAATGGGGATAGCAAACAGTTTTGAAAACATCATGTACCCAAGAATGTGTAATAGCAAAAATATGATAATGCCTGACAAAATAAGCATTGCGATGATGATAATACTTACATGTAATAATGATGTATAAAGTTGTCATGGGAAAACAGAGTGGCTTAGTCACCAGGAAGGAAAGTATAATAGGTTGCCTATTTAGGTTCTAGTGGCAACTGCTAGGTTTTCAGTTCTTTTGCTCTTGACTTTTCTGTTTTGTTTGTTTCTTGTAGAAGGGAGAAAGTTCTCCCCCCCCCCTTTTTTTTTAAAACTCGCCCAGTGTAAGTCACATTGTTGAAGAGAATTTGGGCAATTTGTCTCTAGTAAAACTGCATTTCATCCATCTTGGATCAGTGTCTAATTGCAAAATTTTATAGAGCTTCAGGGGTGAAAAATAATAGAACTTCCCTGAGTAGATGGTTTCAGATCCATAAAACTTCCCGCTAGTTACTCCCTTCTCACGCGTGAAGCATATCACCACCCCTTCCGTGCTGTGATTTGTTGTCCTCGGCTCCCCCTTTACCCAGAGATAAAGAACAGATCACCCTCCTGCTATGGAACTCTTCATATCCCCAAATGTAGTCATTTGCTGACTCCTTATTCACTTTATGCTAAGCCTCGCCGAGTGGAGATTTGACCTTTTCTCTCTGCTCCTGGTTCCCAAAGAGCTGATGGCAGTTGAGCCTAATGGGGTTTCGAAATAGTCCTCTGCTTTCTCTGGGGCTGTAATCCCACACTGAGAACCTTTGTCCCTTTTTGATTCAGGTGTTCTGTTGCTGACTTCTGTTCAGTCGGCATTCATTGTGACCCCTAATTGATCCTGGCCTTGAGCCAGTTATTCCACATCTCTTGTTTGCATAGGGTGTGTTTCTCATCTGTCTACGTTTGTGGTCTGGCTTACACACGCCTCTACTGAGCCTCATTCAGGTTCAGGGTAGCTCAGTAGCAGACCAGCAGCCCCTGCGTATTGGCCACGTTCTGCCCCTGTCACACCGTCACTGCCCGTTGCACCCGTGGGCGATGCCCTCCTTCAAGTCTGTATCATCCAGAGACTTAACTCTGAATGGTTTGTAAGCCTGTGGAGTTAAGAACAGACTGGTTACGGGGCACCTGGGTGGCTCTGTTGGCTGAGCCTCTGACTCTTGATTTTGACTCAGGTCATGGTGTCATGGTTCTTGAGATCAAGCTCTTGTGTCTGGATCTGCTCTGACAGCATGGAGCCTACTTGGGATATTCTCTCCCTCTCCCTCCTCTCCCTCCTCTCCCTCCTCTCCCTCCTCTCCCTCCTCTCCCTCTCCCTCTCCTTCCTCTCCCTCTCCCTCTCCCTCTCCTTCCTCTCCCTCTCCTTCCTCTCCCTCTCCCTCTCCCTCCTCTCCCTCTCCCTCTCCCTCCTCTCCCTCCTCTCCCTCTCCCTCCTCTCCCTCTCCCTCTCCCTCCCCTCTCCCTCTCCCTCTCCCTCTCCCTCTCCCTCTCCCTCTCCCTCTCCCTCTCCCTCCTCTCCCTCCTCTCCCTCCTCTCCCTCCTCTCCCTCCTCTCCCTCTCCCTCTCCTTCCTCTCCCTCTCCTTCCTCTCCCTCTCCTTCCTCTCCCTCTCCCTCTCCTTCCTCTCCCTCTCCCTCCTCTCCCTCTCCCTCCTCTCCCTCCTCTCCCTCTCCCTCCTCTCCCTCTCCCTCTCCTCTCCCTCTCCCTCTCCCTCTCCCTCTCCCTCTCCCTCTCCCTCTCCCTCTCCCTCTCCTCTCCCTCTCCCTCTCCCTCTCCCTCTCCCTCTCCCTCTCCCTCTCCCTCTCCCTCTCCCTCTCCCTCTCCCTCTCCCTCTCCCTCTCCCTCTCCCTCTCCCTCTCCCTCTCCCTCTCCCTCTCCCTCTCCTCCCTCTCCCTCTCCTTCCTCTCCCTCTCCCTCTCCTTCCTCTCCCTCTCCCTCTCCTCTCCCTCTCCCTCTCCCTCCTCTCCCTCCTCTCCTCTCCCTCCTCTCCCTCCTCTCCCTCCTCTCCCTCCTCTCCCTCTCCCTCCTCTCCCTCCTCTCCCTCTCCCTCTCCCTCTCCCTCTCCCTCTCCCTCTCCCTCTCCCTCTCCCTCCTCCCCTCCTCTCCCTCCTCTCCCTCCTCTCCCTCCTCTCCTCTCCCTCTCCCTCCTCTCCCTCTCCCTCCCTCCTCTCCCTCTCCCTCTCCTTCCTCTCCCTCTCCCTCTCCTTCCTCTCCCTCTCCCTCTCCTTCCTCTCCTCTCCCTCTCCTTCCTCTCCCTCTCCCTCTCCTTCCTCTCCCTCTCCCTCTCCTTCCTCTCCCTCTCCCTCTCCTCTCCCTCTCCCTCTCCCTCTCCCTCTCCCTCTCCCTCTCCCTCCTCTCCCTCCTCTCCCTCCTCTCCCTCCTCTCCTCCTCTCCCTCCTCTCCCTCTCCCTCCTCTCCCTCCTCTCCCTCCTCTCCCTCCTCTCCCTCCTCTCCCTCTCCCTCTCCTTCCTCTCCCTCTCCTTCCTCTCCCTCTCCCTCTCCTTCCTCTCCCTCTCCCTCTCCCTCCTCTCCCTCCTCTCCCTCCTCTCCCTCCCTCTCCCTCTCCCTCTCCCTCTCCCTCTCCCTCTCCCCTCTCCCTCTCCCTCCTCTCCCTCCTCTCCCTCCTCTCCCTCCTCTCCCTCCTCTCCCTCCTCTCCCTCCTCTCCCTCCTCTCCTCTCCTCTCCCTCCTCTCCCTCCTCCCTCTCCTTCCTCTCCCTCTCCCTCCTCTCCCTCCTCTCCCTCCCTCTCCCTCCTCTCCTTCCTCTCCCTCCTCTCCTTCCCTCCTCCCTCTCCCTCTCCCCTCTCCCTCTCCCTCTCCCTCTCCCTCTCCCTCTCCCTCCTCTCCCTCCTCTCCCTCCTCCCCCTCTCTCCCCCTCCCCCTCCCCCCTTCCCCCTTCTCCTTTTCTCCCTTTCCCTCTCTCCCCCCTCTCTCTGCCCCTCCCCCACTTGCACTATCTCTCTCTCTCTCTCTCTCTCTCTCTCTGTCTCTCTCAAAAATAAATGAACATTAAAAAAAAAAGAAAAAGAACATGATGGTTATATAATCAAAAAATTCAAATTTGAAAGCTAGAAAGGACTTCCCCCTCATTTTAAAAATGAAGACAGTAAGGTTCAAGGAATTTGAAGGTCCTCCCTGAAGACACTAGGCTAATTGTTGGAGAAGCCAGGGCCGAAACCATTTCTGCTAAGCCTTGTAGGTGAGCTTTTTCCACTTTGCCACATGGCCAAGATATTGTTGATAGCCACTAGTAACTTTGGGCTTACTGAATATTAAATATATTAAATAAATATTAAAAATAATATTACTTTGGGCTTACTGAATATTAAAATAAACTACTTTGGAGTTTTAAAAAGTGTCCTTTGAACGTAGCTTGTTAGTTATGCTTGCGTTCCCACTTTTGATCTATGAAGGTGAGCAAGATGAGTGTTTCTGGCAAGTAGGCCACTCCCATTGGCCTTCCCCCCCCCCCTTTGTTTTTTGTTCACAATTTATGACAAAGATCAGGTATAGATCCTTAAAAATGTAGTCTGTGCATGGGAGTAAAGTTTCCGACTGTATGTTACAACACAGCACCCAACAAATGCATATCTCTCGCTCACATGCGAGCGAACTTCTGTCTGCCAGCAGGACTAAGGTCCAGAAACCCTTACCGTGATGGAGAGACATACTTGTTTTGACTTTTCAAAAAGAGATATAAAAGGAGCAGCAGCCCCCCCCCCTTTTTTATAGGGCTTTCAACCAGTCTGGTGAGTTAGACCCTAAAATAAGGTAAATTGGTAAAAGAACATATACAACTGAAAAAGAATATCATACTAATGAGAGAGAGAGAGAGAGGGAGGGAGGGAGGGAGGGAGGAGAACACATGCTGGAAAGAAGTATGTGTTTGATGCCAATACGCTCTTCGTGTTCCTGGAGCTGTACTGAGAGTCCTTGTTCCTGTCCTGGATGAATTTTCAGTTCTGTCAGTCAGGCTGGGTCTAGGTTATGATGAGGTAACAGAATGCTCTCACGTCTCTGAGATTTAACACAAGCAAAGTTTCTTTCCTGTGTTGTCACTCTGTTCTGCATTGTTCCTTTCTGGCACCCCAGGTCTGCAGAGTAGTTCCATCTGGAACACCACAAGCCATGGTAGCAGAAAGAGAAAGAAAACCATGTGTTGGCTTTTAAAGCTCCCACTTAAAAAAATAATTTTTTTTAATGTTTATTTTTGAGAGAGAGAGAGAGTATGAGCAGGGGAGAGGCAGAGAGAGAGGGAGACACAGAATTTGAAGCAGGCTTCAGGCTTTGGAACTGTCACCACAGAGCCTGACACGGGGCTTGAACTCACGAGCTGTGAGATCATGACCTGAGCTGAAGTCTGACGCCTAACTGACTGAGCCACCCAGGCGCCCCTAAAGCTTCCACTTTTTACTTCTGTTCACATTTATTGGCCAAAGCAAGTCTCGTGGCCATACCTAACTCTGAGGGAGGAAGAGAAAGATGGAAAGGAAGAGAAAGAGAAAGATCACCTTGCCACGTGCCCTAGGGGAGGGCCAGGCGTATTTGGTGGGTGCATCGACAAGTACTGCAGAGTTTGTAGTGGAGAAGATTCAGGATGCAGACACGCTGGTTCCGGGCCCTCCTGATTTTGGAGCTCACTGCTCTTTGAGGGCTTGCATAGTCACAAAGAACTAATGGTCCCTGTGTGATGAAGAACAAAGGCCTGTGAAGAAGGGCAAGGTGTGAATTGGGCACATTTTCCTAGAAGATTGAGGAATGACGATACAAGAGTTTTCCCTTAGCACCGAGGAGTGACTGACATCTCTGGAGTAGCTTTGCACTCTTTGCTGCAGTGCTCTGGTCATGAAGTTCCATTATCCATTGTTTAGGATTATCTGATTGTGGGGAGATGGAAATCAGACTGCTTTGTGTACATGTGTAACATGGCTCCTTAGTTTCACACCCATAGCCCAGTGATCAGGAAATCTAGCTGTGAGCCCCTTTAGGGATGGACATTCATTCATTCATTCCTTCTTATCAGCCTGAAAATTAGTCACTGCCTATTGGGATTCTAGATAGAAAGCTTTGGACATTTATTAGAAACTGGAAAGGTTCATGTTTATGTCTAAGAATCGGTTATAAATGCTAAAATACAATATTTTCCTATTTTTTATGGGGGGAAATTTGTCCTGCTTTGCTGTGGTGGCACATTTAAAAGTCAGCATTACAACTTGAAGACTCTCTTGTGAGAAACCACAGTCAAGAATGTTTATAGGTCACATTTAAGTTTGGCACCTGAGTGTCTTTCCCTGGCAGATTTCGGCTTATTTTCAAACATCCCATTATAGCTCTTGCTGGGCATCAGAGGTATCCCAGTGTTTGGGGTCTGTGAGTCAGAGTCCTATTCATAGCTGAAATGATGTTAATACTAACTAAAATGAGCAGTATTTCTTCACCTGTTAGGAGTGTTTTGAAGAGCAACAAAGTGACAATTAAAAAAAAATCTGAGTACTATTTTGAAAGTTTCTAAGTGACTCACTGCTGCAGCTGGCTTATTTGTCGTTACATAAGCATCTGTGTATAAATAAATATGACTGTGGGACACAGTGTAAACACAAGTGGAAAATAATATTTTTGTTAGTAATCGCTGTGCTTGGGGCTCCGTTGTTTCTAGCCCCTGGGTGTATTGGAAGCACTCTTCGGTTGATTTTCCTACAAAAGATAGCAAGTGTTTGCTACTTGATATCTGGATGGAATCTCTGAAAAGAAAACGCCTCCACACAGTGGAATACTCACGATAAGGCCTTTGTCGATGGTCCTTCATTGAGTTTGCCTTCATTTTTATTGAAATGGATAAGGAAACGATTGCAAGCCCACTAGTAGCTGATTAGATGGTGTGGTTAGCATCCCTCTGCAGACTTACCTTAATCTAAGCTCTAAGTTTGGAAATGTTAGCATCTTAGATTAAGATCACTTTCTGCTGAAAAATGTAGTTACTGATGTTTACCAGTGAATGGCCTGTATGAAAGTTCTTTTTATTAAATAACTTCTCATCTAAATGAGGAAACATTCATGTTTTCAGCTCTGTGCATGGCCGCTTCAGTGTTGGGTGCACTTAGTCTAATAGGGGGCAGTTGTTACTACATAAATAAATATTAATTTTACTTACAGCTGCCTATGTCTGATTTTATGTTGTCATAAACATTAAAGTTAAGAATCGTGTCTTTGGTATCCCCAATGCCTAGAACAAAATAGATGTTCGAATAAAAGGATGTGCGTAAGGAATATATTCCTTTCAAGAAATATATTCTTTTCAAAAAAGAAATTCCCAAATTAACTAAAAAATGCTATTTATGAAAAACAAGTTAGTAGCAAATACCCTTTGTAGATCAGGAATTCCAGGTGTGTGGTTTTTACTACCTGAAGTTGCAAATAAGGTGCTGGGATCCTCCAGTCTTGATTTGGGTAGAGGCGGTGAGAGGCTGGGGGCTGTGTTTCTGGCAGAGGAAGAGAAGTTTGCATAACAACACCTAAAAACACTGCATGCCTATTCCCTACCCCACCCTATGACCCTGGAACTAGTGATTTTCTACTTAGCTTTAAAGGGATCCAGGAGGAAGGCAGACTGCCAAGAGCATGAATTCTTTCCAGGAAGACACTGATTCACAGAAGAAATGTCAGCCTAGAAATCTTCGCTGATGTGTTTTAAATATGCTAGTTAACTTCTTGATGCTCAGCATAGATTAGACTTAGGATAGTCAGTGATTTTTTGTTTATATCTTGAAGCATTGACTCTATTGGCTGTAGATTGAGTTGGGCAACACTGTTTCTACAGTTCCTTCTGGTTTGGTGACTTGATGATTGAAGGTGCATTTTTGTTAAAAGAATGTTGCTTGGAGGCAGCAGCATTAGCAACCGACAGTAAGACACGTTTGCAGTGTTTGGGAAGGGATACTGTGGATGTATGTAACCTCTGATGGGTGTTCGTCTGCATTGCTCGCAGGAGCCGAGGTCCAAGGAAGGCAGTGACTACTTTGACAGCCGCTCAGATGGACTGAATGCAGATGTGCAGGGGCCCTTCCCGGTGTCTGCTTCGCTGTGGTCAGGGGGCTCAGCTCAGATCCTGTCCCAGAGAAGCGAATCCACTCATGCAATTGGCAGCGATCCCCTCCAACAGAACATTTATGAGAATTTCATGCGGGAGTTGGAAATGAGCAGAACCAACACAGAGAACCCAGAAACATCCACGGAAACCGCCGACTCCAGCAGCGGGTCACTCAGCTCTTTGGAGCAACTTGATCTGCTCTTTGAGAAGGAGCAAGGAGTGGTCCGGAAAGCAGGATGGCTGTTCTTCAAACCCCTGGTCACTTTGCAGAAGGAAAGGAAGCTAGAACTGGTGGCTCGGAGGAAGTGGAAACAATACTGGGTGACGCTGAAAGGTAAGCGCATTGTTGACTCGAGGGCCGCTGGGATCATTTTGCCCAGCTGCCCTCTCTCCTAGGAAGTGCCGTTCAGTCCAGGGTTAGTTTGCATCAATGTGAAGGGATTTGATGCAGAATTCCCAGCATGCTTTGCTACAAATACTTTCTCAAACCTAGATGATACGGATTATGTAATACTCACATATGTTATTCATTCCGATACATAATGATTGAATTTAATGGTTATAGCTTATTACTTTATAGGTATTTCTGTACCATTGTTTAATACCTTTCCTACCTCTGGGTGTAAAAATATTGCAAATAAGTAACCATATTCGGAACTGCACATGTTCAGAACTCCAGAGAAGTATCCTCCTCAGCTTGTATGATGAAGAATTTCCTCTGGATTATTTGATTTGTGTGCTCTACCCTTTATAAACTAAGAAAGTCTAATTGTTATCACAAACAAATGTCTTCTTTTTAATGTGAAGGAAATGGGAGTAAGAATTTGTTAAGATGAGGAAAATTTCTTGCAGGCATTGCCACTTAAAAATTGTAATTGCCTTGCTCATTATGGGCGTATAGATTTGAAGCTATCTAAATGTCCTGAGGAAGAGCGAGGCTCTAAGTCGATACAGTGTGGATTTACACAGATGTAAAGATGATTTACACAGATGCGAACAGGAGGAGCAGCCTCACAGCCGCTGGCATTTCTGCACAACCGTCTTGTGACTCTGTCTGAGGAACTGAGTGTGGCATTCAAAGCCAAGCCTGGCGACGCCCTTCCCTATCTTATCCTTATCTGGTGACATCCTTCCCTATCCTGGGAGAAAGTGGAACTAGGAATCGTGTCTGCAGAGGATATGTGTGAAAGGCCTGGAACCCTCCACAGTGCCTCTTTCTACCTTTCTTCACTCACTATGTAAATATCATAAGACGCCCCCACCCCAGCCTTGGGGAGCTGGTGCCATTTCCTAATTACCCATAAGCCTCTCTGGGTAGGATGCACTTTGGAAGGTATCTTGTCCTTAAGTGACATCTTCCCTTAGCAAACTGGAAGGTTTGTAAAATCCGCGACCCAGCGCCCAGCACAGACCGCGGTCCTCTTTTCCGGCTGTGGATTTAGATCCTTGTGATACGTGGTGGCTGAGGAAGGCCAAGAGCTTAGCTGGCTTGGGCATACTGGGGAGACGGGTTCTTATACAGGATGATGAACAAGATTTGGAAAGTTGGGATAAGGGGATGAATCTAGCAAGATACAGTTCGAAGGGATAGGTTATGCTCAGAGGGTTCATAATCATGTAACCACCCAAGAACAGGATAGGGAGATGTGGCTCCAGGGTATTACAAGTGAAGGAGACTTGGGGGTTTGGTCTGGAGGCCGTTCATTGAATGGTTTCCAATGTGATGAAGTCAAGATAAAAGTAAATGTGGTTTAAAAGAGTAAATGTGATCTTTGGCTTCATCATTAGAGATGTCCCATGTTCTTTTTTTTGTTTTTTTTAATATATGAAATTTATTGTCAAATTGGTTTCCATACAACACCCAGTGCTCATTCCAGAAGATGCCCTCCTCAATACCCATCACCCACCCTCTCCTCCCTCCCACCCCCATCAACCCTCAGTTTGTTCTCAGTTTTTAAGAGTCTCTTATGCTTTGGCTCTCTCCCACTCTAGAGATGTCCCATGTTCTACAACCACATCAGTCTCTCCTTCCTCTGCCCTGGGGGGACCTGCCATTTCTGTCCTTGGGGGCAAGATAGTGCAGGAGACCTGTTAGCAAACAAGATGAGGGTTCTTGAATAGGGTCCACCGGAGGTGTTTTTGACTGGAGAGGGGAGCGAAAATGTCCCCTCTGGGGGAGTGAGCCTATGAAATTGTTTATGAATCACAGTCTGAAGCTGCCTCCTTCCTGCATGATGTTTGAAAGAGTTGCACTCCACTCCATAATGTGACATGTATCTATTTTTTAGTTATTGTATTTATTTATTTATTGTATTTACTTATGTTTATTTTTCAATGTAAAACCTGTTTGTTAAAACTGATGGTTTTGGAGGCACCTGGGTGGCTCAGTTGGTTAAGTAGCCGACTTTGGCTCAGGTCATGATGTGGCAGTTTGTGGGTTCGAGCCCCGCATCGGGCTCTGTGCTGACAGCTCAGAGCCTGGAGCCTGCGTCGGATTCTGTGTCTTCCCCTGTCTCTGCCCCTCTCCAACTCCTGCTCAGGCTCTTTCTGTCTCAAACTTAAACATTAGAAAATAAATAAAATCGATGCTTTGGGAAGTTGTTCCCTGCCTGTCTTAATGGCTCTGAAAATCGCCCAGGGTACACCCAGTGGGGCTGTGGTGGGGAGCTGGTGACGGTGTGTGTTTGTGTGTCCATAACCTGCTGTAAGAAATGAGGCCGTCGGTGAACACCAGAGGGATTTAGAGCCATGCTATATGGGGGATGGTGTAAGGATCCAGGATCATTGAGCTTGCAGAAAATAAGGACTGGCGTGGCGGAGAGCAGCAGTCCTATAGAAGAGACACTGAATTTGTTCTGGTTCTCCAGAGGTTGGGATGGCACGAATAGATGGAAGGCAAGCAGATTCTGAATTAGTGTAAAAAAAAAAAAAAAAAAAATACAACCGTGACCAGAGTCATGAGCAAGTGGAAGGGACACCATCTTCCCGAGTTCCCTGCTCCTGCAGACGCTTGTGCAAAGCCAGATTGTCGGAGGTTTCCTGGGAGAGATTCAGGCAGGTATCACTCACTGTTGGAAGAGCTCCCGTCTGGGTTCTTGTTTTCCATCGTGGAGGCTACCCCAGGGACTTCCGCGGCAGGCGTGGTCCTGAGTTGTTCGACATTTCCAGGATTGACACTCCTGCCTGCGCACTGCTGTGTCGAGGTTGCTCATAAAACACCTCAGGACCCACGGATAAAGGGTGCTTTGTGAGTGTAAATGTTATCAAGTACACATTCCTTCCTTTCCTTTGCAGCCAAGGAAAGGCATGCGATAAAGATGTTTTTTTTTCCCAGCATAACCTTTTCCATGTGGCTGTCTACACCTCTTTCCTCTGGGAATTCAATGGGTTGAGTTCAACTTTCTTGGCTTAGAATCCAAGTTGTAATGTTGAGACTTAACTATTTGGTTTAATTCTTGTTAAACACACACACACACGTGTGTGTATGTATGTATACACACTTGCACATTTAAGCAGAATTTTAAAATTATCTTCGAAGTGTTTGTGTAAATAAATTGGAGACAGTGTTCTGGGCAGAGCAGCTAGGAGCACACTGGCTGTGTACCTGTGTTGAATATAAAGTATGCTAAAGGTAGAAACGTTTTCTAGGGCTTGGAGGATGTAATAAATCTTTAACAGAGGTAATTCTGCTCTCTCTGTGTCTTCTCCAATGAGTGGCTTTTCACGTGGCTCACAGGGGACTTCTGGGTAGGGCAGCTGGCAAGGTTGAAGAGTTAATCCCTCAGAACGCACGGCATCGGGAGAGGGGTTCACGGAGTAATTTGGGATTTCTGGTGGTTCTGCCATGTGATAGGGCAGATGAGGATGATGTGATGCGTGTGGGTTGAGAGGGCGTCAAAGAAAAGGTGGCTTTGAGGGAAGGCGACTGATTCTTTTGTCCGCTGGTGATATTTCTAGCAGTACCTCACCTGTTCTTGTCCCCCCACTGCTGTTCCAGTTCGTTTTCTCCTTCTCCTACCGTGGTGAGAAGAACTTCCGCTGTCAGACTTCCAGGCCAACTCCGGCTCCTGGCGGGGACAGGGCAGGGCTGATGGCCGAAATGCAGTGTGGGGGCGGCGGGGGCAGGAGGCGGCACTGACTCGGATGGGCCCCTTTCCATCCAACTTACCTCCCCAGTGTTCGAGCCACAGATGAAGAGAACTTTGAGGTAACAGGTTTACGGCCGATTTGCTGTTCTTTAAATTTGATGGCAACACAATTTGTGCCTGTCGCTTTACATCCCGGCCTGGGGCTCTTTTGGTTTCACACTGTCACGGTAGAGCTGCGGTCTGTTGTCGATAGGGTGTGAGGCTTGGCGGCAGCTTGGCACCTGCCCGAAATCGTGTTCGTTTCCTCTAGATGTAATGATTCAAACCACGGCTGCTGGGAGTACAGTGATAAGGAAACTGGGAAGTAAATGTTAACCTGTCGGAAAGAATTTGGACTGGGCAGAGCTGGCGTGGATCTGTCACCTTGACCCTGGTCCTCAGATCCCCAGGTCATGGCATCACAGCGGCCCTCAGGCGTTTCCTGATGGAAACGTTTGGGGGCATCGTTTCTCACTGCATCCGTGGCCGGCAAAGGAGACTGGCTCAGCCCTGCAGAAGCGGCTCTGGCTGGATACCTGCTCATGTTTTTCCTTCTTCCAAGAGCCTCTCTCAGCCTTAGTGTGGGTGCCTTTTGTTTGCAGGGAGAAAGATTGCTCATGCTTCTTGAGATCATTAAGTACCACGGAGGGAGAAAGTGGTGTCCCGGTGATGTTGTTGCTGGGGGCAGAGCCCTGCCGGCCTCTTTTTCTCTTGGCTTCTGTGCTGCACTGGATCCCATGATCTGAACTTGTTTGTCCAGATTCAGATTGGGTTTTGAAGGAAGAAGTGAGGCTGGCTAGCATGAAATAGCGTTTTAAAACATTTACACTTGTGTGAATGAGGACTCCTAACTCAGAGAGTAAGACAGGCATGCCGTGGACCGCATTCGTTCGCAGCGTGGGTGAGAGCAGGCTGGTGCTTCTTTAGTATCAGTGGAAGAGGTTTTTGCAAAGCAGAGGGATGGTGACCTCATCAGCCGTATTTGGGTGGCAGGGCTCGGCACATGAGAAGTGCTCGGAAGTGTTTTTCTGGATGAAGATTTTTGAACAAGAGAACATACTTGTGAGCATGTTAGAATTTGCTTGAAGACTGCGTCTGATAACTATAAGGCACTCCTATCTAATTATCAGAGTAGATCCTTAACAACTTCTACCTATAATACTTCACTGGCTTCTTAATGGAAAGCTGTGTACTTGCAGGCATTTTTGGAGTAATGTTTTAAAGTCGAGGGATATTTAGTTTCATTTTCCCCTCTTACTCTAAACTAGTGAAATGTGTACTGTTATTTCCTCTTACTGTGACATAAAAGAATATACTAATATTAAGTTATTTTACGTGGCATTTGGAGAATTAACTGGGTACTTTTCTCATAAATGGCAAAGTTCTCCAGGTAGGCTCGGTTTCTTGTTACCGCAGATTTTAAGCGTAGAAGCTCCCTTGGTTAATGCACATGGGTTTTCTGTGGCTTCCTGCATTCAGATCTAATAACTCAGTGGCGTGGTTAAGAGCGAGTGCTCAGTGGGTGGCTGAGTGGGTTAAGCTCATGACTCTTGATTTTGGCTCAGGCCATGATCTTGCAGTTCACGAGTCTGAGCCCCACATCAGGCTCTGCCATGTGCTTTGGATTCTCTCTCTCCTTCTCTCTCTCTGCTCTTCCCCTGCTCTCTCACTTTCTCTCAAAAATAAATAAATTTAAAAAAGAAAAGGAGCTCTGGGGCCAGTTCCTGGGAAGTCCCGCTGTGGGACCTCCATGATGGTATAATCTTCCAGGTTTCTCATCTGTAAAATGGGGTTAATAACCACACCTACCTGTTGGGGCTGCTGTAGGGACTAAATGAGCCAGTGAAGAACTTAGAAGAATTTCTGACACAGAGTAAGCAGTAATAAGTGCTTGGTATTGTTATCACTGATACCATGTTTACAAAAACATGTCGTTTTCACTTGAGTTCTGCTAGTACAACAAGGCATACTTTGGATGCCACGGTTTCCTTTTGTATTACGTGGTTGTCTCTTCCCATTTTCTTTTCTCTTTTAGATGTATCCCCTAGCTTCTCCATGCTTTCCTGGATCGTCAGGACAGTGGCACAGATGTTCTTTTGCTTCTCTCTCCTAGGATGCACGCTGCTATTCTACGAGACGTATGGGAAGAATTGCACGGACCAGAGTAGCGCCCCTCGGTGTGCCCTGTTTGCGGAAGACAGCATAGTGCAGTCCGTCCCAGAGCATCCCAAGAAGGAGAACGTGTTCTGCCTCAGCAACTCCTTTGGAGATGTCTACCTTTTCCAGGTACTGCCGAGCTTTCTCAGTGGGGGTTTGAGACGAGGGCTTGTGTACTATGAGGATAGAAAGGAGCAGAATGAAGAGGCACAGCTCAGCAGTGAAGTAGAGGAAAAGCGCAGTTAGGCTTTGGGTTGGGGCTTAAGCAAGCTAGAGCTTGGCCTCTGCTCACTGTCCGGTGATACGGGGCCGGGGCACATCCAGTAATTCCTAGAGCAGGCCTGCCTCGGGATGCCCTGCGGGTGCTGAGCTGGGGCCCACAGGAGGATCGTGAGGCTCTGAAGAGAGAAAAATCGTGATTCCCCATCCTGGAGTAGCTCGTGATCTAATGGTGCAAGGTCTGAAATTCCCAGAGTGGAGGCTTTTCAGAGAGGCCTACAGAATATGGCTTTAGACTTTTACCAAGAATCCCAGCAGGAGTAAAAGAAGCAGCTTTTCAGGAAAACCTTAGAGACAAATGCTGGGAAGTCTCATTTTCCAGTGGAAGTGGGCTTGGGATGTTAAGATGCAAGGTCTCTGCTGTTACAGCTCTTAGCAGTTTCCTAGCAAGTGCGAAGTTGAAGAGTGTGGTGATGCTGAGCCATCAGTATTGGTGTCAGGCTTCGGTGGGAGCTCCTGCTGCTGTGGGTCGGGTCACCGTAGACAGAGTGCTTACTGAACTGCTTTGAGCTTCGGAGCCCACAACCAGTAGGGGGACAGTGGCTTAGAGGATTGCTTTGAAGATGAAGAATTGCGTGTGTTAAGTGCTAAAGGAATCCTCACCCCGAGTGCTGTTGTTATTACCAATTAACTCAAAAGAGGTAGAAGTGAAGGAAGAGAAATGTGCTTCTCAAGTGCTCCCCAGTCTAACCAGTCCTGCCTGAAGACCCAATTGGGGCTGCAGATTGTATCTGGTCAGAAAGGTTCACGGAAGGACCTGCTGGGTCCTAGGTTCAGGTGTCTTGATGATGCTGGTTCCGGAGCCCTGCAGAACAACATAGTGTTCTCTCAGCTGACTTGGGCAATCTAGAATTCCCTGCAAAGGATTTCCTGTGGCTGGTACCGGGTAAACTCATAGGGCTTCTGGCCTTATTGCTATCCCCGCCTTAAAAGATTCAGGGCCTGAAGTTGGATTTTCCTTCTCTTAACACAGGTTACTGAGACTTTCTACAATGCTTTAAGGCCAAGTAACGAATTGCTGTTAATCTGAACTGTAGGGAGGGTAAGAACATTGGATTAAACTCACACAGAGATCTTAGGGGCAAGTGTGAAATGAGTATTTTGTGATTCAGACAAAATATCTGTAGTCCTAAGAAATTTGCCCAGTAGGTCCTGTTGTATGATCCCTGAGCTAATTGGGGGATCCATCCATAGCTTGAATCTGTGTGGTTATTTCTGGACATCAAGGGAATGGAAAGGGCTTTTCGGCCTGCTTAGAATCCTAATCTTTGCCCATGCTGCTTTATCCAGACTTGTTTTATTTCTAAGATATTTTTCTTACATGGAAATTGCATGTAGTCATTGTGTCTAAAGTTAACTGAAGAGCAGAGAAAGAAGAACCATTCTGTATACTTCCCGTGCTCCAGGACAACTATTTTAATGTTGTGCGCATCCCCCCAATATTCTTTTATAGATTTCATAACAGAGTTCATACTGTAGATGAAATTTCATGTCCATGTTTCAGACTTTAACCTTTTAAGCTCTCATGTTTTCTCACTGTATTAAAATTATGAAGATAAATTCCCATTTAGAGAACAGCATAGTGTAAGGACCCTGAGCTGAGTGGATGTGCCCTGGTGTGATTACTCCTCTGCTCTTGGCCTACAGCTTGTTTGTGGTTAGTCTTCCTGTCGGATCTGGGGCTGCACGATTATTTCTGCTGTGCTCTGGGCATTCTCTCAGACCCTCCCGAGTCCAGGAAGTCTGCAAATCTGAGCTGAGTGGTTGGGTCTGTTTTTGAAATTAAACCATTTTTATGAAGTGAAGGTACTTCTTGGGTTTTACACATCAAAGCCCAGCCTCCTGCTTTGGAGAACGCTTTGTGGTAAAACAATTCCAAATAGGTTTTTTTTTTTTCACCCCCCCCCTCCCCCCCGTGTTTAGGCCACTAGCCAGACAGATCTGGAAAACTGGGTCACTGCCATACATTCAGCTTGCGCATCCCTTTTTGCAAAGAAACACGGAAAAGAGGACACAGTTCGCCTGCTGAAGAACCAGACCAAAAACCTTGTTCAGAAGATAGACATGGACAGCAAAATGAGAAAGATGGCAGAGTTACAGCTGTCCGTGGTGAGCGACCCAAAGAACAGGAAAGCCATCGAAAACCAGGTAGTATTTATTTACGCGTTTTCTCTCATTGCTCATGTCACTCAGCGAAAATCTGAGTTCGAATGCAAACTGATGGTGGTGATGTTTCTTACACCTCCGGGGGAGATAGTTTCTGTGGCTTCTCATTTCAAGTACTCAGTGGCAGCACTTTTGTGACATCGGTGATGTCGGTAGACTTTACAACATTTGGTGGTGGTTATACATACAGCGGAACGTTTTGTGGCCAGATCTTCTTTCATAATCTTGAACGGCTTCTTCGTGCCTCGCCGATCGTCTCGTATGTTGTCACTTTCAGACCAAGGTTTCTATAATGAAACCACTAGACAATTAGATAGGATTCTGACACAGAGGGTAGCTTCAGAAAGTTTGGTTTGGCGTCATACAGCTATTGCCGTGTCCGTGGATCCCCCCCCCCAAAAAAAACATGTATGTTGCCAACAGATAAGATGCTAAAGGACGATGGTTTCTCCGGTCTAGTTCCACATTCGTATCATAATTAAACAGCTAGTTTCTATGCTGTTTGCATTTTGTAGGAGGAGAAGCAGCTTTTTAATATGTTTTCCTTTGTGCATGCACCCTGAGCGCTTAGACACGTGTCCATGAAAGTTATAGCATCTCCGTCTTCCTAAGTGCAGGCTGAACGTCGTATCTTTAGAAGATTAATCAGATTTGGAGGACAGATGACATAGGGAAGTCTGTTAGTTGGTGGGACAGCACTGGATGTGCAGTTACCAGGGCCTGATGCAAGGTGACACCATAGAAGCTTAACGATCTATATGGAAAATGGATTTCGGAGTACAGAATTTCTATCATTCTGTAGTGTCTCAGCATATCCGATACTCCTGAACTCTTCCTCAAACGGAATACGCCATTTATCTAAAGAGGACCTGCCAGCAAACTACAGACTACCAGTTAACAAGGAAGTGAAAAAAAAGTTGAAGCTGCCAGCAGAGAATGGAGAGAGGTGGCAGGTGTTCGGGAGCTTGGCAGGAACACAGCCACAGGAGGAAGTAGGACCCCCAGGAGCTCACCCCGTGTTCTCTGCCCTCTGCCTGCTTCGGATTGAGCAGCAGCCTCCTCTGCTCAGTCTGGGAAGAGTTCAGATGCAGAGGCAGGTCCCGATCTCCCAGCTTTCAGTCTCTGTGGCGTGTAGGGATGTGAGCCTTGGTCAGGGTTACCTGACAAATCACAAAGCTTTCGAAGAAGGAGCAATGGTTCTTCCGGTTTTTCCTGTGCCACATCTCACGTGTGGTCCTGAATTTCCAGGATCCAGGAGCCACAGGTGTCTGTCTGTCCTCAGAGGTGGAACTCCTGGATTCAGGTGTCTCAGAGTGTTTGGGGCGCCCCGATAAAACAGTCTCGGGCTGATTATATGGGGGAAAATGTGGTTTTAACTTCTGTTGGCTCTCTAAAATTTACCTTTGAAGCCATACTTTAGTCCTATAAAGGGATGTCCACCTTGGAGTCTTTAGGTCCTTATGTAATGTCAAATGTTTGGGTCGATGGCGAGAAGGGAAATTGGGCAACATTCAGAGGCTCTTGGACTGCCCCCCTTTTCCTTCCCTTTTCCTTTTCTAGTGGCCCTAGGAAATCCAAGCAAACTTTAAAAAAAAAAAATACACATTCTCAGTAAATGTAATTTTATGCCCTAATGCAGTTTCATTAAGTGTCTTTTATAGCTGACCAATGATTAATTTATGATATCCCTGGGAGGGGAGTTACATTCACATAAAACCCTATACAGACCCAAGGGTCTTTGATGGTTTGGTTGGCTGAAGAGAAGCTCTTTTAATTCTTACTTGTGGCACATTATGCATTCTTTATCAGAATCATTACATTAGTTATTTGAAGCACACTGTCCTGATCCTACTAATTTTTTCATTTCGGTTTGTCCTACCCTCACCGCCCCCCCCCCCCCCCCCCCCCCCCCGCCGTATACACAGTTCCCTTCTCCTGTTGCACTTGTGAATTTTTGGTAAACAGTTGGGATTGATCTTTAGAAATTCCACCTGAAAATACTCTCCTCACCATATCGGCAGTTTTTAAGGTTGTACTTGAGTCCTGTTTTCCCAGAGGTCTTTGCGGTGGGTACCACGAATTATATTTGCTACGCTCACTGTCCTTAGCTCGTTTGCCAGATGGTTGTAAAGAGAGCTCTTAGGTCTTTACTTGCAGACGCAAAGAATATGAAAAGTCAAGGCAGCTAACAAGCACATGTTTAGGATTAGTTTTATGAGATGGTCTTTGACTAGAGAATGTTACGTGAAGCTACGAAGGCAAAGATGTTTTCAAATCCAGACCAATAAGAACACGACCTCCCAAATACCCCATAACTGTATACTTTTCTCTAAACTCCCTTTTAAAAGCTTCTTTAAAAGAGCAGTAGTGCTTTGTCTACTTACCGCTTAAAAATCTCCACGCCACTATGTTTTATTTTACGTCAAAGAAAATATTTTATCTATGTAGCGCTTTCCCCCAGAGACCCCCCCAGAACCTCAGATATGGTCATTTATAGCCTAATAATAGCAGAATTTACGGGGTACGTTACATCATGCACAGTAAAGTCTCCGGAAACGGATTTTCTTTGATGTGCTTGGGTGGAGATCACTGTGTACACGCTATCCAACTAGAAAGATAAAACGACGCGATTACGATAATAACGGCTGATCTTCATAGTGCTGGGTGGTAACGTGCTCTGCTTGAAAGAGACCATCACGTGGGCTGGTCCCAGGGCCTTTCTGAGATTGTGTGGGGCGGGATGATGCAGCTTTCATTCGAGCCTATCCAATGTGGAGCGGCCCGTGCAGCCGTCTACACGTTGGATGCCTTTTGAAGTTCTGAGGGAGGAAGAGTTATAAATTAAGTCCAGTTGGTACTTTATTTTCCTTTCCATTTATTATTTTAAACAAACAGACAGGGACAAAACCTCACCACCCTTCGTGGATCTTGGCTTCCCCCCAGGTGGCTTCCCTGCATCCTGATGCCCTCCGTGTGTTCCTCACTTCCCCTGGTTAATGAGGCCCCGGGCATGGGGGGGGGGGGTGCAGTAGGGGGAAGGCAGTCAGAATGTCAGAATAGGGCGGGAGATGTGGTGGGGGCTGCAGGCTGGTCGCCGGGCTCCTGTCTGCTCTGGGCTTTGTGAAACGGGGACTTCTTTTAAATATTTACTCAAAGTTCCGAAATGGTAAAGAGGACGGATTGAATCTAGGCAGTTGGAAACTGAGTTGGTGGGGGCGGGGGCAAAGTAAGCAAGGCCTTGAGGAAAATATGATATGGGTGTGTGCTTGTGGGAAGCCATTTGGGGAATAAAACATTGGTGAGCGAGGTATTGGCGAAAGGGATTTGAGGAGATAAGGCCAGATTATGGAGGTTCTGGGCTTTCACTTGAGTTCAGTGAATATTAAGTGCGTACCTGGGCCAGGCAAATGTGCACAGCCCGGGGATTCAAGGAAGATGCTGTCTTTGCCCTCAGGGGCTCTCAGCCTGGCAGGGTGCCAGACAGTTAAGCATATAATTTCAACATAATTTAATGAATCCAGGGCAAATGATATTCCAGACTGTTGTGGAAGACAAATGGGAAGGTTAGCCTCCTGTGTAGTCATGGAAGACTTCCTGGAGGAGGGGTGCCTGCATTGCTTCTTGAAGAGTGAGGAGTTAGTTAATCAGGAGAGGAATGGAGAAGGGAATGCCAGGCCAAGAGTCAGCAGGAACAGAGGCAGAGTGCTTTGCAACCACCCGGGACACCGCGGCAATTTGAGTTTTCAGGCACACGGTGTGCAGGTGAGAGCTGGAGGGGCAGGTAGGAATGTCTTCTTCCTTCCCTGTACCGCGGCAGAGGCCGTCACTTTTGCCCTTCCTCAGATGCCTCTTCTATACCAGGCCAGAGTGTTTGCATCTGTAAAGCAGATCTGATCATGTGATTGCCAGGTTTAAAAATCCTTCCTGGCTTCTACTCCTTATAAGATGAAGCCCCTGATAACCTCTCCTAGCAGTGCCAGACTTCCTGTAGGTTCCACCCCTCCCTTTCCCCACCCCCCCTCAGGCAGAGAAGACCCATATGGGCCACACATCTATGTACAGACACGCCCTGTCCCCTGCCCCGCCCCCTGTCATTGGGCTCACCCCTTCTCATCTGTGATGAAGGGTGTAGGGATTACTTTTATCAGGAGGCTTCCCTTGACTTCCTTCCCATTCACTCCAGCAGGGACCTCTTTTATCTGCCATAATTTCGGGGTCTCTTATTGCTCTCATCACATTATTTTATAATTATCGCCTTGTGCATGAGGTTGCTCTTAGTCTGAAAGATGAGCTCCTGAAGGATCTGTAACTTTTCCATCTCTGTATCCTTCGAACAAAGCGCCAGGTGGTGTGTGAGTGTACCTGTGTCTTCTGTCCTCTTCACTGTGGTACACTGGGCTCTTCTTTGTGTGGGCCCCGCCCCCGCTCCTTGACGCCAGCTCTGGCCTTCCTTCCCTCAGGCCTTCCCTTTTTCATTCCCAGCTAACATATCCTCTCTTTGGCCTCACTCCCGGTCCTCAGGGCCCATGAGTTTATTTACCAGGGCTCTTACCTCAGGCCACGATCATGTATGATTTCACCGTAACTCCATGAGGTAAAGTTGTACATATCACCTGTTGGATGGATGAGTGAACACACCCTGAGAGAGGTTAAGTCAGTTTTCTAACATCACACAGCCAGTGAGTGGTGGAGCTGGGATTTGACTACAAACTACTCCCAACTACTAGCCACTGGGCTCTGTTGCCTCCCGATAAGACTTTTGTGAATCAGATTGTGTTTTGCTTGCTGATTAATCATGTGATCCGTGGTTTTATAGAAAATTGAAATTAGATTTTAAATGATTTCCATAAGTTGAATTTTTTGGCTCGGTTTGATAGGAAGTGTATCCATTATAAATTGGAGTGAATTTTATGACGTGTGAATTCTCTCTCAAAGGAAAACAAAACAAAACAGATTCTCTAAGCCTTAGCTGGGTGTTCCACCCACTAGTTAACTCCAGTGCAGTCTCTGTCGCTGGCAGGATTCTCCTGAGAAGGTTAGGTTGTAGTGCTTGGAAAATATTTCAACTTGCTCTACCAAGAAGGAAAGACTAATGATCTTTGAGGACAGACCTTGTAATGGACAAATGACCAACTGCTGTGATCAAATGACTGAATGGTAGAAAATATTTTTCTAGGGGTATTGGGTGTGGCAGGAATGTGTTTGTCATCGTTTTTATGTATCACTTATTCATCTGTTATTTTTAGCATGAGGCTTCCTCTCCTCCCCTCCCACTTTCTACAGCAGACCATAATCTTTCTGAGCTCATTAAATAAATATAGCTATATTAGCAATATTAAGGAGGAAACTTTTGTACTGCTTTTGTGACAGTGCTTAAGTGGGGGTTTTCTTCCTTAATGTTGTTCTTTGTGATTTTTTCTTTTGCAGTGGAAGTTAATTCCTTAGAGTGAGTTTTCTTCATGCCATTTTTCTGTTTTGTGCAGGATGTTAGAAGAAATAAAAGCTCAATCTGCATAGAATTTGAGTTTTTATTTTCATGTCCTGATATTTATTTTAAAAGATAAAGAAATGTCTAGGGACAATGATCAGTGTTTAAGGAATTTAGAAAAGGGAAACACAGCCACGATTAAGGGAGTTGATTTTGGGCATTTTAGTTTTTGATAATGTTAGAAAAAAAGTCTCCAGAAATTCCCTAATAAATGTGATGTCAGATAACATTACTGTGTTAATGATGATGGTGATTAAAATTTACCAGGGTAGCATTGCAATAGCTACAAAACTGTCTTCTGTTTCTCTGCCTTATAAAAAACGTATCTTTATCTCCTCCTTTGTCTCATCTTTGAGGGGTAACTGTAAAGTGTGTTTATCTTTTTAGTTAACGTCACTTAAAACTTGGGCTGAACTTGCACATCAAACCTGGAAGGAGACTGAAGGCAAAGTGTTCAGTACGAATGGGGCACCCAAGTGAGAGGGTAGATAGTCTCCCTTCCACATGGAATGCCTGGGGATTTGGGGGAGAAATAAAGGCGACAGTTGGGTGAAAATTTACAGGAGAGTTGCCACAGTGGGTGTTGAATGGCACGCAGACATCTGCCTTATGAGTGGGAGGGCCTGTGATTCAGGGGCTGCTTTGCAAGTGCTTGATGGTAGCTTCTCCACACATGCTGCTCACCTCAGGATCTTCTCTGGTCCTTTGCGGGTCTGGAAGGGCTAGCTCATTACGGGGCCCTGGTCAAGTCACCTCCCTCTGGGGCTTCAGTTTCCTCCGCTGAGAAACGAGGGTGTGGTAATTGCAAGCTCAATGCCTAAGTCGGCGGACTTTCTCAGTGTCACAGGGTCTGTTTTGGACTCGTGGATCAGCCTATCTACTTCCCCCTTCCCTCCAAGTAACCCGAGCATGTGAATCCATGCCCTCCTGATACTTTTACCTGGTATTCTCCCAATTCCTTTCCTACAACTTGGGTGAGTCCGTGGAAAGAAAAATGGAATATTTCATTGTTTCTTATCCAGCCACAAATCCTCATTTAAAAGAACCACAGCCTTCCAAACAAGAGAAATGTTGTCTTTAGATATGGAATAGATGTGACTAATGATGACTGACTCCGCTACAGGAATCTATGGAGCTGAAGGCTGTATCAGCCAGGGTTCTCCAGAGGAACACAGCCAGTGGGATGTATGAAAGAATATGTATAAAGAGATTTATTATAACGAACGTGATCATGTGACTGTGGAGGCACGCAAGTCCCATGATCTGCAGCATCGGCAAGCTGGAGACCCTGGTGGGCTGATGGTGGCCTTCCCATTCGAAGGTTGGCAGACTCAAGACCCAGGATGAGCTGATGGTTCAAGTCCAAAGGCAGGAAAGAAGCCAGTATCCCAATTTGAAGGTCACCAGGCAGGAGGGATTCTCCCTTACTTGGGGAAGGGTCAGCCTTTCTGTTCTTTATTCAAGCCTTCACCTGATTGGACGAGGCCCACTCATATTGGGGAGGCCATCTGCTTTACTCAGCCTACCCATTTAAATGTTAATCTCACCCAAAAACACCCTCATGGAAACACCCAGGGTAACGTTTGACCATAACTGTGGACACCCCATGGCCCAGTCAAGTTGACAGACACAGAATGAACCATTTCAAAGGCTGAGTCAGGATGAACGTGGGAAACATTGTTGAAATGGAGAAGTCATCAAGTCCCTTCTCATTTCCATTTTTTATGAAATTCAATTTTAAAACGACCTCTACAATGTAGAGTATTGACTGAGATAGTAGTTCTCTTGAAGCATCATCACATATGTTAGGGACCATCTTCATGCTGTCTGGGTCTCCCAACGACGTAAGCCTCTGAATCCATTTTCTTCTCATGAATTTAACTGCATTTTGGGTGGAAACGTCTAGGCTGACACTGATCACAGTGTTTCTGACAAGATTTTAAGACTGCCTGGGTATCACTGAGCCGGTGTGGTCTTCACTTTCCAGTAGCGTTTTGGTGTGGAGTCACATAAATACATTAAAAACAAAAACAAATGTTGGCAAACTGCAGAATTCAGTGAAAATAGGAGTTTCGTCTTCCCTAATCTCTCACGATTGACCTAGACCCAGATTTTATTTTACTTCTTATTTTTGTCTTGCTAATCCACTGTGGATGGCATGGGCTTCTTTTTCTTGGAGTATCCAGTGCCCCATTGGTTTTCTTTCCTCTGATGCTTCCACCCCCAACAGAGCCTCTAGAGATGACCTCATAAATGGTTTCACATGGAGGTATAAATGAGGGATATGCTTTAATAGACTACCCAATTGGAAACATCTACATGTTATTAGAAGACAAAAGAATGCATCTGTAACTGTGGATTTTCGGGAATCCGCTAGAGAAGATATTTGAGAGGCAGAACTGGGAGTATAGTTTTCACTGTGCCTCACAGCTTCTGGTAGCTGGTAGCTCATGGTTGCATAATACCTTTTTGTTACTTCTGGAATTTAGAATGCGCTCATGTGGCAAGCTCAAGAAGAGATTTGCAGTTTCAATTTGGACTGTCCTGTTAGTCTAGAGCTGTGGTCCTCACTAAGGCTATGAACCAGGATTGTTGGAGTTTGAAATGGGCTTCACGCTTAATGAATAGACTCTTCAGGTATATGGCCTGGACGTGTTCATTTTTAAAAGCCAACACATCATTCTGGTTTTCATAAAAGGCTGACCCCAGGAGGCTATCGCATCGCTAACAAGTATGTGCAGAAGCTTAAACAGGTTAAATTCACTATGGAGATTGAGAATTTCAGAATACTCTGGGACTTTGTTGTTTTGCTGACACACCATGATGAATCAACAAATTATTTTAAATCTTGTAGCCATTGTGTTTCTTTCTTTTTTAAAACAATTTTTTTAATGGTTATTTTATTTTTGAGAGAGAAAGAGCATGAGTGGGGGAAGGGCAGATAGAGGGAGACAGAATCCGAAGCAGGCTCCAGGCTCCAAGCTGACAGCACAGAGCCTGACGGGGGGCTCCAGCTCACAAATGGTGAGATCATGACCTGAGCCGAAGTCGGACGCTTAACCAACTGAGCCGCTCAGGCGCCCCTCATTGTGTTTCTTTCATGTAGAGAAGGTATACGGTGACCTTCCAGAGGTACCCATCCAGAGGACTTGGAGGGAGTCTGGAGAAAAGCCAGACTTTGTAACTGCTTTTCTCTCCGGAGAGACTGCAGTGAGCATAGTGTTCAGTGTTGGAGATCTTGCAAAATACCATTTACCTGGTATTAAGGATTGGCCTTAAAGGAAAGTTTGCTGTGAATAGTTAAAATCTGCTTGGATGCCTAACATGGCCAAACTAGAGAGGCAGCTGTTGCAAATGAAGTGACATGTGAATCTTAATGACAAGCCTTTGCTGTAGACCTTCTCCTGGATGTGGCGATGGCTCTGGCCACCGTTGGAAGGCCAGCTTTCTGCTCTGCCGCTGAGTCTGGTGTTGGTGAGCGACTAGAGCCTTTTTCAAAGGTGATACGCAAACAAAATGTGTTCTGATCCTTGGAAGAAGGGGGAGTGCCCCCCCCCCGAATTTGAATATGTTTCTTTACCAATTCATAAGTTCAATTTTGAAGAAGCACATAGAAATTTCAGTTGTGTAAATAATTAGATGTGTTTTAATTTATTCAGATGTATATTTAAAAACAATTTTTTTAAGTTTATTTATTTTTGACAGAGACAGAGTGTGAGCATGAGCCAGGGAGGGGCAGAGAGAGAGGGAGACACAGAATCCGAAACAGGCTCCAGGCTCTGAGCTGTCAGCACAGAACCCGACACGGGGATTAAACTCACAAACCGTGAGATAATGACCTGAGCTGAAGTCATACGCTTAACCAACTGAGCCACCCAGGTGCTGCTTATATGTATAGATGGTGATTATTCTCTATACATTTAAAATAGGAGTAAAAGCTCTCTTTGTCTTTATCCCTGAAGTCCATTGGCTTTCTTTTTTTTTTTTTTTTAATGTTTATTTTATTATTTTTGAGAGAGAGACAGAGTGTGAGAGACAGAGAGCGAGGGAGACACAGAATCCGAAGCAGGCTCCAGGCTGAGCTGTCAGCACAGAGCCTGATGCAGGGCTTGAACTCGGGAACAGTGAGATCACGACTTGAGCCGAAGTCCAACGCTTAACCGACTGAGTCACCCAGGAGCCCCCCATCCCCCGTTTGTTTGTTATTATGTTGAGTCGTTTATTCAGAATGCACAACAGTGTAAAGTCACTGTGTCCATTATCCAGCCTCTGTCTGTGTGCAATTCCATTAATCTGGTTGAAGATCATAGGCTGTAAATGTGCAGGGAAATTAAAGTGAAGTAACTAGCTTACAGGTGTGCCTCCTGCCGTAAGTTGCCGTGGGTCAGGGTGCCAGAGTTCAACAAGGGTCTTGCTGTCTCGGCATGTGTGGTTTTGTATTGGGACCCCCGGTTTTGTTTTGTTCTTGCCCTCCTGATGAGGTACAGCGCCGTCAGACCTGGCGTGTTTAGGCAGGAGGGCTTGAGATGGGGTGAGCAGGGAAGGCTGATTTCAACCGTGTGGCACCTGCTGAAACAAATTTTTCCTTGGCGGTTTGTGAAAGGCATCCTATTTTCACTTGGATCCACGAAAACTTCTCATTTTAATTTAAGTTACCCCCATTCTTTCCAAAACAGATCCAGCAGTGGGAGCAGAATCTGGAAAAGTTGCACATGGACCTGTTCAGGACGCGCTGCTACCTGGCCAGCCTCCAAGGCGGGGAGCTGCCCAACCCCAAGAGCCTCCTTGCTGCCGCCAGCCGCCCCTCCAAGCTGGCCCTTGGCAGGTTGGGCATCTTGTCCGTTTCTTCTTTCCATGCTCTGGTAAGCTCCCGGAAAAGGCTGTTTCAGTGGCTTTCGGGGAGACTTGTGGATGCTCACCTTTTCCCAGCTGGTTGCAGTTCAGCTGTCCTATGACTTGACCCAGTAACTGACCAGGGGCCACCCGGGGCCGGACACTGAGGGCCTGGAGGGCGGGAGGCATCCTGCTATCAAGAGCCCTGGCTTCTCCGCTGTTTCTTCGAGGAAGCCAGCCACTCGTAGACCGTGATTAAATATTCGCATCTCCATCTGCCTTTCTGTCTGGTAGGCTTCGTACCGTCAGGAAGGTAGAAAACCCTGAAGAACAGCAACAGGGGTGTGAAGAATTCAAGGACTAAGTGAAGCGTATTTTGTTTGCGCTTCGCGGAGCCTCTCTGGGTTTTCTGAAATGGCCTCTGGGTGGCTGGCTTCTGTGGCGAGTACTGGCTCTCGCCTGGGGGTCTGCAGATCATTTTGCCCACCTGCTGCCCACCCTGGAGAGATCTGGAAGCGGTAACTAGGTTCGTGTTGTCCAGATAAGAGGCATCTGAAGGGCGCATGCGTTTCTGGTATGTGAGGCATGCGGTAGCTTTCGGTGCTGGTCAGGACACAGGCTAAACGAGCAAGGTTTATTCCTGTTCAGGCAACGGTGAGTCCTGTCCCCCAAATAATGACATTTTAAGATTTTTTAAACTGTGTTTTCAATTAGGTATGTTCTCGAGATGACTCTGCTCTCCGGAAGAGAACACTCTCCCTGACCCAGCGAGCAAGAAACAAGAAGGGCATATTTTCTTCGTTAAAAGGACTGGACACGCTGGCAAGAAAAGGGAAGGAGAAAAGACCTTCCGTAACTCAGGCGAGTTCCTCGGTACGGGAGGGACAGCAGACTTAGTGGAAAATCCTTGATAGTCAGCACATCATAAATGTTCACCATCCGTTAGGAATGAGATAAAAGTTGGCTCAAAGGAATGCAGCCGTTAGCACGGGCTTTTTCCAAATGACAGCACGCAAGTGGCTCGACCTCTTTTTGGCGCTTCTGTAAAGGTATTCTCGCCTTGCTCACACCTGCTGCGCCAGGAACACAAGAATAACACTAATCAGAAAAGGATTCACACTCTTCATTGCCTTTAGAATTTTTTTCCCCCGCATAAGAGTTTCCATTGAAACAAACACGTGAAATTAATAATAGACTAACGGCAACCAAATTCTATCGATTGTGCCACTTTTCTCACTTCATCTTTATGATACAAAGTAGGCATTTTGTCATCCCATTTTATTTTATTTTTTTAATTTTTTTTTCAACGTTTATTTATTTTTGGGATAGAGAGGGACAGAGCATGAACGGGGGAGGGGCAGAGAGAGAGGGAGACACAGAATCGGAAACAGGCTCCAGGCTCTGAGCCATCAGCCCAGAGCCTGACGCGGGGCTCGAACTCACGGACCGCGAGATCGTGACCTGGCTGAAGTCGCACGCTTAACCGACTGCGCCACCCAGGCGCCCCTGTCATCCCATTTTATAGATAAGTAGCCAGAGACCTGCAGAGGTGAGGTCACTTCCTCACGCTTGTTCGCACAGCGCCCGCAGGCCAGGGCTGGCCTTGACCTACCTGGATCCAGAGGTCTGCAGCATTGGGCTATTGCAGCCTGCTTATTGACCAAGCAGGGCACCTGTTCTAATATTTTAAAAATAATCTGAGCCCCTCTTGCTGAAATGGGGCCCATGTACAGTGAAGATTTTTAGAACATTTTGAATATTCCTGTCTGAAACATTTCCTAATGACGTTAATATGGTATAAGATGATGGATTTTATATTGCAGGTTGATGTGTTTTTAGGATTATTATTTTTTCCAAGACTATTGAAAAGATGAGTCGTCCTGTGATATTCTGATCATTTCAATGAGAAGGAACAATGTGATTAAGGCTGACAAAGTTTTGTTTTTACTTTTAGCATGTTGTTATTCTGAATATGCTTCCGGTAACATCTTTATAATGTTCTATGGATATTTGATTGTGTATCCTAGTTTTGCGAATTGCATAAATAACCCATAGAACCCACTCCTTTGACCTGTTCACAGCCCTGAAACAATAAAGGAGGAGGGGGTTGGGGGTGGTTAGGTTGACCTAAGGGGGCGGAGACACATGAACCTTCTGTCACATGGCCTCTGTTTTACATACTCCCATACAATCTTTATATACTCCTGTATGATGGAAAGAGTGTCACATTTAAAGTTTGTGGTTCGACTTGTTCTTTAATTGCAGAGTTCTCTTGTGTTGGTTATCAAGGGAAAAATATTTCTTTGTTATCGATGGTAGTTCAACAGTAGACCATTGGTTAATGCTGGGCTTAATTTTTGAATTGAACTTCTGTGAAGTTTAAATAATGTTATTTGAGTCAAATTTTGGCTTTAGTCAAGACAGTCAATTCTGGTTTGTTTTTTTTTTTAACGTTTATTCATTTTTAAGAGAGAGAGACAGTGTGAGTAGGGGAGGGGCAGAGAGAGAAGGAGACACAGAGCCAAGGGTCCTTAGCTCTGAGCTGTCAGCACAGAGCCTGACATGGGGCTCAAACCCATGAACTGTGAGATCATGACCTGAGCTGAAGTCGGACGCTCAACCGACTGAGCCACCCAGGCTCCCCAAGACAGTCCATTCTATGTAATGATGATAAATAGCTTGATAACTTGCTTATTTTTCTTAAATGTTGACATGTAACTAACTATTTATGAGCATAATATGGTCTTTACTCCATCATACGCAGTAAATGTTCTTAATGTAAGATTTCTTGAGAAAAAAGCATTTAAACATGTTTTATTTATTTACTTATTTACTTTTTAAAATTTATTTTAATATTTAAATTTTAGTTAACATACAGTGCAGTCAGTACTGGTTTTAGGAGTACGATTCAGTGATTCCTCACTTACATATAACACCCAGTGCTCGTCACAAGTGCCCTTCTTAGGGCACCCACTTAGCCCATCTCCTGAATATGTTTATTTCAAAAAGGTATGAAATTATGATGTTTTTATTTATATAACTGAATGAAATAGATGTGCTGTAGGTATCCATTTAAATGGCCAGTCCTTTAATGTTTATTATTTTACTACAAAATCTAGAAGACAAAAATTAGAAAATAAATTGTTCCTTGTTCCTCTACCGAAATACAACCCCTTTTATTTATCTCTTTTAATTTTTTTTGATTTGAGAGAGAGAGAGAAAATCTCAAACAGGCTCCATGCTCAGCACAGAGCCCTATCTATGCAGGGCTTTATCTCATGATCCTGGGATCGTGACCTGAGCTGAAATCAACAGTTGGATAGGTGTTCAACCAACTGAGCCACCCACCTCCAAACACAACCACTTTTAATATTTAGCTGTATTTCTTCACAGTTTTTTTTCTGTGCACATTCGGAACATAGTTACAAGCTTGATCATGGTGGTTTTGTGATCTCAGCTTTGAGCTCTGTTTCACATCTTCAGAAATGTGTACTGCTTGGTTAAAAACAACATCAAGAAGATTCAGGATTACTTGAATAATATATGACATTATAGAAAAGTGAAATATATAACCGTATGGGAAGTAAAAAGAAAAAAAAGACAACGTTAAAGTTAAAACTTTAAATGTAGCACAGTTAACACTTAGTATAAATTCTGATGTGAAAATCCTGTAAATATTATGGAACTTAAAATTTTAAATACTGAAAAGGGGTAGCTGCCAAATGAACGTTGCAGCGCCATTTCATTTGTCTCCCCCCCGCCCCCCCCCCCCCTCCGGCCTTTTCCTGTCCATCAGATATTTGAACCAAGTAGCAGTTAAGGATTTTCTGGAATTCTGCCATCTCAAAACTCTGTAACTCCCGTGAGGGAAATGTGCCTGTAGGGGGCAGCCATCTTGTTTTACATTGATGATGCAAATGCTAAGGTTAGCGGGCAGTGCTGGTCCAGAATCTTTATGTGAATCTGTTGAAAATAAATTTAGTATTCAGATGGTCTCTAGTGGGTAAATAAGAAATATTCTCAGAGTGCCAAGTAATTTTGAAGATCTCTAAATTCATGGAGAACCTCTCTTGAAAATGGCATGGCTAGACTAAAATCAAAATAGCGACTTTCACTTATGCATCCTGATTGCTCAGCAATACTTACCTTGTTTGAGAGTGTAGTGAATCCAAAATCGCATTTGCCCCTCACGGTTGTCAGAGATCTTCACAGATAGTACTTCCATGCTGTGGCTCACCAGGTGCCCTCAGTGGAGAGCAAAGGGTCATTTCTAGTCTCCAGAATGGCTCGACTGAACGGTTGCTCAGAACCGTTTCTGAATGGAATCGTGGAGTAGGGTAAAGGTTGTCTGGGTGAGTGTATGTTTTTTCTTTGTTTTTTTTTTTTTTGTTTTTGTTTTTGTTTTTGTTTTCAAATTCATACCTTCCCCTTAAAGCTGTGTTTTGTGTTACGGAATGATTGCTCTGTCATCTTCACCAGATCATTTCATGTTGGGTTTTATGTCCAGTGAACCTCTAAACTATTTGTTGAGGCTGAAACCTGATTTTAACAGGCTTGGACAATTTTAATACGCTTTTGCAGAAGTAGGAAGTGTTATTTCAATCACTTAATTGGGATCATTCAGTCAATTGACAATTCGACTAGACAAAACCGAGAAATGGTTGAGTGTTACACTGTTGATGGGTCCTGAGGGGAGGGGTAAGAGAGGTGCTTTCTGGTGATTCTCAATTATACAACACAGACAACTCCCTCTTCTGCCTTCGTGTGAGTTCGGTTCCCACTGTGGGCCCCAGGGCTGTTGAGTATGCTGTTGTTATTGTTGACCCTGCTCCCAGCGGGCTGCTCTGCCTGAGGTGTCCTCAAATGGGACAGAAAATGTCCGCCCAAAACCCCTTTCCCCTTGACCTCCCATTCTCAGAGGTCAGGGGCTGCAAGAGGGGGTGGTGTGAGAGGGAATGGCCGGTGCCAGGGGCCGTGTCGCTGGGTTGTTTCTCTCTGTTCCCAGTGCTCTCCTTTCGCTAGATCTGACCAGCCGTGGGGCCACAAGGATGCCAAATCCAAATCTTCCTTTTTATAAATCGCGTCATCAAAACGTCAGACTTCTATAAACAAGCGTCAGTAAACAACTTCCATTCCCTGTCCCTTTACTTCTATACCCATGTACAGCCTATTTCAAAATCCAGAAGGAGTCACCATCCTTTTTTTTCACTTGATTAAAAAAAATTGTATCGCCATTACAGGTTTCCCCACTGATTGAAAGTAGGGGATTCCTGTGAAACCTTTTGAAAGTGGAAGTGTCCTAAAGCAAAGAGGCAGACACGATTAATTTATATGGAAAAAATTTTGAGCATTCCCAGACCTCAAAAATAACCTCTTAGGCTTTTCAGATACCTTTGGGCACATCTTGCTAAAGGATGCGCAAAATAAACGGAGGTAGAGCTCAGAGCTCAGATGCTCCCAGACACGAGACCGTTCAATGCTCAGGTGCTGAGTGTAGCTCCCAGGGAAGGAGGCTGGTGGTGCCGCTCTTGCTTGTGGGGTGTGCGTCCTGTCTCTATAATGGCTTCTTGCAAAACAGACACTGAACACATTTTTGCTTTTCACCTGATTTCATCAAAGTGAAAATCTATAGATTTCTTTCAGTTAGCTGTAACAGGTACACATGTAGGTCTTGCATGAAAGCAAAGTAGCACATTGTGAACTGTGGAAAAGCGGGAGACACCTGTGTCTCCTTGTTTCTTACTACCTTTAACCCTTAGTGATACGACCCAGCCATGTCTCCTGGGGAGGCTAGTAATAGGGACCCTTGCTCTGTATAGTTTATATTTAATGGTTATATAGATATTCTTTGTCTGTAGCACCCTGCTAAGGATATAGTATCGCTTAATGAATTTTCCTTTCCTCTATTAGAGAATTTTTTATTTTTATTATTAGAGAGTGCGAGTTGAGGAAAGAGGCAGAGGGAGAGAGAGAGAGAGAGAGAGAGAGAGAGAGAATATGAATCCACAGCAGGCTCTATGCACAGTGCGGAGCCTAGTGAGGGGTTCATTCCCAAAACCCCGGGATCATGACCTGAGCCAAAATCAATATTTGGACGCTCAACCGACTGAGCCACCTAGGTGCCCCTGCCTTTTGTCTGTATTAGATGTAGTCCTTTAATAATAGTTGAGAAGTGTTTGATCTGCAATACAAAAACCATAATATTAAGGTTGTATCTCTTCCCTCATTAAATAACAATTTAAAGTTCTTTAGAAGTTAAGAAATTATATCACCAAAGCATTTTTTATTAACGGAACTTATGTCAGACTTTGAAAATAAATTTTGCTGGGGAGCCTGGGGGAGGGGTTAGTTCTTAAACATCCGGTTGGCTCAGGTCATGATCTCACGGTTCATGGGTTTGGACCCTGTATGGGGCTCTGTGCTGACAGCTCAGAGCCTGGAGCCTGCTTCGGATTCTGTCTCTCTCTCTCTTTGTCTGCCCCTCCCCCACTCATGCTCTGTCTCTGTCTTTCAAAAATAAATAAACATTAAAAAAAAACAAGAAATTTTGCTAAAAAAGCTATTGATGGTCAGAATTAAGCTTAGTGCTTATTTAAATTGGGCTCAAATTACCAAATGATCTTCTTGCGATTTAATTGCTAGGTCTCACCAGTGCTATCCTGGATGAGAGGCAAATATTCAGTCTGTTTTTTTAAAGCATATGAGCTTAAACATTTATTCCTATTTTCACTAAAATTTGCCTCTGGCATAGGGACACTGAAAAAATTCTTTTGACTTCTACGGCTACTTTAATGGTGTATTTATCATTTCTGTGCGACAGTACTCAGATAATTAGGTTTAAATTGAGTTGCCGGTGGAATTAGAGATATTTGTGTTTTGTGTCTCTGGGACTTAAAATTCTGCCTATAGCTAGTTGAATAATATTTCACTAGTTTTCCTCTGCTAATCATTCTTGGAGAGTATTTACAAGTTGCACATCTATTTGCATATAGTCAGTGTATCATGTCCGTGAGCGGCACAGAAAGGCAGCCTCTCCTGAGCCTTGGTAGGGAGGGGTCACAGGCATTTTTAAATATTCCTGTCTAATTGGTGCATCCTGTAACAGTCCCAACACTGAGTCATCCTGATTCAAAATCTGTTAAGTTTGGAGTAAAGCCAGTCTTATTTGAGCATTTTTGAAAGGACATTTTGGCGAGCCCAAAATGAAAGCTTTTCATAGAGTACTTTCTGATGAGCAATAATGAGTCGCAAGCAGTGTTCGAAGGGAGGTGTTTGTTATGGAGATAGTGACAACAAATCCCCTACTGGGGCTCTGGCCCACAGCTACCCCAGCAGCTTCACTGCAGAAATAGTGGAGCCCGGAGGCCTTGGCTGTCTGTCTTGGAAAATTGGCTTGGGGCATCCCAACTTTCTGTGGCTGCGAGTGAATGAAGTACTGTCACATGAGTCATTAGCTCCAACGTTAGTAATGTTGGTTTCTTAAATGGAAAATGTGAATGAAACCCACTTACTCCTGAACATAACCTAGTAGTCTGTTGAAATAGAGTTAGGAGTGTGGAACCCTCCACAACCTACATACGTGTACAGATAGATAGGTCTTTGTTTGCCTTTCAGATCAACTGATGTTTGGGCATCGGCCCAAGAAGGAGATAAACACTTTTCTCCTCCATGACATTTTACTGTTATTAAGAAAACCAAGAGCATGTAACTCCTTTTGTGTTTTCTCCTCATCTCACTTGCTAATAGACTTTCCTTTTATCAGCAACTGTGGTAGAGGGCCCATTTGTGACAGCCAGATTGTGATTTTGCTACTCACTTCCCTTCAGTGATCCAAGTAGTAATTACAAGCCATTTGATCCAAAAGCATCTGCTGTGAGAACATGCGGAGTTTCAATTTTCTCTCCTTGAGGCACACTGAGCATAAGTAATTTGACATGTGCTTTCAGGACCATTAATGGAATAGTAATAATAAACGCTTCTGTAGAAGTCGCCTCCAAGGAAGGCAGACCTTAGCTAGTGGGTCTGTAGTGGCCATGCCTGTGGTTCAGTGATGATGATCCCATCATCTCGTGGATGGCCAGAGCTGACCACACGGTGGTCTGGGCCCCGGTAGCTCCCCAGGGTTTTGAAACAAAGGATGGTTCTCAGGCAGTTCTTGACAGCGGCCATTGTCGAATTTTGGTGGTTAAGGCTACTAGGATGTGATTCTGCAGTCCCGACTGAATTTCAGAACAGTGCCCTTGCATTGTACCAGCCCTTTATAGTTTATGTGCCTTCAAACGCCATTCCTCACACCAATCTCCTGACCTCCCCATGAAGCTGGAAGGTTTTAGCCCCCCTTTAAATGTGAAGAAACGGAAGCCCAGAGACATTAGATAAGCAGCCTACCCCAACGCTGGGATTTGACCGGATTGATTGTCTGTTATAATTTTGCTATGTTCATCTTCTCCAGGAACGGGAAACCTTGAGCGGGCTAATTGGGAACTAGTTTTTAGTGGGGAGGATTGTGGGGAGAGCTGGGGGAGGAGGCAGGTTGCGGGTGCACAGCCTTGGTGGAGAAGCTGACCATGGGCTTCTGGATGAGTGGTTCAAAGATGCACAGTGCCTCTGCAAAGGATAGTCTGGCAACAGAGCTTTCCAGATGGCTTAGTTTGTTTGCTTGCTTTCAAGATTCTCTGTTCGTCTTAGGAAAAAGAATACGGGAGAATATTTTATCTGGCTTATTGAAAGTAAAGCCATGTATATATATTCTCAGCATGGATGGATAGCACTGACCCTTGAGGGAATCAGTTTAGTTTTCACTCCAAGTGGGCAAAGCTCACGACAACGTAGGAGGTCTGTAAACACCTAGCCTTTTCTTTTTTTCTCATTCTAATTCACTAATCAGCTCCATATTCCTGATATTTCTTTGGAATAACCAGATTTTTACCTTTCTTTAACTGCATGTTTGAGGTTGTGTGTTATGCACAGGACAAAATTGCATTTGAATTTTCAGTGCAGGATCTCCTGAGAGGCTAGGAATCTTCCAGAGCCTTGGCTTTGATAGGCATCATCTCTTCCATAATTTACTCAATCTTAGGTCAGTGGTGAGACTCGGGAAAGGATTCCATGGAGCAGCTGTAGGCACAAAGCCTTGTTTAATTGAATAGAATGTGAATAGTCTGTCCTTCCTTCCACTTTGGCCTTTACCTGCAGCCTTTCTCTGGTCCAGGACTTCTTCCCCTTCAATAATCTCCTATTTCTTTTCTTGAAACTTGGGAAGATTGAGTGTATAAATCTTGACACTGTATAAATAGGGCAGCTTTCACCTTTCAAGCCTATGTATGACTGTGAATTTCTAGTTGCATCCAATTCCGTACCCATGTGCTGGATAAGTGGTGGATGCAGAATGTACTGTGTCAAGGGTCAAGGGAGACTCAGAGTTGGAAAGACAGCCTCTGCTCTCTGCTTGGGGATGTGAGAGTGGCCTGAAAATGACTGTCCGGTTAGCTGGGCATAGCTGACTGCTACAACAGGGATATAGAGACCGTAGACTCATTTTTAAAAATTAATTAATGAATTAGTTAATTTTAACATTTATTTATTTTTGAGAGACAGAGAATACAAGCAGAGGAGGGGCTGAGAGAGAGGTAAGCACAGGCTCCAGGCTCTGAGCTGCCAGCACAGACCTCGATATGGGGCTCGAACCCATGAACTGTGAGATCATGACCTGGACCAAAGTCAGATGCTTAACTGACTGAGCCACCGAGGTGCCCCTATTTATTTAGTTTTAAAGTTTATTTATTTATTTTGGGGGGGGGCGGAGAGAGAGAGAGAGAGAATGAATCTCAGGCAGGCTCTACACTGTCATCAGAGAGCCCAGTGTGGGGCTTGAACTCGTGAATCATGAGATCATGACCTGAACCATATCAAGAGTTGGGCATTTAACCAACCGAGCCACCCAGGAGCCCTGACAGTAGACTCCTTTAATTGAGTAGAATTAGGGGTGCGAGGGAAGGGAGCAGGAGAGACTTCATTAGTGGTGGAGGGGGTAGCAGTTGAAATAAGGCTGAGGGATGTATGGGGTTCAGCCCTGAAGCTATGGGAAGATAAAGCAGGCAAAGGAAATGAAAATGAATAAGGTTCTGGAGGCAAGAGGGTGCTGGGAGTGTCAGGTGAGCCATTTTGTCCAGTTAGAACAGTAGTGTGTGGGGGTGGAATAACAGAAAAGAATCCAGAAAGGTTGTGTGTCCATTTCGTGGGGAGGTAACTGCCAGGTTGATATTTCTGTAGTGCAGTGGTCGTGAGCACAGACTGCAGCCAGGTTTCCAGGTTTCAGACCCCCATAGTACCAACCATCCCAGCTCACCGTGTGAGCTTGGGCTTGGGCAAGTTTCTAGACTTTGCTGAGCCTCGTTTTCCTCAGCTGTTCCACAGAGGGTCAGGACAATGCATAGAGGGGTGTTAGTAGTGAGCGAACTGATAGCATGTGAAAAGCTGATTCCATCCAGGGGCGCCTGGCTGGCTCATTCAGTAGAGCATCACGTGACCCTCGATCTCAGAGGCGTGAGTTCAAGCCTCATGTTGTGTGTGGAGCCTACTTAAAAAAACCAAAAAGCTTATTCCATCTGGCCCCGTGTAAGGCAGGTGCTCTGTGATGGACAGTGAAGGATGGGGACAGGAGGGCAGGAAAGTTGTGAGTTTGCATTTCTCGTGTGCCTCCCCCCCCCCCCCCCACCTGTCGATCTTCAGTTACATTTTTCTTGTTCTGCTCTCAAAGTGCAGGATTAAATTGCTTTGCAGGAGTACTGGACTTCCTTCCTCTTGGCCTGGCTTCTTGTGTGGTTTCTTACTCCACAGTGACCTCTGCTGGGCTTTTACTTTGCTTCCGAGCAAGCGTGGTTTGAGAGGTGAGGTCTGTACCTTTAAGGCGGTACCTGCTCATTGCTGATGCACCTGGCTGAAATCACTCCCCAGAGACAAAGTATCCGGAGGTTGAATCAGAGAAGGACAAGCCATCTGTATGAGATAGGATCCTTCAGGGGAAAGCGGGTCCGTGCTGGTTTCCTGCTCCTTGGCTGCAGGCATCTATCTGTTCCTCTCTTTTTCTCTTTTGGTTTGGCATGTGAGGTGGATACTCATTCTGGGCTATGATCATCTTCCCAGAAAATGACAGATCTAGAAACATCACTGTAAAGAAGAATACCACATTTTCCAAAAGGCAACACAGACAACTTGATTCTTCCTTTGCTTTTCTTAAACCTGTTCTTTTGAAATCTTTAACGTACCTATTCTACTTTTTTAATCCTGCGTTGGAGGAATTTTTGCTCTGAGGGTTTTTTTTTTTTTTTAATGCATGACATTCAAAGTAAAGTCATCCATTGATGATAACTTTAATGTATGATAGGTAGGATATAATAATGTGATTGTATTGAATCTATATGTAACATTTTCTAGTGCATCAGGTACTTTCACATCTATATTTTTTGCTTGCAAAATGTGTATTAATGAACTTAAGTAATTATATTATTAATATCCCCTTTTACAGAATAGGAGACAAGGCTCAGTACGTGAATGTCCTGTCCTACTATTAATTAAACGGTAGAGTGTGTAACTTGAACATCAGGTTTTTTTATTTCTAATCCCCAAGTCTTTTCTACCAGGCTAGTGTAAGAACCTAACCAGAGGACAACATTTCCGAGTTGCTTAATAAATGTTAACCGTTTTTGTTTATAAATCATGTTAGCATGAGGTTATCAAATTACCATGATAATGGGGTCTAGGGAAGTAAATATCTTGGGGAAAAGCTTCCTTTTAAAGGTGGTATGTTTGGAGATGATGCTTTTTAAGTGTCTACATGTGAAATAAGTGAAAGAAAGAAAAAAAAATGTCTCCAGGATTAGAGACTGATTTGAAAAAAGCAAGTAGAAATAAGAGAGAAGAGAAACATGCTTGGATTAAGTGCAGTTCAGGTTAAATTGTGGGCAGGCATCAGTGGCCATAAACAAGACCGTGTTGAAATTCACTGGGTCAGGAATGCAGATTTCACAGGGCCCTTGTCAACAGGCAGTTCCAGACCCGCGAGCGTGGATGCCAAGCACGCTTGTAGCCACAGTGTCGTGTTCTAACTTGGGCTGAGTGGCAGATGGCACGTGGCTAGGACACCGGATGAGGAATCCATGGTCTTCCAGTCAGCCTTCCCGGGCTTCAGTTTTTGTGGGTCCAGTGATTGAAGAGACAGCGGGCTTGTCTGTCCCAGAGGTTTAGGAGAAGCCAGACATGCAAGAACTGTGGCAGGGCTTTCTATAAAATACACCATGAATCCGAGGGACATTTTTTAGTAGTGTCCGTCCTTTGTTTATCACAGCTGTCTATATTTCCTTGTGGTGTCTGAAAACAGGTTGATGAACTGCTGCATATATACGGTTCGACAGCTGATGGTGTTCCCCGAGACAACACATGGGAAGTCCAGACGTATGTCCATTTTCAGGATAATCAAGGAGTTACTGTAACGATCAAGCCAGAACATAGAGTAGAAGATATTTTGACTTTGGCGTGCAAGGTAATGGGTTTGGCTGCAGAACTGCATCTCTGTAGAAATAATCGTTAACGTTGCCCTCCTATGCCGAAAGATTAACATCTGTTAATCAACATGCTTATTAATAGTCCTGTTTATTAACTTAATTCGCATTCTCCTCTTCCGTCTTTTAGCAGAATGAGTTGTTAGGTTATGGCCCCTTGCCTTCGTGAAGAGAACCTGAGCTGTTTTACTGAAATTTGTATATGCCTTTAGAATTAAATGGAGACGTATTAGAATAATTTTTAACATCTAGAATAATTTTGAAGACTGTTGTTATTGAAATTCCTTAGAGACACTGCTCTGGAAGAAAGTGGCATAAACTTGGAAGTAGTTTGATTTAATCCTAAACAGTTTTACCGAGTTTCTCCAGACTGAACAAGTAACTTGATACGCCATTCACAGTTGCGGCCTGGAGATTGTCATGAGATGATGTTTCACTCATTATTCAAACTGGGTTTTCCTTCCGAAAAGAACATTTATGCCAAGTCTTAAAAAACCTTCTGAGATAAGACTCCACGTCAGAGCAGATGTTTTTAATCCACCAGGTGGCGTAGCAGAGCTGAGCTATTTTTAACTTTTCAGAGAAAAAAATGCCATCAAATACATGGTGAGAAAAAACATGTAGACTTTGGTAACTCTTTACCAGGTACACAGTAGGTGTGGATGATCTTTAATTTATTTATCTTTTAATTTTCTTGCTTTGACTTCAGCCTTAGGATACCATTTATATATGTAGCTTGCATTCTTATGAAAATTTCCTTTCGCTCTGTCATGTAAGGTTTTTATTCAGACAGCCCACGATATTGCTTTATACCCACAATGTCAGTTATGAGGTTCATAGTCTTCTAAATGCTAGGGGATGCCAGAAGCAGTAGTGGGTCAATTAGATCCAGTTACATAGGCCTGGGATCAACTCCTGAACGAACAAATGAGGGCGTGCATATACCCTTTTCCTTTTGAAAAAATTTTGGAGTACGCAATCCTAATTCTGTGACTGTTCACATTTCGCAAATTAGTAATGAGAAACAACTTCAAGCTAGGTGAAACCAGTGTATAAAAGGGTAGTATTTGCTGAGATGGTAAGCTCTATCAGGTGTATACTACCATAACTTCTTAAAAGTACATCTCATGCCTTTAGTGACAAGCAGTGTCATTTAGAGAAAACCCCTTTATTAAAAAAAATTTTTTTTTTACGGTTTGTTTATTTTTGAGAGAGAAAGAGACAGAGTGTGAGTGGGGGAGGGGCAGAGAGAGAGGAAGACACAGAATCCGAACCAGGTCCAGGCTCTGAGCTGTCAGCACAGGTCCCGACAAGGGGTTCGAACCCATGAACCGTGAGATCGTACCTGAGCCAAAGTTAGACCCTTAACTGACTGAGCCACCCAGGTGCCCCTTTAGACAAAACATTCTTAAAAATAATGATCTGTGCCGCCTTTCTTTTTTTGCACATTTAAATTTGAACTCTTATATATGGGTTTAAACTCCACAAGCCACATACAGTATCTCCTTCAGGGATTTCCACTTTGATTTTGAATGAACCATGATGAGTTTAGAAAGAACACGCAGAATCTGAGTAGCTGTCATTTTCTTCACAGATGCGGCAGCTGGAACCCAGCCACTATGGCCTGCAGCTTCGAAGATTAGTAGACGAAAACGTCGAGGACTGTGTCCCTGCGCCATACGAATGTATGCAAGAGCAGGCAAGTGGTGTGCATTTAGAAAGGGAACTTTGAGCCCCATCCATGGCCTCTTGATTTTAGAAGTATGTGGTTGGGTGGGGGGGGGGGGGCGGCGGGGGCGGGTCTTCGTTTGAATTTGACATCTAGTTTGAAAATCATCGAAGTAAGTTTCCAAGACACCGTGACATTAAATTTTCTGATTTTGTTGTTTTCCTTTTGTAGGTTTATGATGAAATAGAAATCTTTCCCCTAAGCGTTTATGACGTGCAGCTCACGAAGACCGGCAGTGTGTCTGACTTCGGTGAGCCTAGGACCCCCTGTCAGGGAACCCCTGTCCATTCTTGCTTAGTTTGCCCCGGGATCTTGGACCTCATTTTTTAAAATTTATGTTTACGTTTTAGTGTAAACTATGACCGTGGTTTCTGAACTTCCTTTCTCTCCTTTCATCTCTGTTTATTTATATTGGGCTAAAAAGAGAGGCATTAACACTGGGGAAAAATGCCAAAGTAATTAAAAGGAATGATGAGTTTGAAGTGATGGTGATTAAGAGTAACAACGAATCTCCTGCGTGCGAGGTGCTGTTCTAGGCTGGGTAACTTCTGATTCACCCCCCATGTCTTTGGTCTCAACTTTTTACCTGCCTGGAATGCTGCCCCTCACGGTTCCCCTGCCCCATTTCCTCTTTTCTGTGTAAATCCACCATGCCTTCCAAGAACTAACTGGAGGTCTTAACTTTTTTTTTTTTTTAATGTTTGAGAGAGAGAGAGAGAGAGAGAGAGAGAGGGAAGAGAGTGGGGGAGGGGCGGAGAGAGAGAGAGAGAGAGAGAGAGAGAGAGAGAGAGTCCCAAGCAGGCTCTGTACTGACAGCATAGCACAGAGCCTGATGTGGGGCTCGAACCCAAAAACCATGAGATCATGACATGAGCCGAAATCAAAGTCGGACGCTTAACCAACTGAACCACCCAGACACCCCATGAAGCTCTAACTTTCGTAAAGAAGGCTTATCTAATTGCTTTACCTTCAATTTAAAAATTAATAGTCAGTGTTACCCAAGTCACTTTGTAATATTTGATCCTTGCATTTCCATATGTATGTATTTAAACTTGGCTTTGAGCTCCTCATGGACTGTGCTCTTGTCTAAATGTTCATTTCAATATTTTGTTCTGTCTTTTACCATGGGCACTCAATAATTAGACGTGATCAGTACACATCTCCATAAAAGACTATTTCTTGTTGGATACGTTGATGTAATTTTTCCCCTTGAAATGAATCCACCTGATCAAATTCCAGTCATTGTAATATGTTAATGTTTTCTTGTGATTTGTTCTTTGTTGTTTTTTTTTCTTTTAATTGATAAAATGGACATGCTCTTTGTTTCTTAATTTACATAGTCTGTTTGACCAATGCTGTATTGGTTTTCCCTCTGAAGCCTTCTTAGCATTTTGTCTGTGTTCTTGTGGCCTCCACTCTACTTTCCGTGGTGGGTATTTGTGAATCTTCTTTGTGTTTTGAATAACTGAAGATACTTACAAAGATCCCCTTTCGTGACCACCATCTGCAAGGCTCTGCCTGAGGCACAGAGGAAACAGGGAAACGTCATTCTTTTTGTTGGCAAAGAGCTCACCTTATTCTGGGACCTAGTCAGGGAAACGAGTGCTCCTAACTGTGGAGTCCCAGAGAAGGGTACTCTCCAAGTGCGTTCTGAGGAGGAGCTGTCTCACCTGGGTTTTTGCATGTGGTCACATTTAGGGCAAGTATGGTATCCATCCAAGTGGTTTTTTACCTACCTAACATGCCTAACCCCATATAGAGTTGTTTGTTAACAAACATTTTGTATTCGAATTTTATTTATTTCAGTAAGAATATCCTCTGGTTTCAACGTCTAGAAAATTTTTTTGAAAATGTAGTGAAATACACATAACAGAGTTTACCACTGTAACCATTAAGCACGGTTAAAAATGACCGTTCAGTGACATTAAATACATTCACGTTGTTGTGCAGCCATTAACATTGTCCATGTTCAGAGCTATTTTCATCTTGCAAAACTGGAACTCTGTACCTATTAAACAATCACTGCCCATTCCTCCTCCCCCGGCCCCTGCCCCCCACCATTCTGCTTTCTGTCTGTATGAATTTGCCCTGAGTACATTATATTAAGTGGAAACCTACAGTATTTGTTCTTTTGTGACCAGCTTATTTCACAGAACATAATGTCCTCCAGGTGTGGCCCTGTTACAGCATGCATTGGAATCTCTTTCCTTCTTATGAGTGAATAATTCCTCTGTATGTCTACACTGCGTTTTGTTTTCCGTTCATCTGGTGGGAGATGGTTGGCTTGTTTTCACCTTTCAGCTATTGCAGATAATGCTGCTCTACACGTGGGTAGATTGTCTCCGCTTTTGAATAGGGTTGTGCGCTCATATTAAACCTTTAGATCTGACACGTTCCCCTTTTCCTGCCCCTGCTAGATAATGTGTGTTTTCAAATTACTTGTGATTTGACTTTCTTGACACTGTGTACTTGTGAGAATAGATGTCCGGGGGAATACTGCTGATTGAGTTGGAGAAATTAATTAGTGTGCTGAATTTAGACTTGTTTTTTTCTCTTCTTTTCACTCCTAGGGTTTGCAGTGACAGCGCAGGTGGACGAGCATCAGCATCTCAGCCGAATATTTATAAGTGACGTTCTCCCTGACGGCTTGGCATATGGAGAAGGTCCGCATGGCACGCGGTGTCTCTGTTCTCTCTTAATTCAAAACTATGGAATGCAGTCTGCCTAGGGAAATTTTCTTCTTACAGTTCTGTCAGAAAATGGTTTGTTCTAGAATTAAAAATAAAGTAAACTTAATAGTTTAATTGAAAAAGCATATGCGTAGGGCACCTGGGTGACTTAGTCGGTTGAGCGTCCAGCATTGACTCAGGTCACGATCTCATGGTTTGTGAGTTCGAGCCCTGCATCAGGCTCGCTGCTGTCAGCGCAGAGCCCACTTCAGATCTTCTGTTCCCCCCTCTCTCTGCCCCTCCTCCGCTCACACTGTCACATTCAAAAGTGAATAAAACATTTTTAAAAATTAAAAAGAAAATGCATATGCATATGTATGTGCATAGAGTATTTGTGTGTGGGGGGTGTGTTTTGAAAGAGACTACGTACACATACAGAGACAACATATATATGTATATACACACACACACACACATGCACACACACGCACACACACAGACACATGCATGTGTACAGACAGTTGGGGAAAGAAAGTGGAAGAAAACAAGTGTTATTCCACAGGGCATTTAACATCAGGTAGAGGAACAAAGAGCTTTCCTGGCTGGCTCGTTCGGTAGAGCATGCAACTCTTCATCTTGGGGTTGTGAGTTCAAACGCCACATTCGGTGTAAAGCTTACTTAACCCCTGCCCCCAGAAAACCCCAAACTGTTCCTCCTCCTCCTTTTTTTTTTTTTTTAATGTTTGTTTATTTTTGAGAAGGGAGGGTGGAGGGGCAGAGAGAGGGGAAGAGAGAGAGAATCCCAAGCAGGCTCCGTGCTGTCATTGCAGAGCCCAATGCGGGGCTCGAACTCACCAATCACGAGATCATGACCGGAGCCGAGGTGACGCTTAACTGACTGAGCCACCCAGGCGCCCCCACAAAACCGTTCCTTCCAACCCCAGTCTTGAGTGGGCTGAAATCTGTTATCAGTAGCATCCACATGCTGTACTCTTCAGCACTTTGTTTGAAGACCTCAGCGGAACGGTCCCTACGGACACATGGCTTGAGCTCGTAGCCGTCCTCCTCCTTCACGTTAAAATATCTCTTCCAGTCATCTCTTTTTTTTCTCCCTCTGTTTCCTCTTGCTTGTTCTCAGGGTTGAGAAAGGGCAACGAAATCATGACCTTAAATGGGGAAGCTGTGTCTGATCTGGACCTTAAGCAGATGGAGACCCTGTTTTCTGAGAAGAGCGTGGGGCTCACTCTCATCGCCCGGCCGCCAGACACAAAAGGAAACTTGTGTTCTTCCCGGTCAGACAGCGACTTGTTCTCAAAGGACCAGAAGAGTCTGCTGCCCCCTCCAAACCAGTCCCAGCTTCTGGAGGAATTCCTGAATAACTTTAAAAAGAATACAACCAATGGTAAGGCTCTGTTCCTCTCCCTTCTTCATTGCTGCTATCAACAGTTGATATTTTGAAGCTGTAATTTTGCTTGCAAACTTAGGTTATTTAGGCTGTTCGAAGAGTGTTTTGTCACTTGTTAGGGGGGCACAGATGCCAACCAAGTAGATTTAATAAAAATTCCATGCATTGTAGAAATTGGAACACTTTCATGAAAAAGAAAATAAATTTCTGCACAAAATAATATTCTTTAAAATCGCAGACTCTTTAAAAATCACCCACAGTGTTTTGTATTGTAATTGCTCTGTGATTGCAGATAAACAAAAGCCAACATAAATGCCAAAGTTGATTTTCTATTCAGTCGACTCTAAGGCAAAAACATTCTGCAGCAATCTCTTAGGTTCTTAGAAGAGTTGATACGATTTAATTCTCTGTCTCTTTTGTTAAGTACTGTTTTCTCAGTAAACTGCAAACTTTTTTTTTTAAAGGTTAAATTTTTTTTTTAATGTTTACTTTTGAGAGAGAGAGAGAGAGCGAGCCTGAGCAGGGGAAGGGCAGAGAGAGAGGGAGACACAGAATCTGAAGCACAGAATCCGAGCTGTCGGCACATAGCCTGATGCGGGGCTCGAACCCACGAACAGCGAGATCGTGACCTAAGTGGAAGTCAGACGCTTAACTGACTGAGCCACCCAGGTGCCCCTAAACTGCAAACTTTTAATGTAGGCCATAAATTTTAAAATTTTGCCAACGCTTAAAAATGAAAAGCTGTATGCCAGCTTATTTTTCTAAAGGTAAAATTTCCATATGAGGAATTAATCTGAAGGTGTGGATTTCTGAGCTTATTATTCATGCGTACTTCATGTGTTGCAGGCAAGGAAGTCAGAGGCTCCAGCTAATACTGAAAACCTGTAGTTTCCCTTTGTATTCCTGGGGGAAGCTGGTCAAGCCCCCACACAAGACTGAGCATAGGGTCTTTATTGTTATGTGCACACAAGGGAGTTTTCATTCTTAATTGCGGTGATAACAGATTTCCGACTGACATCTCTGCATGATTACCAGAAATGAATGAAAAACACAAAAAGAGGAGTTGTTCAGATTTAATTATAAAGCAAGTTTATTAGGTCATTTTTGGAACTAAAAAAATCAGATGTAAGATTTGTGATTCAATAAGGTGTAGAGTGCTTTCTCCTCCTCTCTTGGGACTGTACTCCAATTTAAAATGCCATTAAATTGACTCTTGGCATACAAAAACGGGTGTCATAAAGCAGAAATCATGATGGAACTAATTAATTACTTGGTTATATTAGGGCCATCACTCAGTGACCCTGGGCTCTGTTACAGGCCTGAGTGTTCCGTATAACACATGCCTATGTCCGTTCATTGGATTCATTATTCTTAAGGGATACGTTCACTGCCTGTTATATCTCTATGTATTTTATCATAATAAGAAATCATTGCAGAGTCTGTAGCACTTTTGGTACTGTAAGAATAAATTTCTGTAGAAAGCAGCGAAAGTGGCAAATTTACCTTTTTTTTTTTTTAAATAGTAACGATCAAGCAGGTCAGCTAAACTCATTTATTACCCCATTTGTTTGTTTTGTGCAGAAACAGTACAAAGAGGTCCTAGGTCAGGAAGCTGTTGTATTATTTATCCCAGGGAGCCATTCTAATGCTCGAAGCCTTTCTAACTTCCCTAAGGGATACCGATGCCTGTGTATACACGTGGCTCAGCTGGTCAGACTGGTCATGCTTTTCCACAGCTGGTCTTCTTCCAGGTCCCTCCACAGCCACAGTACGTCCATCTGCTCGTCCGTCCCAAGACGGTGCTCTCCTGCCATCCGGGGAGAGCCCCCTGACCCCTCCCTGGTTTCCTGGGAGACCGTGTGCCCAGTGGGGCTGAATCATTCTCCCCAGGATCCTGTCACCACCCTGTGCCTGGGGTTTTGCTGTCTCTGTCCCTTACTGTTCCACAATAACGTGTTTATGTTGGAAACAGAACAGCCATAATGGGCTGCTTCCCCAAACATTTGGCAAATTTATTTGCTTTCTTCATTTTCTTCTTTTTTTTTAAGTCTATCTATTTTGAGAGAGTCAGTGTGAGTGGGGAGGGGCAGAAAGAGAGGGAGAGAGAGAATCCCAAGCAGGCTCCGTGCTGCCAGGGCAGAGCCCTGTGTGGGGCTGGAACTCACGAAACCGAGAGATGATCTGAGCTGAAGCCAAGAGTTGGACGCTTCACCGACTGAGCCACCCAGGCGCCCCTATTTACTTTTTTGAAGTAGTTGTGTAGCTTATAAAGAAAGAAGATGTCTGTGAGTGAGCATCTCAAAAGGAAATCTGTGTGTGTTTAAGGATGGGGAAAAAGAAACTAAGGGGTAGTGCGGGGTGGGGAATTGGAAGAGGAAAAGACTGAGTCCCTCATTTGTGCACCGTATCACGGTTATACTCGGGAGCCTGCGTTTGTGAAGTGGGAGGTGGGATGGCGTGGTGGCAGGCACGCAGCCTCTGAGTCAGACCTGGATTCAAGTCCTGGCTGCGCTTGCCGGTTGTGCGACCGTGGGCGCAGGTGGGTAGCCAGACGTGCTGGCTTCCTTACCCACCGTGGGGACGGTCCTGAGGTGCGGACCAGTTCCTCAGGTGGTCCCTGAGGAATTGAGCCCCACTTGCATGTAGCAACCTCATTTGCACACCTTTTATGGGATTTCTCCCCTTTGGTCTCACCTTCCCTGTGCCCTCACTTGGGCCTCTTGGGATCACCTTCCAAATGAACTTGTAAACCCCTGCCCTTGGCTTGGACTCTGCTTCCGGGGGAGCCCGTACTGAAGACATTGAACCTTGATTTATCATCTGGAAGACGAGCTTTCACCCCTCAGCCGAATGGGTCACCGTGAGGGAGTCCACATCTGTGTGTGTCCAGCCCGGCTCCTTACGTGGCAGGAATTCCAAACATGGAGTCTCCTCTTCCCTCTCCTATGTAGCTTCATGTTTTATTTAAAATTACCCTAGGGGCGCCTGGGTGGCTCAGTCGGTTAAGTGTCCGACTTCAGCTCAGGTCACAATCTCGCGGTCTGTGAGTTCGAGCCCCGCATCGGGCTCTGGGCTGATGGCTCAGAGCCTGGAGCCTGCTTCCGATTCTGTGTCTCCCTCTCTCTCTGCCCCTCCCCCATTCATGCTCTGTCTCTCCCTGTCTCAAAAATAAATAAACGTTAAAAAAAAAATTAAAAAAAAAAATAAATAAAATTACCCTGTTGTCCTTTGGCCATCGAATTAGAAAAAGGTAGTCCCATTTGCTTGCTAAAAAAGAAATTAAAAATTACACAAAGGAAACAACTTAAATGACTTTGATAAGCAATTTTTCATACAATTTTGAGTTATAGTTAGGAGTGGGCATCTCAGAGTCTGCCTTTCCCCCAGTTTCATGTTCCCTTGGCATTACCCGAAGGCAGCCCAATACTTGAAAAGAAGGAAGATTTTCCCATTTTGTTTTCCTCTACCTGTTAATTGAAAGAAACAAACAAACAAAAAATCCAAAAAAAAAAAAAAAAACCACCCCAAAACCCAGCTGGTGCTCTGGAAGGGAAGACCTGTCTTTGTTGTTGTTGTTTAGAAACGTAAGAATATCAGAAGATAGAAGAAGTTGTTGAGCTGTTGTTTTGGTCCTATCTTGACTCTCCGTGAGGAATGTTTACTGACCCCATGTTGGGTGTTCAAAATGTGTGAGGCCCTGGGGACAAGCCACATTGAGTTTAGGGCTTTTGGTCTACTTTTGGTTTGGTTAGGTATCCAGAAATTTATCTTTTTTAGCTTTAGTCTCTTGATCAGGTTAGAGCAAACAAAACAAAACCCTTTATTCTTTACGTACCTGACTGAAGAAAAGTGCAGGCCACAGTAGCAGATCCTGAGGAACCAGGGGCAGTGATTGTAGCTCGCTGTTCAGCATCTTTGCTTTTCTAGAAAAGAAGCATCCTACTGGTATTTAGGACTCACTGGTATGTATGATGTTGAGGAAAATGGTTCCCAGGCTTTGTGATGCTTAAGGCTCAACCTGATGAACTTGAAATGCACATTCCTGGGTCTGGCTGTCAGCTTCCTTCAGAAGGCTGGGGTAGCATGAACTTCCTTGTTAAGTGGGCTCATTCACGCTGCCCTGGGGCCATTACTCTAAAGGAGGCAGGTCTCTACCTGAGAGGTAGGACCTACCTTTTCTTGAACCCTTGTGTGCCAAGGGTTTGGGGATGAAATGAGATAATCTGTGTGAAGTTCTCAGCAAATGATAGCTGCTGTGTTTGTGTGGTGTTCTCTCAGTGAGGGTTATACTCCCCAAACCACCACCACTGTCCTAGGTGGCTCAGGATGCGGCAAGCCGACTTGTTAGCTCGAGTGTTCCGCAGCCCACTCTCAGGAGACACTGGCCCGTTCAGCCAGCTGAGTACACCGAGAAGCGAAGAACTTCGCAGGGTCACTGGCTTGGCTGTGATCTTCCTGTGATCCTCCGTGAAGAGTGGAGTAGATAGGAACGCGTCGAGAATTGATGAGCATTCAGTATTAAGTTCCTTGGTTTCCTTAGAATGGATGACCATTTGATCCCTGCTTTTAAGGGTTTGAATTTCTGTTCGGCTTACCCACAGTGGAAAGAGAGGAAATGTATATATAGGCTGTGTTTGACTTTGAGCAGAAAAGTCCTCTGTAAAGACTTATTACAGAGAGGTTAATTTTGCCACCGGAATCCCCCAAAGAGGCTGGTGTTAGTTTTGAGCCAACAAGGCCGCCATTGAGTGAGTTGGGTGTGCGAGCCCTCATCACACCAGGTTCCTGTTAATGCCATTTTTGTGGTTTATATGGAAAATCCTTTTCTGGGGTATACCATCTTTTGAGAAATTCCAACAGCTTTTAAGAGAGTCTCCTTGGGCATAGAGTTCCTGAAGAAAGTCTTTCTGTCAACACCAAGCTTGTTGTGGCATTAACGTAGTCTCTGTCCATAAACCGCGATTAGCACTGTGCTGTGAAGGTCCAGGTATATTTGACAGGAGCCAAATAGAGACCTGTGTTCCCGCTCCCGCTTTGACAATATCAGCCCAGCAGTGCTTACCCAATGATGAAGGTAGTTGAAGCCTAAGGTTCTTTTTTTTTAATTCCTCACCAGCTTTGAATCAGTCTCTTTCTAAAATTGATGTATGAGTTGTGTAGGTCACACTACCAGAAGCCACTTAGATGCAAATTTGCTCTTTGGAAGGAATTGCTCCTGGGACTGAGCGTGCCCCTTCTACAGCTTTCCACCAGCGGAGGAATTCCAGAGCCAGCTCTCATGTGGCAAACTCACTGATTTCCTGTTTATGAGGATGAGGGCGCTTGGGCTTCCATAGCCTGGTATAGGATGACGAACGGCGCTTAGCCCAGGGAGTGCTCTGCTTGTGCGTGAAACTGCTGTTACTGAGTCTGACTGGCTGACACCCCAGATCCCCAGATGTAAAAGCATATGAGTCCCTAAAGGTGTCTGGTGCATTAAAACTTGGTTTAAAAAAATGAGTGAGAAATATACCACTTTTACCAGGACACAGAGAACTTTGGTGTCAGAAATCTTTGTTCCTTATAATGGTGCCAAAGGTCGTTTTCCGTTTCATCAGTGGAAGTGAGCATGTGGATTTCTGAGCAGAGGAGGGAACTGTGGTCCCTAGATACTAATTCTTGTATAAAACAGTGTTGTAGGGAATATGGTCCCCTTTTTCTCTTTCTTCGTCCTCCATTCACTTGTTTATTTAACAACTAGACAACGCTCTGCTAAATGTTGCAGGTACATAAAGATGAATTAGTCATTATTTTCTATCCTCAAGAAGCTTATAGTTGAGTGGGAAAAGTAAAACACTTGTGAATAATAATTCACTGTTTAAGAAAAGAAAATTTTCGGGGCGCCTGGGTGGCTCAGTCGGTTAAGCGTCCGACTTCAGCTCAGGTCACGATCTCACGGTCTGTGAGTTCAAGCCCCGTGTCGGGCTCTGGGCCGATGGCTCAGAGCCTGGAGCCTGCTTCCGATTCTGTGTCTCCCTCTCTCTGCCCCTCCCCCGTTCATGCTCTGTCTCTCTCTGCCCCGAAAATAAAAATAAACGTTAAAAAAAAAAAATTAAAAAAAAATAAAGAAAAAATTTTCAATAAAGAGTTAGGAGTTCAGCTCAAGTAGAATTCTCACTGATGTTTTTGTTTCTTTTGAGCAAAGAGTCCAAAACAGAGGCATGCAAAATTGGAGAAAGCTTAGCATTTGCTTTGAGCACTGCCGATGGACAGTTACCAGTTGGGAGGTGTGTGGTGTGGGGTCCGGGGGACATTTCACGTACAGCATGCAACCTGGGACCCAGACCGCATGTAGAGGTCACCTCGCCAGTGTGTGAGCACGAAATAAAATTGGAAAGTCTTTTGGGGATTGTAGAAAACCCTAAATTTCAGGAATTTATAGCATGTCATGGCCTGTGTCTGAAAAACCTGGTGACTATTGCATTAATTACCCCTGCCTTGTATAAAATGCAGAGGATTTGTCTGGTCACTTTATGACCACTAATGCACAGCTTGAAACGTTTCTGGGTAGATACTCTGCCCCTTGCATATCTGCTTTATTATTCCATGACTATGGTTTCATTCCTTTGGGTCTTAAAGTATTGTTTTTAACGACCACAAGCCCCTTGCAAAATAAATACTCAGATGAATGTCTTTTGGGGGGAGAGAGGGAAAGAATGAATAAATGAATTACCATAGGTGTCCTATGGAACCACGGTGTGCCTCAGTACATGAAGCCGTGGCCAGGCATGGTATGGTCCTCACAGGTGTAGTTAGGGGAGTGGAGGGAGGAGCCATGCTCTGCTGGCTTGTGGTAGGGAGGGTGCTGGTTAGGAGATGCCCTGCAGCATGAGGATGAGGCCGTCTCGGGACTGAGGGAGAAGCTGGCAAGTGAAGTTTGCCAGCATTGTGAGTTAAAAACCAGTCCTGGGTCATCTCTGCTGACCTTAAATACAAATTCCTTTCTCAGGTAAAAATTGACAGAATTTCTCTGAAGAACACTGTATGAAATTTCTGTGGGATGTGTCACTTTTAATAGGCATTTGAGAGTTTGGGATGACTGGATCAAATATAGTCTCCTGTGCATGTGCAGTGAGCCGGGGTGCTATGCAGTAGTACTTCTGGGAGGCCGTTAGGTGGTGTTGGAAAGAGGAAACGCTATAGCGTGTTACGTAAAAGAAGAAAAAGATCTGACTGTTCCTGTGGATACGATGACTACTGACGGCTAGACGATGCCTGTCTGCATTTCCGTGTTTGCGCTTTGCGTTGTGTTTAAAGATGAATTGTGTTCCTGACCTTCTTCTTCCTTGTGCAGGAATTGAGACCATCTGGAAGGACCATGTAGGGATATCTCCTTTTTAGTTTTCACTTTTGGAGACAGCTATATTGTGACTGTATGTCTAATTGTTCGGATTGGTAATACACGTGCCTTGTACGAAATTCCAGCAGTATGAAGGGTTACACAGTCCGAGCTGTGTAGGGAAGTGGTTAAGAGCGTGGACACCAGGCAGACGACCTGGGTTCAGTCTTGGTTCCAGGGTTGCCCCCTTACCAGCTGTGTGATCTTGGTTGGACAAGCCACTTAGTTGGTCTGTGCTTAGTTTTTGCAACTGTAATACAGTCTAGGATCTTTATGGGATTCATGAGCTAATTTTTGGAAAGAACTAGACTGTGCCTGGCACATAGTGAAGGCCACATAAGTGTTTGTTAACTAAATAACATAGATGAATTTCTCCCACTCTGTCCTTAGTCACCCATTTTGTCTCCCAGAGGTAACCGTTGGTCTTAGTTTCTTTCTCATTCTGGTCTGGAGACGCTTAAACGTTGGGGGATATGGTGGGGTATTTTTCTGCTCTGTTTTATTACATTATCTTCGTACGTGGCTATGTGAATATAGCAAAAGAAGTTACATGGCAAAAGAAACTTCAAAGATGTGATTAAATTAAGGATCATGAGATGGGGACATTATCCTGGATTATACGCACGGGCCCAGTGAAAGAGAGAGACTGGAGAGTCAGAATTGGAGATGTGAGGACATAAGCAGATTAGAGTGATGTGGGCCTGGGAGCCAAGCAATGCATGCAGCTTCTCGAATTAGCAGAGGCATGGGAACAGATTCTCCCTTAGAGCCTCCAGATGGAATGCAGCCCAGCTGCCCATTTTAGTCTTCTGACCACCAGAACTGTAAGATAATAAATTTGAGTTAAAGTGTCAAGCACTGTGTTTGATGGAACAGGTACAAAAATAAAGAACCACAGTCCTACTGAGGCTGCTACAGTGGGGGAGGAGCGGATGACAGTGGGGGAGGAGCGGATGTGCCGACAGACCACAATCACAATCCGCCATAGTAATAGCTGTAGTCCTGCAGCTCCTAAACTTGTTGGTCTCCAGGTCCTCAACTCTAGAAAATTGTCAAGGACCCCAAAGAGCTATTGTTATGCAGATTTTACCTATCAATGTTTATTATGTTAGACATTTAAAAAATAGTTATTAAAATTTATTTTAAAGTAAGAATAATGAATCTAGTTCACATTAACATGATGAGCATATTTTTAGTGAACTGGCCTCCAAACCAAAAAAGAAAAAAAAAGATCAGAAGAATAGTTTTGTTTTACATTTTTGCAGTCTCTTCAATGGGTGTCCTACTAGAAGACAGCTGGCTTTTAGGTCAGCTTCTGTGTTTCAGCCTATTGCAGTGTTTTCATGAAAGCGATATGAAGAAAATTCAGTCCCACACAGATACATAGTTGCAAAAGAGGTATTTTAATAATCTTTCAGATAATTGTGGATATCCTTCTTTAATATTACACCAAAACTCAACAAGTGGTAATTCCTTCAAAGTGAGTTGCAATGTGGGGTCTGAAACATAAATGGTGGACTTTTCTACTTGCTCCTATTAAAATCCATTGGCTTTACACTTTGAATGGATCTTTTAACCATGTGATTTTGTAACATGCAGTAGCTACTTGGAAAATATTAGGTTGCTAGGTTATTTAGGTCTTTCAAATATGGACATTTCACTGTACAACATTAAAATCACATTAATATCACCACCAGTTTCCTGTGGAAAAGCCTTGATGTATTGGAAAGCTATCAAGGTCACAGTGGTAAACACAAGTTTTCCCAGATTTGAAGTTTTGCTAGAAAGTTGGAGTTCTATCTATAATAGTCATGTTTTTTCTTGGAAGTGATAGACTCTTTTTTTTTCATTTTATTTATTTAAAACAATTTTTTTAATGTTTATTCATTTTTAAGAGACACAGGGTGTGAGTGTGGGATGGGCAGAGAGAGAGAGAGAGAGAGAGAGAGAGAGAGAGAGAGAGAGAGAGAGGGAATCCAAAGCAGGCTCCAGGCTCTGAGCTGTCAGAATAGAGCCCGGCACGGGCTCGAACCCACAAATTGTGAGATCATGACCTGAGCCAAAGTCAGATGCTTAACCGACTGAGCCACCCAGGTGCTCCTCATTTTATTTATTTACTTATTGAGAGAGCACTTGTGTGCAGGTGGGGGAAAGGCGGGGCAGGGTGGGGGGGAGAGAGAGAGAGAAAGAGAGAGGGAGAGAGAGAGGAGCTCTTAAGTAGACTCCATGCTCATTGTGGAACTCCACATGGGGCTCCATCTCACAACTGTGAGATTATGACCTGAGCCAAAATCAGGAGTTGGACACTCCAACTGACTTAGCCACTCAGGTGCCCTCACTTTGTTCATTTTAAAGAAAATATTTTGTCAGTTATTTTTTTTGAGTAAACATAGTTTTATAGAAAACAAACAAAAAACGCAACTAGTTCAGCTTGCAGCCCAGTGGTGTGAGTGCATTTTCTTGCAACAGCCATGGCAGAGAGCCATATGGATACTTCCCAAACGTGCTCCCAAGTGTTGAGTTTTAGGAAAATCAGCCATTTTTTTTCTGCTTCATTGAGGACCTTTTTTGTTTGTGTATTTATGTTTGAGGCAGAGAGAGAGTGCAAGCAGGGGAGGGGCACGAACTGTGAGATCATGACCTGAACTGAAACCAGGAGCCGAACATTTAACTGACTTAGCCATCCAGGCACCCCAGAACATTCTTAATGGACGCTGGCGCGTTCCCTGATGTAAGCGTGGTGTAACGGTGTCAGGGGTGACCAGTACGGTTGTTGCCGCTGCTCTGACGCGTGCTGTGCCACTAGAAGGTCCACCCACGACTGTCTTGTGCCGCCATTGCAGATGTCCTCAGAAAAAGGCAAATGACGGCATTTTTATGAAAATCATCTTGAACTTGCAGACCATTTGCAAGGGTCTCAGTGACTCCTAGGAGTCTACAGACTACACTCTGAGAAGGGCTGTTAGTGTACATAAGGGGCAGCGATAACTCATGTTCTAGGTTCTCAGGGCCACTTCTGAGGGAGGGTCTCACTTGTGTTAAACCTGAAGAAAGCAGTGCATTCTGGGTACAGAGAAGTGGCAGAGGGTGGGGGTCAGGGTCTGGCTGTGGCAGATGCGGGAGTCATTCACGGTTTTGGGACAGTAACGTATGAACGGGGAGGTGGAGAAGATAAGACTGGTGAAGGCCAGGTCACAAAGGGTCTTGTGTGTCAGGCAGGGAAGGCCTGGTGACGAGGAGCCAGGGGGAGGGGAGCGCAGGTGCACTGAAGCTGCTGATGGTCCAGCTGAGAAATGATACAGGTGTGGGCCAGGCCGGGATGGGGTTGAGGAGTGGGGGGCACTGTGGTGGCGAGACAGTCCCCGGGCTTCCCTCCACTTAGGTTGGCAGGGGTCATTGTCCTTCCTCAGCACAGGGTCTTTTGTATTTTATCACTAGTAAGTCACCAGACACGTAAGAGGAGCCACTCAATAAATATTTTGCTCAATCATAGGAATGAATGAATCAAGGATATAGGAATGACAGGACTTTAAGCTTTAAAAAATTTTTAAAAAATGGGGCTCCTGGGTGGCTCGGTCGGTTAAGTGTCCGACTTCGGCTCAGGTCATGATTTCACGGTTCAGAGTTCGAGCCCCGCATCAGGCTCTGTGCTGACAGCTCAGGGCCTGGAGCCTGCTTGGGATTCTGTGTCTCCCTCTTTTTCTGCCCCTCCCCTGCTCGTGTTCTGTCTTTCTCTCTCTCAAAAATAAAACAAACAAAATAAAACAAAACAAAACCCTCGAAGGTCTTGCATTTCCAATACTGATTTTTCAACAAGATGCTAATACTTAACATTATATCTTAAAATGTGGCTTCAAGTGCAGAAAATACACCTCGTAGCTAAGAAGGGAATCATGGCTTTGTTCAGGAGGCCGAGTTTGTGGCGGAAAGAATTTGACTTTGAAAAAACATTTTTCCATGAAGTTGGCAAATGAACCATGATGCTTGATTTTAATTTTGATCCTGAATTCAAACACAAAAGTTGTCCATGATATGAGACTTGCCGTTTTCTACACCCCCACCATGGTGAGTACTCCTTACTCATGAGAGTGTCCGAGGCCAAGTGGAGAAACCTGGGGTCTCTTTTTTTAGCTTTGCTTTAATTTATTCATTGAACAAATAAATTTGGTGGCTGCCTGTTCTGTGTCAGGTGCTGTTTTATTTATTTATTTATTTTTTTAAATGTTTTTTTCAACGTTTTTATTTATTTTTGGGACAGAGAGAGACAGAGCATGAACGGGGGAGGGGCAGAGAGAGAGGGAGACACAGAATCGGAAACAGGCTCCAGGCTCCGAGCCATCAGCCCAGAGCCCGACGCAGGGCTCGAACTCACGGACCGTGAGATCGTGACCTGGCTGAAGTCGGATGCTTAACCGACTGTGCCACCCAGGCGCCCCAAGGCGCTGTTTTAGAAGTGCTGGAGATACGGCAGTGAACACAACAGGTAAAAACTCCTTGAGCACACGGAGCTTATATTTCAGTGTGTGGAAATGGATATAAGCAGTAAACGTAAGTAGATCATATCGTGTACGAACAGGTGATAAGTGTGATGGAAAACAAATAGATCAGGGGAGGCGGGACCAGGAGTAGAGATGGGGGCAGGTTGCAGTTGTAAATAGGGCACCAGTCGTTGTCGGTGAGACGGAGGCATTGGAACAGGCTTGGAGGTGAGGATGGAGCCTTGGGGGCATCTGGAAGCAAAGCTTTCCAGGTGGAGGAACAACCACAGGTGCCCCAGGATGGGGATGTAAGTGGCATGTTGAAGGCAAATAGCCCTGCGTCCCTGGGTAAGAGAAAGGGGACTGGGGAGGTGAGGCCCAAGAGGACATGTGAGGCAGGATCAGGGAGGACTTGCCCAGTTCAGAGTCTGAAGAATAGGAGGGGCTGTCCATGTTTTGAGCAGACACGTGACATCATCTGACCAGGATTTTAAAAGGATCACTGACTATTGAGAACAGGCTGTCCGAGGCCAAGGGTGGGTTGAGGCTTTTGTAGCGATCCAGGTGGGACATGATGGAGCCTTTGCTCACAGTGGCGGCAGTGGAGGTACAGACAACAGAACTTGCTCAGAGATTGGGTGTGGGTGTCCAGGAAGGAGAGGAAGCAAGGGTGACTCCCAGGTTTGACCTTGAGCGACTGTTAGCGAGGAGTCGCCGTCACCCAAGATGGGGAAGCTGTCGATAGAGTGGTTTTGGGGGAAGACCAGGACTTGACTTTGCAACACCTTGTGTTAAGCCTCTATGTTTATAGTGAATATTCCACCTGCTTCCAAAATGGCTTTAAAATGACTTCTACTGAAAGGTCATATATAAAATCCCACAAAATTCATCAAAACTAGCAACATAAGGGGAAGGGGGGAGGAGATTTGAATGACATCTTGCCTACTTTAAAGGTTTTCAGGCATAGTATAGGGGCAAAAACATGTTCCTTTATAAGAGAAAATGATGAAGTTTGAAATAGTGCAGCAAATTATTTTCCTCTGACCCAGTTGGGTTGTGACTGGTTACATCTTATAAATTTATTTCTGATCCTACGGTTCTCAGCTCTGATTATCTGTTTATAAATTGTTCATTCCCATGACATCTTTTAACACGTTAAGAGAAAATGTGACCAAGTTCACATTATCCAATTTTATGACTTGTGAGTAGCTCTGGGAAAAGTTACTTGGAAAAAAACACGAGAAATTGTTAGAAGAATTATTTTGTGTCCTTTGTGCGGAGGCCTGACCAGCCGCCCCTGGAGAGCGGGCAGACGCGGGACCACGTAGAACAGTGTGCAGAATGTTCCTTCCTCCCAAGTCTCTCAACGGGCTTCCTATAGAATCTGGAATTTCCAGGGAAGCACTGAGAAGCTTCTAAACATGGCTGTTCTCAGCTTTTTTACATTTACCTTCCCAACGCTAATTACTCCTAGATTGTCATCGGGGAATTTAATTCTGACTTTAGTGTTTCAGTTGGTAAATGACCCTGTCACACTTCTGTGAAGTGGAAGCACTTTTTGCATAGTAGTGTTAGCAATGTTATTTGAATGTCTGTTGAATTGTGTCATTCAGATGTTATAGAAACGAGGGGGAAAAGGCTGAAAAATGCTGATAAGAAGCCTAGGTTTCATAAGCTTAATACCTGTGCCCCAGAAATGCCAGTCATCAGGTGTGCCCCAGCCAGGGAGCCCGTAGTGCCACACAGATGTCCTTTAATCTCCAGTAGGCACTGCAGTATGTGTTCACTGGGGAAGCAGAAGATTAAGGTATGTGGCGGGTGACTATGAACAGACATGTTATAATTTGTTAAGATCTCTGGGAATACAAGTCTTCACAGAACCCACAAACTCAGTCTTCACGCTTTTGGGATTGTATTCTGTGAGAAGTAGGGGGCTGCCCACACGTCACCTTGGGGGATTGCGGACTCTTCCTCTTTTGAACTTGGTATTTCTGATATGGCAGTTATGACTTACTGCCTTGCAGTATCACTGTGTACCTAATGTAATTTATCTTACTAGCTTGAAAATCCCTTGAGAAACAGAGACCTTGACGAATACCAAGATTAAGACATGGAAGCCAGCACGATTCTTGGGAACAGCAGGTGTGTCCCTCAAATATCTATTAAGTGAAAGTAAGGTTCATAGGAGTCTCTTAATGTGAAGTAAAGGAGGTGTTCCTGAGAGTGGGTTCTGGGGGATAAAAAGAATCCTGGAGCATTCCTCGAAGCCTCCCAGTTTTCCTCCTTACAAATTTGACTGCAAGGGAGGCGTGCTGGGACTTTCTCAGAGTTCAAGTCTCTGCTCATCTGCACACATGTCTGAGGGGCTCTGGGATGGCCCATGATGCTGTTCGCTGAACCATATGCCCCAGCTGCAATGAGTTTGACTGCTTATCTCAGAAGAATGGCTTCCACCCTGGTCTGTGCTGCTCTGTAACTTCCAGGGGCTGATTGGTACCCTTGACATACGATTCTTTTGGCAGATAAACCCAAACCACAACTAAGAGGGAACAGTCTGTGTCACCACTGTAGGTCCATGTGGATAGTGAGATGTGTTTCAAGATGAATACGGGGGTAGTAACACGTCTGCAAGATTGGATCTGCAGTGAGGGGATCTGGATTGTAGCTCCAACCTTGGGCTTGACCTTGGGTGGGTTACTGTAACTCCAGTTTCCTCAACTCTTAAAATGAAGGATCGGACAAAACAATTTAGTGTTTTGTTTTGTTTTGTTTTTCTCAGAAACTCAGTTATTTAATAGGCATAAAGCACCAATTGAAATGACACGGGAATGTGCATTTCTGACAAAAGCTTGCGAAGTGAAAAAAGCAAAGTAATTGATCAAGCATTCCATTTTGGTTTCGCAACAAACCTCATCACCTCTTTAAATAGCATCAGGTTTTGACTGCCACAGAGAAGGTGTTTGTTAAGGGTTCGTAATGATAGGCTGACTTGAATCTAAAGATCCCAAAGAAGTTTAAAAGCATTAATTACCCCTTACATCACCCTGATGGAGCAGAGATGTGTTATTACCATTTTACTTTCACAGCTGGGTAAATCAAGGCACAGAGACACATTAAACTGCTGGTAACTTGGACAAGGTCATGATCAGTGGTAGGGAGAGAAGTGTATCTTCGTGTTTCTCTGTCTAGGTAGGGGAAAGGCTTTTAACTCCTTTTTTTCCTTAAGTTTTTTTTAACGTTTGTTCATTTTTGAGAAATAGTATGAGTGGGGGAGGGGCTGAGAGAGAGGGAGACACAGAATCTGAAGCAGGCTCCAGGCTCCAAGCTGTCAGCACAGAGCCCGACACAGGACTTGAACTCACAAACCGTGAGATCATGACCTGAGCCACCCAGGCACCCCTCCTTTTAAATATTTGTCTATTAACATACCTACGGAGACTGACACCTAGTGATAACATGTGCTGCAGTAAAACAAATCCAGGTGTTAACCGAATTGATAATGACCCTCCATATCTGCATTCTTATCTGAAGGCTGGGATGGCGATTTGGAGCAGACTGCCTTGTGTTTGGTGCTTTCTCACTTTAGGGGAAGGTCACTTGTTCAGTAATAGTTTCACTGTCATCATTCTTAATGTCTTTTTTAGTAATTCACACTGATTTTCGTGACCCTTTCAGTAAAGTGACTGTATATTTTGTGTAGTTCCTTGGCACTCACACAGTGGACTTGAACTCTAATTTCTCTCCTGTAAAATCCACATTAACAGTCTTACCTTCTTTTTAAAAAAAAAAAATAAGTCTTTACGTACAAAAAATTCATATTTAAAGTGTACACATCAGTAGTTTTCAGTATATTCATGGAGTTGCGCAGCCATCGCCACTAATTCCAGAATATTTTTGTCATCTCCAGAAGAAACCATGGACCCATCAGCAGTCACCCCCACCGCCCCTCCCCCCAGCCCCTGACAGCCACTAATCTATTTTCTTTCTGTGGATGTGCCTGTTTCGGCTACTTCACGTAAGTGGAGTCGTATGCCGTGTGGCCTGTTGTACCTGACTGCTTTCATTTAGCATGACGTTTTCTAGGTTCGTCCATGTTGTAGCATGAGGCAGTCATGGGTTCCCCTTTATGGCTGAGTGGTACTCTGTTTTGCCCTCTCACAGTCCCACCAGGCAGTAGCCCTTCCTGGAAGGTGTTCCTCAGGTTTCCTTTCTCCTGTAGCACATCCCCTAATAGAATCGTGAGCATACTCTTGTTAGAAGTTTCCTTTCAGGGGCCTTCAGTACACCTAAGTAGTTTGGAAGGGTTTTGAACTTAAATTCTACTTTATTCAAATTCTTAAGTGTCTGAAATACAGTGGTGTGTATTTGTGGTGTGATTAAGTGTGGCATCTGGGGGTCTTCCTAGCTCTGGCGGGTACCAGTTTCTTGTAGAACTGAAACCTTAGCTGGAGATCCCTCTTACCATTGACTGGTTTTCATTAGGGACCCTGCTAAGGTGCGATGCGAGGCCCTTTGCCTTCTTTCCTTGGGTTGCGTGCATGCCTCTGTCACAACCATAGCCTGCCTAGAAAATGAGCATGTGGGTATACCTGCTTCCCTTCTTGCCCCTTCTCAGAAGGCTCTTCTCCATTATTTGGCCTGGTGGTGGCCTGCAACCCGTTCCTGCCCTGAAAACAGCTGCCACTTTCCTGTTCCTTTAAAGGTTCTTTCAGGTGTTGGGGGTAGTTATAATAAGATAATTGACTCGAATCAGGGCAGCCTCCTATTAAGAAACATTTCCTGCCAGTATTTACTTCTCTCTGTCGATCACCAGAGACCTTGCATTGTCAGGAACATCACCAATTGGAATGTGACCTCAAGGGAAATGGATTTGGAAGATTTATGAAATATACATTTTTTGGCATGGTATTTGTGCTGTGATAGAATTTACTTCTTTGCCAGCTTAACAGTGACATTCAGACAGATGCTTTGATTTTTTTCTTGACACAGGAATAGTAACAATAATGAAATGTAGAGTCCCAGATATCTTCAGAAAAGTTGATCAATTTTTGTCTGTGTCAGAAGTACATAGTGTCGCTGGTGATGTCTTTGTTAATGGTGCAGGAGGCCTTGACTGGCCTTGGAATGCAGTCAACTCAGAGTTGTTTTCTCTCGCTGAATAAAGAGTCCGTCTCTTTCAGTTAAGTGGTTGTATTTTCATTCTGTTTCACTGACCGATGATGAGTCGTATTTGCCTAGATGACGGAGTACAGCACACGCCATTAATGAAAAGTGTCACGAATCACTGCATTTTAAGTAAAAGCATGCGTAAAATAGGGAAGTCTGAGTTAATTAAAAATAATGCCATACAAGGTCTGCACATTCAACCTTAAAAGTTGAGAGATTTTAAGCTTTTCTGTGCAAAGAAACTCAGTGTCCAGTGTGCTCCTGGCTCTGTGAGAAACTGTGTGTTGTGGGCACTAACGCAGAATTTTACAACAGTGGGTGAAGCTTGGAGAAAACACAAGATCCATAAGGTATTCAGTTGGATAATTTCTAAGATTCTCTTCAGGTCTAAAATTTATAGATTTTCTACAAGCTGTTCATTTGTGGACTTACGTGGTAGAAATTCTGAGAAATTAAACAGAAATTGAATAGATTGAGTAGATTAAGAACATAAATCCCACAAACTATGTTCTCTGAATGTAAGTGGGTGTAAAATTATTAAAAGTCAAAGATGTACAACTGTAATGCTACTGGGAATAATGTAGTTACAAACGTAATAAAACCATTTATTATTTACTTGTAAATTCTTTGATATTATTTTCTAGATTTTTTTTCAGTCATCTTCATAGAATATTATCTTTCTATTGTTTCCACCTCGGGGTGGGGGGTGGCTACGGGTTAATGATTCATCAACTGAAACATTTTTGAGCTTAAGATGAGAGTCCCAGTTAAATATGCCACATTATTTATCTGAACACGGTACTGTCTTTTTAATTGCCTTATTAAGCATATTTCATTTTTCTTCAGGAAGCAAGGGAGCTAATATTACCATTGCACCTGCTCTCAGCTGCGTGCCTGTGGTGCATTTTGCCTCCTCTGATGTCACGGACCTTCACAGAGATGAGGTTATAGACCTGGCAACAGGGAGAAGCAGAGATGGTTCTCGGCAGGGGCGGGCGCACTGCCCATCAGTGACATTTTGGAAGTTTAGGGATTCGTTTTGGTTTTCCTAATGAATGGAAGGAACATAGCATTTAGTGGTCGGGGGACGTGGTTGCTGGATGTCCTGCATGTTCGAGTGAATTTCTCACACTGCAGAATTTTTCCCCGGGATATTCGTGTAGGTGAAATACTTGTGTAATTAGCTGAGCCAAGAACTGGCTTCATTTTACAAATGAACGCAGAGTATTTATTTCCCCACATCTGTAGGCTACTTGGAAATTTCTAGAAATGCAGCAGACCAGTAAACCAAGGGAAGTTTGTCCTTTATTTGGTCAGAGCTTGGCCAAAAGCTTTGATCGATTTGGAAAGTCCGATCACTGATGGCAGCACCTCTTATGCATTCGAGTCCACCAAGGTGCACTGCACTGGCTTGGGGCTGTGATGAAGCGGAGATACTCACTGTGATTCTTTGCAGTGCGGATGCTGGACAGGCTTCCAGAGTGGTTGCAACCAAGCATTTTCATATGGAAACACACATTTTTGAAAATGGCAAATTCCTTTCCATTTTTTTTTTTCCTCCTTGTGTTACCATTAGGGCATGCTATTGCTTTTTGTGAAACTGCCTGTTGAGGTAGTTTATATTATGTATGAACGTTGTTATTTCAGGATAGTATTGAAAGAGGGGCTTTGGATGTGGTGATAACTGAGAAGCTGCACCACAGTGCGTGCTTCAAAGCACGAGAAAGCATCGTTTAAAAATGGTTTCCATTCTCGTTGCCTCCTCTTTTAGTGTACTTCTAACGAATTCTTAGCCCACAAACCAGAAGCATGTTCCCTGATGGTAGGACTACCACCATCAGTTTATCCAAAAGGTCTGATTGTAGCTCACAGGTGAAAACATTCTGGTTTCTTGTTTGGAGCCTCGGGGTTTGCGATCATCTTGCGGTTTTAGCTCAGTGTCTCAAACAGTGGCTCTTTCTAAGAACGCAAGTGGCATTCCCAGCCTTTGCCATGGGGGGTTCTGGATCATTCTTTCCCAGGGGCCAGTTGTCCGTCCTCTGGAGGCCACTCCTGGCTACTGTGGGCAGTGTGCCTCGCCCGCCCTCCTCGCAGCCAGAAGCTGCCTGGTGGCTCTGCCACCTGGGTGGCTGTCCTGGGACTGGGAACAACTTCCTGTCTCTTCCCTTGCTCTGCCTGGTTGAGTAAGGAGGAGCAGGCAGCCAGCAAGACCAGGTTTATGAGACGGCCCAGCTCGGTGAACCAGACGTCCAGGCTGCCTGCTGAGCAAGCACAGGGAGAGTTCCTGAGCGGTAGCGGCAGACGGGAGACCGGCGGGGACACCGCCATGAGCCCGAGCCCTTCCCAGGCTTCCCAGTGGCATCCAGGCCCACAGACTTCCCACTCCACGTGCCTGCCGCATCAGCACCCATATGGCCTGGAGCTTCCTGTGGCCATGGGGGAAATAAACGGCAAAGCCCGCCCTCCTGCCTATTAGCTGGGCTACGTTGGATTTGAATTCACACTGCCAGCTGTGTGGGCAAGGCAACTTTAACATTAGCGTGTCCTGACGTTTCTGTTTTTGAGTTGATCCCCAGGATGATACTTGAACACAGTTTTGGCTCTGTACTTGTAAAGGGCTTGGGATTCCCAGACCCTTGGGGGTCTCTGCTGCCACACAGGACAGGAAGACACTGGGTTATTAGATGTCTCCCACCTGGACCCTTACGTTTCCTTGGTTGGCCATAGGGAATGGGAGGGTGGGGACGGTCGGTCACCTTCCAGGAGAGCCTGCCTCGTGTGTCGTCACTCTTGAGATATGTTTGTTTTTGGAGGAGGGAGATGTCTGAGGCTGGTCTCACGCACGGCACTTGACGTAGTACCGGGTACCCAGGGGGTGTGCAGAGCTCAGCAGCCATCCGATGAGGGAGGACCTAAATGGAACGAGCAGGTCCAAACGTATGGCCCGGCTGGTGGCAGCTCTGTCACGCACCCGCCGCGTCGAAGGCCCTGTCTGTCGTGTTGCATGTTAGATGTGTCACGTGGCCTGCCCTCACCCCAAATCGTTCATTTCCACGACGAATAAGATGAGAGAGATAGGGTGTGTTTACCAGATACAAATAGAGATCTTGACTTGAATTTGTGATTTTGCTATTTTCCATCATTTGTAATCATCTTGGCCGCCCGAGATTTCCGGAGCAGGTCTGAACTTCCGAATTGGAGTGTGCTGAGCATGAGTGGTGCGGGAGGCACGTGCCTACTGTTTTAGGGGAAAAGTGCCCTAACACGTGTCCTGGCGAGTACAGCCACACCAGGAGGCTGTCCCAAGGTGAGAGGCCAGTTTTCCGCTTGGGACGGGAAGGATATATTTACTCACTTTGGCAGCTGGTGCTCAGGACGTGGGCGGACTATAAGTGGGCTACACGTAGGCACTTGGCACCTAGGACAGGATGTCAGTGCGGCGCCTGTTTAAAACAGCTTTGTAAGTAAGCATTCGCATTTTACTGGCCTGCACTTTTTTTGTTTTTTCTTTTTTGAAGAGCCCGGTCTGCTCTTCTCCCAAGGCTTACTTTGTTCTCATTTCTCCTCTCGAACACCAAGGGCACACTAGTTTTTATGGGGATACAGGTCTTGGTGAAACTTGAGGCTCCCCGAGCTGGGGTCCGAACCTGTGGACCCTCCAGCTTGGTTTCCCCTATGCCTTGTGTCCAGGACAGCATCGGTGCGTTGCCGGTGGGTAGGGACAGGAGTCGGTCACGGCAGAGACTCGATTTCTGCCCGGATACCATCCCGCCTCTGTGAAATTTGGGTGGTGTAACAGCTCTGAGGCTTCCTGTCTTACTCAGGAGCCGTCCAGAACTGCTTCCACCGCTCAGATCCCTGGGGCCAGCCTCAGTGGGAGTTGGTTCCCGAGATCCAGTCTGTCTGTGCTCGTGCCTCACGGAGGATCTAAGATGTACCCAATGGCTCTCTGAGGTTAAAGGGGACCAAGGGTGATAAGGGAGCCTCACCGATGCACAGCAAAGCCTTGTTTCCTGAGGTGGGCGGAGTTTTGACCTCAGAAAGGGTAGCCGGTGTTCTGTTCCCAGGTAACCGTTTTGCCTTTGTGAGAGGGGCAAAGCTTCAGGAGCGTTCAGCGTTTCAGTTCTGAAGTTTTGTGAATATGTTGAACAGATGACTCAGAATTCACTTGACACTCACTTTTGACACCAGCCGTGTCATTTTCCCCAGCATCCGTCTGGCTCCTCCAGGCTCCTTATGCCCGTGCCACGTCTGAGATTTTCGGGGGACTCGAGGTCTCCTTCATCTTTGTATCCCCAGCACTTAGGACATACCTGCTACGTAGCAGGTGCTGTAGACCTCTTCGTCATGAATAAACGTCTTGATTTTGTCCTCATTCTTGTCCTTGATACAACTCTTTGGAGATGCTGACACTCCTTATTTACGAGGTAAAGGCAGCAGTAATGGCGACCTGATCCTCTTGCCTCGCTAAGGTGCTATTACACCGTATGGCTTCTGTCACATTGCTCCTTCTTAGTCTCCTTATGCTCCTCTGTTATTTCTGAATGAAGAGAGGTGTGTCCTCTGAGGGCCTCTTTTCCCCCACATGCTCTGATTGGCCTTACTGGGGTTCTCTCCTTGGTCTCCTTCATGCCTCGCTCTGCCCGTAGCTTCACTGCCGGCTACAACCTGACGACTCCAGACCCACATTCCCATGTGGACTTTCCTGGACGGCCGGACTCCTGACCGTCTCCCACTGGACGGCCCACATGCATCTCAGACTCAGAACTGCCACAGCTGAGCTCGTGAGTTCTACTCCGACCCTTCCTGTTGCCCATCCATCCTGTCACCTGAGGCATAAAACCAGGTCCTGTGCTATCTCCTTTCCAGATCTCCTTATATGAGACAGGCAGCAAAGAGGACACCCGTGGGGTCTACCTGCTCAGATTTCTGTGTCTGCTTCTTTTCTTTGCTCTTCCTCTATCAAATACTGAGTTCATTTGGGTCTTTCTACCTCGTACCTGTAGTGTGGCTGTGACTTTCTGACTGTTTTTCTCCCAAAGGCTTGCCCTCTGTCAACCCCTCTGTCACAGGGCACCCTCCCCCCTTCTCCACTGCAGTCACGCTCAGCACATTTCCACACGGTGCTGGGCTCTTCCTGTGATTTGCCTTTACTCAGCTGCCTCCTGCTTCTGGAACCCTCTCTCCCCACTGCTCACTGGTCATGATCAGCCTTAAGGACAAATAGATACCTCCAAGATTTAAAGACTCTGCTTACGCAGAGTTTCCTTTGCTATTAAATCTTTCAGGGTCTTTTGCAGAATTAACTTCCTGACTGTCCCCACCGTGTGGACTTTTCTCATATCATGTGTAACGCATCACCTCCTCCAGGGCTGGAAGCTCACCTTAAGCATAGTGATCGCATCTCCTTCATTTTTGTATCCCTAGCACCTAGCACAGTGCCTGGGAAACAGGAAGTGCTCAAAAAGGGAATGTTGAACGGATGGATGAAAAGGTGCGTTTGTGCCAAGTACGCCAGGAACACTGGCTGTTTTTTGTGGTTCTTGTCGGTTGGTCTCCCTTAAACACCGGTGCACACAGCAGCATAACGAGGCAGTGAGGGAGGAACTTTGGGCTCCTTTTGGCTCGGGGACCAATCTTCCCATGCAGTCCGCCTGCTGGTGCCTGGACTGCCTCTGCGGTTTGGTGTTAGGGGCCTGGAAGAAGCAAACCCGAGCATCCCCACCTGTCACTGCTGCCTGAAATTTTCCCAGGGATGTCTCCTGCATCTGTGATCAGCACTGCCTTCTCCAGGCTAACTGACTCCAAAAATAAGTGTGACTTGAACTGTCTGCTGCTTTTCTGGGTAGGGTTGGAATTTTGGAAGAGGTAAAAGGAAGAAGAAATTAGAGCTCCAGAATTCTGTAGACCGTTCAGATGTTTTCTTTAGGTCTCCTCTTGTCTTAGAAGCAAGTGCCTGTGTACTGGCTGGTTATATCAGCATGGATCATGGACCAGCATTCCTATGCATGAGTTTCACCAATTTTCTAGGGCTCCCATAGCTTCTAAAGATCTCCTAGAGACGAGTGTCCTGGCTCCCATCATGCCGGATGGTTTCTTTGTCAACATCTATCTATGCCTGGTCAGGCTAGATCACCTCAGACAGGTTTAAGATCAGTGACATCTTGTTGTAGCTGGGATCAGAAACCATCTGGCTTCACCTGTTTGAGGGGACAATCTACCAAATACAAGAGTTAGAATGGAAACCTGTGTTCTATTTTGACAAAGACTAGTCTCTCTGTCCTTCTTAAATTTGTTAATTTGAGAGCCATTGGAAAGAATTGGGCTTGGCAGGTGTGTATGGCTGTAGGTTGGAAAAGTGCAAGCTCTCCTTACCTTTGATATTACTTCCTAATCATTACTCTGCAAGTTGACAAAGTTTTACTATTCCTTATGGGACTTTCAATTCAGGATAAAATTGATGTCAGAAAAAGAAGAATTAAGCTTTCAAATGAGCAAGTTTTGGGGTGTAATAAGAGTCTGTGATACTGGATCATTGGTTTCCCAAGATAATCCTGGTGATTTTGCCCTCACTTTGCCAAAAATAGGGAAGTACCAACAATGATCACTGGTGTTTGATTTTTGGTCCAAATAAATTACTCAAGGTCAGGGCTTAGTGAAGTACTGTTTACACAGAAATAGGCAGAGTGACAAGGCGTTTAAGTCACTGTTTTGTTTTTTTTTTTAATGTCTCTTTATTTTTGAGAGAGCATATTGGGGAGGGGCAGAGAGAGCAGGACAGGATCCGAAGCAGGCTCTGTGCTGACAGCATTGAGCCCGATGCACGGCTCGAACTCACGAACGGCAGGATCATGACCTGAACCGAAGTCGGACGCTCAACTGACAAGGTCACCCAGGTGCCCCTAAGTCACTGTTTTGATTGGTCATTGGTCACCTTTGACTGAAAGTGGCAGGAGATGTTGCTGCTTCGTTAGTGACAGCCCAGGTCCGTTTCAGAAGACCAGCTTGTGTCGTTAAGGCTCACGGCTGTGCGCTGCCCGCTAGGCTGTTGGTTGCTTTTTCCTTTCATCTCTTTGTTTATCTGAACCCTTACACCAGCCGTTATTATTCTCTGCAAAGGGCCAACTCACTTTTATGTGTGTTTTGTCACTTTCTATGCAGATTTCAGCAACGTCCCTGACGTCACAACTGGCCTGAAAAGGAGTCAGACTGATGGTGCCCTGGCCCAGGTTCCCCACGGGGAGAAAACGGGGCAGACGTTCGGGGTAAGATGCTGTCCCAAATCTTAAAAGAGGGACCCGGCCGACAAGGGTGAATTCCCACCTCCACCTGAGGTGGGGAAACAACATAGGGTTATCCGATCCCCAGGTCCACCACCTGAAACAAACATCTGTTTTTGCCTTAAGGGAAATAGTTTCCTTATTTAGTCGAAGTGAAGTACGTTAGGACAGACCGTCAAAGGAAACCTAAGCTCAGGCTTTCTGAAAGTCATGTTTAATGAGTCTCATTTCTTTCCTACTTTTTTTTTTTTTTGGCCAAAGATGAATTATTTTTGTAATGTTGTCACTTTGTTGTGGTAAAATATATATATATAAGCATAAACTTTTGTATTTTAACCATTTTTAATGTTTATTTTTGAGAGAGAGAGAGAGAGAGAGTGAATGGGAGAGGGGCAGAGAGAGAGGGAGACACAGAATCTCAAGCAGGCTCCAGGCTCTGAGCTGTCAGCATGGAGCCCGATGTGGGGCTTGAACTGATCAACTATGAGATCATGACCTGAGCTGAAGTTGGATGGATGCTTAACCAACTGGGCCACCCAGATACCCTTATTTTAACCATTTTTAAGTGCACACTGCAGTGGTGTTACTTACATAAGGTCACAATATGGGGCAGCCATTACCATTACCCATTTCAGAACTTTTGCATCAGGCCAAACAGAAACTCTGCACCCATTAGACCATAACTCCCATTCACAGCTTCCACACCCCCCACCTCCACCCCTGACCCCACATTGCCTCTATTTCATTTCCTGCATCATTTGCCTGTTCTAAGTCCCTCGTATAAGTGTGACCATACATTATTTGTCCTTTTGTGTCTGGTTTATTTCACTTCGCATGTTTTCAAGTTCATCATGTTGTAACAGGTGTCAGAATTTCACTTCTTTTGAAGGCTGAATTATATTCCATTGTCGTAAATGCTGCATTTTGTGTATTTGTTCATCTGTTGGTAAACATGTGGCTTGTTTCCACTGTTTGACTCTTATGAATAATGCTGCAGTGAAGATTGGTATACAAATATCTGTCTGAATCCTTGTTTTCAGTTCTTCTGGATATACATCTAGGAGTGGAATTGCTAGGTCACCTGGTCATTCTGTTTAGCCTTTTGAGGAGCAGCCCACCTGTGTTCTTCAGGGCTGCACCATTTTCCGTAACACTGACGGGCACCATGTATGAGGGTTCTAATTTCTCTATATCCTCGCTGACACTTGTTATATTCTATGCCTTTCCTACATTTGTGTGTGTGTGTGTGTGTGTGTGTGTGAGAGAGAGAGAGAGAGAGAGAGAGAGAGAGAGAGCGAGCACATGTGCACAGGGGAGGAGCAGAGGAAGAGGGAGAGACAGAACCTTAAGTAGGCTGTTTGCTGAGGCTCAGTCTCACAACCCTGGGATCATGACCTGAGTAGAAATCAAGAGTCGGATGCTTAACCGGCCGAGCCACCCAGGCGCCCCTCCTACGTTTTCAATTGTTCATAGACCTCCTTTCAGAAATGGTCTAATTGACATGATCTATTTTAATACGTAGTCCAGTTTTAGTTGATTTTGACATAACCCTCTTTTCAAATTCTTGCTTTTGTCTTACATGTGAAATAAGAATGGAGCTATATAAGCTATGACAAGTATTAAAATAAAACTTAAGTACGGTCTGCTCAGTTAGACTAATACTGCTAGGGCCAGTCCCTTTGGGGAGCGGCCATGTGGCACACCCTTTGGTGATGGTCACTGTGGAAAAGGGGATCAGGTTGGAGCCTGCCCGCTTCAGGTGATGGGCTCTCACCTCCCACCTCTTCTTCCTCTCACCCTCCTTGCACTGGGCCCCCATTCCTGATTCACCTCTTTTAAAGTCTCTCTTCTTTCCGATTCCTCCCAAAAAACACTCAGGTGCCTGTTCTGGTCTGGCTGTGCCCCCAGGATGCAGTTTCTTCTACTAGCCTGAAATTGTCCACATTTTTAGTCTTAGGTCTCTGTTCTGTCTCTAGTGAGTTATTTACTTTTGGGAACCCGAAATTATAGCTAAGTTTTTTTTTTTTAAGTAATGCCCCCCAGAGCACCAATTGGAAGTGTTTCGATTGCTTTGGCTAAAATTTGTAAATAAACAAACAGACACACACACACACACACACACACACAAAACCCAAATATTTTTGAAACACTTTAGAAGCTAGGCTGTCTATTTAGGGTAAGTGTGCCTGAGGGGTGCTGGCACAGTGTGGCAGCTTGGGGGAAATCACTTAACACCACCAGGGATCATGATTTCCTCTCTGTTGCAGTCTACTTGAGTTCCATATTCAAGTTCTTAAGAAGGAAATTAAGTTCTTTCTTCGAATTTTATTTTAAGATTCCATAACATAAATACGCAAAAGTTACCCACGTGGAGGCTATTCCCAACTCTGTCAGTTAACAACGCCGGTCACAGCTAAACAGAGCGTTTACCAAACGAACATCGGCACGTTAGGTAGAAATTTTAGGAAAAGGAGGAAAGCTGTGGTTCAGCTTGAAACTGGAGCTATCTGAGCTTGGTTGTCATTGCTAACGTGGCTAAAGGAGAAAGCGAAGAACACAGAAGAAAACGATATCGAAAGAACATGATCGTGGGGAGCCTTGCTGTCCATGGCTTTCAAGCCTGGAGTAACCATCATCTTTCCTTTGTCAGATCTGAAGCCCCTCTACCGGTCTGTAACGATGGATTTCAGTACATTTCTCAACAGTCCTAGTGAAATGCCTGGCAGTTCCTTAGTTCACACGTTCTTTGTCCCTCGGGTGACCATCAAAAGTAACCATTGTGATGTGTATTAGTGAAAAGAAAGTTTGGAATTTGAGAACTAAAAGACACCGTCTTCTGTATTCATATTTTCAGCCCCCTGGGAACATCAGGTTATGTCTGAAAGCAGTCTTTTTCTGTTTTCCAGTGGTGGTTTTAGAGTTCTGTGATGTGTGTCCACATATTGGGTGTGGATCTTTTGGGCGTGGCCCAGGCCTGTCCCACGGTGCCCACGGGAGGTGGTCGCTCTCCAGAGAGGAGACCAGCCTCTGTCTCCCTGGCTTCCCGCTCTGGCCCCTCGAGTCTTCTCAGGGGTCATTAACTTCTTTTCAGATTAGACCCTGGTTGAACCCGAGTTGTTTGGGATATTTTACTAATACTATTCTAGACCTTGAAATAAGGAATAATTTCCCTTGAAAAGCAAGTGCAGCCTGGCTTGATGAAGCACAGCTGTAAGTGGGGCTTTTGACAGCCCCACAATTTCTACAAATGGTTCATAATTGATTGCCTTCTTTCTCTTCAAGGGTGCCTATTACTGTCACAGCTCTTTGTGTGCCCTTGTCAACCTCTCCCGTGTGGGGGCTCCTTTTTTCCCCCCTAGCATTGTTAGCAATTAGCCTGCACTATTGTAATAGTTTGGATTTTGAAAGGAATAAACAGTTTCTCTTTGGGTGAGGGGGTTGAGAGAGTTTCTGGGTTGTTCTGGGAGCTTGAGGTGTGTTAAGCAGTCCCTGCGGAAATACTGCCTGTGTTCCGTTTCCCTCTCTCTGAGCTGACTCTGAAACTGTGGTACTTTGCGGCTCCGGGGGCTCTGAGTGTGCCCTAACCCGGCGTCTGCCCAGAGCCGGCCGGCTGGGCACGGGGTGGGAATCTAGAAGGAGGGGGGTGAGCTTCCCCAGCCAGCAGCGCTGCCTCGGAGGAAGAGCTTGGTGGCGCTAGGACGTCCTTGCGAATGTGACTTGGAACAGCAGTTTGGGAGGGAGAGAGCAGAGGGAGAGAACGTGCCTCTTCCTCATTTCCCAACGGCAGGCAGACCTTAGATGCAATCGCTTCTCCCAGAGGGAGCAGGTTTCTTTGAACTTTACCTTCCGATGCACAGCGTGTAAGTAAGCGAGGGCTTTGATCTCAGGGGGTGGATTCTGATCCAAGCGTGGGCTCGCTTGCATGCTTTCCTTTTTCTCTGTCTTGAAAGTTGATTTTACTCTAACATGTCTATAGATTGGTAAGCGGATGAGCACACATGCCTTTCTTTCCAGAAGGGATCCTGACTGTAATCTTGTAACACTCTTTACAGCTAACGATGCGGAAATTTCTTTAGGGTTCTAGGGTTTCCGTGGCATCGTCGACTTTTCCCTTCTCGTTCCTATGTGGCAAGGGTTTTTCAGTGGATATCCGAAGTAGTTTTGTCCTTTTGAAACATGTCAGAAAGCCTGGAAATTCCACATATTTGCTCTGTAAAATCCGCCTGACAAGAGACAGGAATAATTTAAGGATGGTAAATAATTTTATGCTTTGTGAGATTTCCTTGGAGCAAAGCACACTGCTCATATTGGACTTCACGCTGTAAAAGAAAATCCACAAAACTGAAACCATTTTCTGTGAGGTAAGCGGAGTTTTGACTTTAGTTATTCCTGATTAAATATATATTTTTTTCCCCAGCCTTTTAGAAGAATTTTATGTAATCACCTAGTGCAGCTTTGGAAGTGATTATTTTTGCAGTTTGTAGGCGTTGTGTTGATAGAACAGAGAGCATTTGGGAATCTGCAGATACACAGCGTGACGACTGTGTTGTCCTCTTTGCAATTTAATAATGCTCAAGGTCTATTGTGTCCTTTTATTTGTGCAAGGTGGGAAAAAAGGGACATGCACTAATGGTTAGGTTTCACAACGCAGCAGGAACATAATTTGCATTTAATATTTAAGGCCTGCTCACCCACTTAGCTTAACCTTTTGAGTTTTTTGCATGAATTCCTTTTCGGAGCTTGCCTGTCTGAGAGGCTAACGGAAAAGGTTATTGGACAACACATGATTTGTTTTCTAGCACTCTCAAGTTGTACATCTTTCTTACTTTCCTTTGAGTCTCTTGCATTATTTCAAGAGATGTTTTAGTTAAAAAGTGAAATTAAAGTATAATTTATTTATAAGTTGTGGTCTTTCTACATGGTGGCTATTCAGTGGATTAGGATGATCATCACCTTTTTTAAAGAACTAAACGTACCTCTTTCTAAATGCACGTTACCTGACATAATCCCCGTGTGAACGAACAGAACGATAGCATCTGCCAAGCAAGCCCATCGTGCCCGAAAATGACTTGGGGTCTGACGGTCTCCAGTGGGGAGACGATCATCTTGCACAGAGAATAAATCCAGGCAGGCAGTGGTGCCAGACCCGATGGTTGGAAACCTGACTCTACATTCCGGTCCACCAGGCCGTGCCCCTGCATGACCCGGGGCAAGGGACCCAACCGTTCTCTGCCTCTGTGTCCTCACTGGTGGGCAAAAATAACAATGCCACCAGCCCTGTGTTGTTGAGTGGATTCTGCACCATCACAGGCACACGTGTGAGAGATTGTTAGGCTAAGGGGTCCTTCCTGCCGCGTCTCAGGCACGTACGGGGTTCGGAATGCTCTCTCATTCTGTGCGCCTAACACGCCTCTTGCCCATCTCAGCTGCTACCCGGACTTTCCGAAGCGAGTGTCGGGTGGTCACATCCCGTTGAGCTGTGCTAGGAGATAGAAAAGAATTGGAAACCAAGGGCTTGGCAGCTGGGTCCTCTTAGCTGTCTGTCACTTGCACAAAGACGAAGCCCGCCCACCTCTGAGCTGGTGTTTCTTACTCAGAGTGCTAGGCTTCAAATGATTAAACAAAATAGTATATGTTAGGTCTGCCTTTCTCTTCAGCGGGAGTGGGCCGTGAATACCGCGAGGCTAAGTAAAGCCCGAGGCACGGCCCGTCCAGGAGGTCTTACACACTTGGCCCTTTTGGAGGAGAGGTGTCTCTTCAGGGCATAGAGAGGTGCCAAGGGTACAGGCTAAAAAGGGTCAAGTTGAGCTGAGTTTTCTGCCCAGCTTTCAAACACACTGTTCTGCGTTTCTGACACCATACATCCGTTTGGTGGGGACTTGGTGGCAACTTGGTGGATTTGTTGGAAGCAACTATGCTTAGTTTTCTTGGGAGTCTAAAAGGCCATTTGATCTCTCTAGCGCCCATTGGCTTTTTTTTTGTTGACTGTCTTTCTAGCTCCAGGGTATTAGCACCCTGCTCTTGGTCTGTTCTGATCATTAGGGCTGATACGTCATGAAGATGCCAACTCTTTCCCTGGGTGTGGTGGGAAGGGACATCCCTGCCGCATGAAACACACAAGAGCCCTGTCGTCTTTGTTGCCAGGGATCACTTATGTGCCCTATTCAGCCGTTAGAGATGTCACCCTCAGTGTTGGATGCGAGAGAGAGGGGCGAGAGGGAGAGAGGGAGAGGAAGAAAGAAAGAAAATCCAGTCCCAGCTCAGGGTGCAGGGAGGCTGACAGTGGGAGGCCGGCAGCCGGAAGTGGGGTGGCATCGAGAACCAGAAGTGAACCCTCTGACCCAGTGGCTTCATGGCAGGCAGTTGGGCCGGGAGAGCTCGTCCAGGGGGTCACAGGACAAACAGTGGGGTCAACAAGTAGGCAGTGGGGAGAAATCTTGCTGGTGTTGACTTCTCTCCACTCTCTGCCACAAGCTGCCACGCTGCCATCATGGCCGGGGGAGGCGGTGGGTGGGTCCTAAAGGGGTTTGTGCTGGGCCAGTGTGTCGCTGGGCACCAGCCAGCAAACTGGGAAGTGGGAAGGTGGCCGTTGCCATTGGCAGAGCGGTGGGCTCACTGGAGCCGACAACATGGTGGCGTCCAATGAGCCCTCGGCTGTCTGGGCCTTTGCCGGGGAGACTCTGGAAGCTCAGGGGCCGAGGCTGCCTGTCGGGTGAGGCTTGGCCGGGGTGTGGGGGCCACAGGGAGCCATACTTGCGTGCCCTGTGTTGGCCTAGAGTACGTTCGTTCAGGCAGCAGGCCGTGTGGAACCCAGGAAGCTGGTCTGGAAGCAGGCTGTAGGATGTTAGCTCTCTCTGGAGGTTGGCCTGGGGCTGGCCACGCCCCTCTTGCTCTTCTGTCCCGGCATCTGTGCTGTGGGCACAACGGCACCTGACTCCAGTGAGGCTGTTTAGTCCCTGTCTTCCCCTTCCCTTCTCGTTAATGTGACTGGTTTCACTTCCAGACTCTTCCTTCCTTCCTCTTCCTGTTTACCACCTCCCACCCCCAGCCCTTTCCTTCCTGCCTCTCTCTGGCCCCTGCTTCCTCATTCTCCTCCAGACTTCACCTTTCGTCCCGGTCTTATGGGAGCAAGAAAGCGTTGTCCCGGGGAGTCACCCTGGGAGTCGCACAGGGAGGAAGGAAGAAGGAGGAAGTTGCTCGGAGGCCATGCCCACGCCGCAGTGAGAATCAGCCCGCGGGCGGGTGGGCTGGTCGGGTAGAAGTGGCTCTGGAATGAACTGGCGGCGGAAGCAGCCCCAGTGTTGAAGCGATAATTACACCCCTTCCTCACGCTGCCGGGTCCGTGACTCACAGGAAGGTGCCTCGAGACTCCCCAGAGCCGCAGGCCCCCTCGTGGGCTTGCGTGCTCCAGACATGACCCTGGCTCGCCACGTTGGTTTCTGGTGCAGACCTCTCCCTGCCCTTCCTCTCCTTAAACAGCGGGGGCTGGGAGTTTGCCCCCATCCTCTCCGAGAGGAGACCGTAAGAGGGTGTGTTCGACCTTTCCGAGGCAAGCAAAGGCCCGTGTCCAAAGAGCAGCCAGCCTGCTCCCTGTATCTTGGGTGGCGGAAAGGGACCCGCAGCCGTGCTCCTGGGAACCTCCCCTTGGGCCTGGCCTGCCAGGACTGCGGTGGGTGGCAGGTTCCCTGTGGCCCATGGTGGTTGCAGAGCGGGTCATACGCTCTTGGATATGGTCACGGAGGACAGGCTGTCCCGTTCCTTTGCCTTCATCCTCTGCCTCCATGGTGTTCAGCCGTCCGTTTCTCTTTCTTTTCTTTCTAGGCTTCCTGGATTGGAGACAGAATAATTTCAGAATAATCTCCCCCCTTTTTAAGTTTGTTTATTTGTTTTGAGAGAGAGAGTGAGCAAGCACGCAGGGTAGGGGCAGAGAGAGAGAGGGAGAGAGAGAATCCCCAGCAGGCTCCACATTGTCAGCACAGACCCTGATGCAGGGCTCAAACTCACGAACTGTGAGATCATGACCTGAGCCAAAATCGAGAATCAGACGCTTGACTGCTGAGCCACCCAGGCGCCCTTTATCCCCCATTTTGGAGGAGAAGAAAGCAGGGAGTCTGAGCAGAGAGTCTCAGGCCAAACCCTACTTTCAGTCAATGCCATTTGCAGACTCCTGCATGTTCTCAGGGGAGGCCCTCTGGACTTGGCTGGTCTCAGAAGAAGAGCACGTGGGACTGGCCCCAAGTCTCACGTGGCAATCCTTTTTCCTTGGAGAGGTCATCAGACTTCTTACATCTGTGCACTGGCGGGTAGGTCTCCCGGCTGTGGAGGCCCATCCTGGCTCTGTCTGTCTTTCTGCCTCCGCACCTGATCTGAAGCAGTCTTTTGCTTGATACAGCCTTTTCTCCTCATCAACACAGAGAGATGCTTAAAAGAAAACTGGATTCTGGAAGAACCCAGTTAGAATTAACACTGGTTAATTATATTGTCCTTTTCGCAGTTACTCAAGTTAAAACCTGTAAGATGTCTGGAGGTTTAAAGTAACGGAAAGTAACGTTGAGGATGGTTAGGGGCTTTATTCCCACGTCCACTCTACGTTTTTCCTCTCTTAACCTGGTAGAGAAAAATTACTTGGGGCGGATCATTGAGCAGCTGACAAAAGTGATGGACCCTCAGGAAATCACTCATGTCCTTGAGAAGCCACCCGTGTGCGCTTCTGGGGAGTTCGCCCATCTTACGACTCTCGTCCACAGATTTCCCCCCTTAGGACTCTGTGGGCTCTAGGTTCATGATTCTGACTTTGGTGAGCCTCTGAGTAATCTAGCTTCTGTCTTGACTCAACATCATTAACATTACAGACTTAATTATCAGGTAGTTACAGAATGAAAAGCACTGTGTTTCTTTAGTCAAGTGGCATTTTGAACTCTCTCTTTATCTTCAGGTCTGGTTGGTGAGGTAGGCTTGGCAATATTAATGCCTCGTTATCTCTGTGCTGAGAGACCTTGAGGAACATTACATAATAACAACCCCACCCCAGGTGGCAAAAACTGTGAGGCTGAGACCAAGGAGGGTATTGAATGTGCTGGTTAGACATCCCTACAGTGGTGAATACCAATCGCAACATTATGTGCTGGTGTTCTAACATTTCAGGAGTTCGTTTTTTTGTAATTAGTGAAAAAATGTGATTTTTTTGTGTGTGGGGGGAGGCATAAATTTAGATCTTGACCCCCACCCCAACATTTTGTGGAACTCGCTTTAGTAAAAAATCAACAGCTGTTTGTGAGAACAGAGGGGTGGTTACATGCCTAGTTCAGGGCATGATCAGACAGCAGAGGATCCCGTGGTTTCCCCAAGGGCACCGAAGGAACTTCACCTTGACCCCATCACGTCAGCCAGCCTGCGAAGGCATGCTGCTCACCGCTTTCCTTGTCTTTGGAAGGAATAAGAGCCACAGTTACCTAATTTTGGCTGCCCATTCTTGGGGCACCCCGAGGCTCACCTGTCTTACCTTCAGTATTTACCAAGAATGGGGGGTGGCATAACGTCACCTACTTGTTTAATCATTTGTTGGGATCTCCTCCAGAAAGGCATTCCCACATGTCAGTCATTGGTGAGAGGCCTGAGACGTCCTGTTATGCCTTCGTTATGTTTCTTGTGTGTGAGACGCTGTAGTCCGGTGAGGACCTCGCTTGTGCTGCACGAACGCAAATGTGTCTGAGTCTCTGTGCTTTCTTTTCGCGCCTTTGTTACTCACAGCAGATTCTCACCTTTTGATAATGTCCCAGCCCCACACGGTAGCTGCTTTTGCTTGTTGGAAAAGTTCTGAGAAGTTGTGAGTCATTTTGCAATTTCCTCTGTAGTGTCAGCTCAGAGATGATTTAGTCCCACTGTGGTAGGGGCGAGGCGCTGAGGGGGGAGAGGTTTTGGGGGACCCTGCTGGGAACACTTCACCCCCTCAAATACCGGCCTCTAACTGCCTAGAGGAGAGCTTGGATTATTCATTTCGCAGATCAGTCTCCTATTCTTGATAATAACACGAAGGACCAGGCAACAAAAAATATATTCGTCACTAATGTGGGAGACAGGAGAAAACCGAAGGTGTGGTTTTCAAGGCGCCCCCGACCTGTCTTTTGTCCTCTCCATTCTTTTGTTTGTTGTCACGCCTCCTTCTCCCTTTTTTGTTTATTCAGCCTCCAATGACTGCATCCCTCCTCCTCCATGACTCACCTTCCTTCATACTGATTTTTTTTTTTTTTGCTGCCATCTAAGTTCTCTTGTGTTTTCAGAACACAGATGTCAGATGAGGAAGCTCTTAGATGTGCAGTAGCTTAGAAGGTCCTGGCCTGGCATTTGCAGCGGCTGGGGGTTCCAGCGCCAACCGCTCGGAAACCACAAGCGTGGTGTCACTCGATTCCTGCCGCCTTGCTACCTCGAGTTGGGTTTGAGATTTTCTAGAATCCAGTACCTTCACGGTTCATTCTGCTCTGACACAAGGGATGGTCAGATGAGAAGACTGGCATCAGCCTGCTGTTCCAGGCTCCAGGGTGGGACAGGCTGTCCACGCTCACCTCTGAGTTGCCTGGCGAGATCTTGAACACATGATTTTATGGATTAGTTTCCAAAATGGAGAGATGATTATCAAACCAGTGATCTCAGGTGAGATTTAAAATCAATTTTCTATGTCTGAGGCTTTAAAAAAAAAAAAAGGTTTCAATTTATATTCTGTCACGGTCACGTTATCTCTGGCATCTTCTGGTTTTGCTTGGGCTCCCGCCTGTCCGTGTACGTTTCCTTAGGCCATCAGCTTGGCGTCTCGCCCAGGGGGACAGGGCTCTGGTTACTTAGGATTGATTGACTTGCATTTTCTAGAAGTTTGATCAAATTGCAGAACTGTCAGGGCACCTGGTGGCTCAGTTGGTTGGGCTCAGGTCACGATCTTGCAGTTTGTGGGTTCAAGCCCCGTGTCCGGCTCTGTGCTGACAGCTCGGAGCCTGGAGCCTGCTTTGGATTCTGTGTCTCCCTCTCTCTGTCCCTCCCCTGCTCACACTCTGGCTTGCACACATTCCCTCCCTCCCTCCCTCTCTCTCTCTCTCTCTCTCTCTCTCTCTCTCTCTCTCAGAGATAAATAAACATTAAAAAAAATTAAAATTTGCCAAACTGTTTATCAAAAATAATTGTTCTAGTTTGAATTTTATTACCTCATTTCTATTATTTATTCGGTGTTCGATTTTAGAGATTGGTTGATGGTAAGGTCTCAGATAAATGTGCATGAGGCAGACAGTGTTCCATATGAGATGATTCATTTGAGGCCCTGTCAATAAGATACAATCCAGAGTAATGTGACAGACTTGATTATAAGACTGCTTATTACATCTAGCAAAAAAAAAAAGGGGGGCGGGTGGCAAGTGGGTTGTGTCTGTGCTCAGGGCACGTAGCATTTGGCAATATCCATGCCTGAGAAAGGTGATCAGCGTATTAACAGGTAATTTACCTTTTATATTTTTACGATTTTTCTTCCAAAAGCTACACTTGTTTTAGAAACCAGATTCCAAGTATTATTTTCAGCCAAGTATTAGAACTGAAAATCCAGGCCTTCGTAAGCACAAAAGGGATTTATGTGGTGGGTTTCAGGTTAGTCATGATGACTGGACCCTCCCTCCCTACCCCCCACACCATTCTTCATAAGTGACTAAGGGTCATCCTTGACCCATGCAACCTGCTGAAACAGTCGGTAGAGGTCAGTGTCGCTGTTAAAGGGTCACAAAGGCACCAGCCGCTGGAGCGTGTGACAAGAGCTGGTTGCTTTCCTCCTGAAGCTATGGTGGGGGTCAGGCGACGCCGCTCGGTCCAGGCAGCTGCCTGGTTTGCCGTGCAGTAAGAGATCGTAGTTGGTGAAGTTTTAGTGCACCAGAAAGCTTTTTAAGAATTCACAATTTGTCTGTATCAAATTCCCACAGGCAGTAGCCCCCTTCGTTCTGCCAAGCCAGTGCACATACTCCCTTCTGCCTGTCCCGGAAAGAGAGAGAATGTTCCAGGGCAGCAGCAAGCACGCTGGCTGTTTGGTGCGCCCTTCACTCAGTGGCTGAGTGTTATTGCTGTCGCCTGTCGTGGACTCTGTCCCCATGGCCAAGGCTATCCCAGACAGTATATTTGCAGTTTACATGTGGAGAGCAGGGTATCTCAGAGATGAGATTCACGAGAAGGATTTCATCTGTTGCTGTGCTAAGGTGGGATAGAAGGTTGATGTTCGTGTCCTCATTTGCTATTGCTGGCCCAGGCAGGAAGTGGAGCGGCCCTGGGACCCGCGTGCTGCAGCCTCCCTCACTTGCTGGTGGGTGGGCTTTCGGGAAGTTGCCTCCCCCACGAATCCCTATATCCTCATTTGTTAAAAAGAACAAGACTATAATCTTCGGTGATAGTTTCGAGGAGGCGAAATTAACGAGGAGCCATGCGTGAGAAGTAGTTTTGTGAACTGCAAGGGGTGCTAAGTAAAAGAGCGTTAGGGGGACTACTTACCGTCGTCTCTGTTCGTCTGTGTTGCCGTGAAGCCCCCTGCAACCCCTCCCCCCACCCCCCCACACCCTTGTGGACACGGGACTCTGAAAGTAGGCAGACCCGAGGCTAATGGTCCAAAAGAAGATAGAGCAAGCCAACCAGATGATACAACTTAGGGATGCAACCCGAAGGCGGTCCGGAAGCTAAGGTGCTCAAGGAATGTGCCGGAGTGGGTGCAACCACGTTACAGTTTTCTGAGCCCCTTAGAACCGCTCGCACAGCTGAGGGCCTGGTCGGCAGCTAGGAACCAGGTGCTACCCTACTTCTTCTTCTAGGTTAGGCAACCAGGAACCCACGTAGATGGCCACCGGAAAGAAAATAACTTTTTTAGGGAACCCCAGAAGAGGGGAGAGGCCTCAGCTGGGGGACAGTCTGGTCTTAGGTTGCTGGGCAAGAACTGTCCCCGGCAAAGCCAGACACCAGCCTAAACCGTCAACCCCGAATGTGTGCGATGTCCCTCTCTCAGGATTCAGCTGCATTGTCCTCTTTCATTTATCATGTAGACTTGACTTGCCTGGAAAATTGGCAGCTGACGAATTTATCAAAGCTTTAGTTGGTCAAGACTGTGATTACAATTGGCGTTTATACTGATGCATTTTTTTTTTCCTTCAAATCCAGTAATAGAGAAAAAAAATCTCTACTCGGGAAATCCTCAGAATATGTAACACTTAAAGACCTTTCCTGCAAAAACTAATTCAATAATATATTATCAGTTGCCGAGAATAAAGTCAGAGACCTAGCTCTCGAATGGAAATGTTGTGTTTGGGAAAACAGGCAGGAAACACAGAAACCGACTAGAATGTTCGGTGAAGACCTTAACCGCTGAAGGAAGAGTTAGGATAAATACACAGGTTTAAACTAATTTATGTGATTGCCAGAATGAAAGTAGGCTGTGACAGAATACTGAAGGAAGAGACTAGAAGTGGAACTGAGCCAGAAATCAGTACTTCTGGGTGGGAATGTGGGTGAGGGCAGTATTGGTAGGAAACAAGTCCTTGTTAAGTATGTATTTTCAAAAAAAAAAAAAAATTCGCTGAAAGGCATTGGTTTAGAGACTTCTTTAACCAGATAAACATATTTAGAAATAATATTAAATGATACAGTCACAGAAAGAATTTAAATTCAGGTCTAAATGCCCCAAGTCACAGGAAAGGCAAACAGGAAAACATCTCAGCCATCGAAAAGCAACACAAAATAAAGCAAAAACCAGTAATAGAATTTGAGTCCTTTTTCAGATTTCTGCACCTGAGCCAGGCGACCATGCAGGTGTTTTGTTGTGTTTTGGAACACAGTTGAAAGCATAGGATGTAAGAGGGTTTATGTTGCATGTGAATTAAGATGCCACGTAGTCTGTTCAAAAATAACATCGAAGTCATTTTTTAAATTTATACTTGACTCACTAAAATTTTTCAGAATAGTTTTATAAGGTATGTTGAGTTTCAGTTAAGGCTGATTTCAGAAGAATTTTTTGATCTGGGTGCATCTCTCTATATCAGGCGTTGGCAAACTGTCCCGGTGAAGGGTCAGATAGTAAATATTTGAGGCATTTCAGGGTAGAAGCAGCCATAGATGATGGACAGGTGAATGAACGTGGCTGAGTGCTAATAAAACTTGATCTACAGCAGTGGATCTTTGTTCTGATGATCCATCCACCCTTCCTTCACCTGTCTGTTTGGAATGGGGTCATTGAAGTCTCTTTTATTTTTTAAATAAAATAAAAAAAAATTAAATTTTAATTAAATTTAATTAAAACTTTTTAATTAAAAAATTTTTTTTAACGTTTATTTTTGAGAGAGAGACAGAGACAGAATGTGAGGAGGCATGGGGTAGAGAGAGAGAGAGAGAGACACAGAATCTGAAGCAGGCTCCAGGCTCTGAGCTGTCAGCACAGAGCCCGATGTGGGGCTCGAACTCAACGAACCGCGAGATCATGACATGAGCCGAAGTCAGACACCCAACTGACTGAGCCACCCAGGCGCCCCCACCGGCTCCGTATTTTTGCATTCAGAAGTCAAGAAGTCCTGGCCCACATGCATCTGTCTTGATGAGCAGGTTTAACCGTACATCGGACATAAGCCATAGCTTGCTTTCTGGGTGAAAAATGGGAAAGCGAAAACGCAGTGCCCAGCACAGGATATATTAGATCGGATGAGCCGTTCTGTGTAAACTGCTTATGGGTGATATTGACACGCCTTGGAGTTTATGTGAAGCGGGTGCCCGGTGGTGTAGGGGTGCTGCCCTAGCCCTTGAGACGTCCTTGGCAGAGACCGCACATCGTGCTCGTTCCCGTTATGAGGAAACAGAGCAGAAGGCAGCAGTGTCTCTGGGTCAGGCTTCTGTCCCCTGGAAGCCACTGCCTGGGAGCCCCAGTCTCTCCGCGGGCTCTGCCCTCACGAGTGCCGCCCGCACTGGGTTTCTACTCTTGGTGCACGCACGTGTCACACAGATGTGCCGCCACCCGTCCTGGGATGTTTGCACAAACTTGGCTTCTCCTCCACCAGCTGTGGAAACTGCAGGCCCTGCCGGGCCGTCTGTGTGGCCCTGTTTGGTTTCCCGGAGCCGTTCTGTAGGTGGGAAATACTGTGTGTCCCTTGCCTCCCTCTTTCCTCCTCCGTGATCCTCACACCTCTCTCTGCCCTTCCTCCGACTCCGACTCCTCCTCCTCCTCCTCCTCCTCCTCCTCCCTGGGAAGGTCCAGGTTTTCACGTTGGGGGGTCAGGGCTGCACCCTCAGCACCTAGAGCAGAGCGTATCTGGCGGAGGCTCCACAAGACAGTGCTGCCGTCGTGAAGTGTGGTTTTTGTGGCCCTTCCTTCAGGATATTCAGAGGACGTGTATTCTTCTGTACTCCTGACAATAGCAAAACTTGGCCAGTTCAACTCCCTGTGCAGATGTTCACTTTTATTGAGCCCTGGCCTTTATCGATCCCTCGTACTGTGCTAAGTATTCTTACGCTTTACCTCATTGACTGGTCACCAGGACCCTATGACACATGATCCCTGCTTTCCAGGTAAGTACCCTGAGTCTGGGGGGATCAGTCACGGCCACACAGCTGGGAGCCGCCCTGGCCGGGGTTGCATCTCCAGAGCCTGTGTGCTTAAGCCTCCAGTCTTGGGCAGAGTAACTGTTCTGGAAATCTTGGTCCAGCGCGTGCTCTGAGGCCCTTGGTCTGAGGTTTGCCCGTACAGCACGGTGATGCAAAGGGGCACGGGGGTGATGGGCTGCCCCGCAGGGGTGCATGCTCCCCAGTCTTCAGTGCCACCACGACCGCTACCTTGCCATCCCCTGTAAGGTGGCAGGGATTGCCACTGTGTCACGGCAGGTCACCCTGCCCGCCCCTGAGGTCCAGCCCCCTGCCTGGCCGTGACCGTCTGGCCACGCTGTACTGGCCTGCAGTTGCTGGCACGCTCCTCGCTCCCTCTGGCCCCAAACTTGGTGTAGTTCAGAGAACTTGTTTGTCCATGAGCGCGTGGGGTCAGGGTTCGCTCTGACCTGGGCAGGTCTCTGTTCTGTCTCCGCAGGACCTACTCTTTGGGCACCAGTCATCGCGCATTGCTCGCTCAGAGCGCGCCCAGCCAGCCTTGGGGCACTGTGAGTGGAGTGATTGTGTCTTCCGTTCATCACCGTGTCCATAGAAACAGAACCCTTCGAGCCTTTGCAACCGCAGATCAGTTTTTTAAAGTGACAGGAAAGGAGTCCATTCATTAAAAATACTTAAAAAATTAAACCACTGTAAAAGGGAAAATTGAAATGAGCCAAAGGATAAAAATATCTTGGTTAACACTGCATTTGTGATATATATCATTCCATTTTTAGAAAATCTATGCACGTATGTTCGTAGTAATCTCCATGAGGAGCTACTTTCCAAAATGCAGGCCTGCTTTCCGCCCTTTGCACTAAATCGTGGCCACCTGCAGTCAGCAGGCACTCGTCTGTCCCGTCACTGGTGATCGTTGTGTGCTACCTCGGTGCATTTCTGTGCCCTCGTTTATTAGGTTCATCTTTACCTTTCCGTGTAAGGTAAGGGCTCTCCTGTGACATAAGCTCATGTTGAATTTTACAGTTTACATTCCTTCTGCCTTTGGAAAGAGAACCCTGTGGTCTAGAAAACTGTGAATGATTCCTCATCCTTTTTGTACCATTTTGATAAATCTAAAAACCTCAGGCTGTTTTTTTCTAGAGGTTTTTTTTTTTTTTTTTTTAACATCAGAGAGAAAGTGTGAGTGAGAGCACACGCGCATGAGCGACAGAGGGGCAGAGAGAGAGGGAGACACAGAACCTGAAACAGGCCCCAGGCTCTGAGCTGTCTGCACAGAGCCTGTCACGGGACTCGAACTCACGACCCGTGAGGTCATGACCTGAGCCGAAGTCAGAAGTCGGATGCTTAACGGACTGAGCCACCCAGGTGCCCCTAGAGTTTTCTGTTTAAGGATTGTATCACTAAGAAGAGAGGCCCCCCATATGGAAATTTGATCACCTTGAATGCATCTTAGCTCCCACCCCATAGTCTGACCTGGCAGTGAGGGGGCGCTGGAGGGTGTCTGCGGCTGCTCCTGCGGGCCTTGGGTTCACCCTTGCTCCCTGTGGGGTGAAGCCCGTCTCAGCCAGTTCGCCTTCCAGGGAAGCCATTTATCCCTTTGCTTCTGGATTCCTGTTGCCGAGACCATTTGGGGGTGTTATTAGATCTTTCTGTAAGTTAGGGACCTTAACGAAGTGCAGAGTAAATTGAGAAGAAGTCCTTTGTACAATTTTTAGCTATTCCTTTTTGTTTTGTTTTGTTTTAAACTAAGGGGAACTTTCCTGACAACTAATTAGCTAGGATGTCACAGCCGACACCATAGTTGCACTCGGATCACTGAGTCGTGCAGACCCGGTGAAGCTTCCAGAAGGACGAGCGGGAGGTTTTCCGTGCACAGCATGAGAACACACACCATGCTGACCACACTTTCCCAGGGAGAGGCTACCCTTGATAACTGGCCATTTGCCCAGAGTCTGAAGCTTGTCTTTTTATTTTTTCCAACGTTCTTTTTGAAGGGCAATAGCAGTAGCAGGAACCTAATTCTTCTGCTTAGTATGCTGGCATATCGAAACCCTGTGCCCGTCATCCAGACCAGATCCGGTCCACAGCGATGGCTGGGTCTCTGCTGTTCTGTGCGGTGCAGGCAGGGGACGCGGTGGCAGCTAGGGATCTGCCAGACCCACCACGTGTCGTCACAGGACCAGTTAGGCAGCACGAGGGATCTTTCCTTTGAGGTCTGCGTGCCGCTAAGTCCGTTACAGATCTTCCCCCCAAGGTACTGTCCTTATGCTCCTTAACCGGGATGGAAAGTGCACGCTGCAAATGTGGCCACTTGCCTTTAATATTTCCCTGTGAAATATTACTCCAAATTATACAGCACTTTTCAGCCCTTTTTCTTAGGCTGAAAGTATTTGGCGGCCCGAGTAGTACAACTAGGTGCCTGTGACGAACCAGTCTGCGGTCCTGGTAGTCCCTGCGTGAGGGGTCTTGGCCGTGGATGGAGCCAGGAGAGCCCAGGCCAAGCTTGGCCCCTGCCGCGTGCAGGCCTCCTGATTGCTCATGGAGTAGCTGCGAAATCGCCCTCATCGTTCCCAAACAGTTCTGGACGCTGCGATGTGCTTATCCCACTGTGATTTTTTTCCTTTTAAGATCCAAATCCTAGGGTGAAATTGAAAAGCCTCAGGGAGCCACGTCTCCAGATAAGAGCAAAGTAAACATCAAAGTGTCACGCCCAGGGGATCAGATTTTATTCATCCAAAGCCGGGAGGAAGCCGGCCTGACACCTTTCTGCCGAAAAAGTACTGCGCTGTGTCCGGGTTGGAAGGGTCATCGCAGAACCGCTTTGAGAAGGAGGCGCTCCGGGGAGCATCTGGGGCGTGGGGCGTGATCCCCCTTGTTCTGCGGCCGCTCCTGAGAGAATGGGGCTCCCGGAAGAACGACCCATTGCAGCCCTAGTATAGGGAAGCAAAGGGTCTCTTATCCATACATTTAAAACAGCAGACCCAAACCTAACAAAACGAAACCCCAAAACTGTTCAGATCTCTTTTGTCCCCCAATTTTATTGAGATATAATTGAGAAAACTGTATCTTCAAAGCATACAGCTTGATGATTTGCTATACATAAACATTGTGAAATAATTACCACAGTCAAGTTCGTTTTCTGCTTGTTGGGGATGTGTGTGTGTGTCTCCCCAGAACGCTTAGGCGCTTCATGCCAGAGTCCTCCGTGAGATGGTCTTCATCTATAAATAAGATCAAATCGTTTTCAAGCAGGGATCAGCCTTAGTGTAAGCTCAGGTCCCGAAAAAAATTTCGTTCTGGTCAGCATCCCTGCTTTTCCATACAGCATAGTTTCAGGGAAAACTCCATTTAAGTTTTGAAAGGAATTCACAGAGAGAATACTTATTTCGTGTTCTCCTTTCAAAAAGGAGGTCCACACCAAACCCAAGTTTCTCAGCGCGGATCCTGCAAACTGGAAAATCCTACTCTGAGCTGTGCCTCCGAAGGCGGGGTGTTCGTGACCCTGCACGGGCACGCGCTGTCGGGCTACGGGATCTTCACGCACCCACAGCCCTGCCTGGTGAACGCCTGTCGTTTTTAAAGCAGCGTTCCCAGGGTAGAGTTGGGACGGTGGTACAGAGAAGCCTTCTAAAAGATGTGGCTGTCGTGTGTGTGGAAACGACGCTGCTTCTCCGAGCAGAGGTGGCCCCCAGGGGCCGGTGGCCGCATCCCAAGCACACCAGGAGTGTGTTTGGATGCTGTCGGGGCCAGGACGCCGTGACCACATGGGCAGGGGCAGAGGGGCACATCTGCTTTGCCTCCTGCTCTGCCAGATCCCCGGGAGGGGTGGGCACCCTGCAGAGCTAGATGGGGTGGCCCTGCGCCGTCAGGGTCTCGCCCACACCTCCGGGCCCCTCGTTTATACAGTGTCTGTCACGGAGAGGATTAAATGCCAGCAGATTCTGGAGAACACCCCCCGCCCGGGTCTACCTGGCGAATAGCAGGTGCTCAGCAAATGTGAGTGCCCTTTACTCCGTGACCCAGATGGCAATCCTCAGATTGGGTTACCAGATGGGTTAGGGAACTAGGGAAGTTGCTCAGAAATGAGCGCTGCCGGGACTGTGCCGAGGACTGGGGGCGGAGCCAGGAAAGAACCCTGGGCCTCTGAATGTTGCCTGTGCTTTTCGCCACTGTCACCATTTTGGGTGTGAAAACAGCCCATCCAAAGTCGTCCCCGTTCCTAGAACTTGCTCACCAGATACACTCCAAATTCTACCTTTAACCGTTCAATGCCGATGCCTGTCCCTACGAATAGAGGCACGGAAACGTAACCAGATACAACGTAAACACACCGTGTCCATCTTCTTTCTGTTCCACTTCCTGCCTCCTGAGCCCGAGTGATCCCCCCCGCCCCGTCCCCACACCCCCACCCCCACCCCCCAGCCTGAGACGGTGGTGAAAGTGCTGTGCGTGAGGAAGGGGACTTTGTAAGCGCTCCAGCATTTCGTTGATGGTACCTTAAGATGTTCATTTTTGCTCTCAGGATCTCCACTAACACTCACTTTTCCAAGTTCATCTTCCCAGAAGCGTTCTTAAAGCGGATTCTGATTTTCGGAAATGGCAAGGATACTTTATTTTTAAAACCTCGTTATTTTAACACTGCATCGTTAGGTGTGATTCTGACATCCCAGCAACGTGAAGCTGTAAGCTCACCAGCTGCCATTAACTTATGGTGCGTTTTGTCAGATTTTATGCGGTGTATGTGAACTTAATATAGACTCCATAGCCCTGGAAGCTGTGACTTGTCAGAATTGCAAAATGACATTGTCTGGGCTTGCGGCGCAAATAGCAGTAGCAGAGATTTCAAATGAGTGAGTTTTGGGAGTCTCCGTATCATTATCATCTGGGGTTGTTTAGCTCAGTTCGTCGAGGGCCTGACCCGGACGGAATACCAGGGTCATGGGTGTGATTCTGGCTACTTCCTCGGTCTCAGGAGCTCAGTCTATACATTTTTTATATGGCTGTCCTTCACTCCAGACCCTGGGACAGCGTGTCAGGCTGAAGGCAGCACTGCCCCCAGGAAGCCCAGTTGGAGATTGCTCGCGATTCTGATAGGCAGACCAGTAGTTCTCACGCGGCTCACATGTTAGCCACACTTGGGAAGCTTTTAGAAAATACTCCGGCGCCTGGGTGGCTCAGTCGGTTAAGTGGCCGACTTCGGCTCAGGCCACGGTCTCCCGGTTCATGGGTTCGAGCCCCGCGTCAGGCTCTCTGCTGACAGCTCAGAGCCTGGAGCTTTTCAGATTCTGTGTCTCCCTCTCTCTCTGCCTCTCCCTCACTCGTGCTCTCTTTCTCAAAAATAAACAAACATTAACATTTAAAAAAAAAATCAAGACAATACTCCTACAAGGGGCTTCACGTGTGAATTGTGAACCAGTTGATCTAGCCATGGGTGTTTCTTAAAGCTCCCGAAACGAAGCTCATGCGTGGCCAGGGTTGAGGTGCCCTGGAAAGGGGGTGCACACAGCTTGGAGTGGTTTCCTTGTACTTCCTAGGGCTCCTTAATGATGCTCACATCCCGGAAGAGAGAAAAGCCGCCTTTTGGCTACAGTGTTCTATTTGGCTTTTACTATCTGTCATTTGGCTTTTAGGGCATGGCTGAACAGTGCTGGAATCTCTTCAGCAATGAATCATAAGATTTGGTTGTTTTAAACATGAAATGAGACGTTTTGACAAATCAAGATGCATTTCTTTTAATGTTTATTTATTTTTGAGACAGAGCATGAGCAGGGTAGGGGCAGAGAGAGAGGGAGACACAGAGTCAGAAGCAGGCAGGCTCCAGGCTGAGCTCTGAGCACAGAGCGTGACGCGGGGCTCGAACTCATGAACTGTGAGATCATGACCTGAGCCGAAGTTGGCTGTTTAACTGACTGAGCCACCAGGCGCCCCTCAAGATGCAATTTTTTAAATGTTTATATTTGAGAGGGAGAGACAGAGAGAGCACGTGAGCATGAGCCGGGGAGGAGGCAGAGAGAGAGGGAGACAGAATCTGAAGCAGGCTCCAGGCTCTGAGCTGTCAGCACGAGTGCGGGGCTCGAACTCACCATGGGCTCTTTGGAAGCCCAGTACCGGCTGTGTGGTTGGTTGAACTTTGGCACCAAGATTTACGTGAAAATAAAAGAGAAATGATTCTGTTTAAAGGGCCCAGCAGACTGGGGGGCCCTCCTCGCAGACATCTGGGTGGCGAGGAGGCTCGCGGTCACTCCCCTGAGCTGGGGTCTTTACGTTACCTGCTCATTCCTCACTGCGCTTCCGGCTCATTCTTGGCTCTTCCTTGGCGCGCGTGTGTTCCTGCCAGGACCGTGGGACAACCCATTTCTTCCCTGAAGCCTCGCATACAGCAGAGGGATTCCCGTTGCTTTGCCGCGTCTTCCCCCTTTCGTTTGCTCCGCACAAGCTTGGGCTGGTTTTCACTCTGCCCTTGGCTGCGCTTTGGGGTTTCTAATGTGATTGCCGCGGGCAGGACCTGTCTTCCTTTTGGAGGCAGAGCAGGCCCTCGGGTGACACCCGCTGAGCTTGGAAGATGAACCGGAAGGTCAGTGTTGTGGGTAGAGCCGGGAGGGGGACCAGGGAGGGCGGCAGTGCCCTGCTTTTCCTCCGAGGCACTTCAGGTCGTCAGGCGCCAGCTTTTTTAACAGGTGTGCGTTGGGCCACTGCGGTTGAGTGATACACGCTTGTGTGAGTTGTTCATGTTCTGAGCGTCCCCGAGAGGATGAATTCCACATTAAGAGATGGTCGTGACAAGCTCGGCTTTTGACCACGGCCGGAGGGACGGATCGGGGATGAAGGCGTTTATGCCGAAGGAGGGGGAGTTTGCGGGAGGGACGGCAAGTTGCCAGCGACGGGTGGATGCTCGTCACGCATACCAGGACCACTGCTTTGTCACTCGGTAACACTGCCGTGCGGTGGGGGGGAGCTGAAGGCTTGCTGGGCACTCGGGGCAGCGACGGGCACGGGCCCTGCCCTTGGCCGGCTTACTCTCCGGCAGGTGCTAAGTGGGCTGGAGCCTGTGCGGGGGTGGGGTGGAGGGAGAGGCAAGTTAGAGGACGCCGAGTGTAGGCTGGTGATGCTCCAGGCACCGTGGAGACATACAGGAGGAGACCCGTTTGAACCTTGAAGCCACGACGTCAGGCAGGGCGAGGGGGCCCTCCTCGAGAACCTTTGTCATCGCTGTGCTGGAATCCGAGTAGCAGCTCCCGCTGCAGGCTCTCGGTCCCCAGACGTTCCCACTCCTCTCGTCCCCTCGGTGTGTGACTGCCCCCACTATCCCGAAGCCTCCCAGGAAGCCTGCTCAGCCCTCTTCTCCGGCACTTGCCGGGGTGGCCCGGTCACCTGCTCCTGTCTGCACCCTCCGTGGGGCTCTGCCCCCGCCCCCTGCAGGGTAGGGGACGTCCCTGCCTCCCCACCTGGCCCGGCCTGGCAGGTGCAGCCGCTCTAACCGCTCACTCGTGTTCTGTTGGCGCGAGCCCGCGGGGCTGGGGACTGGACGGGGGGCAGGGCCGCGAGCCCCTGTGGCCAGGTCGCCCCGAAATTCACACAGTCACGCCGTTCCCGAGGCCGTCGGGCCGCCGCTTCCGGGGGGCTCCCCAGCAGGCTCCGAGAAAGCCGCGGTCTTGGTCTGAGAGCCACCTCGACTCCGTTAGCGAGGGTCAACCTGTGCCGTGTTTTCTAGTTTCGGTACGAAAGAGCCATCTGTTCTCTTCTGACAACAGAAACGCATCCCGCGTAGATACCCTGTTTTCACTCCCGTTACCTTAAACGGTAGCCAGAGCGGTCCGAGATGAATGAACCCGGCTGTGCTAGGTTGTCGCCCCCCCCACCCCGAGGTCCCTGAGAGGGCGCTGGGCAGGGACGAGCACCTCCTGCGTCCTGGCCGGGAAGCTGCCAAAACGGAGCGCGCCCCGAATGTCACCTTCCCCGTCTTTCCGCCTTCCAGAGCGCCGAACAGATCGCTGCGCTGTGTAGGAGTTTCAAAGACTCGCACACCACCGGCATGGAAGGGCCGAGGGGGACCCGGGAGCCACCTCCAAGGCCGCTGGCTCGCCACCTCTCCGACGCGGATCGCCTCCGGAAAGTCATCCAGGAGCTGATGGACACGGAGAAGTCCTACGTGAAGGTAACAGGCGACTATGCACGTTCTTGCCGGCTCTGTGGCCCCGCGGCGGCCAGCGGTATGTGGGCGGGGGCCCCCGGGTGGCATGCGCCCCGAAGCCCAGCACTCCTGACGGAGCCCCCTGCCCCTCGAAGTGGTGAATTGCCGCTGGGGAGGGGGCGAGGGTGCAGGAGCTGGGAGGGCCCGGAAGGATCGGCTCCTCGGCTCCCTTGGTTGCCACGGTAGCTTTCACTATGGAAACATGTTCTAGCTCATCGTCTGCAGTCTGTGGGAAGGGAGTCTCCTGGTGGAGTCGGAGGGGGCCGGAGAGCACTTAGGGGAGGAGGGACTGGGGAACAGCTTGCTCCCAGGAGACTGTTGCTGCGGCCCCCAGACCTGCCTGGTGGAGGTCACTGTGCGGGACAGAGTCCCACGCTGGAGCAGCTGGCCTACACGTGGCCGCTCCCACGCCCGTGCGGATGGGTGGTTGCTGAGAATCTTCGGCACCCAAAGCATTCACTTATTTATCTCTGAAGCCCCCAGTAAGTAGTTCGAGACACATTTTTAAAAAGTTTTATTTATTTATTTTGAGAGAGAGGGAGGGAGGGAGGAAGAGAATGAGAATCCCAAGCAGGCTCCACACTGTGGGTATGGGGCCCCGTGCGGGACTTGAACTTACAAACTGTGAGATCACCACCTGAGCCAAAATCCCGAGTCGGACGCTTAACCGGCCGAGCCCCCCGGGCACCCCTATAGTTTGAGAGACATATTTTACGAAGAGCACTGGAGCCTGGGAAGGGAAGACAGAGTTCTTTTGCTTTAAGTATTTGCTGAGGCTCGGGTAGTACCGTAAGCTCACTTCGTTGGCCAGTTCTGGAAGCAGCAGGGCACAGGGCAGTGGGCAGAGGATCCCGCCTGGCTTTGCCTCGGTGCAGCGGCCTGGCCTGGGGCCGTCCCCTCCACCTCCGTCCTCCCGGGTCTCAGACGGGCGTGCCCTTGTCCCTGCACAGGTGCGTGCACACACAAACACAGCTGTCACCTTATTTCTCCGCGAGACGGGCCTGAGCTTCCCCTTTCATTAGTGTCCCTGTCATTTTATCTGGGCTTTACTGAAGGCCTCATACACAGGTAGCCCAGGAAAACTACCCAGAGCCCCTTCTTTTTGGTCCCGTAGAGAAGAAAAGAAAGCTATGGAGTTGACAGTTTAATTTCACGTCCTGTTACGTGTTGTCCTGCGGATGATGTGAACGTTGGGGAGCTCAGACTAGATTTCTGGATCTTCCTGTGACCGTGATGGCCTCTCCCAAGCAGCTTTGTGCGCTGTAGTTTGAGGCTTCAAGAGACCCTGCGGCCTCTTGAGGGTGGCCATGAGCTTTCCACCGAGATTCCAGGGCAGAATTCCTTGAAGTCCCCTTCCTGTTGTCGCTGATGTTCTGTTTTACTGTGAGGCCGCACGGGAGGCTGGTTTCCCTGAGATGCTGGTAGGGTATAAAGGTGGACGTTGTGGGTGAGCTAGACAGGAAGGACCCTTCTCTCTGCAAGAAACCTGCACTTTGTTCCCTTAGGGCTGCAGCTGTCCGGCCCCGCGGCTCCGCGCCTGCCTGCTCGAGGCGTGTAAGTCCCGCCGAGCAGCACCGGCCGCACGAGGGAAGAGGGCAGCCTGTCACTGTCTCTCACAAAATAACCAGCACCCGGTGCCTCTTGTGATTCGCACACACACCGTTTTTATTTTGTGGTTTCTTTTCGTGGCTGACATTTAACACGGGATTTTACTTGTTCGTCTAACCTTGATCCCTGCATGCGTGCAACTTGGAATTTTCAGCCTTTGTGTGTTCCCTCGAGATACGGTTCAGTAACTCAGCACACCTCCCTGCTCGGAAGCAGTCGCCGGGGAGGATGGTGAGGGAGGAAAGGCCAGGGAGCTGTTCGTTGCGAAATAGTAAAAGGCCTCCCAGGCCTGTCTACTTGCTCCCAGAATCTATGCCATAAGGTTCTGGAGGCTTCGGGCTCTTACAGAAAGCTCTCTGGGTCTCGATTTCTCCATTGTAAAATGAGAGAGCAAAGTAACGGACTTTGTAGTCGGTTACTTAATGTTTTCGTACTCAAAATTCTTCAGAATAAGCGAAACAAGAAAAAAAAATCTTTCCTATTACAAAATTATATCCTGGTCTTGGCTTCAAATTATCGCAAATAAACCATTTTGGGAGTTGTATAAATGCCATCAACTCCCACTGTTCCGTACTACTGGGGCCCGGTGTACTGGGGGCTCAAATATGGCCTAGATTATAGGCCGCTGATCCGTGGACATTTTTCTTGCATTTGAATACGGGAGTTCGAAATTCTGCTAATGCGTCAACCCCAGAGTTGAAGAGCTTCCCAGGTCTTGCCCTGTCCTTCTCAGCTCCGTGGTGGGGCTGTCACCATGCTCCCCGGTAGAGAGGAGGAAGCCAGGGGAGCCGGCAGGGGTGCTCATGCCTGACAGAAGTGCCTCGCCAGAGCTCCCCTTCTCCGAGGGGAGGCGGATGCCCCCTTGCACCGGTCCACAGAAGGAGGGGCTCTGTCACCAAACTGTCTAAGCAGAGTAGGTGACCCAGCTGCTGCGTGTACTGCGGGATTAGCCCGTGTGAATTAGGGCAGAAATGAGAGTAACCAGTTTTATTTATTTAGTTACTTAATTTTTTTAATGTTTATTTTTGAGAGAACATGAGTGGGGGAGGGGCAAAGAGTCTCTCTCTCTCACACACACACACACACACACACACACACACACACACACACAGAATCCGAAGCAGGCTCCAGGCTCTGAGCTGTCAGAGATCATGAGATCATGACCCATGAGATCATGACCTGCGCCGTAGTCAGACACTTAACCGATGGAGCCGCCCGGGCGCCCCTGATAGTAACCACTTTTAGGGTCACGAATCGCAACAAGACACGATTCCATCATTCCCAGTGGGAGTCTGGAGCTGTGGTCAGGGTTGCTGGAAACTCTTGGGTATTTTGGAGACATGAGTGATAAAGACTCTTTTCTTCCACGTTTCAGGATCTGAGCTGCCTCTTTGAATTATATTTGGAGCCACTTCAGAATGAGACCTTTCTCACCCAAGACGAGGTAATCGGTCTCCCGCCACCCCATCCCCCCGCTGTCCACTAATGCACAGGTTAGTCTCTGTTTGCCCTTTAGTGGACCTCCCCGGAGGTTGTATCTCCTGATTCCCCAGAGAACACACGGGACTTAAGCATCGTCAGAGGGACCAAGCGTGGCCTCCTCCAAAGCCGTTTATGTGGCCTCTGCCACGTGAGGCCCAGTGGCAAGAGTTTGTAAATGCAGGACAGTCACGCCCTTTTTGTAGGAAGTGTGGCCCAAAGTCACCCCTTAATCCATGACTTGTTCGTGTTCAATCTCCGTAATGGGTTCTTTGCTACTGACCTCCGTTGTTTACCAGTTTGAATCCTGCAAAGGTTCCATCCGTTTAAAAAGTTAGTTTGGAACTGCCGGAGCTGGAGCTGTAAACCCCTGTGTACAGACGGTGTCCCAGAGGGAATATGCTGCCTTCGTTCAAGGATTTACTTCTGTCTGCTGCTCCCCGAAGGACTGGGGATTTGTTGGGGCGGCCCCTCTCCACCCCCACCGCTGATGCCCTCTGTTCAATCCCGGCCTTCATGTAGATGGAGTCACTGTTCGGCAGCTTGCCAGAGATGCTGGACTTTCAGAAGGTGTTTCTGGAGACTCTGGAGGATGGGATTTCAGCCGCCTCTGACTTTAACACCCTTGAAACTCCCTCACAGTTTAGAGTAAGTGGTTTTGACTTAGGTTTAAAGCAGAACTGGGTGGGTAGAGTGCGGCGTCCGCCCTTGGAAAAGAAAGTGTCCCTGACTGCTGACAAGGTAAGTTCAGGGCTTTCGTTGCACTGTTTTCCTGTGGCAGCTGGTGAGAGGCTACATTTTTACTTGAGTGGCCCCTTAAGCAGAAGTCTGGGTGGCCCAGGTTTTGTGGAGTCGGCCTGGTGGCTGACCGTGCCCACGCTCTTCACTCAAGTCCGCTGAAGGATACGTAGGGGGGTTTGCTTGCGAAGCGGGAGCGCTGGCCCTGAGTCTCATCCTTCATTTTCACAAGGTCCTGTGACCCGGGGACATGGGTCCTGTGACACGGGTCGGTGGTACTGAGGGAGCCCTCTCTTCTGTGGAGCCCGTCTCCAGTGTGAGCATCCGGGACCCGGAAGGAGCCCCTCTGGGGAAGGAAAGGAGGCAGACGGTAGAAAGGGGGCAGGGCGGTACCCAGACGAGAGAGCATTTGTCCCGAGTAAGGCACAGTTGGCTTGATTAGTTATCCTCTCAGGTCATTTGTATCCCATTTTGTCAGGTGTATTTTTGTAGAACTTTCTTTCTTGCCCTTTGCCTGTAGTGTCAGTAGGCTCGGCTGCCAGAAAGCTTTCAATCAAACTAAAGATCTGTGAGGGAAATACCAGACTGTTCTCCGTCTGCCGTGAAAATGGCACAGTCTTGGGCTTATTTCATTTGGTGATTTTCTGAGGCATTAGTGCTCTGGTGTCTGAAAGATGGCACGGATGCGCTGAAGTAGTCAGAGGCCATGCCAGGGCCAGCAGACGTTGAGTAAACCATGACCAATGTGACTTTTCTTCCCCTTCTAGAAACTACTGTTTTCCCTTGGAGGCTCTTTCCTTTATTACGCGGACCATTTTAAACTGTACAGCGGGTTCTGTGCTAATCATATCAAAGTACAGAAGGTTCTAGAGCGAGGTAAGTTGCTCTTACCTTTATATCTGTGCTTTTTTTTTTTTTAATTGTTAACAGTAAATTTGCATGTAATAAGTAGGGATAAATGCAGTTTTGACGGATCCTGCTCCGTTCTTGACCTTGAAATTGAGAGATACTAAAGGGAAACTTTTCGGTTTATTTCAGTTTATTGGCAACAGTGAACATATGTCCTAAGAGCAGAGAAATTTCTTTCCCATGTGTCACTTTGCTGTTCAGTTACTTCTGGATTCTTTTCTACCAAATGCCTTGATCTAAAAACTCAGAACCATGAGCCCCTGGATGGGGACAGAAAACACTATGCTGTTTTGTTTCTTCCTTGTTAACCTTCTCATGCCCAAGGAATCACTGCACTCATAAGAAGTGTTAACTAAACTTAAAGCCTTTTTTGTGGAACCAGGAAAAAACTAACATTTAACAGCCCACACCCTCTCACTGAATTACCTTTCATCTTTCCACTTAAAAAGTTTTTTTTTAATGTTAATTTATTTTGAGAGAGAGAAAGAGAGCAAGCTGGTGGGGCGGGAGAGAGAGAGGGAGGGAGGGAGGGAGAGAATGAATCCCAAGCAGGCTCCGTGCTGTCAGCACAGAGCTTGATTTGTGGGGCTCGATCCCACAACCCATGAGTTCATGACCTGAGCTGAAATTAAGAGTCGGACGCTTAACCAACTGAGCCATCCAGGTGCCTCTCTCCACATTTTTATCATCTCACTTTATTCTAGTGGCTTTAACTGAAGATTCTCATTTTCTTTTGTCTGTGTAGACCTGCGTGGTCGACCCCCTCACTCTTCCCTTTCGTGCTGCCATCAGACATCACTCTGTGGAACTGAGAGAGATGCCTGAGTGCGGATTCCTGCCCGGCAGCGGGTCAGGTTTAGGCACACGGCCCGTGCCCTGAGCCACCTGGGCTTTCGGTGACGGGCCAGCCCGTCAGCCCAGCTTGGGAAGTGTATTCAGAGATCTGATGACAGCCGTGACCTCCTTTAGGTGCACGCGTATTGTGGGGAATGTTGCGGCACAGTTACCATCACTGTCCCGTTAACCTGCTGTTCGATCCGGTCCGGTAATACCCAGACCAGGAATGCTGCTTTCCCTGAGGTGGCTCTGTTGCTGAGGCTTCTCTCAGTTACACACATATCTTCACGTATGAGAGGACAGTTCTCAAATCGGTCTCTCTCTGAAGATGCTTCTCTGTCCCAGTCTTTGGAACTCTCATACATTTCTGGTGGCAAAGATCAGAGGAGGAAAAATCAGTGATGCCGGCACAGGACTTGAGGTTGTGAGCAGCGACGATTCGGTTTGTATGGAGAACATCAAACAAATATGGGAGTGTCTGAGGCTCGGACAGTACAGGCATCTTATGAAAATGTGTGCAGTCCTGTTTACGTTCATCAGAACCGTCTCCAGACCAGGTTACCAGGCTGCCTGACTTCTCCGGTGTGAACTAGGGGATAAGACCCGAACCTGCTGAAACCTCAACTGTTACCATGTCTTCAATTCCTAGGATCAAAATGACTCCCCCCTGCCCCCACCCCCCCCAGGACTTGAATGCCTTCTTTAGAAATACAAGTGGCCTCATGCGGTTCACTCCCGTTATAATTCGCTACCATTCTAGAAGCCAGTGAGTCAGGGCTCTCTTCTGGGACAGAACTCTTCTGTATTTGAACGTTTCTTAGTTGCATCAACACGGCAGTAGCCGCCAAGCTTAGTTCTAAGCCCCCTCCTGTCTGTCATAGGCTTCTAAATGGCATTGTCAGAAAGGATCTCACGGTTGTTGTTCAGTGTTTCTTTCTCCAGACCAGGGAACAGACTCTGCGGTATCATGGAAGGCATGTGGAGGTTTATTCCAACACTCTGAGCATTAGCCGGCTCCACGGATGCACCCCTGCCATTTGGTTTACATCTGGATCTTTCCAGTTTCGTGGAAGACCAGGCTCAGGTTTAAGAAACGGAGTCTAGAAGTGCCGGGAGTTAACGAGCTCCAGCCCAAATCTGCGTCTTGTACTTGTTTAAACAGAGACCTGACTCCATCGGTGTTTCCTCCCAGAAACGCCTTCTTCTTGAAGGCCAATACGCAGTAATGTTAGCGCATCACCAATGCTTTGCTCGGTTCTGAAGGATCGTCTCGCCATCCACTTGGGTAGTCACATTCAAAATGGTACCGCACCTCCTAGAAGTTGTAGGTTTTGCCTTTGGAACAGAACCCCAGGTGAGGGTGTAATTTCATTCAAATCGGCTGAATTCCAAACAGCTGGTCACCCAGGGTCAGCAGGTGGAATCCAAAGCAGCCACTTGTGCATCTGTTGGCTCTCTCGAAACTAAGTGGAGTTGGGTTCCCGTGTGTGCTCTTCGTGACGTCAGACTCTGAACACAGGGAATGTTCACTGCCCACAGAGGTGCCATGTGGTGGAAGGATTGGACTGCTCAGAGCTGTGGAGGTGAAGGCAGCAGTGCTTATCAATTTATTTTAAAAGAAAGATAGGGGTACCTGGTGGCTCGGTCAGCTAAGCGTACGACTCTTGATTCGGCTCAGGTCATGATCTCACGGTTCGTGAGTTCAAGCCCCACGTCAGGCTTCTGCGTTGACAGTGTGGAGCCTGCCTGGGATTCTCTCTCTCCCTCTCTCCCTCTTCTCCCACCCCCCCCCACCAGGAGCCCCCCACTTGTGCTCTCTCGCTCAAAATAAATAAACTTAAAAAAAAAAGATAACCCCTAAGTATTACAGAATAAGTAACAATCTGTGCTAGAATGGTGGTGGTGGGGTGGAATACTGGTTTATTTTGCTATGGGATTCTTCTGTAGAACAGGATATAGGATGATACGTTTTCACGGCTTTGTGAATTGGTTGAAACTCACTTTTTAGGCACCTAGAACAATCTCTCTCACGGGTTTGCATGTGACTATGCCTCGAAAGTCAGACATTCCTGCATTTCGACTTGGTGTTCCTCTCTGGCCTATGTAAGCTCCCTTTGCCGGTGGGATTGGCCCCAGAGCTGTGATGCCGAATCCGTGTTGACGGCTGGGTGCCGGGCCCACTGAAGCATTTGGGTTTTTGTAAAGAACGCCATTGGGAGGGCTGTTGAATAGACGATCTGGGACTGCATTAGAAACGAAATGAAGTCGGGTTTCGTTCACGCTGCTGTGCTCTTCTAAGGGTCTTTTCCCCACCTGCTTGTAGCTAAAACTGATCAAGCCTTCAAGGCTTTTCTGGACGCCCGGAATCCCACCAAACAGCATTCCTCCACCCTCGAGTCCTACCTCATCAAGCCAGTTCAGAGGGTGCTCAAGTACCCTCTGCTGCTCAGGGAGCTCGTGTCGCTGACGGACCACGAGAGCGAGGAGCACTACCACCTAACAGGTGAGGACACAGAGGCAGCGCTCGTGAATGCGGCGGCTGCCAGCCGCCAGCCCGCGGGGCCCCTCTTCCCGGCCCCGTTTCACACATGGCGACTGCAGTTCCTACAGTGACCAAGTGGGGATTAAAGGAGATGATTCACATAAACCACCCATCAGAGCACCTGCTAAGTGGAAAGTGCCCAATCAGCGTTCGCGTTTATTATGAGCGATACTTTGTGTTGCCTCATTCCGAAGAAAACCGGAGTGGAAGGCCAGTCTGTGGTTCTTCGTTGTAATGACTAGATGGCAGTGGGCTGTTTGAGCCCTACCTGAGGAATGCTTCTGTTAGTAAGGAAAGCCTCGAGTCCTGGCCGGAATCTTGAACTTACCACTGTTGGTAGGCCTTAAAATTAATAAAATGACGATTTCCTACTTTTCAGAGGCACTGAAAGCGATGGAAAAAGTAGCAAGCCACATCAATGAGATGCAGAAGGTCTATGAGGATTATGGAACCGTGTTTGACCAGCTCGTGGCGGAGCAGAGTGGAACAGAGAAGGAGGTCAGTGGGACTTCCGGATCCTGAGAAGCGTGATGCGTTTGTTCACTGAATCCGTTGGCACCGTCCAGAGCAGGCCGCCCTGTTCAGGGTCTCCTGGAGGAGGGTGGGCCTAAAGTTTTTTTGATCTAAGTGCTTACAATAAGCCACACCATTTAAGTGTAAATGTGACATAAAATTCATGACACCGGTTTGAGAATGTAACCTTATGTCACCTTAACACTGTACAGAAAAAACTAAATCTCATTTAGCTCGTCCCTCCCTCCTCCTCCCTTTCCTTGGGGCAGGAGGCAAGACTAAGTCCAGAGGCCGGTGCATCTATGGAGGGTGCAAGCTGGCAGAGACCGGATGAGTACACGGGTGGGGGCCAGCCTGTGGGGAGAACCTAGGGCTTTTCCGCTTTTCTTCCTTCGCATCTGACATCGGTGGCCACCTCCTTACTTACAGAACTAGTTGTCCCTAGAGTGACACCATCTCTCTCTCGCTCTCTTTTCTGGCTGATTACTAAATCAGGATCTTGAGCTTTTAAAGGCTACATGTCAGAGGGAACATAGTTTCACTAGAAAAAGGCAAGGACAGAAAACAACTGGAGTTGAGTTTTTTTATTAGTTTCAGCGCTGGTGCCTTTTGATTTGCAGGCCCAGAGCAGTTTGTGGCTCGGGGCTGGTGAGTGCACTAGAGCCCCAGGTAAATATTAGTGAGGACAACGTAGGAGAGCCTTGAACCGTCAGGGAATTGGCACCGTGGAGTAGGTCACGAGGCGTGTCTCACCCACATACGACGTGTGCACTGAACAAAATGCCTTCCCAGTTAGCTTCTTTTTCAGACAGTTTGATGCGTCGCTCGTATTTTCAAAACTTAACGCTATTTGAAGGCCCCATGTTTCCAGGGGCCGTAATAGATCGAGGGTGCTTGCATTTTGGCAGTCACCGGTATACGGTGACACACATATGTGATTCACACTCCCAACGGGAGATGGTCTACCCCCCGCGGTCTCCATGTCTTTGTCTCTCGTTTTTACGAAACAGGTGACAGAACTTTCCATGGGGGAACTTCTGATGCACTCTGCAGTCTCCTGGTTGAATCCATTTCTGTCTCTAGGAAAAACCAGAAAGGACCTCGAGCTCACAGTGTTTGGTTAGTATGCCATTCGAAAGCGCATAAACTTACAAAAGGCTGGTGGTGATGAAGAACTTCCTAAAGCCACCAGGCCGGCTAACTCCGGGTTTCCGAGAGTTAGAATCACTGTCATAAGGGCTTTTGACTTCACAGAGCCAGCCTCCAACTATGTAAAATGCTGTCACTTGTGCATACTCATTATCTTGTTCTCCCTTCTGCTTGCCTTAGTGGTTCTGGCCAAATGTTACAGGAACAGATCTCTTGAGGCTATTTTGAAACCTGTTATCTTAATTGTTTGCTGCTTTTCAAAATGTCTTAATTCTCACTGAGACCCAGTATAGACCCTGTGTTCTCACCGACATGAACACCATGTCCTCAGAGTTCAGTGAAATAAAACAAGAATTTTTTAAAAATTGCCAAGATCTACTTCAGATAACCATTCTTATTTTTTAAATGTTTGAGAGTGCACCCATGTGAGCGGCAGAGGGTGGGGTGGGGGGGGGCGGGAAGAGAGAGAATCCCAAGCAGGCTCTGTGCTGACAGCACGAAATCAAGAGTCGGACACTTAACCTACTGAGCCACCCAGGCGCCCCCAGATAATTGCTTTTTAGGTGAGTGGGTGTACCTGCGTAATTCAAATATGACCAGAGGGAAGTATCATTTATTCACTCCTGTGCCGGCATAATGGGGTCTTAGAGCTTCATAAGTTTGAAGAGCTTTGTTCTTTTAAAACATTCAGCTTCGGGGCACCTGGGTGGCTCAGTCGGTTAAGTGTCCAACTTTGGCTCACATCATGATCTCACGGTTCATGAGTTCAAGCTCCACTTCGGGCTCTGTGCTGACAGCTTGGAGCCTGGAGCCTGCTTGGGATTCTGTGTCTCCCTCTCTCTCTGCCCCTACCGCACAAGTACCCTGTCTCTGTCTCTCAATAATAAACATTAAATTTTTTTTTTAATTTGGATATTTCCCATAAATGTCCAGATTAAAAAAAAAAACAAAAAACCATTCAGCCTTACTTAGTTCAGCCTTGGGACAAAATCTGTATAAAACAATGAAAGACTTTTCTTTTTCTTTTCCTTTCCGTAGTCTTTAAGAGAGCTGTCATACTGGTTTATAAAGAACACTGCAAACTGAAGAAGAAACTGGTAAGACGAGAAGTAATTGTGATCACAGCCACCTTTCCAGGGCTCCCTGTTCCTAGCAGCATTGAGCTGAGAAGCCTGCTCAGTGCCACGGCCTCGCTTGACTAATGTGACTTATTCCTGGGGTGACTAACCCACTCAGATACTCAGGGTGACTTCTTGTTCTCCCCACAAATGACATCTGTTTTAAAAGAAGATAGAGGCAAATAACCTGTGCTGGGCTTATGTAGAAAATCAGCTTTCACATCCCTGAAAACGGCCCATGTTTGTTCCATACACATGACAGACCGCGTAACTTTGGTTGTTTTCAGATCACTTTTACCTTGGCTCAAAACAAACCCAACAGCTTAGCTGAATCAGCTAATAAGCCATCAGAGTCATGACCGTTCAGAGGCAGTGAGGACACAGAAGGCTTGGTTGTCATTCTTGCTTGTCTAGAAGTCTCTGTCCCCCTAACTACGGCTCTGCCCTCTCCCCGAGCACTCCGTGAGCTCTTTGAGAACTGGGAGCACACCCAACCCGATCTGGTTCTGCACCCTGAACACTCACACAGCCGCAGCAGCCCTGCCCACGGGGAGACCTTAAAGTCCACTCCCTGCACACCTCCTCTCTGGGTGAGAGCATGTCCTAACACCTTTCTTGGGGGGGGGCGGCTTTTATATTCCAGCCCTCGAATTCCCGGCCTGCACATGGCTCTGCCGACTTGGATCCATTTAAATTTCGCTGGTTGATCCCCATATCCGCGCTTCAAGTCAGACTGGGGAACACAGCAGGTAATTGGTTTGTGCAATAGGATGCCAGGAAAAGGCATTTTAAAGAGACTTGTTTGCATCGTGGAGTGAAAAACTAGGAGAGAACTTCGGGGATAATTTTTGGGTTTTATTTTATAGGCAAGGGAAACGAGGACAAGAGAGGTTGTTCTGAATTTTTTTTTTTTTAACACACTTTTGCGGAAAGTAAATGCCAACGGATGGCTTTTCTTTGCCAAATATGTCTCTTCGTCGTTTCCTTATCTTCACTCAGTGGTTTTCCACTTTTCTGCCTAATATCCTTGATACCCTGAAATTTGTTAAAGAAAGAAAGGTCTACAAATTTAAATTAAAAATATTTTGAGATCCCAGAAAATTCCTTAAGATTAAGCAGTATTATATGTGATATTAGAAAAAAAAAATCTCCAACCTTAGAGAATGTTCAGAGATCCTGTGAGACTAACCATGTTCTGGTGACAATGCCTCTGGTGACAGAAAGGACCGAGAGGCTGAGGCACGTGGCGATGTCCTGGGTCCCTGTTTACTTTTTGTGTGAACTGCTTACCTTTCCTAGAACAACTGACTTTGGGCTGGCCTCTTTTACCCCAAGTACCTGAGCACAGCCCTCACGCGGTTCCTTCCAAGGAATACAGTGAATGGAAGGGGGTTGAAAAACAGGATCCGTTTAATCTGTTGCCCAGAGAGGTGAAATCCAGGGCTAGGGAGAAAGCACGTTCAGATGGATGGAAAACTTTACCAGGAAACATAAAAAGTAACTAAAAAGTACTTAACTTTTGAAAACCATTTGTGAAAGTCCAACATAGAATGAGCCACGGAAGAAAATGAGGAGACTCGGGACAGGGAATATTTGACTTGAGTCTTTGTCAACTTTACATCTTTGGCAGAGTTGCAGACCCTTGTCTCCTCTTCCACAGGGACAGAAAATAATTCCATATGGGAACTGATCCATACGAAGTCAGAAATAGAAGGACGGCCAGAAACCATCTTTCAGCTGTGCTGCAGGTACTACTGACTTCCAAAAAATACAGCCGATGGGAATAAGGCCGAATTACACTCTCTCAAAAAAGGGAGTTTAATTTTAGTGCCCTCCTGAATTTTGATGACTTCAGGTTCACACCCAGCCTCCCCCGACACAGCAACTGTGCCTGTAATAGAACACGTTGATTAAATATACATCCAAATTTTAGTGCTCCAAGGCACTTCAAGAACCATCACTTTTCACTCTAAAAAGAGTCTAAGTGAGGAGACCACAGAGCCCACAGGCTGGGTAACTCGCTGCCGGTCTGTCCTGAGATCAGATGACACCGAAGGACAGGGCACGTGGGGTTGGAGCATGACACTGGACGTTACTGCTGTTTTCTCTTCTCTTTTCACCAGTGACAGTGAGAGCAAAACCAGCATTGTCAAGGTCATTCGATCTATTCTGAGGGAAAACTTCAGGCGTCACATAAAGTGTGACTTACCCCTGGAGAAAACGTGCAAGGATCGCCTGGTACCTCTTAAGAACCGAGTTCCTGTTTCGGCCAAGTTAGGTGAGAACTTTGCCGGCCTTGTGTTTATTCAGGAAAACAGTCTGAGCTTCTCTGCAAGGATGTATGTTCTTGCAACACGGCAGTTAAGTCCTCCTCGAGTTGTACAGTCCCCGGGGGAGCTCCGTAAGCTCTGAAGCAGACACCCGAGTCCACAGAGCGGTGCGAGAAGGTGGTGGCAGTTGGTTTCCTTTTAAGACACCTCAACTGCCTCCTGCTCCCAGACCTTGTAGTAAACTGTAACCACTGCCAAGCCCAAGGCCTCATCTTACCTCCAGCTGACACAGCTCAGATCACCATCTCACCTGTTTCTTCCACCGAGATGGGGGGGGGGGGGGGCGGGGAGGTGTGCTTTCGTCACCACCATCATCCCGGTGCTCAGAACGGCTCAGGGCATCTAGAAAGTCATTGCTTGATGAACCGAGATCTTCTGCTCATTCTTATCCGTGAGTCAGCAAGTAAACATTCCAAGTCATGCTTTTCTTCAGCTTTCTGCTTGCTTTGTAAGATTTCAGTGTTTTCACCTTTCTTCATTAACTATTTTGTTAGCATCCTTGATCTTGTGTGTAGTCTTTTAAAATACTTGTCTTTATTTTGGTCACAATTTGACCTCTTCAAATTTACTGCATACTTTCTTTTTGTTTCCCTCCATTGCCAAAATAAGCTATATCCATCAAAAACGCACTTATTGTCTATAGAAACCTCACAGCTGGGAGCTCCCCTTTTCCCTGCAACCCAAGAGTGAGGAGTTAAACACACACAAATGATTATTCATATTAAATCTCTGAAAGTTGGCTAGAAATGCCAACAGAGACCGTTGTCATGAGTGATAAAGGGCGTTTTTCTACTTTTAATTGAGCAGCAAGGGAAATAAGGGGAGACAATAGGCACAGAAATGTGGTAGAATCTTGGTTATCAAATTACAAAGCACTTTAGTGGAAGAAAGGAACATAGGTTTTATTAACTTTTTCATGTATCCATTGGCAGACTGAGAATCCTAGCCCTTGTCACAGTTTATAGCTTGTTGTTCTGGCTAAACAACTGAGCTCCGGTAACTGGTCATCTAAAAATGCCAAACCCTCACGGCACCTGGGTGGCTCAGTCGGTTAACCATCCGACTTCGGCTCAGGCCATGAGCTCACGGTTCGTGGGTTCGGGCCCCGCATTGGGCTCTGCGCTGACAGCTCGGAGCTGGAGCCTGCTTCGGATTCCGTGTCTCCCTCTGTCTCTGTCTCTGCCCCTCCCTCTCTCCTGTTCTCTCAAAAATAATAATCATTTAAAAAAGTTATTTTAAAAAATGGTCATTAAGAATAAAAATGGCAAACCTTCCAGCATAAAATTTCAAAAAACCTATGTAAAAAATTGGCAGTATCTATTTTTTTTTTTTACCCAAGTCCCAGGATAGTTGCTAACAGAAGTGAGATGGTAAAATCTAAAGGGATTAAGATGTTAGTGCTTAAACGAGCAATGCCGAAATTACGCATTGTGGAGTCTGTTTCTCGATCATTGAAGGGAAGCGTGATTTTCTCATTGCAGCTTCCTCCAGGTCCTTAAAAGTCCTCAGGAACTCCTCGAGCTGCGAGTGGCCCGGCGAGCCCAGCAAGGGCAGCTCCCTGGACTCGGACGAGGGGAGCCTGAGCAGCAGCACGCAGAGCAGCGGCTGTCCCCCGGCTGGGAGCTCGCAGGACTCCCCACAACCCCCACCTGCAGGCCCGGCTGACTTGTCCCCCAGCCTCATCAAAGAGAGCGACATTCTGAGCGATGAGGAGGATGACTACCATCAGACCCTGAAGCAGGGCAGCCCTACCAAAGACATTGAAATTCAGTTCCAGAGACTGAGAATCTCGGACGACGTGGACGCGAACCTGGCCGACCGGCGGCCCAGAGGCGAGCAGCCCAAGCTGGTCCGCGGGCACTTCTGCGCCATTAAACGAAAAGCCAACAGCACCAAACGGGACAGGGGAACTTTGCTCAAGGCACAGATCCGTCACCAGTCCCTCGACAGTCAGTCTGAACATGCCAACCTCGATCTCAGTTCTGTTCTGCAGCGAGAATTCAGTGTCCAGAGTTTAACATCGGTGGTCAACGAGGAGTGTTTTTACGAAACAGGGAGCCACGGAAAGTCATAGTAGGATTTCCATCCGACGTGGGTTAAATGGCTTGTTTTACCTTTAAACTGGTGGTAAAGTGGAAATTGCAGAAAAACTATTCGTTATTGGGTTTTGTGCAGCATACGTTTTCCCACGAAATAGTTGTAAAGATTTAAGTTATTTTAATTTATTGTAGATCAGAAAACTAGATTAAACTGATCAGAATCTGTAAATTACTTAGTTTATATCCCTTTTGAGCAGGTATCAAAAATGACTTAGGATCCTTAAAATTGCAGTCTATTTTAATTTATGTGGAAAAAGATGGAGTTGTGATTAATAATTTTTAAAAGGTCATTCCCCCCCGCTCCCCAATCCTCTGGGCATTTTCTTTGAGCTGTTAGTTTTTGCTTTATTTAAAGCATATTTATTTTAATGTGGGTATGGGGCACAATGTGCAGATACTTCATTTTTGTAAGGTTGTAATAGATGCTGTTTATACCGAACATGTCCTATCTATGCAGTATATATATTAAAAGAAAGCTTGTACTGTATGTTGATTATTTTCTCTACCGAGTTGTACAGTAAAAGGGAAGTAAGTCACACCTGGTCATCGTATTTTTATTGTCCTTCCAAAGTGGACCAAAGAGTGTACCTCTGAGCAGCTCAACTTTGGGAAAACCAACATCCGCAAAGCTGCTTGCCACCGAAGCGGCAGCTATCGTCGGGATCTCTCCTTGTCGTTCTCTCTTTCCTGATTTTTGCTTTTATTTTGCTTGAGTTCTTCTCTGAAATTATAAGTAAAGAGGTGTGGGTCTTCATCACACATTTTCCGGTACACATCACAGAGGCTCTTAAAATGGGAGACAGAGAGCTGGCTGGGTCGAAGGGTAGGGTCCACGTCCGCCAACTGTAACAGTTTCTCAGTGCTTTCCACGCGCTGAACTTCAGGGAATAACATCCTGAGAAGAGAAAATAATCAGACTGACTTGGGGAACTCTGTAAGTCATGATGCCTCCTACTCTACATCGTTTTGACAACTGACCACCAGAGGGGCTGGAAGAGACAGCCGGCTGGCTTGGCTGCAGGGCTCTGAGCCGGTGGGGAGGGGTCTCGGTCTTGCCACCAGGCAACAGGTACGAGGGACACTGAAGGCAGAGCTAATGTGACCTGTGCCATACATCCCCGTGGGAAGGTATTTTCCACAGCTCCATCAGTACAAGTATCGTTTAAGGTGACATCTGCTCAGTTCCATTCTTAATGTTTGATTTGCCTCATTTTTAAAAAATTTGCCACATATCTTAATATGAAACTTGTCTAATTTCTCCTCTATAATTTGAACTTAGCCTTGGGAACTCTACACCCCCCAGAAAATGACCTTGACCTTACTATGCAAAGTCAGAAAACCGGTGACGTGAAAATGCAAACAGATCATTCTTTTAGATTTACCTTCAGGCATCTTTAAAATTGAAGTATGTATTTTAAACTTCATCTAACCAAGCCAGACCACTGTTTTAAAATGAATGACAAAACTGACTGAAATGTTGGAAAGCTACCCCTGGATTTTTTTTTTTCTCTCAACAGTTGGAGGCTCTACGGAGCTCAGAGGTCATGGCCGGCTGAGATGGGAGTTTTCCTTATAGGCTCATGGTCCTGGAGTGAAGAACTCCACGTTTCCTACAGTGTCCGGGCAAGCTGTGATCTCGGGGGTTTCAGTTTCATATCAAGGAGGGGTTTGATCACTCGGGACCAATTTGTGGGTGTATATGACTAAGGGACACCAAGAGGTCCAAGTGGGTCACGCTATTTGGGGTTCCTATCCGCATAGGGGACTGTGTATATGAAATGAAGGGGCCCGTCACTTAGCTTGGAAACACAAGGGCCAGCTCTGGACTCAGGCCAATTTCGGGATTTCCAAAAGTAAAATGTGCTTTTTGTGATTTTTTTTTTTCCCCTCCACGAATCCGGGCCATCACATAAAACTGTCCCAGTCACAGCCTGTGTGAAGGGGAAGCATCCCAGCAGGGGCCCGCGGCCTTCATCGCAGCCAACACTGGGCCAGCTCCGTTCCTTCGGTCTCCGCTCGAGAGGCAGGACCTGTACAGTGATGTAAAAATCCTGGCCTAATTGGAGTTCACAAACGGCAAGCCCAGGATTGAACATCAGTCCGCTCAAATCCTCAGGAGTGAGTTTTCGGGGACAGTTTCAGGATGCAGCTGGCCAGCCATACCTGAAATATGTGCTAAGGGGACACTTCACAAAACCAGAAAAAGAAGTGGAGCTTTTCAAATGAGGGGGATTTTAGAAAATGGGAGATGCATGCCTACCAGGCCAGGCCCAGTTTTTAAACACACACACACACCTACCTGCCTTACTTGGGCCGAATTAAACATTTTCTTGGCTGCCACCAGACACAGAATACCACTGTGCTCACGTCAGGGCCTTTGGGAGCACGTGGACTGTAAGCCGCCACGTTCAGGCTGCGTTTGCGGACAGTGGCCACATGCATGTGCAGAGCAGTGAGCACGGCGGAACAGAGGGGCTCCCCATTAAATACTTGGTGACGCCATTCCGGCTGCTCCAGTGTTAACTTACCTTCTAGTTCTCATTGTGTCATATAGCAACTTGATGGAAAGAAAGCACTTAGAAAACCCCAGTAGTGCGAGAATACATTCGGTCTTCATTCCACGTTTCTGACACAGAGCTTTTAAAACCTTTAAATTTCCGGATGGGGTGATAGCATATTTGTGATTACTAATAAAACTCCTTTTCAACCATACCTGAGTTTATGCTACTGGGGGGCTCCTGGCGGGTCCCCCGATAGCTTCAGGATGGGGACAGGTGCCAAAGGAAACAAGCCCGATCAGAAGGTTGGAACTTTCAGTCTCACCTCCCCCACCCCCTCCGGGCCCCCTGGCCCCCCAGGTTGAGGAGAGGGGCTGGAGACCAAGCTCCATCACTAGTGGCCAGTGACTGTACCAGCTGATAAGTGAAAGGGTTTTCCTGAGTTCTGTGAGCCATTCCAGCAAATTACTGAACCTGAAACGGCAGGGGTAGGGGGTGGTCACACAAATCCCAGAAATCCCCAATTCATAGCCTGTGGGTCAGAAATACAAGGGGGCGGGGGCGCCTGGGTGGCTCGGTCGGTTGAGCGTCCGACTTCTGCTCAGGTCATGATCTCGAGGCTTGTCAGTTCAAGCCCCGCGTCGGGCTCCGTGCTGACAGCTCGGAGCCTGGAGCCTGCTTCGGATTCTGTGTTTCCCTTTCTCTCCGTTCCTCCACTGCTCACACTCGATCTCTCAAAAATAAACGTTAAAAAAAAAAATACAAGTGGCCACCTGGGACTTACGACAAGCATCTGAAGCGGGGGTGGTCTTGTGGCCCTGAACCCTTAACCTGGGGGGTGTATGCGGCTCCACGTCAGTGTCAGACCTGACCTGTAGGACGCCGGCTGGTCGACGTCACGCATACAGGTCAGAAGTGTTGAGCGTAAAAGCCAGCTGGCACGGTCGACCCTGACGGAGGACTCCTGGCCCCCGCAAGGCAGGTCATTACCGACCTGTGGCTGTTTCAGGCTGTACTGATGCTGGAGCCATGTGTCCGTGGCCCCAGGGTTCAGTCACAGTTTTGCTGTTTCCTCGTGGCAGTCAAGCTTTGCTCACCTTAAGAGGACCATTCAGACAGCTTGAAGAATCCTAAAAACGAAGTTCTTAATCTTTGAAAGTATTAGGATTTTAGAAAGCACGCGGCTGAAAGGAAGAAGGCATTCTTACCCCAGGCCTCGATAGCAGTATTTCCTTCGGAACTGAAATGCATTCTGCACGACTCTCTCCACCAGCTTGAATGGCTGCTCTATCCTGGGCCGCGTCAGGGGCGTGAAGTGCACCACGCCCACGTCCACCTGCGTCGTGAGCAAAGGTACGTCACTCCGTGGCACGGGAATCACGTGACTAAAACAACTCATCTTAGTAAAACACAGGCGGATGGGTGGTTGACGGCGTAGTCTTCGTAAACCTTTACAAGGGCTTCGCCTTCGTCCACGGTAGGCAGGTGAGTTGCTGCGCTTGGCACTGAGCTCAGAGCGATCACGGTTGCGTCTGCTCTGTAAGCACATCCTGTAGACCTGTGCTTGAGGATCACTTGATCTCAAAATGGAGTTTTACAATGGCCTTTTCAGATCAATCCAAATAATCATTAAAGCCAGTAGGCAGATAACAGCTTTAGAGGGTTTTATTTAGCTCTGGAATGAGAAAAAACAAGCTGCAGCAGCAGATCTATGAGGCTGGGCTTCGAAACAGAGAAGAGAAGGCAGATGGCCCCCCAGGGACCACTTAGTGCTAAACTCCCCAGAAAGGGAATCAGGACACCACTTATTTTGGGTACAGACACTGATTAATCAGCTGTACTGAATTCACGGTCGTCATGTGCACATCACTTTCGGGAGCAACTTTAAATGTCCTGGGAGGTCCAGGCAGGGTTAAATAGGAAAAGGAAACCACCAAAATGCCACTGTGTTGGTCTATAATATACCCTGTCTTAGTCTAGAACTGGGCTCATGGTCATTCACAAGTATATATTCAGAATAACAAAGGAACAATAGTATTGAAAGCAAAGACGAAGACGGAAGTGGAGTCAGAGCAGTTGCCACACACAAAAATGCCCGACAGAGACCATGGCCTGACAAGTGGAAAGTGTGTTCATAATCTACAAAAGCCTTCGTCTCTGAGGAGTTGTTCAATTTGCTACTTAGAACATCACACAGACTCTCAGAGGCTTAAAGTCTAGCAATTTATGGAGGGGGGGTGGTACCACTGCTTTTCAAAAGGAATTCATTCTATATTTTTTAAAATTCCACAGGGGTTATCGTGTTCTCCTGGGAGGCCTTGCTTCTAAACATCCTTGTGGCTACAAAACTCCGCAAAATTGGCCTGCAGTCTGTGAGGATGGAGTGTTTTCAGGGTGGAGGGGAAGTACTCGCATACGACGCGAGACCGCGTGGACGGGAACAGAGAAGGCGTGCGTGGACCGACAGTTATTCCGCTTCAGGGAGGGACTATCTGTAATGTTAAGTGTTCTCATTAAATTTTAAGTTTTTCATATTGTGTTCTATGTGTCGCTTCATCAGTTTCTCCAAGTTCAGCAACAAGTACTGTAGAAAACAAAGGCTTGGTTAAAAGGCCAGGACTTCTGTAGACCTGCACAAAAACACCAACGAACAGGGCCCAGGGGTGTTGGAGAGGGCACTGGAGAGGATAAAGACTGGGGGGGGGGGGTGGCTTCAGGGTGGACAGGAGCACGTCAGTCATCAGGGAGGGAAAGATGTGTGTCTGTGGCAGGAAAAAGAATCTGAGCGGAGGACAGCGGAAGAAGCCGAAACACTATAATGACTTTAAAGGTCAAAGCCTCTGCTCACAAACTCTGAAAGATCCATCCCCACCTTTCGTCCTATTTATCTGGAACGGAGAAGTGAACCCAGCTGTCCAGGAAGGTTCTAGGCCTCGCCCCATCACTCTATACTTCTCCATACCACTTGCCCCCACTGAGCCCACTGGCATCCGCCCCTCTCTGTCTGCCGGCCTCCAGGACTCCACCCTTCCAGCCCTTTTAGGCCAGTTTGTCCATGTGACAGTCTGTCCTGACGGAGCTCTTCACAGCCCCCAGCTATGAGCCAGCAGCCTGCCCGTCTCCAGGGAAGCTCAGCTTTTAGCAAATGGGGTACAATCTAAGCCCTAGCTAAGCCCAGGCCGTTATCAAAACTCTGTCATGTTCAAATACAATAAAGAATAAAGGCACCAATACAGGGGTAGATGCAGTTCCCTTCCAGTACAGAAACTGCCACCTCCAGCTTCTTTGGATTTTAAAATTTGGTGCCGCCTTTTGGGGGCACCTGGGTGGCTCAGTCGGTTAAGCATCCGACTTGGGCCCAGATCACGATCTCACAGTTTGTGGGTTTGGGCCCTGCATCGGGCTCTGTGCTGACAGCGCAGAGCCTGGATCCTGCTTCGGATTCTGTGTCTCTCTCTCTCTGGTTCCTTCTCCGCTCACACTCTGTCTCTGTCTAAATAAATGTTAAAAAAAAAATTTGGTTTTCTTTTTGCCCAATTTTATTGCTTTGAGATACAGTTGGTGTTTGCAAATATAGAAAATGTCTTACGTTAGTTTTCCATAAAGTCTTAAGCCCTGTACAGATACAGCAGCACCCTAACTGTAGCGGACTTCTAAAGATCGAATGTAGTTCTGATAGTTGAGATGGCTAACGGTATATCCCAGCTAAAAGAAAATACCTACTCACAATCAAATACAGTTCCTATCCAGTGGAGGACCCTGAGAAAATGGCCCTTCCAGTAACGTGTCCTGCTTCCCTGCAAGACCTCCTGTATCGCCCTCTTTTCCACCCCCACCCCCAAAAGCACTTTTCGGAATTACTGTGAATGATGGAGCCCATTGTCTCTAGAACTACAGGAAAGCTGCTTGGTAACTAGGGTAACAGATACAAAAATGCTTTTTACTTATATTTGAATGCTTATTTAAAAATTGCAACCATTATTTTTCCTTCCTTGAATTTTAACTCTATTAAAGGGCTTCATTGCAAAAAAGCAACCAGTATGTAGGCACTGGATGCCCTTAACAATTCTATTTTATTGTTGCCAGCAGCTTTCCAAACTCAGTCTATCAGGATACCAAAATGACCTAAGAAAATTTCAAATGAAAGGATTTGTAATGAATCTAAAATATCTGCCTCTCAAATCCACTCGAACATCAATGCTGTACCAAGCTGAGACGATGCTTCTCAACGTCAGCAGCCGGGGCTGCACGAGGCTGCAGGCTGAAGTTCCATTTTCCAGACCAGCGTGTCTAGGGTGTGACTGGTTATGACACTGCGGGAGACCTGGGATAAGAAGCCAGTAAATCTCCAATCGCAGACGTTGCCAACTCAGATCCTGAATCAACAGAACAGAGAATGCCGAAGAATGGGCCGCCCAGCTCTTGCCGGGGAATCCTAACAGGGCGGAGAGCTACCTAACTACCCCGGGAAAAGGCACAGAAAACAACAGGAGCCATTCCCTAAGAAAGGGTCCTCCACACTTCCGATGGCATTCGAGACCATTCAGGGGCAACCCAGTGGAAAGGGAAAATGTTTAGGAAGTAACAATTTATAATTGGCTGAAGTGTAACCATACCTGGGAGAGAACAGAAGGGCGAGAGAAAAAGGGCTACAGGGAATCGCTGAGAAGCCTTCAAGAGCAGTAAGAGAAGGGTTCAAAGGTCAAGGTGGTACTGTCTCAGATTAGCATAGCTGGGAGTGGGAAGGGTCTGGCTGGATCCTACACCCACCAGTGTCTGACTCTTCAGGTCCCTGCACTGAGCTAACGACAGCCTCCAGTCACAACTTCCTCAGACAAGGGTGACAGAGCGGCAAGTCGTTAATGCCTAGGATACTAGAATTACACATTTTGTAGAAAAACACTTATAGATACAAATGTCTATCAAATTTCCTATAATTGGTTTATTCTGCCTGTAATCTTGGTCCCAAGGCCAACTTAAGGACAGAATTTCAGTTTTAAAACCTTAAAATACAAACACTTTAACAGCATTCCAGGTGTTCTGAATCCAACGTACTTGACGTAGGCTGACACACTGTTATACCTACAAATCTTTCTTTAAAGTTCATAATTTGTGGGGCACCTGGGTGGCTCAGTCGGTTAAGTGGCTCAGGTCATGATGTCACAGTTAGTGCGTTCCAGACCCGCGTCGGGCTCTGTGCTGACAGCTCGGAGCCTGGCACCTGCTTTGGATCCTGTGTCTCCCTCTCTCTCTGCTCCTTCCCCGCTTGCGCTCTGTCTCTCTCTCTCAAAAAATAAACACACACATTTTTTGAGTTTATGATTTGTATTTTCTATAACAGTATTAATTTCTCTAGAAGTTCCACCCCACCTTTTTTTCCTCCTTTATATTTTTGAATGTTGTTTTTTCTCTTCCTCCTTGGAATCACAAAGCAGTCACAGTACTTCCTCTCAAGAGTATGAGCTCGAAGGACAGTGAGCTGGGAGTATGATGAGGAATTAAGGGTAAGAAAGACACACCCACGTGGGGGGAGCAAATGGAGAGAGTGCTTTACAGTGTAAATTATGCATGTAAATGTATGCATGTCAGTGACTGTATGTATGTAGATTGTGCCTAGTCGGAACAAGAAGAGCAAGATGAGTCTCTTGGTCCCAAAATAGGGAACCCGTTTCAGGGAGGCGAATGCTTAATTCTAAACAAAGCACAAGAGGGACAAGAACAAACACTGGATTGAGATTTTCTGTTACATTTAACTTGGAGTTCCTGGACGATCATGGGGAAAACCCCTAAAACCATGAGCTTTCCCACCAACCATGACTTTGGGGTTTGTGAAACAGCATCTGGAGGGGCCCTGCTCTCTGGGGCCGCAGGCTGGTAGCACAGGGGCCATCACGAGGGCCCAGCCTCTGCTTTCGCAGCGCCCCAGTGCGATCTGTTCTTCAGGGACAATGTCAATCCAGGTGGACTCATGAGACACTCAATGAGGACTGCTGCTCTCGAAAATATTAAAAGACTCATAAATGAACACAGATGCAAATATATTAACTCACAAGGAGCCACGCTGCCAAAGAGACTAGGGGCTATCTTCGAGTTACCTTGTCACTACCTTCCCCTATGTGCGTATAAAACGACAAAAACTACCCCTAAATGCAGGCCCCGTTACTATCAGAAGACCGCGGAGTGACACGGATGGGAGCAAGCATATACGGACTGGTGGCCGCCATGGTCACTGGTGTCTGCCCTGAGGGCCTGACCTCTCACTGGCACAGGTGGGGCCGGACTCTCCCGGTCCATGTGCTACGAGCACCCAGACCGCCGCATTCCTTGTGCTGACGTGTTGTTCCTTTAAATATCCTCATGTTGTCTGGCTTTTCTGGTTTCTGACTTGAAAGACATTCTGTCTTTAAAAAATTTTTTTTTAATGTTTGAGAGAGAGAGAGAGAGTGCGAGCACAAGCAGGGGAGGGGCAGAGAGAGGGAGACACAGAATCCCAAGCAGGCTCCAGGCCCTGAGCTGTCAGCACGGAGCCTGATCTCGTAACCGCGAGATCATGACTTGAGCCGAAGTCGGACACCTGACCGACTGAGCCACCCAGGTGCCCCAGAGATATTCTGTCCTTTGAAAGGCAGATTCTACAGCTGCTAGATCTCACCCTTTACCTGCTTATCTTGCTAGTTTAACTCACAGAGCTCTGGGGTCTCAGAGTCTTCCCTATATACCTATCACCAGAGATAAAAATAAATAAATAAATGATTCAAACTGATGCAAGCTTTATAATCTGGCAAGATCACAAAGTCCTCGTGGACTCAGGGCGCCAGAGTGTGGGCTGGGATGCAGGACACCTTGCTGGGCAGGAACGGGGGGGAGGGGGAGAGAGAGAGAGAGACAGACAGACAGACAGACACAGGGAAGAAAGGCAAAGAGGAACAAGGCAAGAGAAGCAGTCGGTGCCGAGGGTCAGGCCTACAGAAGGCCATTCAGCCCACAATCTTGGATACGGCCGGTAAATGAGGAGGTTTTAAAGAAACCCGTCCTGCTCTTCAAAATAATGTGCAAAGAAGATGTAACAAATACATGTTTACACTGCTTATTAGACTGAACAAATTACATCCATCTGCAAATGTCACCACAAAATCCAAAGATAGTCTTAATATTCTAAAATCATGTGAGGAAAACAGAAAACGAGTCCTCAGGATCCCTCCTCTGAAGACATGAAAGGGAGAAACAAAGCGTAAAAATTAGCTAACAGCTAATAAACAAATGTAAGTGTAACTTACATAGCTTCCCCCCCTCCCCCGCCCCATGGTTTGCTCTCTGTGCTTTCGGCCGCCCCCAGCCAACCTCAGTCCGGAGGCAGAGGACCCTCCTCCTGCTACAGTGCCAGAGGGTCCGCAGTAACCTACCACTATGTCACAGTGCCTCCATCACTCACCTCCCTTTGTGTCACCACGCAGGCATTTCGTCAGCTCACATCGTCGTCATGATGATGACATCTTACGGTACAGTAAGATATTGAGACCACACACACCTTCTCTTACAGTATATCGTTATAAGTGTTCTACTTTGTCATTAGTTGCTGTTGTTAATCTCTTACTGCACCTAACAAATTAACCTTTAGGTATGTACACACAGGAAAAACACATGGTATATATTGGGTCTGGTACTCTGTGCAGTTTTAGGCATCCACTGGGGGTCTTAGAACATAACACATGTGGCTAAACGTGGGGGGGAGGGTAGTACTCTATGCAGAAACATACACCTGATTTGCTATAAAAATCAAAAGAATTAGGCTGGCTTCAATGGACATTTGAGAACACACAGAAACCATGAAAATAAATCTTCCTTTTAAACAAAGTCCTTACTACAACCCACTAATCTGTAAGCTACCAATCTTCAAAGTTAAAGTCTTCAGGCTAGCCTGAAGCATTATTTTAAAACTAAAATGACCATAAAGATGGAGGAAAATGATGAATTAATCCTGCTCATAGCTGATACTATTAATTTCCTAAGACTGGGTCTGAAGAAAACATTATTTTAAGATTAAGTCAATCACTTTAAATCTGTGGGACGGGAATAGGTAACCACTTTTTCTTATGCTGCACTTTCATTATTTTCAAAGCTGAACAGAAAGCAAATAAGAGAAGATACTGTTTTTAAAATCAGAACCTCGACTTTTCACTGGAATTAAGTGGGCAGCATTTTATACATGCCGTGAGTGGGCACCATCCCAGACCAATGAAATAAGAGCCGTGGGGCCTGGGCCTCGGGCTTTTTTTTAAAGCTACGTGATGGCCCTGTGTGGGCAGGGGTGAGAAACACAGGTCTGCTGAACCTCATACAAAAGTATGTATTGTTGTTATTTCTAAAATACTCAATTATTTGGTCTTTCAGAGAAAAGAGAAAAGCTTGTCTGAGTTTCAAATGATCATTACGAAGAAAAACACACTAAGGAAATCATATGCAATTTCTTCTTAAAAATACCTACCTGAAAACATTTTAAAGAAAATAGATGGACTGCTGAGTCACTGGACAGTTACTCAGTCATGGACTCTGCACGAATGAGAAGTGTTTTTCTGTAAAGCCATGGAGATGTCGGTTTTTTGTTTTTGTTTTTTTGCGCCGTTATCCAGATTACCACAGAAAGAAAAGACTCATTCTAATGAGATTTACAAACACATTCTTCTCTAAGTGGAGGCAGGGAAGTGCTGGGGGTGTACGAAACGCTTCGAAAATCACAGCACCCTGGGCCCGCGTCCCATTCCTGCTATGTGCTCATTTTACAACCTTAGTCAAGTTACTTCACTTCTCTGGGGCTCAGTTTTCTCGTCTGCAAAATGAGGACTCCTACGACCTCACAGGGTTGTCTTGAGAAGCAAGCAGCACAGTGCCTCAGGCAGTATCTGGCAACACAGGGAACGGTTTTATGAACACTAGGTATTAGTATTAGGCCCAAATGACAAAACCGAAGAGGAACAAAATGACTTAAAACTGCAGTCTCATTTAGAAAGGATACAATTATACTTTTAACCATACAAAGGTATAGTTTGTTTATCTACTCAAAACTAGTTTCTGAATTCATTCAACAAATACTTACCTGTGCCCTTACTACTCCTGGCACAGGAGACTCGGCAGTGACGGGGGACACACAGAAATCCTTGCTGTGTGAGGTTCTTACGCCAGAGAGTTAGAAGTAGAGGGGCTCAGAGGTGGGGGGATTCTTGACCTATTGTGAAGTTTAGAAATAAGATGATGTGTTAATTAAGTGGATGTTGGGCATGGAATCCTGGACGCCTTTAAGACCTGGGACGTGCCAGGTGCCAGGGTGAATTTGGCATCAACGGACGTGGGGAAACTGAGGAGAACAGGGGTGGGGAAGACCGGTCCTTGCCTCCGGTAGGTCTGAAATGTGTGTAAGTGATGTCACACCGGCGCTTGGATATATAGCCGGGTGTTCAGGGGAGAGGGCCAGCGAAGAGGCATGAGCTAAGGTAAAGATAAGATTTATCTTCAAAACCTTCTGGGCTTAAAAGGTTACTTCTCTTACATGTCCACAGTGGAAGCAGAGGAGGTCAATGCGTTATATTTCTCTATAAACTTCTATGTTTCCATCTCTTTTTGTACAAGGAACCCTACACCTTGATTAAAGGTCTGTAATTTGTGAAAGTCATTTGCACTTCAGAAGTTTTTCTAGGAGAGGCAGTTAAGATTTTATAGGAGAAGGGGTCCCACCAAGGCAGAAGAGTAATCAGAGACGTTCTGAAAATGGAAAGAAGGCGTCCTTATCCTGGAGGCCGGAGCTGGGAGCTGGCTGGCCCCTCTACCTGCCATCGGTCAGCCTCAGCACAGGTCAGTCCATACTGTCGACCGTGGCAAAAAGCAAACAAGGCGAGGTGCTAAAGGGATCTGGTGGGTTTCTTCCGATACAGCAGAAATAACAATGCTGGTTCTGTTAGTGCCTGAAATTCAACTCTTCCTCACCCAGTATTTACGCAAAGAACTGTTTAAGTATTTCCATGAAACAGAAGAAAAGAAGTTTACATATTAAAATTACAATACTATGGCTAAAAAATCCACAGGCATCAGATTCCTAAAAGAAGAAAAATACCTTGCTAAATGCCAGACTCAGAAAAGATGAAAACGAAACAAAAAACAAAAAATCAAGAAAAATCCAGATAATCAAAACGTGCATTTTATTATTTACAGTTTTTAAAGAAATGGCTATCATCTAATATAGCTACAATATCTGGGAAATAAAAAAGTCTATTATCAAAATACCTTCTTTATAAAGTGGTTCTGAATTTATAGCTTGTAGAATTAGAATTAGTGAAGGAAAGTAAAATGTGAACTCAGAGTCGATAGACATGAAACGTGTCTGTATTCAAGGTATCAGGACCTTAATATTTGATTTCACTATTTCATTTAATATGCTCCACATCATTTTGGTGTAATTTCTTCACATTTTCTAAAAGCTCTAATTTAAGTTATACTCCAGAAATCTTTCTCAGTGGAAGGAATAACAAAAGAAAATTCAGGACACGCCCCCTCCCTGACCCACAAAATACTTGTAGATTTACTGGTCAGAGTCGAGTCAATAGGGTTCCTTTATCTTTTATTGAAAAGATACAGATTTTGAAAAGAGTCTTTTGGACATCTTTTTGAAGGCTACCAATTTTGTGACTCTTGATTTCAGACGAGTCACAAGCACCAGCATAAAACGATCGTCTTGACTAATCATTTGCAAAGCACAGTCTGGTTAAAAATATTTCAGATCATATCCTTTAACTGGGGACATAACAAACTGTATCTTCCAACACAGATAAAAATTCAAAAATAAATTATAACTGTGGACTGCAACCTAATATTAAAGGAAAAGAAAGCCTTTTTGTGAGCACGCGAAGAATTCCTCCTCTGTACAGTGACACAAAAGCATTTTCAGCTTTCAGGTTTCGACAAATCCTGTTGTAACAACAACTCCCTCCCTTCCCCGCCTCTCCTTTCTTAATTCTCCCACAGCTCAAAAAATGAGATGGAGAACCTGGTATTTATCTTCTAGCACCATCAGCAGTCTCTACCTCAGATTCCCATGTTGGTCTTTATGTGCGAGTTAACTTGGTGGAGCTCTGTCCCTAATACTCACAGGCTGGACGGGAGCCTCAAGTGTGGCTTCTCCGCCTCGAGCAGCTTCGTTTGAAGACAACTGACAGAAGGGGGTTAAGACACTGAAGGCTCCTGACAAAAGGTATGGAAAATGAGAGGCTTCTACAACGCTCAGAAATAGAAGTAGAGACCTTTAAGTATTTAGTTCGAACTGTAAAGTTGTCGGTCTGTTTTTAAAGTAATAGTTTTGTTATAAACAGATCTTGTCTGGAAAACTGACTTTACGTTTTAATGAAATCCACTCCAGACTTTCTGTTGGCAAGTAAGTCCATGAAGTTAACACTCACAGGCTCTGTTCTGCAAGCAGTGTATTCTGGAGCCCTGAGAGACCTGTGTATTTAGAACTAAGTTTTTACATGCAATCCCTCTGCTGCTTCTGCTGGATTTCCCTGTATTCCACCACCACCACCACCACGGAAACAAAGTATGCTTTTATTCCGTACTTACTTACGAGATAGCAATGTGAAAGAACAGGCCACAAACTGTATCATACTTGTGGCTGGAGAGGAAAAGAAAATTCATAGCAATATAGCTAAGATGCCAGTATGTTTTTACAAAAGGAACAGAAATAGTGACCTTCATTGTGGAGAACAAATTTTTTCTGCAGAAGTTCTCTGTGCAGAAGAAAGCATTTAAGATCCGATATTCAACAGTGAGCAGGCACTATGCTAGCTGAATGCAATGTCATATTGTTTACACTGATTCTGGCTGTCTGTAATTTATCACTGCCAGTACGTGTTAATTAAGATGAACAAGCTGTCTGCAAGCCTGAATTACACTGAAATTTATAAAATGTATTGGTGAATGGGAAGAAAAAGGTTATAATTGGGAAGCTGAGCATAGATTGATCAACACATGAAGGTTACTCAACCAAAGTAAAAATAAAGAGGGAAATGAGATGCTCTTAGAAAATGTTAACAGCCATCTCGATGCCGAAGAAACCATAAGCTGACAAAGGTCTGGGAAGGCAGTAATTTAGGGAACTGCCTGGAATCTGAAATGTTAAAACCCAAACCTGAAAACAGCTATTATGAAACTATAAACATGTGCTTCATTTTTTTTTTTTTTCCTAGAAACTTTATTCTGTGCTATTTTAGTGTCAGGTATGAAAAGAGGTTTGGAAAACAGAAGTGAACCATACGGCTATGCCAAAAGCCGAAGTACTCTGATGTGTCTGTAAGTCTGATGCTTAAGGATTTAAAGTTTCAGGGAAACCCTTTCCCAAGTTTGTCATATTTTAAAGCTATGAACAAAAATATAAGCAGCAAAGTTAGACAGCCCAGGATTTAACTTCTCAGAGAACCAATGCTGTAACTATGTTAAGTTTGTACTTCTGATATAGGCACGGATTAGAATTACTTCAGCTATTTTACAAAAGCCAGGCATCAACCTCCTTGGGTGAGTCTCTGAGGCTAAGCTATTTGCCCCATTAATGTCTTGTGGTTTTTTTGTTTTTTTTTTTCCCCTTGGTGGGACAGGGAGTGGATAAAATTGACAGTTAATGGCGTTCTCTGCCTGCAGACGTAGCGTTTTCTGTGCTTCCCCGGAAGCACACGGAGAGCATCTCACACTTGAGTACTGGGGTGATGGTGGGGGAGGCGGGAACACCCGGACACTGTTGCTGAGACCTGCGTGGCCTCGGGGGGTTTACCACCTCAGTGTCCTTCCCAATCGGGAAAAATGATGACGCACAGAGTTATATCTATGGTTTGGTTCAGCTCTAAGATTCTACAAAGATAAATCAGTTCGATGAAGGAAGAGAGAAAAGAAAAAATATTTCAAATGTTATTAAACAGCAACTGTCACGTGACAGAAAACAGCATGCGAATCACAGTGTTGATTATAATGTATGGAGTACTTTCTAGGTGTTGGATATTGTTCTCTAAGCCCTTAAAATTCATTTAACTCTTCGATATACATACTATAATCCTATTTTCCAGAAGAAAATACTAAAGCAGAGAGAGGTTCTGGAAAGCGAAGATTTGAGCCCAGTATTTTGGATTCAGAGCCCCACACTGCCTTTTGTAAAATATATGAATCGTGACAGAGCCACTCTAATACGTCATTCAAAAACTGATTCAGAAACACAAAAAAAGTTATTACTGTATTTCAGAAACCATTAGACTTCCCTCAAAGAAGGCAGTAATTACTGCCAGGGTAAAGCACAGCCAAGCCACAAATTCGGTGCTGTCTTTACTCTCTTCTTAAGAAAATGTTAAATTATTTTTGGTATTCTTTCACATACAACAAAGGATGTGGTTATTTCTGGCATGTACTTCAAGATTCAAGGTCACTACCGAATCCGTCAGAACAACCGGTTTTACGGCAGACTATTTCATCTGGGTCAGGGAAGGATTCTGGTCCCAGCTAGAAAGGATCTCACATTCTCACAAGCAAAAGACAGTGGCCTAATTGTTCCTGCACTGAGCGTCTTGCACCTGCAGTGAAACGAGTGCTAACCTAGATAAGGATTTTGTAAAAGTTTATTAACAGAAAATTAGGGATAATCATGCCTGTGGCTTTAACTTCTTTCCACGAATTTCCTTTCCTCCTTAAACAGTTTACTTGGGTTATGTGTCTGGCACATGGTAAGGGCTTAATGAATATTTTTTAAATAAAATCATTTTTTGAATACTTAAAACTCTTCTAAGATTTATAAGTCATTTTTTAATTTTTAAAAATGTTTTTATTTTTGAGAGAGAAACAGAGTGTGAGCAGGAGAGGGGCAAAGAGAGAGGGAGACACAGAATCGGAAGCAGGCTCCAGGCTCTGAGCTGTTAGCACAGAGCCCGAGATGGGGCTTGAACCCACAAATGGTGAGATCATGACCTGAGCTGAAGTTAGACGCTTAACCGACTGAACCACCCAGGTGCCCCTAGAAGTCATTTTTAAGAGGTGGGCTTAAACTATTCATTTCTCCCTTATTACCTATTAAGTATTTTAATTAGAAATCATAGGGCTTAAAAAAACCTGTAAGCTATTAAAATTCTTTATCAGATCCTACAACTGGAATTCGGTATGTCAAAATCTCCCAAGAAGGCATCATCATAGACTTCAGCACAGTTTAAATTCTAAAAAGAACAAAGTGGCCACTTTTCAAGAACCACCCATCCGCACTCAGGAGAATGACTGGTAGTCTCTGAGGGCCTGGCGTGAGCTTTTCTCTTGGGCTGGAGTGTCCTCATCTACTGCGAGGCCCATTCAAATGTGTTCCTGCTCCCACCGTACGTGGAAACGTAAGCCTTTGCGTTATCCTTTCTTTTAATCCCGGTTTGTCTTCCTTCCCTAGCCTTTGTTACGTGGTTCTCTGCCGCACAGACAGCATTACGGTTTTGACCAGGGGCCATCATAATCAAGCAGCAGGTAACGGGGGACCAAGATAAGGTAACGTCATGGCGTCCGCGGGTCTCCAGCTCCTGGCTTTCGTCCTGGCTCTATCTGGGGTGTCTGGAGTGCTCACGGCCACTCTGCTGCCCAACTGGAAGGTGAACATGGATTCGGGCTCCAACATCATCACGGCTGTCGTGCAGCTGCAGGGGCTGTGGATGGACTGCACGTGGTACAGCACCGGGATGTTCAGCTGCACCCTCAAGTACTCCATTCTGTCCCTCCCCATCCACGTGCAGGCCGCACGGGCCACCATGGTCCTGGCCTGTGTCCTGTCCGTGTTGGGGATCTGCACTTCCACAGTGGGGATGAAATGCACTCGCTTAGGAGGGGACGGAGACACAAAGAGCCACGCTTCTTTTGCCGGAGGAGTCTGCTTCATGGCTGCAGGGGTCTCTGGTTTAATCCCAACCGTGTGGTACACAAAGGAGATCATAGCAAACTTCCTGGACCTGACAGTTCCAGAAAGCAACAAACATGAGCCCGGAGGAGCCGTCTACCTCGGATTCATTTCGGCCGCGCTGTTGTTCGTCTCCGGCATGATTTTCTGCACTTCCTGTATGAAAAAGGCTCCGGAAGCTTGGCTCTTTGCAGCCAAGCAGCGGCATACCTCCGCCATGCAGCCAGAGGGCAGCTCCGCGTACAACCTCAAAGATTACGTGTAAATGACCGTGTCACGCGTATGGAATGTTTAGGTGCCTGCTGTGGCTTTCGTCTTTTCGTTTTAGAGGAAAACTATAAATGAGGTCATTTAAAATGCCAACAAACTATTGTGTGCAATTAGATCCGTTTTAAGATTCTTCTTCCATTCCTTTTTTCGTGTTTTATCCAGTGGTTTATAACTGAAAAAGGTTCTGTTTTATAAGACAATTGATGGGGTTTTTTTCCTTTTAAGATAAACTGTTGACACATCTTCTGAATTGTTATTTAGTTGGATTTTATAGAAGAACTAAACTGCCAAGTATCAAAAAGCGGCTTTCTCTGTGTTAATCCAGGGTATCATCTGCTTTTGCTGGCTGTTGGTAACCACAGGGACTTGCTTCTGTTTTCAAGCCTGCTCTTTGACCATGAGGGAAAGAAGAGATGTCCATCTCTCTTAAGTGTTGCCCAAACCAGCCTCCCCAGCTTCCCACCTACCGTGACCTCCCTGCTTCCTTTTTCATTTTAGAAAATATCTACGTACGTGTCCAAGAGCCAACGATAGGCTATTCAAAGATTAGGCAGGCAGAACTAAGGAAAAGAAACTGGTAAATGCTACCACAGCAAAGCAAAACCAAATCAAGCGCGAACTGAAATCTCCAGGATTGGAAGGCATTAAGTACAAAGTAAGTGACAATAATAACAGTTTGCTTTATTTAGAATGCTTAAGAAGTGCCGTCTTCTGCTGCTAGCAAGAGGATGCTCCAGATTCTGTTCATTTATCCTACAACCCAGAGTCTTCCCCTTCCCTCTCACTGATGAGTATCTGGATGATCGAAGTTACTTTAAGTTGTCGTTTTTTTCTCAAGTTTGATTCACGTTAACAAAAACATTATTGTTCTCTTATAAATGAGCTGCTTCCAGTAGTAAACAGAACAAAAATTAAAGTATAAAGAATACTTTAAAGATGTAAGTTAATTTGTGATATGTAATCCAAATATCTTAACAAGAAAATAAAAACTGGATTTTCTAATGCACAAAGGGGACAAGGCCCACTATTGTTTCTAATAATTCATGTAATTTAGGCTTAGTCTAAATTATGCTCACTATAAAATGGTAAAGGGGGAAAAAGGATCATTTCTTTGCACATCAGTAACTCAGGAAGTGTGAAGAATATCTTTTATGTGACTACATATTTTTCATTTGTGCCTACAGAAGTAGAGACTAACATGTTTTATACCTAGTTTACTCACTCTTTTCTGCAACAGTATCATTGGCCATTAATAGGATGGCTAAAATGGAAAGGTATCATTTCATCTGGGAATTAGGAAAAGACATATTTAAACAGAAGCTTAAAGTATGGATTTCTTTTGGAGGGTCAAAATATTTTCTAAACACATGTATACTAAAAATAACTGGTAAAAAGTATTTTTATGCAAATTAATGTGACCAGATTGGTTTGGCACCTGTATCTCTCTCCTTTTGCTTACTGGGACTGGCTTTATATGCAGTTTCTGTACCTGATAGTCCTATGCTAAAAGTTCACCGTATGTGTTCTATAAAAGTCTATACATACTTCAAAAAATAATTTTTATTTTGCTCTAGAATATTTTCTTCTTAAATAGGCACAGGGATGTTCTGAACTCCAGAAAAGCAGCCATTTCCTACAAATAATGGCCTAATTCTATCCAGACTGGACACAGCAATGATGAAATGGCTCGGAGTCCCTCCGTCCCCCCAGGCCGCACCCTTGCTGCATTCCTCCACCCGGAAACCTCCCACACTCACCCCTTCCTTGCCCGCCCACGCTCCGACTCCTCCTTGGGGGTTCACGCAGGACCTCCTTTGTGACCCCACTCCTGACTCCCCGAGGGTCGCTGCTTCCAGCCCTGTACTCTCTGGGAATACGGTCTATTCAAACAAGTTATTGCATCTCCGACTAGACTCTGAGACAAGGTACCGTTTTTACCTTTGTAGCCTCCTAACTTGCCAACAGCGCTTATGAGGACGTGTCAGTCCTTCCGGGACGTACATGGACTGGTTTAAACCTCAGGAGGACTCTAGGAGGCAGGCACTATTCCTAGCACAGAGGGGAACTGAACCAGGGGAAAGTACAGTACCTCACCAGCCTAACAGCAGGCAGCTGGTAAGCGGAGAGATGGGATTCAACCGGAGGGAACTGGCCCTGGAGTCAGACCAGGTGCCTGCCGGCTTACGCAGGGCACAAGGCTGCACGGCGCGTGTTACTGAATCTAGGTCTCGGTCCCCTCCTGTGAAAATGAGGATAGAACGGCACCTACGCACACAGGGGCTGTAAGGATTCAATGACAGGATGTGCACACAGCATTTGAAGGGGCGGGGGCGGTAAGCACGCTCGGGACTTTCTTGGTCTACACCAGCATTTTCCAAAGGGGGGTGGGTGGAGCCTGCAGAGGACACAGGGCAGCGCCGGGGGCCGGCTTTGGTCATCACAGCTGGGGTAGGGGTACTGGGACCCAGTGGGCAGAGGCCAGAAATGCTATGAAATACCCTACAATGCCTGGGCAACAAAGAATTTTCTAGCCAAAAATGTCAATTGTGAGGAGGCTGAAAAACCCTGATCTAATGTATTTGAATTCTATTTAAACATTCATTTTAAAGAAAATAATAAAGTTACCAAACCAAAAGAAAACACCAGAAAGCCCCAGAATGTCCTACTTATTTTACCTACAGAGCAGATATATGTGTATATGTATGTATGTATATGTGTGTGTGTGTGTGTGTGTGTGTGTGTGTGTGTATGTGTGTGTGTTATGACTGAAGAAATCAGCGAGTAATCTGGGCAACGACATGGGCAGGTGAAAGGGTCATCAGGACACTACCTACAAATGGGCAGGAGCAGGCTGGGGTACAGACAGATCCAATTCTGGATTCAATGTTTTCTCATTACATCTTTTACGACTATATTTTTAGCTACAAGGCTTTAGCATAAATTCACTGTACTGACTTTTGAGATTTGTATCATAGCCTATAATCCCGTGAACCTGTTGCAATCTCTTCATTACCTCTGATAATTTTTTAATTCACTTCACTGCACTTTATACATACACGAATGGGTCACCTGCAAAAATGCAATTTTGTTTCTTCCTTCATTGGGCTTATAATACTTCTTATTTATTTTATTCTTGAGTAGTTATAAAAACATAACTTGTATGAAGGTAAATTGTAATAATAAATATCTTGTTTCTATCCAACACTAACTTGATTTTTAAGAAGGACTCTTGTACTTTAATTATAAAACTGGATTTTAGTTTACACGTTTATTTTTATTTTAGACTCACTCTCAAAAAGAATTTGAGGCTACTTACGATAAAACTGCCGGCATAATAAGAACAAAAACAATGATAAAATAAAGTTACAAAGAAGAGAGAGAGGATGCTATTAAATAATGCTGTTTGAAGGCTACTAAAGGAATTACGTATGAAACTTAGTTTAGAACTTGGAGCAACCAAGGCACAGAAGGCCACATGAGGCGTCTGATGGCGGTCTCGGGCAGGTGCCTACAGAGGCTAGAGAGGCTGCCGGGGGTGCCGCCTAAGCCCCCACTGGGCTGTGCGTCCGTCCCCAGCTGCTGTGAGTGCAGGGCGCTACCAGCTCACACGTGCGGAATTGCCTCCCTTGGTAGACTAGGGCACCACTGCTCCTAGGAGGTGGCCGTGAGCCAAAGACTGACCACACACGTGTAGAACATGCCATTCCCTCGACTGAGTCTGTGGGACAGTTTGTGCCCCATTGCTCCCCCTCTCCCCACTACCCTCTGACCCAGTGGGACCAGACTGACGCTGGTCTCCAGGCACAATATTCCTGCTTAGCTTTTGTGCCCCCCTTGCTTTATCCTGCTTCCCTCACCCTTCTGAGAACACTCAAAATGGCACTTTCATAAAAATTCTCATCTCAGTCCCTAATTCCAGACAATCAGACCTAACACAGAAGAATATTAGTTAAGTAGAAAAATATGTCCACAGGGTTCTCAAATATAGGGCAATATTCAACAGAAATAACATCCTCACTATCTGATTTCAAAACACACAAAGGCTTGAAAAAATGGCTTTCTTATGTGAATCCACCCATTTTACGAAGATCAAGATTACTTCACAAAGAAGTCAAGGCCTCAATAGCTGTCAGCAAGGATGGCTGAAAGCTTCTAAAATGTGGTCCTCAAAGGTCAGGCATGGATGCCTCAAGTCGTGACCTTTTCTTTATAATGTCACGGGTATATCATCGTTAATTCGTCTAAAATTGTATTGACAATATGCTTTAGATCTGTCCCATACAGGGTTAACTTGCTCCACATGCAGTACTCCTAATAGGGCAAAATTAGATATAAACTATATGAAAGTCTTAAAAATTAAAATCTGTATCAGGATATATCGTAAATAGTTTATAATCATAATAACAGTGACCTTCCACTGACTGCCTCCAAATGCATTACTTCACATTACTTCTCAAAACAATCCTTCAAGGGTGACATTACTGCCCCAATTTGGGATATATTAAAATTCAGCCTATTAACCTGACCGAGTTCTTGTAATTAGGGACACTGGAATTCCAGTACATCTAGTTTCCTTTAAAATACCTCTAGGGGCACCTGGGTGGCTCAGTCGGTTAAGCATTGTCTGACTTCAACTCAGGTCGTGATCCTGCAGTGCATGAGTTTGAGCCCAGCATCCGGCTTTTGCGCAGAGCCCGCTTCAGACCCTCTGTCTCCCTCTCTCTCTCTCCGCTCCCACCCTGCTTGCACTTGCTCTCTTTCAAAAATAAAAATAAAAATAAAACATATAAAAAAAATACTTCTATTTATTCCGCCAGAGTATGCTGCCTCTATCATATTAATGAAACGAGCCCATTGCAATTCTCATTTTATATCTAAGCGACCTACCTACTAGGTTTGAGGATAGCATAGTGGTTTAGACCCAAAGCCTATCCATTCTGTTGGGAGTAGGTTAGATTAGAAGCCCCATGACCACAATTTTAAAAAGAAAAAAAAATGACACAGAATTTTGAGGGTCTAGCTAATAGCTTAGTATTTCTCAAATTTGATTAATGTGCAGATCGGCTCAAAAAATTACTGTAGAACTCCAGAAATACGTGGATTCTTCAGGGTTTAAAAATGTCAGCTTGAAAAACTTAAATAAGCTTTATTTGCTCATGGAAGCATTTTTCAATTGTGAATCTGCACTGTAAAACATTTTGTCTTGTAATTGGTAAAATAATTTTATGAACTCAATAGTGAAATGAAAATACAAAATTTTAAAAATTCTGACTTAACTCTATTCACTAAAAACTCCAGAAGTTTAAGAAACACTAGAGTAAGTCAATTTGACAAATTTTATGAATCTAACCTAGGAAGTTGCATTTTCTGTAGATAGAAAAGAATTTTGGGTTCAAATTTTGGGACCTAGAGAGGTTAATAAAAATAATGAGTTTGACAAGAATTTAGGTCAACTATTCTGAACAGGATTATTCTAGTTCACGGAAGTAAAAGCCTTGCCTTGATTAAGTTGGTTTGTCTAAAGACCAATAACCAGGAGGGATTACAGATTCTCCAGAAAAATTCTAAGGTGGTATAAATACGTTCTTGAAATATCACAAAAGAAATTCTCATATCTAATTCTCAGGGTTGGTTGAGAAGAAGTACTGACTTTTAAGAAACTTCTTTGAGCATCTATAGAGAATTAACCCCTCTCTCTGGACTCCCCAGTGAACCTGCCTGTACCTCTATTTTAGCACTTTTTTTCACTTGTGTTATGAGTTATTTGTGTTTATGACTTTCTCCTCTTGTATTCAGAAAGGTTTAGCCATAGGGTTAGGCTTGTGCCATTATTTTATCTTCTCTAGAAGATTCTTCTCCTTTCTTAAGAAAATAAAAATTTTTTTAAATTTGTTCAATGCAACCATCCATCAGTCAAATATTTTCTGGCTTTCCTCAGAATATTCCCAATCTGCTAAATAGTACAACTACTTCAGAGCAGCAGAGAATTCTCTTAGAACTAAAATTTAATCATTTGATTTACTATTTTCCTTTATCATAATACAGTCTCTCTCCTCTTTGATAACTGTTTTCCTAGATTACAAATAAATTCCTTGCATGTAATATTTATAACATGATGAAAAGATCTCAAGAAAACTGCTATGAATATGTTTAATTTGTTAAAAAGCAAACATTCCTCAATAAAGTGAACCAAAAACATAGCTAGTTTTTTTTCAAATAATAAATATTTTCATGAGGCCTTAATCCTTGAGGAAAGAACATTAACTAACTGCATGTGTATCTTACCGCAAAATCAAGGATAAGGTTGATAACAACCTCTAAAAATGCCCTCAACTAAGTAACTAAAACAAAGAAAAACTTTCCATTAAAAAGATTCTAAAATCCACCTTAAGAAACACTTGGTAAAATTTAAATAGCTTCAAGATTCTGGACTGTGGTCAGAACCCTAAGTAAAAAGCCTAAAAGTAAAGATCTTTGTTTCTGATACATTGGAGTCCTACACTATTCAAAATGTTATATATGCTCATATGTGCATTATGAGAAGAAAGAAAGCTATATGGTCAACTGGTTCTCTTCATTACAATGGCCATCTGTTCTAGGATAGAAAATACCTGAAAGCACAAATAAATTAAACCTGATGATGACCTATAAGACATCTCCAGTCATTGGGTCCTGTCTGGGATCTGACAGGATCTATTATTTTGGAAGAAACCATTTACAGTGTCTGAAAACTTGAGATGCTAAAGGGAGGTGGTACTGAAAATGAGTTTTCTGAGCCTGACTTAGAAAAAGCTGAAAACTATTATAGGAGGGAAGAAGGACTGAATTCCTACAGTCACGCCAAAGCTCAGTCAACTGTGGTAGACAACATGGCAGAGGAAGTGGATGGTGGGAGCAGAGACTACGGAGACTTCTCAGACCACGCTTCAACATGGACAAGGAGGGCTAACACTACTGGTTGGGGCCCCATTCTAAATAGATCATCTCGATCCAAAAAACCATATGATACAATTTTTTTCATGCTGTCTACTTTCCTTAATGAATCTCAAATGAGACTTTATACAACTTTATTCTTGAGAGTTTCGGCAAGCAAGAAGAAATCTGTTCCTCACCAGCTGTGAACTCCCTGATGCAGACTCCATGTCTGATGGTGCTCCTATCCCTTTCATCTTTCAGGCATCACCAACCGCCCCCCTCCACCCCCGCCCCAGCCTAGCCTGGCCTTTCCACTCAATACACATCCGACAAAGAAACAGATGAGTTTTTATAATATATATCCTATAGTAACTCATCCAGTAGTAGTTCTGCTAAAACAGACACCACTTTATTGATTTTTATTTTTGGCAGAGAAACTCTGTTTCTGTAATTAGCATGTAATAGTAACAGTCTTGTTTAATATCCAACTATTTCCCACAGATGATTAATCACAAGTAACACTGCCAAAACAGGATCTCTTAAAAACGTGCAAAGAGGAGGACTGAAGAGGGCGGTGGAGGAAGACCACCCCTGGCTCACCTCCTCCATGGACACAACAGATAACAGGTACATCTGTGTGACTAACCCTAAATAGGACCTGACGATAGCAGAACGGATCTTGCAGCTAATCACAGCAGAGGCAACACTGGAAAGGGGAGGAGGAACAGAGCTGTGGTTGGGAACCAAACCCCGAGTGACACTGACCACAGGAGAGAGCAGGGAGAAGGGAGATCACACCGGACACCAGATACCCCAGCACCGGGAACACAAGCACCCACTGCATCTGGCCTTGAAAACTAGCGACACTTAACTTAGGGAGCTTTTAAAATCAGCGGGGCTTAACTCTGGGTACCTTAAAAATCAGTGGGATTAACTCCAGGAGAGCAAGAGGACATAGGAAACTGAGTCCCCACCCTTAAAGAGCCAACATATTAAACAGCTCCACCCAAGCACAGCACAACACCAGGAGCTTGAGAAGTGCCCACGGAATATGTGCAGGAGATTTACTTACGAATCTCAAACGTGCACTAGAGGGGCAGGGGTCTTCAGAAGACCCCCCCCCGAGAACAAAGCGCTGGCAAACACCACTTCTCATCCCTGCTCTTGGCCTAGCTAGCCAGACTTTTGCGGGAACCAGCACTAATGCTCCCCACCTGTCTAGCTAGTGCTGTACCCCGTCCCCTCGTGTGCTCCTGTGGACTGGCCCCATCTAACCTGCCTGCCGTGGCAGGCATCCCTCCAAAGCAGCTCCTGCCCTGCCACACACTGCAAGCAGCCCTGGCAGGGCTCGGGGCCACTCCAAAAGTGCCACCTGCCCCGGGGAGAGGGAGAGGAAAGCCCACGCAGCACGGCGTCCAGCTGCAGTAGCTGAGCCTTTTCGCTGGCTACGCAGGGACAGAGCCTTGCCATTCAGTGGGCCCGCAGCTGCGGCAGAGGCTGACTGCAAACACCTAGTCTGATCACTGACTTTACCCACCTACAAGCCCAGGTAGTCCTCAGACGGGCACCTCAACAGCACAAGGACCAAACCCCGTCCAGCACACCCACAGCACACGAAAGTGGGTCACTGCAGGTGACTGGGCTGAAGACAAACGTGGCTCGGCCACGACGGCACGGTGCATGCCGTCCGCATAGGAGACGCCCCTGGAGCACCTGCTTCTGGTGCCCAGGGCGCACTGTGCTACAGGGCACCACATGACCTCTTCTATGCAAGGCCACTACTTTCGAGGCCGGGAGATGTAGCCGACTTCCCTAATACACAGAAACAAAGTTAGACAGAAACAAAGAGTCAGGAGTGTGTCCCAAATGAAAGAACAGGACAAAAATCACAGCAACAGAGCTAAATGAGCGAAGATAAGCAAAATGCCTGATAAAAAAATAAAAGGAATGGTCATAAAGATACTGGACTTGAAAAAAGAATGGATAAGCTAAGAACTTCAACACAGAGAAAATGTAACACAGAACCAGAGATGGGGAACTCAATAAGTAGAATTAAAAAAACACACTAGAGGGAACAACAGCAGATCAGGGGAGGCAGAAGAATGGATCAGTGATCCAGAAGACGGCGCAATGGAAAGCAATTAAGCTGAGCAGCAAAACAAAAAAAGAATAAAAAATGAGAGTACGTTAAGGAACTCAGAGACATCATCAACTGTATTAACAACTGCATCGTAGGGATCCTAGGAGGAGAAAATATAAAAAGGCAGAACTCTTATTTGAAGAAATAACAGCTGAAACACCTTCCCTAACCCAGAAAAGGAAAGAGACATCTGGATCCGGAAAGCACAGAAAACCCCTAACAAGATTAACCCAAGGATGTCCACACCAAGGCGTAAAAAAAGTAACAATAAAGAGAGAATTTTAAAAGTAGCATGAGAAAACACAGTTACATACAAGGGAAATCCCATAAGGCTTTGGCAGATACATTCAAAGTGCTGAAAGGAAAAAACCTGCAAGCAGGAATACTATCCAGCAGGATTTTTATTCAGAATTGAAGATGAGATGAGGAGTTTCCCCAAACAAACATTAAAAGAGATCATCGCCACTAAAATATCCTTATAGGAAGTGTTAAAGGGACTTGAGGGGAAAGGAAAGGCCATAACTAGAAGAAGTTATGAAAGGAAAAAAAACTTCACAGATAAAAGCAAACTTCTAATAAATGTAGATTAATCATTTAAGAAAGTATGGAGGTTTAAATAACAAAAGTAGTAAAATCAATTATATGTACCAAACTCAGCCAAGGGATTTCACATTTTACAACGTAAAAAGATGTAAAATATGATATCACATACATAAGACATGGACAGGGTAAGTAAAAATTTAGTGCTTTTAGAATATGTTCAAACTTAAGCAACCATAACTTCATACAGACTTCTATTCACATTAAGATATACATGAACCTAATGGTAACCACAAATCAAAAACCTGTAACAGATATACAACAAATAAAGATAAAGAAATTCAAGCATAACACTAAAGCAAGCCATCAAACCACAAGGGAAGAGAGCAAGAGAAGAAGAAAGGAATAGAGAACTATAAAAACATACTGTGTATGTGCATTACACCATACACAAAAATAAACTTAAAATAAACTAAAAACCTAAATGTGAGACCAAAACCATAAAACCCCTAGAAGATAACATAGGCAATAATCTCTCTGACACAGCCATATTTTTCTACATATGACTCCAGAGGCAAGGGAAACAAAAGCAAAAATAAACTATCAGGACTACACCAAAATGAAAAGCTTTTGCACAGCAAAGGAAACCATCAACAAAACAAAAAGCAACCTATTAAATGGGAGAAGATATTCGCAAATGACAGATCTGATAAAGGGTTAGTATCCAAGTTATACAAAGAACTTACGCAACTCAACACCAAAGAATTCAATTAAAAAAAAATGCACAGAGGACTTGAGTAAACATTTTTTCCAAAGACGACATCCAGATGGCCAACAGACACATGAAAAGAGGCTCAACATCCCTAATCATCAAGAAAATGCAAATCAAAACCACAATGAGACATCACCTTGTATCTGTCAGAATGGCTAGAATCAAAAAGACACGAAATAACAAATGTGGGTGAGATTGTGGAGAATAAGGAACCCTTGTGCCCTGTTGGGAGAAATGTAAATTGGTGCAACTACCGTGGAAAACAATTTGGACATTTTTCAAAGACTTAAAAATAGAAATACCATATGATCCAGTAATATGACTACTAGTGTTTACCCAAAAAAACACAAGAACACTAATTTGAAAAGATATATACACCCCTATTTATAGCAGTTATTATTTACAACAACCAAGATATGGCAGTAATCCAAGTGTCCATTTATAGATGAATGGATAAAGAAGATGTGGTACATATGCATGCATGTATACATACACACACACACACGCACACACAAGGAATATTACTCAGCCATAAAATAAGAATGAGATCTTGCCTTTTGTAATAACATGGATGGACCTAGAGTGTATATGCTAAGTGAAATATGTCAGGGAAAGACAAATACCATGATTTCAATTACATATGGAATCTAAAGAACAAAACAAACGAACAAATAAGACACAAAGAAACAAACAAACCTAAAACCAGACTTAACCACAGAGAACAAACTGGTGGTTGCCAGAGGGAAGGGGGGTGAGAAGATGGGTAAAATAAATACAACTTCCAGTTATAAAATAAATAAGTCATTGAGCACCTGGGTGTCTCAGTCGATTGAGAATCCAATTCTTGATTTCAGCTCAGGCTGTGATCTCACAGTTTGTGGGATCGAGCCCCGTGTCAGGCTGACAGTGTGGAACCTGCTTGGGATTCTCTTTCTCCCTCTCTCTCTGTCCCTCTCCCGCTCGCATGTGCACGCTCTCTGTCTCTGTCTCTCTCTCTCTCTCACACACACACACACACACACACACACGATCTCTCTCTCAAAATAAATATATTTTTATTTACTGTGTGAGCACTGAGGAATGTAGAAGATTGTTGGATCAATATGTTGTACAACTGAAACTGACATAACACTGTATGTTAATTGCACTTCAAATAAAAAAAAGGTGGAAAAAAATTCATGATAAAAAATGTTTGAGGTAACTTGAATTTAGAAATCTATGCAGAAATCACAAAACGAATACTGATTTCTTTTTTCTGAAGATGAGGTGACCATACAACTTATCTTCCATCCTAGAATACTTTTAAGAGTATGAGGTGATAATACCACCACCACCAGGGCAGCATGGGTAAACCTTGACATCTGGTCACTGTAAAAGGGAGAAAATTAGGACAAGAACTATTCACACAGTGTGATTTTTCTTATTCAGGAGAGATAAACAGTACAGTTTGCATGGAAGTGAAGATCAGATCCTAGAGATAATTTCCTATGACACATTCTCAGATGAACAAAGATTTACAAATAAACAGAAACTCACCTCTGGTTTAGGGACAAAAGCCCGACCCGGAATGGTCAAGATGTGCTGAACGTTGCAGAGGTACTGGGCCATAACAGAAAGGCGACTGCGCTGTTTGCTTCCTGTACTGGCTGTAAGTCTCTATGGGACAAAAAGGAATTTTTAGCAAATAATTAATCCAGTCTGATTAGACGGAATGCAGCCAACATCTTATTATCTATGGACACTAGATGGAGTGTTGAGATAAATTTTAAAACTGTAGGCTATCTGACACATGATACACAGGCAGCATGGGGAACATTTTCCTCCAATATCAGCAGAAGCAAACCTAGGAAATGTGAATTACATCCTATATAATGCACTCAAAAATCCAGTAAGAAAACTTCCCTATCACTGGATGCTGGGGATTTTCAAACCACTGTTACATTATGTAGAAGAAGGTCCTACATGAAACAAATATCAGTCTATATTTGCTGAATGAAGAAATTAGTAAGCATAATTAAGAACTAAAAAGACTTATTTAATTTTATGAATTACCAAAATATATGAAGGAACATTTTCAACAGTGTGCTTTTCTTTATTTAAATCTAATAAAACTTAGGGTCGCCTGGGTGGCCCAGTCGGTTAAGCTGCCGACTTCGGCTCAGGTCATGATCCCACGGTCTAGGAGTGTAAGCCCTATGTCAGGCTCAGTGCTGACAGCTCAGAGCCCGGAGTCTGCTTCAGATTCTGTGTCTCCGGGTCTCTGTGCCCCTCCCCCATTTACACTCTGTCTCTTTCGCTCTCAAACATTAAAAAAAATCTTTTAATCTAATAAAACTTTGAATATTCAGAACTCTTGGAAAGTGTTCTTTTGTTTTTGCAAAAACCAGGAATTTCATCTTTTAAGAACCTAAACAATTTTAAAACCAGGTGTATCTAAATTTTTTTTTTTAATGTTTTATTTATTTTTGAGACAGAGAATGAGCAGGGGAAGGGCAGAGAGAGAGGGAGACACAGAATCCGAAGCAGGCTCCAGGCTCTGAGCTGTCAGCACAGAGCCCAACGCGGGGCTTGAACTCAGTAACCGCGAGATCATGACCTGAGCCGAAGTCGGACGCTTAACCGACTGAGCCACCCAGGCGCCCCAAAACCAGGTATATCTAAATTAACTCATAATTGCAATGCAATTTCAAGCAAAATCTCAAATGATGTTTGGAAGGAAATTTACATTAAATTCCCTAAAATTTTATATGGAAAGACAAAGGGCCCAGGGTAGCCAGAAAGCTCCTGAAGAACATCAACGTGGGGCAGGCTGGGGCAGACTCACCGCACCAGACATCAAAATTAAGGCCAAGTATGGCATTGCTCTAGGCACAGACCAACAGAACAACGGCCTTGGAAACAGACCCAAGCACATGTGGATGTTTGCTGTGTGACAGATGTAAGGCAGCAACCACTAATAGAAGAAGGATGGACCACTCAATCTGTGATATTGGTAGAAGTAGGTATATCTACAGGAGAAAAGAGTAACTCCCCATCTCGTACCATAACCCAAAATAAATTCCAAGTGCATTAACAAAAAATAAAGAGCAAAAACTTTAAAATTTTTATAAGTATTTATTACTCCATGCTAGGCAAAAATTTCTTGAAGATGCAAAAGCAAAAGCCGTAAGAGACTGATCCTTTATTCTATTAAAATTTAAAACTTCCATAATAAAAAAAACACTATAAACATAAGTCACAGAGAGAAGGTATTTGAAACTCCTTTGACAAAGGATTAGTGTTCAAAACACAGGAGAACTCCTACACATCAGTAACCGAAAGATAAACAATCGAAAATATGCTGAGAAATACACTAAGAGCACCCAAATGAACCATAACCATGAACTATGCTCAACCACATTACAAATTAAGGACATACACATTTCAGCTATAATGAGATAAGCTTTCCTATCCACGAAATGAACAAAATTTCAACAACAACAACAAAAAGAGCCTGGCAGAACCTGGAAGTGGTGAATATATGGAGCCAGAGGAACCCCCACCTACCGCTAGGGAGAACAGATACAAGCACTCTGCATTACAATTTGGCAAAATACACAGGAGCGCCGAAGCTGAGTACACCCTCATGACCCTTAGGTCTACCTTCAGGACGTGTCCTAGAGGACAGTACATATACTTCCACAAGGAAATACTGTGGAAGAATGTTCCCTACCACATCATACATGCATAGCGTCAAAAATGGCGAGAAAAACATAAAGGCCCGTCAACAGGAATGAATAAGCAAACTGTGGTAATTTTAACAATGGAACACTAAGTAACAGTTAAAATGAGTAAGAAGGTGTTACCAGCACAGATCCCAAAATAGAGCAGAAAATAATGAAGTGGCAGAAAACATGTGGAGTATGACTCCATGTATATAAAAACTTCAAAACATTACCCCTGTTTCCTGTGTGTGAATATATATGTATCTGCAAAACACATGCATGGGAATGATGAGTATCAATTTTGAGTACAACTCACAGGAGAGAAAGAAAGGGGGCAGAAGAGGGTTTTAAGCATATCTGTAACATTTTATTTCTTAAAAAAAAAAGACATAAAAATATGGCAATATGTTAAGATTAGACATAACTGAGTGAAGTATGAAAAAAAATGAGGCACACTGACTTTTAAAAAATGTATCCTGCTTCTCTATGTTCTTAGAGTTTACTGGATACTCTGAGCCTCTTCTAAGTGATACAGGGTCAGCCTTACAAACGCCAATGGCTGCTGGATTAATCATGGAGTTGAGTACGTCGGCCGTGTGCCACACCACTAAATGAATGAGTGTTTACCGCACTGCATTTTGTCTTCCTGCTTCACCGTCATGTGCACATCCCTAAAATTCCCTATTATTTGCTACTTCTGACCTGTCTGGACACGAAAACCACATAATTTGGCTCGCAAGAGCTTTGCCTTACGGAGGTTTTAAAACTGAGATGCTCAGGGCACCTGGGTGGCTCAGTCGGTTAAGCATCCGACTTTGGTTCAAATCATGATCTCACAGTTCGTGGGTTCGAGGCCCACCTCAAGCTCTGTGCTGTCACCCGGGAACCTGCTTCAGATGCTGTGTCTCCCTCTCTCTGCTCTCTGCCCCTCCCCTGCTTGTGCTCTGTCTCACTCAGGAAAATAAACGAACGTTAAAAAAAAAATTATCTGAGATGCTCAGAAAATTTCCTGTGGGGAAAGTAATAGATTTCGTAGCATCTGTTTTGTTACTCAGAAGCCATCCCTCCACCTCATTCCTCTTTTTAAATTACCTGGCTCTGGTCTATATTTAGACAGTTGAAGTGACTGGGAGGCCCAGTTCAGGATAAGTGATAGGCTGCTACAATATAAATGACAAAGCAAATTGTTCCTTAGTAAACTGTAAAACCAAGAAATGCAGATATTCAAGCAAAAAAAAAAAAAAAAAAAAAAAAAGACAAACACCAGAAGCCCATATTTAAAGAATAAACTTATGGATCAAAGGGTCAAAAATATTTCTAGTTCCTCACGAATTTCTTTTGGAGCTTAAATGTACCATTACCATGAAAGTAAAAACTTCAAAGTGCACTGTGCAACCGGCACAATTCAAAGCAGTTGTGTAAAACTAAAATCTAGCGTGAACTTAATCCCAAAAGAAAAAAAAAATAGGGGCGCCTGGGTGGCTCAGTCGGTTAAGCGGCCGACTTCAGCTCAGGTCATGATCTCAGGGTCCGTGAGTTCGAGCCCCGCGTCGGGCTCTGTGCTGACAGCTCAGAGCCTGGAGCCTGTTTCAGATTCTGTGTCTCCCTCTCTCTGACCCTCCCCTGTTCATGCTCTGTCTCTCCCTGTCTCAAAAAAAAAAACAAAACAAAAAAACGTTAATAAATAAATAAATAAACAAACAAACAAACAAACCAGGGGTGCCTGGTTGGCTCAGTCAGTTGAGAGTCTGACTTCACCTCAGGTCATGACCTCACAGTTTATGAGATCGAGCCCCACACAGGGCTCTCTGCTGTCAGCGCAGAGCCCGCTTCGGATCCTTTTGTACCCCTCTCAACCCCTCCCCCCAACTCTCTCTCTCTCAAAAATGAATGATTAAAAAAAAAAGTCTGCATATGAAAATTAGTATTTATGCTGGATTGTTTTCCATATTTTACCTTATACCTCAAAGGTGTTCTCACTGATGAATTCAACAAAATTTTAAAAATCACTTTAACCAACGAGCAAACCAGTGAGGCACAGAGGGTAAACGAATTGGACGTGAAGGCATGCTTAAGTATATTTCACTCAGGGTGCTAGGCAGGCCTCCACTCCTGCCAGTAAAGCCTGACCCCTCAACTTGACCCATCCAAACTTTGCAGCAAATACACCTAGGCTGTGGAGATGAAAACTGTGGATAATACACCTGAATTCAGAAGAAAGCAGCACATTCATTACCGAAAAATTCAAGCCACAGAACAGAAAGCTCTGCAAAAATTTCGTTAAAAACTAGCACAAGAGGGGCACCTGTGTGGCTCAGCTGTTTAAGCAGCTGACTTCTGTTCAGGTCATGATCTCGCAGTTTGTGGGTTTGAGCCCCGCATCGGGTTCTGTGCTGACAGTTCAGAGTCTGGAGCCTGCTTCAGATTCTCTATCTCCCTCTCTCTCTGCCCCTCCCCCACTCCTGCTCGGTCTCTAAAAATTAAATAAACATTAAAAAAACATTTTTAACCCCCCCCCCCCAAAAAAAACAACAACAATAACAACAAACTAGCACAAGAGTTACATGGTCAAAATCAGTCATCCAAACAGGACTTAATATTTCTATGATACGTTATATGTAAAGCTATTAGAGTTCAAACTCCGTTACAAGGTAGAGATTTTAACAACAAAAGGCCGGGAAACCAAACCAGTTAATTTTTCAGTAAAAGGAAACCTCTAACCCTGGAGATTTTAAAAGCCTTCTGAGGCAGTTTAAGAAAAACCAGGGGTCAAAGATTTCACAAAGACAGTGTTATTTTCTTCCTCATTCATCTAAAATCATTTTAAGTAGAAAAATTAGGCTTATTCTTGGGAAGCTACACAGCCAAATATCAGGGACACTGAAAACGACATACTTCCTGGCAAGGTAACTCCCTCCCTCCCTGCTAGGGATGGACCATTAAGCAGCAGGGGCCCCTGAAGATGGGAGGAGAGCAACAAGCTGATCCTGGACCCAGAAAGGAGAGACCACAGGTCCGGTCACACGGAGAACTTAAACATCATGACTGCAGCAGAAAACACACGACCTGGGTTCAAGTTCAGCTTTCCCTGTAACTAGCTCCGTGACCTTCTGCCAGACCTTAACTTATGTTGAGCCTCAGTTTCATCATCTATGAAATGAGGTTAGATGAGATTTGTTAAGGTCTCATTTACTGCTACACAGTCTGATTCTATTTTATGAGCTGGAACTTTATACTGTCTATATGTTCTTTAATGTGTGCGAGCTGAATTCTTAGCTTTAGACCCTGCAGACCTGGAGAGAAGAGGACTGTGCTCAGTTGCTTCTGCTCTACAACTCAACAAAGCCAAGCAAAGTGAATGCCTAACGAGCGCTATCTGTGGAATATAAAATCACAAATATGACACTGTCAAGAGCAAACAGAGGGTATATGAGAAAATATTGCTCGCCATATATTGTCCTGTTTAGACTTTCACTCGCAAAATGTGAAAATTGGTCAGAGGACCAGTGTTAACCATGCTTCTGGAGCATTCCATAAATTATAGACTCAATGTAAACTCTTCTTGATACCCGTACTAAAATTTAACTAAAATCAACATTTTTTTTCTGGTTAAAGAAAAATAATTGCATATGCTGAAGTTAAAGCAACACTGTTATTAATAATCACAACTGACATTCTGAGTCACTGAAAATATTCCTCCACCTCTTAAGCCTCTGTTCCTTTGCATTTTCCCCCAAAAGAATTAGAGTACATAGTGTTTTGCATCTCTATTGTGTTATTCAAGAACAGAAATACCATAATAATCATGTCATCTGAGAAAATAAAAGTCCAAGAACAAATCAAAAGGCTGAGAAAACAAGAAAACTATTAATATATGCTCAACTCAAACACACAGAAGAGAGTTAGAATCATAAGCCGGGAATGACATGGGCCTTAGGAAAGTAGTGATGCCTTACAGTTCCTAACAAACACAAAAGGGCCCAAGTTTTGGGGATGGAAAATTCTAAGATGGCTGAGAAAAAGATTTTATGGCTAAATACCCTAAAGCAAAGGTTCCTATCCTCGGCATTGCTGACGTTTTCGGCTGGCAAATGTGGAGCGATTCTCTGTTGTTGGGGCTATCTTGCGCACTGAAGGATGTCTACCGGCTTCCCTAACCTCTACCCACTAGACACCAAAAGCACCCCCAGTTGCGACAACCAAAAATATCTCCAGACGGGCAGAAGTGAGGAATACAGCAAAGCAGGAGGATCCTGAGCTCACTCCCGTGAACATAGCACAGCTTCAGCCGCGTACAGAGCAACTCTCCCTGAGAATGACCTGACGACTGGGAGAGCAGCGGAGGTAGCTGTAAATATAAAGACAAAGCCTCAAAAAGGGAAAGAGGGACAAAGACATGGTCAGGTCAGGAACCAAACCCAAGAGTGAGAGAAGATATATCCCAGGTGCAAACGTCCTCCCTGGGAAGTGAGGGGTTACAGCCCCACACCAGGCACCCCCCACCCTGGGGATCTGCACCAGGAAGTTAAGTTCCCATAACTTCTGTTTCTGAAAATCAGCTGGGCTTTGCTTTGGGAGAATTGGAAGGCTAGCAGAAATGGAGATTCTGCGCTTAACGGGACTACACATAGCCTCACTTGCTCCGAGACTCCGCAAAGAGGCAGCTGCTTGAAAAGTGGCCACATGTGCAGAAAATACAATTGCCTGATTTTAGGGAGCAGGCCAAAGGGGCAGGGTTGTGTAAGAACTTTATCCAAGAGTGGACATGCTGGCAGGCACTATTCTTCTTACCCTCTCAGCCTATGCATCCGATGCTGGCGGGCACTAGTCTGACACTCTCCATATACCTTTCTGGCACCGCTTGCCCTGCCCCGGTGTTCCCCTGAAGACCTGCATTGCTGAACCCGCCTTCCTGGCAGGTGCTCCTGGACTCCTACCCTGTACACCTGGCAGAGAGCCTCGTGGAGACTGTTGCCCCAAAAATCAACTCTTGCCGGGGAAGTGGGTGGGGCATCTCTGTCCCCCAGTGTACCTGTTGCAATCACAGTCCAGTGCGAACAGAGGGGTGCATACAGCCAACAGGGGACACCCCTGAAGCACATGGTTCTGGTGACCCACGGCACACCTTCCACATAAGGCCACTTCCTTCAAGAACAGGAATCCCAGCTGACCTACCTAGTATATAGAAACAAATACAGGGTTAGACAACATGAGCAGACAGTAGAAAAGGTTCCAAACAAAACAGGACAAAGCCTGAAAAAGAACTAAACAAAAAGAGATAAGCAATCTACCTAATAAAGAGTTCAAAGTGATGGTTATAAAGATGTTCACCAAACTCAGAGGGAGTGGATCAACTCAGCAAGGATTTAAATAAAGAGATAAAAAATATAAAAAAAGAGCCAGTTACAGCTGGAGAATACAATAACTGCAAGGGAAAACACACAGAGGGAGTCAACAGCAAATCAGGGGATGCAAAAGAACAGATCAGTGATCTGGAGGATAGGGCAGTAGAAATCATTCAGGTTGAATGGCAAAAAGAAAAAAAGAATGAAAAAAATCAGGATGGGTTAAGGGACCTCTGGGACAACACTGGGCACACAACACCCATCTTATAAGGAGTCACACAGAAAGAAGAGAGAAAGGACCAGAAAACTTAATTTTAGGAAATAATGGAAAAGCTACCTAACAAGGAAAAGAAAACACAGATCTACGTCCAGGAAGCAGAGATACCCTAAACAAGATGAACCCAAAGAGGTCCATATGGAGACAGATAATCATTAAAATCTCAAAAATTAAAGACAAAGAAGGAGTCTTAAAAGCAGCAAGAGAAAAGCAACTGGTTATATAAAAGGAAATATCTATAAGAGCTGATTTTTCAGAAAATCTGAAGGCTAGAACACATGATCTATTCAAACTGCTGAAAGAAAAAAACCTACAACCAAGAACACTCTACCCAGCAAGAAATATTATCATTCAGAATTAAAGGTGAGATAGTTTCCCAGACAAACAAAAGTTAAAGAAGTTCATCACCACTAAACCAGCCCTTGCAAGAAACATTTAAGGGATTTCTTTAAGCAAAACAGAAAATGCCATAACTGGATGAAAATCACAAAAGAAAAAATTTCACTGGTAACAGTATTATACATTAAAGGTAGTAAATCAACCCCTCATAAAAGCTAGTACGAAGGTTCAGACAAAAGTAGTCAAATCAACCATACCTATGATAATTAGGAATACACAACATAAAAAGACATAAAATAGGACATCAAATACATAAAACATGGGCAGGAAGGATAAAATTGTAATGCTTCTAGAATGGGTTCGAACTTAAGCAACCATCAAGTTAAATAGACTACAATGTTCGTAGGTTGTTACAGATAGCCAGAAGGCATGAGGTGGGGTCAAGGGAGATTGTTTTGTCTTTTAAAGTTTATTTATTTGTGAGAGAGGAGAGAGAGAGAGAGAGAGAGAGAGAGAGAGAGAGAGAGAGAGCGCGCGCGAGAGCACGCTAGCATGCAAGAGCCAGCTCTGGAAGGCACACGCAGGGGAAGGACGGTGAGAAAGACGGAGGGAGAGAATCCGATGCAGACCCTGCAGAGCCTGACGTGGGGCTCGATTCCACAAACCAGGAGATCATGATCTGAGCTGAACTCAAGAGCTGGATGCTGAACCCACTAAGCCACCCAGGCTCCCATTTTGTTTTGTTTAAAAAAATTTTTTTTTCATGTTTATTTATTTCTGAGACAGAGAGAGTCAGAGTGTGAGCAGGGGAAGGCAAAGAGAGAGAGGGAGACACAGAATTTGAAGCAGGCTCCAGGCTCTGAGCTGTCAGCACACAGCCTGACCCGGGGCTTGAACTCACAAACCATGACCTGAGCCGAAGTCAGTCGCTCAACTGACTGAGCCATCCAGGCACCTTTTTTTAAAAAAAAAATTTTTTTAATGTTTACTTATTTCTGAGACAGAGAGAGACAGAGTTGTTTTGTTTTGTAAAATGGATGACATTAGAGCAGGTTTCCTTTTTGATCGTAGTAATCCAGTAAAGAGGGAGTAATCAGTGATGGAAGAGAAAGAAGGTAATAGTTATAAATCATGATTTTAAGATTCTGACAGGTCAATAATTAAATAAAAGTCTCTGAAATTATATGAAAAACTTCCAGCAAAAGCTCCTTAATTCAGTTTTAAATTCCTTAATTTTGAATACTTCTGTGAAGATTTCTGGTGTTTTGTTAGCTGCTTCTCATCACTTGTTTTTAAGCATTTAATTTTGAGTTTACATGTACCCAGAATTCTGCTTGTTCAGCTTAACTTTCCTCATAATTTATACATGTCATAGATACTGAATCTGTGTCCACGTGAATATTATTCTGTTGTGATTAGAAGATCAAGTTTTGGGAGCCGGACTAGCTTGGCCTAAGTCCCAGCTCTGCTACTTGGTAGCTGTGTGGTCTTGAAGAAGCTAATTAAAATCTCGGGGCTTCAGTATCCTTTCCTATCAAAAGTTAGTAAGTCGCAAGGATGAAAGGTTCAGCACAGGGAATACAGTCAGTGGTGTAATACCTTGTGTGCTGACAGATGGCAGCTACTCTCGGGGCAAACACAGCACAACGTGCACAGTTGCTGAATCCCTATGTTGTACACCCGAAACTAACTTTGTGTGTCAATGTCAATTAAAAAATACTATTTCATTAGCTTGCTTTGAGGCTTACATAAGAAAATGCACCTAAAGTGGCATCCATTCCATAGCAGACATTCCATAAGAGCCGATATTATTATCAGTAGCATTTAGGCAAATTAAAAGCAAAGTGAAAAATATTCATATAATTAAAAATTTACAACTGTAAAACTCAATAAATTGCCTAGTGAGTTAAATGACAGAAATTTCTTCTGAATCACTCAAGTAATCTTTGCTTTCATATAGCTTTCAAAAGGTATGCATTAAATATTTTATGGAACTAGACAGAGGCAGTGGTTGCCCAACAGTGTAAACGTACCACATTTGAGTAAGTCACGCACTACAAAAAAAAAATGTCTCCAGATACTGCCAAATGTCCCTGAATGGGGGGCTGGGGGCAAAATCGTCTCCACAGAGAACCACTATTCTCAAGTGGAACATAGGTAAAGAGAGAGGGAGAGATCTAAGGAATAGAATTCTTACACATGTGTAAATGCAGAGGAAGGCATCTAAAGAACAGAACTAATGTGACTACATTTTATATATATATGTGTTGTGTGTGTGTGTGTGTGTGTGTGTGTGTGTGTAATTCTCACATATGTATATAATTCTCTCAGGGGAATTCTGATATTAAAAAGTTGTCTACAAAAAAACAAGGATGAAGCTGAATAAAATGTATGAAACGACACTTTGCATAAACTAAACAACAGCATTACAGAACTATGAGCACAGACACCGGAGAAAGAAGGTGAGAGGTGAGCCTTACAACTGAGCAGCTAACAGCCTGGAAGCCATACTCAGGCAGCAGCACAAGCAGGAGTAGAAACAGAGCCCAGTGGTCTGTCTGACGAGAGGAGACAGATGCCAGGCTCTGGGAGGCCAAGGCAGACAGAACTTATGATGCACGCTACTGGATACGTAAACACACACACACACACACACACACACACAGAGAGAGAGAGAGAGAGAGAGACAGAGACAGACAGGGGGCATGGGAGACAGGAAAGGGGAGGGTGCTCCTGAGATATGCAAAGGGATCCCTTCAAGTCTCTGACAGAGCATCGATCTAGAAGTGCATGAGGTTGGGAGGCTGGAGAAAGTGGCATCAGAAAGTGGGACAAAAGGAGGTCACACAGGGCTAGAGATAGTCTGTACACCCAACAGCCAAGTAAAGAGCCCTTGAAATACACGGGGTACTAGGTGGATTCCTCAGAAAGGCTGGGACTTAATAGTGTGACTTTAATTAGCCTCAGATTAAAGGCTGCTATAGACCTGTCATAAGCAAGCTTAAAAGCAAGCTCCAAACCAATATGCACGTGACTCATCTTTGTGTCAGAACAAAACCCACCACTCAGGCCAATACAACAAAATCCAGCCCTCCACAAGATTAAACAAAACAAAACAAAACAAAACCTCACAATATCTAGCATCTCGCCAAAAATTACCAGGCTTGTGGGGGGACTGGGTGGCTCAGTCGGTTAAGCATCCGACTTCAGCTCACGTCACGATCTCATGGGTTCGAGAGTTTGAGCCCTACATCGGGCTCAGTGCTGACAGCTCAGAGCCTGAAGCCTGCTTTGAAATCTGCATGTCCCTCGCTCTCTCTGCTCCTCTTCTGCTTGTGTGCTCTCTCTCAAAATTAAATAAATATTAAAAATAATAAAAATTACCAGGCTTGCAAAGAAGCAGAAAAGTAGGACCCATAGAAAGAGGGAGGGGAAAAAAAGCAAATGGTAAAATGATACAGAAATGACAGAGGTAGTGAAATTAATAAGCAAAGGTCTTACAACAGCCATTATAAATATTATACATATGTAAAGATGCCAAGGAAAGCATGAACATAATGAAGTAAGGGAAAATACAAGACCCAAATGGAACTTCTAGAAGTAAAACTACAATATCCAAAATGAAAACTGACTAAAATTAACAACAGAGTAGCCACTGCACAACAGAGTAGTGAATCTGAAGATACAGTAACTGGAAACTTTTTTTTTATATTGTTGGTGTTGAAGTATATGTGTTTGTGACAGTTAAAGTGTGATACAGGTGAATTCAACGTATCAAGAGTTCTACGGAAGCTGTTCTGCAAAATATTACATACTATACAAACCATTCAAGTCAGACAACACCATTTTTTCAGTGTCTTTTCAACTGAGAAGAACCCTATTCAGCACACTTCTGAGGTGGTACATACAGAGCAAGCTTTGTTTTTGTTCTTTATTTTCTTCTACAATAGCTTCATATTTCTCTTTCATTTCTGTCGATTCTAGGTGAGGCAGCTCTATTTCTGGATCTTCTAGGGGCAGCAGCTCCTAAGTGATGCTTTAAAAACGCACAGCACGGGGCGCCTGGGTGGCTTGATCGGTTAAGCATCCAACTTCGGCTCAGGTCATGATCTCACGGTCCGTGAGTTCGAGCCCCGCATCGGGCTCTGTGCGGACCGCTCAGAGCCTGGAGCCTGTTTCAGATTCTGTGTCTCCCTCGCTCTCTGCCCCTCCCCTGTTCATGCCCTGTCTCTGTCTCAAAAATAAATAAACGTTAAAAAAAATGTATTATAAACGCACAGCACTATTAGGTTTCTCCGGTTCTTCATAGAAGGCTGTCAATACCCTGGTCAGTGTGTCCATACCCCCCACTTCTCCAGGCACCTTTAGGACTGCTCGTGCTTTGAGACGGTGCCTTTGTTAAGGCGCCACAGGGACAGTGGCAGCAGGGTGGCCGGTGGGCTCCAGGAACTGGAATTTTTATGTGTGAATTATTTTTTTTATTACGTACGGTGAATTATTAAATTGCTTCAATATCCAACCATTCACTAATCTTTTTTTTTTTCCTTTGCTGACACAGGATACAATCGTTATCAAATATGAAGTTGTCTGATTCTGGCTTTTTTTTTTTTTTTTTTTTAATTTCCTTAATGTTTGTTTACCTTTGAGAGAGAGACAGACACAGAACTGGAAGCAGGCTCCAGGCTCTGAGCTATCAGCACAGAGCCCAATGTGGGGCTTGAACCCACAGACAGCGAGATCATGACCTGAGCCGAAGTCAGACATTCAACCAACTGAGCCACCCAGGCGCCCCTGATTCTGCGCCTTCTAATGTAGCCATCACTCCGTCTCATAATGAGTCACAGTGCTTCGGTTATTAGAGTTTACAACACATTTTAACATTTGATAGGCAAGGCTTCTCTCATCACTCTTCTTTTTTTCAAAATTTCTTTTCCATTCTTGCAGGTCCACTCAAGATGATCCCTGGGACTTCACTCACTACATTTCAAGATGTTACTGAAAAAACATAATTTGGAAAAATGAAGCAGCTTTATAATACTCATTTTTTTTTTTCTTCCAGGGTTCTATTTCTCTTGATTTAGCTCAGTGATTTTCTGAGACTCTCAGTAAAGTTCTGTGATTTTTTTTATACAGGTCCCTCTTTTTTCCTTCAGTTTCCAGAATAAATAATTATATATTTCCAATAACGTTTTTACTTGTCTTTCTAACAGTGATATATTTTGTTTGCTTCAATCCTTCCTGTATTTGATTTTCTATTTATCACTAATTCAACCCCACACTCTCCCCAACTTACCTATTCTTTCAGTATATGCAAACATGATAGGTGTCTTATCAAATTCTTTGTGCTACTCTGAGGTGAACTGAATGTTCTTCTGAGGATTCCACGCTCTGTCTTCTATAACACTGGGCCTTCTGTCTCCTAGATTCATACAATCGTTCTTCTTGGGGTCTCTAATCAGACCAGTGCGATAGAGGCTTTGTCATTATGTCAGAGGTGTTGGTAGAGGTTAGTGAAGAATTTCGACCATGTTCGAACTCCTCCAAATATAGGAGAATAAGACCAAGCAATCCAATCCAACAGAAAAATAAGCAAAGGGCAAGTACTTCACAAAAAAGACGCTATCTCAAAGGTCCATAAACATGCAAAATGGTGCTTAGTTTTTTAAAAAAGTTCATTCTGAGAGAGAGAGAGAGAGAGAGAGACAGAGAGAGAGGCAGGGGGAGGGAGAGAGGGAGGGAGAGGGGGAGGGAGAGAGAGAGGGAGGGAGAGGGGGAGGGAGAGAGAGAGAGAGACAGAGAGACAACGCATGTGCAAAAGTGAGGGAGGGACAGCAGGAGAGGGAGAGAGAGAGAACCCCAAGCAGGCTCTGCGCTGAGCACACAGCTTGATCTTGACCATGAGATCATGACCTGAGCCAATATCAAGAGTTGGACGCTTAACCGACTGAGACACCCAGGTGACCCTGGCACTCAATTTGATTAAAAATTTAGCAAAAGACAAAATAAAACCACAAAACACACCATTCAGCTCTGATTAACAAAAAGTACAAGTCTGGCAATATCAAGTACTGGCAAGGATATGACGCAAAATGAACTCACATACACTGTTGGTGGGAATATAAACAGGCATGATGACTTCAGAAAGCAAATTAGCATTATTTAGCCAAAGTGAAGATTGGGGGAACTTAAGATCCAGCATGGCCACTTCTGGATATATTCTCTAGGGAAAGCTTGCTTATGTGCTCCAGCTGACATAAATAGAAGAATCTCCATGACAGCTTTATTCGTAAAAACACTGGAACAGGATTCCAAAACAGGGGAATGGGCAGATAAATTATGACTTAGTCAAAGAGTGGGTAGTGTATAACTACACAAATAAACTATAGCTATGAGCAGCATAAGTGAATGAGGAGAAAAGAAGTACATAGTGCATGAATCCATTTGCGTAAGTTCAAAAATGGAGAAAACTAAAGTATATTAATTATACAGATAAGAATCTACGTGACAAACTAAACAGGGAATAATAAGTTCCAAATTCATGGTACTGATTACTTTGGTGGCAGGTGGAAAACCAGAGATACAATCAGAATGAGGCATACAAGAGGGTGTCAACGATGTTGGGAGTTTAACTATTGAGTTGAGTGGGGGAGATTCAGGTGTTCTTTTTATTAAGCCATACAAATCCATCATATACTCTTCTGTATTTGTAAGTCATAATAAAAAATTAAAAAAAAAACAAAACACTTATAGTCTGCAGATCCCCTCATTAAACCTCTGCAGCACAAAACCTGCCCTTGCTTATTACCCCATAGGATTATTTTCTAGAGAGTGACCTGGGAACACTCCTGCCATGGGAATGCAGGCATAGCAGGCCCAGCAGAAGTAGGGGATTAAGTGAAAGTCTATGTACTGCATAATCAGACACCAACCTCCTTCCCTTTCTCCAAACCGACTGATTACCGCATTCTTCACCATCTCATGAAGTTCAATGTATCAACTTTAACCGATCACAGGCCAATCCCTATGTATTATTGTATCAGCAGCAGCCCACAGATCACGTCTCTCACTGTTCTATGGCCCTACTGTGTCCTTGTATGTACGACACGGCCTTCCTGGCTGGCAGCACAGCACCCGTGTTCTCCACGGAGAGCTCACAGCAGTCACACCTGTCATCATCATGACATGCTTAACTGTTGGTTGAGCTGGTGTTGGTGTGTATGTGTAACGGAGCATTAACTTAGAAAACACAGTCTGTCACAAAAATGCAGTATTACTTTGTTTCAGAATTCGAAGAGCCAAAAAAAACCCAAAAAACAAAAAAAAAAAAACCAAAAACACGTCAGAACTTACCTCTGCCACTTCCTTTTGGAAAGTCAGTGTCATCTGGGTTCTGCCATAAACAAAAGGTCCATCCTTACAAGAAACATTTTCAAGCCACTTGATAATCAGTGGAGTTGATACGCTAAAAGGCAGATTTCCAATAATATGTACATTTGGAGGATCTGGTTAGCAGGAGGAAAAAACAACTTGTAACGATTTCATCAAAGTATTCTGAATAGTATTTTGGTTAAGAATAAAAGTCAAACTGGGTACTAACAGCGTCAAACAAAAATACATGAAACGACACGGCTACCTATTTTTCAGTCCATTTATTCTTCAAAAGCAATGTTTCCTCATCGTCAGCTTTGAATTATTAAGAAAAACATTCTACCTTAATTAGTGTTCAAAGTCCTCGGGTTTCCCGGCTTAGGAAAACTGTGAAAGAGACCGGATTTGAGGGAAAAGGTAATTTGATCCGGATGTGAGGAGGTCAAAGTGCCTATGGGGCACCCAGGTGAAGCTGTCAGAGGATCAGATGCCCAGGAAGGGGGTACAGGCTGCATAGACAGATGGAAGTGTCTGCAGCACACAGGTGGTAAGTGTAACCACAGGAGCAGAGCAATTCCAGCAAATCTGGAGCACAAGAGCAGGTGCTCAAGAAGAAAGATCTCAGGAACAACATCTAAGAGGTAGCTGGAAAAAGAACCACCAGCAAGGAACAGCTAGAGAAAGTCATACAATGTAAAAGGGAAAACGGAAGGACCTGGTGTCAGGGAAGACACGAGCAGAGAAAACATCCGGAAGAGCAGGTAACACTCAAATGAATGCCTGAGAACTCCGTCAGATAAGGTTTGAGAGAGGAAATCAGGAGGTCACTTGACTCTGGTGTGACTGGGGCCGGACCGGAGACCTGAAGGCAGTGTGCTGAGAGGAGAGCCGGAAGGCAGAGGCAGGCAGCGGCCACCTCTCTGGTGCTGCGGCCACACACACGGAAGCGGTCACGCCAGTAGTACGTGTTCTCAAGGGCTTTCTAGGCAAGTAACACACCCCATCTATCTCCGGATTCCAAAGAGTTGGTACACAGCGGGGACCTGACTGTCTAAAAAATGAAGACCCTTGGCTGGCCACGGGATGCGAGACGCTGGTAACTGGGTGTGGCTTCGTTTACTAAAACACTTCTTTTTTTCACCATTTGGAAAAAGGAACACTTCCTAGTTTATCCCATCATTACATGGTGTCATAAAAATAGCTTATTTGAGGAGAACCCTAAACATTTGAAAAATAGAAGACAAATAAAATTGAAGAAAAAGTAATTAGATTTATCATTTTGGAAAAGAGTAGAAAAGCAGAAAAAATTATAATGCACACTACGTATTCAATTCTGTTTTTATAATATTTAATATAAATGTGTAATGTTTGTAATGTATAATAGCATTAAATATTTGTACTATAAATAATTATAAAAGAAAATAAGAAAACCAACCCCAAATCACTTACCATCTTCCCACCGTCTTTTAAGACTTTCTGGAAAAGCCCTTTCTATCTTATATGTCAACACATCACCATGGACAATTCTCAGTTTTCCAGGTGCTGCATCGGAAAGCATCTAGTTTACAAAAAGATCAATAAAATGAGTTCATACTTTGGAGAATAGTGAAACACACACTCTCTGTCTCATTCTCTCTTTCTCTCTCTCCACACACACACACACACACACACATATCCCCCGCACCCAACCTAAAACTTGATTCCTCATGGTTTAAAAAACAACAACCACCACCCAGATGCAGTCCCCTGAAGCTTAGGAAGTTTAAGAGCAGGAGCGAGTACATGTATCACTAACATCCCTTCTAAAGGAGATTTTAAAGGAAGAGGTGACCTTCTTTCCACATCAGGTATCACCTCAAGAGGCTCAGACACCCTCGGCTCCAAGTTAGGGAACTTTTGCCCTGAGCACCCCTTGGTGCTGCTGATTCTCTCTCCTAACCTCCTTCTTGCCTAATTCTGGCCACTGGTAGGAAGGATGAAAGAAACACCAGAGAAGCCAGAGAAGAGACCCCGGACCAAGGCACCTACTTCGTAGATCACTCCTGCCTTTGGGTAAATGCCGTGCCTTGCACATGCTTCTTTACGGCATTATGAGCTACTATTTCGTAATTGTGTATAGAGAGGTTTCTTCTCCCTGTGATAACATATGCTCCTTAAGGGTAGCACCTGTTTCCCGTCTATCTTAATGTCCCCTGCAGCTACAAAGTGCATAGGAGGTGCTTCACATTTTTTGATAAGTGAATAAGCGAATGATCAACTATAAAACGGGAAAACTTCTCCCCCCAGCCTGAGATTTGGGATTCCCAAAATTTGTAAAGTCAAGAAACTTGCGAAAAATTATTTCACTGATAAATCGGGTAGAATTATACAAGTAACACTTCAAAAATACAGCGCTGAAATGCTTAAACTGGTAAGAAGCTAAACATTTCAGTTTGGGAATCATCTATCTAGTCTGGTATATTTAGTCATGGTAGTTTAGCAAAAAAAAAAAAATTGTGTATCTCCAATACTATTGTACTTATAGATTATTTTAAATTACCAAATTTGCTAAAACTTAATCTGATGAGTTCCAGACTATAAATCATGGAAAACATAGTAACTCCAACATACTATGAATAAAAAAGGAGGTAACTCTCTTTGGGACAGGCTCTTATTGCATAAAAACTATGCATTTAATGACCGCATTTACCATTAATGAAGAATATTAGTTGTTTTCTATAATTCTGCTTCACATAATTAAAACAAATTTGCATACCAAAAACAAAGCAGAAGAACTAAAAGCTTATGCTTCATGATCGTATATATAGAAAGTAATAAAGTAATTAGTAATTAAGACTAAAAACAAAACCATGTAAACTTAGATCTTTGGCATTAATATACATGCTCTGATAACCACGTTTGAAATGTTATTTTTTTAACATTTAACTGATACACACTCAGCTGCATACCAGAAAACTGGTGTAACACACGTTAACCTTCCTTTCCTAGGTTTCAAGTTGTATTGCTAGCCTATTTCTTTAGGATTGCCCTTCAGACTTAAGTCTCAGCCAATGACAAAGCAAATCCTCCCAAGACTACTCTGTAGCTTGATCTTCCCCTTTCAGACTCCCCACTGAGGAAGAAATGAATACTGGTGACCATAGCTTTCTGTGAAAGCCTTAAAGCAATTATGGGGGGGAAAAACTCCATACAAACTGAAATGATAGTATGAATGATTACAGACAATAGCCACTTAAACACCAAATGATATTCAGCAATGACACACATTTTCTTACCAACCACTAATAGAGAATGATGTTTTCATTACCATGACAGTATTTGGGGGATGGTGGAGAGGTGGGAAAGATCACTAGTACAGCCAGAAGAGCACCCTGCTTTACACTTTAAAACCCTGACGGTGTTAGCTCATAATGTGCTCAAAGCACAGCTGACTACAAATGCAGGCACCCGATTATAGTCAAATGAGTATTTTTACAGACACTCATAAGTTGTTCCATCATTTTTATTTTAGTTTTTAATGCTATATCCTTCCAAAATGAGATTTAAGTCAGCTTAGAGTAAAAGGCATTCATTAGATAAGGCTGTAAAAGAAGAAACAGAAAACCAAACAATGAAAGAAGCAGGTATATAAATCCTACAGGTGTTAGCTCTGACAATTTATACACTGAATTATAGAATTTTTACTCTCTACTGGAAATAATTATACTAAGTCTCCAGGAGAGAAAATGTTTGTTTTTTTTTCTTCCTAGCATTAAGTTTTGTGAGGGGTATATGGAACAAAATAATAGAGAATGCCTTTAACAAAAATGAGGAAACAAATGCAGGAGTATTCTTCATATGGTCACTTAAAAAAATCTCTCTAAGTCAAGGTTTTAGAGATAGCTTTTCTGCAGGGGGCAAGCACCTAAGGTCCACCTAGGTAATTTGTTGGTGATCTCATTTGATGAGGAAATTTTTTTTTAAGTTTATTTATATTTACTTTGAGAGAGACAGAGAGACAGAGAGAGCACACATTCAGGGGAGGGGCAGAGAGAGTGGGACAGAGGATCCAAAGTGGGCTCGGTCCCGACAGAAGAGACACCGATGCGGGGCTCGAACTCAAGAACCAGAAGATTATGACCTGAGCTGAAGTCGGACACTTAACCAACTGAGCCACCTAGGTGCCCCTGATGAGAAAATAATTTATGCGACTTTTGGAACTTATGCACAACTAGAAATTCCTTGAGAACAAAGAACTATATTGAATGGCCATTTGGTATGTTTTATGCCACCTCTCATGGTGGGTGAGGGACTCCTGGCAGCCAGCATTGTAGAGTGAGCTAAAGCATTAATTACACAGCCTGGTGATATTACCTTCTTCCTGACCTGTTACATAGTAGGAACCCAAACACTGTTGAAATAAGTGCTAGGCAAACTGTTAGGAAAACTATATGAGAATGAAGGAATCTATAATACAGAATGATAGGTGAAAAACAATTTTTATTCTTCTGTAGAACACACAGAGAAGACTAATGCTATTATTCAAAAGGAATTTAAGATAATGTTACAATAGATATTTTTTTTTTTTAAGGAAGAAGATGACAGCATGACTTCAAAGAGTCTCCTCGTTTTATTTTTTAAACAGGACCAAAACATGCATGGCAGAAACTCATGTACTCAGTCTCATCAAGGATTTAGAGATTTAATAAACTTTATATTCAAACAGTGCTTACTCCTTTCAGCGTTAACATTTCTTAGAGAGAAACTTCTACAGTAGCCTATCTTTTTCTTGTCTGATTGCTATGGCTAAGATTTCCAGCATTATGTTGAATAAAAATGGGGACAATGGACATCCTTGTCTTGTTCCAGATCTCAGAGGAAAAGCTGTCAGTTTTTCACAATTTAGTACAGCATTAGCTATGGATTTTTCATAATATGGCCTTTATGATGTTGAGATATGTTCCCTCTAAATCTACGGTGTTGAGTTTTTATCATGAATGGACGTTGTACTTTGTCAAATGCTTTTTCTGCATCTATTGAAATGATCATATGGTTTTTATTCTTTCTATTAATGTGATGTATCACATTGATTGATTTATAAATATTGGACTACTCTTGCATTCCTAGAATAAATCCCACTTGATCATGGTGAATGATTTTCTGATGAATAATAATGAAGTAGCAGAAAGAAAAGTTAAGGAAACAATCCCATTTACAACTGTACCAAAAATACCAAAATTCCTAGGAATAAACTTAACCAAAGAAACAAAAGACCCATACTCCAAAAACTATGAAACCCCGATGAAAAACATTAAAGATGACACAAATGGAAAGATATTCCATACTCCTGCATTGGAAGAGACAACATGGTTAAAATGTTCACACTACTTAAAGCAACCTACAGATTCAACGCACCCCTATCAAAATACGAACATTTTCACAGAACTAGTACATATTACCCTAAAATTTGTATGGAACCAAAAAGACCCCAAATAGCCAAAGCAATCTTGAAAAAGAACAAACCTAGAGGTATCACAACCACAGATATCAAGATATACTGAAAAGCTACAATAACCAAAACAGTACAGTACTGGCAAAAAAAAAAAACAAACAAAAAAAAACAAAAAAAACAAAAAAAAAAAACAAGACACATGGATCAATGGACAGAACTGAGAGCCCAGAAATGAAACCAAGTTTGAAAGGTCAATTAACCTTTGACAAAGGGGCAGGGATACAGTGGGAAAAAAACATGGTCTCCTCAACAAATGTGCTGGGAAAACTGGACAGCTACATGCAAAAGAATAAAACTTGACCACTTTCTTACACCATACACAAAAATAAAATGGATTAAAGACCTAAATGTGAGACCTGAAATCACAAAACTACTAGAAGAAAACACAGGCAATAATTTTTTTGACATTGGCCATTAAAAAAAAAAAATTTCCAGATACATCTCCTCAGGCAAGGGAAGCCAAAGCAAAATTAAACTACTGGGACTAACCAAAATAAAAAGTTTTCTCACAGTGAAAGAAACCATCAACAAAACACAAAGGCAACCTACTGAATGGGAGAAGATATTTGCAAATGATAGATCTGATATGGGGTTAATATCCAAAATATATAAAGAACTTCTACAACTCAACACACAAAAAACAAATAATTCTATTGAAAAATGGAAAAATGTCTTTTTCCAAAGACAAGATACAGATGGCCAACAGACACATAAAAAGATGCTCAACGTCACTAATCAGAGAAATGCAAATCAAAACCACAATGAGATATCACTTTATACCCATCAGAATGGCTAAAATAAAAACCACAAGAAATAACAAATGATGGCATGGTGGAGAAAAAGGGAATCCTTGTGCACTGTTGGTGGGAATGCAAATTGGCATAGCCACTGTGGAAGACAGTATGGAGGTTTCTCAAAAACTTAAAAATACAATTTCTATATGACCAGTAATTCCACTACTGGGTATTCACCCCCCAAAAACTAAAACAGTATTTTGAAAAGACATATGCGCCCCTATGTTTTCTGCAGCATTATTTACGATAGCCAAGATATGAAAGCAACCCGTGTCCACGGACAGATGAATGGATAAAGAAGATGTGGTGTATATATATACGACTGAGTATTATTGAGGCAACAAAAAGAATGAAATCTTGCCATCTGCAGCAACATAGATGGACCCAGATGATAGAATGTTAAGTAAAATAAGTCAAAGAAAAACAAATACCATATGATTTCCCTCATTTCTGGAATTTAAGAAACAAAACAAATAGAAAAGAGGCAAATAGAAAAATTCTTGAATACAGAGAAATAACTAGCGGTTGCCAGAGGGGAGTTGGGTGGGGGAATGGGTGAAACAGACAAGGAGGATTAAGAGTATACTTATCTTGAGGAGCGTGGAGAAACATAACGAACTGTTGATCATTGTACTGTACACTTGAAACTAGCACAACACTGTGTTAATTATACTTCAATAAAAAAAAAATTTGTGAAAAATAAACAGAAAAAGTTACAGAGGGAAATCTTGCTATACAATATCACAAAATTCTCTTCCTTAAGCCAAGAACAATGAACCCAATTTCACCCTTTTCTTGACTAGGGGTCATTGTTGCCTGTAGAGTAATGGCGTCAGTGGTTCTGATCCCTTACTACTGCGCTTTTTTTCAGTTTTATGTTTGCTTTTTATAGCTTTTCTGCCACAGTAATAACTGTCACTTCTTGCTATTGTCAGTGGGTCTCCTTCTAGCATTGATCTACTTCTAGTTTGTAGTGGACTAGGAAGTCACTTTGGTTGTAAGCCACCTTTTACTTATTTGTTGAGTTTTGATTAACTATGGCTGTAGCCATATCTTAAAGATAAATTACATGTGTGAAGTATGTAATCATGCCATGACAGAAAGTCAGGCCATCTTCCCTTTTGTAAAATTTGCTAGAGATGAAAGAATTTAAAATTTTACGGTCTCTGATGAAAAACAGCTCCTTTTGCCAGGATGACTGAACTACAGATCCCTTTATAAGATGACAGAGAAGGGGAATAATTATAATAGCAACCATTTACTGGCTACTGGCAATATGCTAGGCTCTATATGCCCATCTCTTTACATAAATTTCTTACCATCCTTGTAATGATCACAAACAATAACTATTATCCTCATGCTGCAGATGAGAAAGCTGAAGCTAGAACAGGTTCACAACAGCAAGCTCAAGATCGAAAGCTACTGAGTGCCTTATCTGAGATCTGACATCAGCCAATTTGTTTCTCAATTCTGTGAACTTTCCATCCTACCTATCAGGTAGAAACAATCACTGTTTACCTATTATAAAACCCAGAGGCAATACTAACAATAATCATGACTTCCTATCTCCAACGTTCCACAAAATAAACACACAATGATTAAGAAGAATCCTAGAGCTTCTTATTCTGGCTAAGATGGAGAACAGAAGACCAGATAGTCTCTTCTGGCTTAAACAGATAAAAAATAGACGAAACTACAGTTTTCAGACACTGGACAGCAGGAAAGCAGGAAATCCTGCAGATCCAAGAATCTCAAGGACTCTCACACAAAAGAAACACGAAGAAAAGGACACGAAGGTGCACCGTGATGAAACTGTTCAAAACCAGTGAGAAATCTTAAAAGCAACCAGGGAAAAAAGGCAGAGGAGCAAAGATAAGAATGACAACAGATTTCTGGTCAGAAACAATGCAAGTGAGAAGACCGTGGAGCCACGTTTTTAGAGTACTAAAAGAAAACAACTGCCAGTATGTTTTTCAACAACAAAGGCAAAATAAAATACTTCTTCAGACATACAAACACTGAAAGTTCCACAAAACTTACAAAAAATGCTGAAGAAAGTCTTTCAGGTAGACAGAAAACAATACTAGGTGGACATACGGATGAGGAGCACTCAGAACAGTAACCATATGGGTAAATATGTAACAATTTTTCTTATTATAGTTGACCCTTTAACAACAGGGTCTGAACTGCACTGGTCCATGTATATGCGGATTTCTTACAGTACTATAAATGTATTTTCTCTTATGATTTTCTTAATATGATTAGGATAATAGGAATATGATAGGATTTTCTTCTCTCTAGATTATTTTACTGTCATAAACAGCACATAACACATGTAACATACAAAGAATGTGTTAAGTGATTGTTTATGTTATTGGTAAGGCTTCTGGTTAATAGTAGGCTTTAGTTAAATTTCTGGGGAGTACAAAGTAATACGTGGATTTTCAACTGTGCAGAGGTCAGTGCCCCTAACCCCCACATTGTACAGAAGTCTACTGTATTGAAACCTCTTTAATATAGCATTGACTGTTAGAACAAAAATAACATTCTACTGTGAAGTTTACAGCATGGAGAAGCAAAACATAGGACGCCAACAGTACAGAGGCCTCACAGGGAGAAACACATTATTCTAAGATTTGTATGCTATACATGAAGTGGTATTTTGTTACTTGAAGGTGAACTGGGATATGTTAAAGATGTATACTATATACCTTCAATAAACTACTAAAAATAACAAAACAAAGAGTTATAGATAAAAATTGCAGTACTGGCCCCACAAAATGCCCACATCCTAATCCCTGTGACTATGTTACTTTATATGGTAAAAGGACTTTGCAGATGTGATTACAGATCTCAGAATGGGGATATTATCCTAGATCATCTGGGTGGACCCCAAATAATCAATCACAAAAGCCTTTAAAAGAGTGAGTCAGAAGGATCAAAGTCAATGATAGATGTAGAAGTGAGAGGTCCATGAGCTAATGAATGCAGGTGGCCTCCAGAAGCTGGAAAAGGCAAAAAAACAATTCTTCCCTGAAGCCTCCAGAAAAGGAACACGGCCCTACTGACCTTCATTTCAGACTTCTTATCCCCAGAACTGTAACAGAATAAGTGTGTGTCATTTTAAGCTGTTGTGTTTGTGGGAAATTGTTACAGCAACAATAGAAAACTAGTACACAAACGGACGTGGTCAGATTGGCGAGAAAAAAAGCAAGACCCCATTATATGCTGTCGATAAGAAATCGACTTTAAATATGAAGACATACAGGAAAGGGTGAAACTGACATTAATCAAAAGAAAGCTGGCATGGTTATGTTATTATCAAAGTAGATTTTAGAGGAAAGAATATCACCAAGGGTCATGATGATCATTTCATAATGATAAAGGAGCCAATCTGTCATGAAGACCTAACGATCCTAAATGTTTACGCACCTAATAACAGTGTTTCAAAATAGATGAGAGCAAAACTGAGAGAACCGCAAGGACAGACCAACAGATCTGCGCTTAAGAGATTTCAATACCCCTCTCTTAACAACAGAACAAGCAGGAAATCACTAAGAATACAAAAGGCTTTAATAACTCCAACTTGACTTTACTGAAATTTCCACAGCATCCAATAGAAGAGTGTATATCCTTTACAGCAGAAGGCATATTCTGCATAAGGAACATTTACCAAGATAGATCATGTGTTACACCATTCAACAAGTATAAATTAATTTAAAATGATTTTAAGTCATGCAAAGTGAGTTTTCTTATCACAATGGAATTAAGTGAAAAATCAGTAACAGAAAGAGATCTGAAAAACAAGCTAAACGATACACTTCTAAATACTCTAAGAAGGTCAAATTAAGAAATTGAAAGGGAAACTGGAATTGAAGGTTTATATGGAAATTCTCAACTTCTTTTAGAAATCTTTCTTTAGGTATAAAATCTCTAAAAAAAATTTTTTTTAAGTAAATCAGTATTTTGAACAAATGAAAATGAAAACACAACACCTCAAAATTTGTAGGATTCTACTCAGGTTGTATTGAGAGGAAAATTATAGCACTTAACATCTGTAAGAAAATAAGAAAGGCTTCAAAGAGAAAACCTCAGCTTCCACCTTAAAAAAATATAGAAAGAACAAATTAAACCTCAAGGAAACAGAAGGAAGAACATAAAGATTTCAGAGCAGAAATCAGTGAAATAGAAAACAGAACACAAGACAGAAAAATCAACATCAAAAGCTTTTTTTGTTGTTGTTTTTTCAGAAGATCAATAAAGTTGACCAATATGTAGGGAGACAAAATACCAATATCCGGAATGAGAGAGACTTTATCACCACAGATTCAATGGATGGTTGGCTTACCATTAGAAAAAAAAAAAAAGATCAATATAATTTACTATATTAACAAACTAAAAACAAAAAAAGCCATATGATTATCTCAATAAACTCAAAAAAAGTATTTTTGCCAATACATTATTTAAAAAAATATATATATTAAAAAAACAAACCAACACCACAACCTCTCAGGTAGCTAGAACAGAAAGGACCTTCCTCAGGCTGAAAAAGGAGATCTAGGAAAACCCTACAACTGACATCCTACTTACTGGTGGAAGTCTGAATGCTTTCCCTCAGATCAGGAATGGGCAAGGATGTTTAACCGTACTGGAGATTCTAGCCAAGACAAAAAGAAACAGAAGCAAACAGACTGAAGTGGAGGAGGTAAAATGGTTTTTATTATAGATGAAATGATAATACATGCAGAAAATCCTAAGAAATCTACAAAACAGCCACTAATAAGTGAGCACAGCAAGGCTGCAGGATACAGAGCCCACTCCCAAAACAAATGATATTTCTACATAGTAGCAACAGACAAATGGAAATTGAAATTAAAAACCAATACCAAGTATAATAGCATCAAAAAACAGGACATAGTTAGGGATAAATTTGACAAAAGATGTGTAAGACTTGAATACGTAGAACTGTAAAATACTGCTGACAGAAATTAAAGAAAAATCTAAATAAATGGGAAAATATACCATGTTTCAAGATTAGAAGCCTAGATCATTAAGATGCCAGTTCTCCTAAAAGTGATCTAGAGTTTTAATCAGGCTTAAAACAAAACAAAACAAAACAAAAAAAGAGGGAATTTATGATTTAATGTTAAAACTATATGGAAATGCAAAGAACGCAGAATAGCAAGAACAATTTTGGAAAAGGCAAGGTTGGAAGACTCAAATTACCTGCTCTCGAGTCTTACAATAGAACTACAGTAATCAATACAGGTTGGTATCAATGAAAAGAGAGATCTAGAACAAGAGAAAAGAGCTGGAAGTCCAGGAACAGACCAGTGTACATAAGACCAGCTGAGTCTCGACAATATTAACAAGCCAATTCAGTAAGAAAAAGATACAATTTTCAACGAACGATGCAAAAAAATGAACTTCTACTCCCACCTCACACTACATACAAAAGGTAACCCAAAATGTATCATAAGCCTATGTGCAAAATCTAAAACTTTAAAACATCTGAAAGAAAACATGGAGATTCTTAGTTCTTGTTTTGGCCATTATCTTTAACATAAGATGCAAAAAGCATCAAGTTCAAAAGGAAAAACAACTGATGAACTTTACTTTATTAAAACTAAATTTTACTCTTTGAAAGACACTGTTAAATGTCTAAGAAAATGAAAAGGTAAGTCACAGCTGAGGAGAAAGCATTACAAAACACGTAGCCGACAAAGAACTTGTATCTAAACTATATAAAGACCTCTTACAATGCAATAATATGAAGACAAAACAAAAAATGCTCAAAATATTTGCACGATTCCCCAAAAAGATATACAGATGGCAAATAAACACACAAAAATATGCCCAAAATTACTGATTAGGAAAATGCAAATAAAAGCTACGTTAAGACACTGTAAGATACTGTTATACACTCGCTTGGATGATTACAATTAAAAAGACTGACCACACCAAGTGTGAGAAGCATGTGAAGCCACGGGAACGCTCACGCACAGCTGGTGGGAATGATACATGGTACAGCCACTTTGTAAAACAGTTTGGTAGTTTCACAAGAAGTTCAACATACACCTGCCATGAGGCTCAGACATCGCACCTCCAGCTCTTTACTCAAGAGAAATCAAAGTATGTACTCACACAAAGACTTGCATGTGAATGCTGATGATTGCTTTATACGTAATTGCCAAAAAATAAAAACAACTCCAAGTCCACCAACTGGTGAATGGATTTATAAATTTGGTATAGCCATACAGAGAAGTACTAACTAGTCAGCAATAAAAAAAAATTACACTATTGATAAATACTGCAACATGGATTAATCTCAAAATACTTATGCTCAGTAAAAGACATCAGACAAAAAAAAAAACAAAACACATACTGTATGATTTCATTTATATAACATTCTGAAAAATGGAAATTCCTTATATTGACAAAGCAGATCAGTGGTTGCCCTAAGATAGGGAAAGGGAAGAGGGAGGGCTGGGTTATAAAGGAAAATGAGGAATCTTGAAGGTGATGAGTGTTCATTTTCTTGATTGTGGTAATGGTTTCATGAGATTATGTATTTGTCAAAACTCAGTAATCTGTACACTTGTAACAACATGTGCAGTTTACTGAACATTAATAACTCAATAAAGCTGTAAAACAAAGTATTTAGTGCAGTAAACCCTCCATATTGTTATTAATATACAAAATCCTTAAAACAAAAAATGAAGAACCCAGATTATTTACTTCAAGGAGAACATGTTCTTTGTGACGTTATCTCCAATTCAGAAATGGGGGAAGATTTCAAGTTCTTTGAGGTATTAAAAAAATCTCACTCCCCTCCAAAGCAGAGACAATCGGCTCAGCCACAGAAATGTAACAATAAATAACTAAAAAATAATAAAGACCTCACCCCCCCCCACCCCAAATGCACAATCACAAGAGAATGCTACAATATTAAGAGAAAGAAACCCTGAATGTCCAATGCTGGTTCAAGGAGGTGGGACAAAGCTCCAACATTCCCACAGCACTAGGGATTTATTTTCCAGTGATCCAAAGGAATAACCTTTCTCCTCTCTTTCCAGATTAGCAGTCTCATGACCAATCTTTAATTAATAGAAATGCCCAAGGCACAGGGATAATAATTTAATTGATTACTTATATCGAAAAATATATTGCATGGTTAACTAAGTATGAGGCATTCATTTAATCCTCATTACTATCCTACAAGCAAACTGAGGCCCTGAGACATAGTTACCTGCCCAAAGTCATACACCCAGTAAATGGTAGAGCCTGAAGTCAAACCCAGACAATCTGATGCTGCAGTCTGTGTTCTTTAAACACAAAGCTATAATATAGTACTTTCACATATCAGACATGTTTTTTTACCTTACAACATGCTGACGGTGAAACCTGTATGTTAGTACTGTGTTAGTAACATACTACTGTATTTAGTAAGATCCTAAGATGCCTCACGATATTATAAGAATTGGATCAAGACACAAATGACATACTTTCAGCTAGAAGACATTTTATAAATTATTACAATTTCTTTAAAAAGTAATTCTATTAGCTCAGAAACCACTAAAATGGAATCCTTTAAATAGATCACACCTTCTGCCTTTATTCATTTTCATGATTAATTTAGTACCTCTAAATGAAAGTGGTTTTACATATTAAAACCTTCTTTACAGGAAAAAGAAATCTATGTGATATTTTAGTACCCAACATTTCTTTTTAAGGCAAATTCTTTTCCTGCATATAAGACACTAAGAATTAATTTTGCTTCTTCTACAGAAACATGTAAGAAGACAAATACACGTTTCTTGCAGAGTAATTTACCTTGAAACAAATCTTTGTATTCAGAAAAAAAGGTCACAAAACTTTTTAAATAACCAACGCCACACAATTATTCATTCTCGCGATTAAATGATCTCACCGTCGTGAGATGAGCCCTGGGTCCGGCTCTGTGCTGACAGTGCAGCGCCTGCTTCAGATTCTCTCTGCCCCTCCCCCGTTCATGGGCACACGCACGCGCGCCCTCTCTCTCAAAATAAATAAAAAATTTAAAAAATGACACATTTAGTTGGCTGATTAGATAGACACATAAAGTCAACCTTTTATTTTCCCATTTAAGATATTACTGAACACCTGCTATACTCCAGGCACTGTTGCACGTGGTAGAGATACAGCACAGAAGAGAACACACAAAAATCTCTATGCTCTTTGCAGTACATTCCAGGCGGGGGGGGGGGAGGTAGACAATAAATAAGAACATACAGAAAATGTATCCGATGATGATCAATCCAACAAGATAAATAAAACAAGGCAGGGGTTAGGAGTGCAGGGGCTGGGGCAGGCATTTGAAAAGAGAAGGGTGTAGTTGTCTTTTAAACAGCCCCTCTTCACACATCTTTTGTTGGGATCAGAGAGGACAGTATGTAAATTAAGGTGGGGATGAACAGAAATTTGATTCACCCCCTTGCCTTATGAGAAAGAATTGCACATAACAGATGGGAAGACTGAGGGTTAGGAAGTCTCTTCAAGGGCAATAAAGTCAGAAGAGTATTCTTATGTCCAGAAAGGGCTAGATGAAAAAATTTGAGGGGCGCCTGGGTGGCTACCGACTCTTCATTTCAGCTCAGGTCATGAGCTCAGTTTGTGAGTTCAAGCCCCACGTCAGGCTCCACACTGACAGCCGAGACCCTGCTTGGGATTCTCTCTCTCCCTCTCTCTGCCCCTCTCCTGCTCATGCTTTCTCTCTCTCCTCTCTCTCTCTCTCTCTCTCTCTCTGTCAAAATAAATAAATAAAACTTAAAAAGAAAAAAGAAAAAACCTGAAGGGAATGACATAGTGTGCTTCAGCTTCTTATTATTATCTCATGATCTCACTGAAAATAAAATATTCCCACTTTCACTTCTGAGATGCAGACAGTTCTTGAAAGAAAGTAATTCAAAGCAAAAAATCAGTATTAAATTCCATATTTGATCAAGGAATATGCACCATATGGCAATCCCAAAATAAAGTTATAAATCTAAAACCAATTCTGTCAATACTGTAAAAATTAGATAAAACTAAATTTTATATAACTTTTTAAAGCAAAAACTAGATGTAGCCAAATAAAATCTGATAAATAAAAACTCCTTTAAAAAAAACAAAACAAACCCATTGCATGCACACAAAGACCTAGATTTTCAAACAAATTTCCTCAAACTATTCTGGCAGAAATTAAACATTTTTCAATTGTTGCATACACAAGCATTAGGACGTACCAATTGTAAACCAACTTGTCTCTTGTATGATAGTAATAACGCAGATAACTTTATTTTTCGGTTACACTCAATAAATTGCTGCTTATCTAAGCCAAAGGCTAAGGGCTCTTCTAAACTTTTAGAATTACAGAGGAATCAAAGTTCCTTAAGCCATTAAGTGCCCCCTGTGAAGAATTCCCTTTACAATATCCCTGATACAATGGGTTCCACTGTTTGCTACCACTTAAAAAAATGTAAGTCCCACCTTATTTTAAATCCACATCTGCCTCCCTCAATTCTTACCTATTTGTAGGATTGTTTTTTTCTAGAAATCAAAATAAGCGATCTTCTTCACTGCCACCTTTCACAGGCAGCTCTGAATCCCCTCACTCAAAGATCCTCTCCTTGGAAACACGCCCAGCTCCTTCAAATATTTCTCATATAACAGCACTTATTGTCTCATTTCATTCAAGCCTCATCTTAAATCTACGTGTACAGTGGTACAACTTCACTTCTTCGCCTAAGAAATTCTTAACAAATGCCTAAGCTTGACAATTAGTCTCTCTTAAAAGAAACCTCGGTTTTCTCCATCTTTTGCTTACAGAAAGGATTTTCTGAATCTAAATGAAGTTCTCAGAAGTCATGCCAATAGCGGGGTCATTATTGGCATTAATTATTTTCCTTAGTTTTGAAGGAATGGGCCAGAACATACATGGCTATTAGATTAAAAAAACAGATCACACAAAACTAGGTTAACATTAATATATAAAGCAGGTTTATTCAAATAGTGGTCAACAGACCATGTGGGGATGCTTGTTAGAAATGCAATTCCTAGACTTCTCCAGAGCACAGAATCAGAATCTCTGGAAAAGGATCTGGAGATCTGCAGTTTGAGGAGCAACCTACACAATCTTTGGATATCCTGAGGTTAAAGAATCATGGACTGAAGATTTAAATTGGGTTTTTACCTCCTAGAAAAGGCATTTTAAGTCTCTCACCTGTAATCCAGGAATAAATCGACTATCCTTTTCAACCACCAGGAGTTCAGTAACATTGGCATTGAGAATGGATCTTGTGATTCCCCCTGGCCCAGGGCCCACTTCATAAACATAAGCATTTGTCAGATCGCCAGCTTTCCTTACAATTTTATCTAGGAGAGAAAAAAAAAAAAGTTTTAATTATCTGGACAAATTTCAATGTATAGAAGTTAATAAAAAAATAATCTCCACAAATTCTTATCAACCATGACTTAACTAATCCTTGACACCATATTTGTCTAGTTATTTAACTCTTAGCCTAAACCAATAAACATGTAGTGGCCATCCAATATTCTACCACATTATAGCTGAATTGTATCAGTCCCTTAGGAAAAACGGGATTATCATGACAAAACTTCCTAACTTAAATGTAGTTAACACTGTATTTTCTATCCATTCCTCTGCCAAACCAATCAATTCCTAACAACTGACCAGCTAAACCATCTCTCTACACTTGCCAGGTCCTGAATATCTGAATAAGACCAGTTTCACATTCAGAATTTCTACTGCTCCCAGTTATAAATTCAAAAGCAAAAAGTAATGAGAGTCTCCTTTTTACCTATAGACATATAGCTGGTCAACATGGCCATAGCAACAAGTTCTTAGATCCTAGGATTAGCAGAAATTTACAGATTCTTGGTCACTTTTCTGGAAAAAGCTAAACTTATACCTGGAAGCTTTTTAAACTGTGCAAATATGCAAATTGATATGGAAAAGTTAATGTTTTGAATCAATCAGCCTCTTTAAGCAAGCAGACGTTAAGAAATCATGAAAAGGATTGTGGCAATCGATCATCACTTCTGGAATAACATACAATGGGCTGGTCTTACTGACGGAGATAATAAAATCCAAGTAAGTGAGGCTCCTGGGATAGTGGGAACTTAGCCACTGAAAACAACTTAGCCACTGAAAACACACCAGCACTTCTCTGCAGTGTTGGCTGGGATTGTGTAGTACCATTTTTGTAGGCTTCAACGCAGTAATAGTCTTTCAACCATCCAAAAATAGTTTGCCTTCTGGCTGGCTGGGAGGGAATTAATACACGTCGCCAACCATTTGTTTTAGGTGGTTTACAAGCTTTCTCCCACGCGTCTCAACAATCCTTCCAACACATTAAGAACTACTATCCCAATTTAACTTTTCATTTGTTTCATTTGGGCAAGGTCATTTAGAAAGCAAATGGGAGAGAAGGGACTCCAGCTCAGGTGTAAATTCTAAAGCAATCCTTCCTCCATTACAGACCAATGCCCTTCAGAGGGTATAGGGATGATTATTATCCCTTTCAGAAGGAAAAGGCGTAATGAATTCAATATTCTCATTTTTTAAAAAATTTTTTTAATGTTTTTTACTTATTTTTGAGACAGAGACAGAGCATGAACGGGGGAGGGGCAGAGAGAGAGGGAGACACAGAGTCGGAAGCAGGCTCCAGGCTCCGAGCCATCAGTCCAGACCCCGACGCGCGGCTGGAACTCCCGGACCGCGAGATCGTGACCTGAGCTGAAGTCGGACGCTTAACTGACTGAGCCACCCAGGTGCCCCTATTCTCATTTTTTTTTTTTTAATGGAGAACTAAGATTGTAGGCAGGTCAGGGGCTCTGCCCTCAAACTTTTCAGCCACATTCAAATACAAATGAGTATCAAAGAGGCACTGTCAGTTCACCAAGCATGTGCTCTCACCAGAGCTTCCCACCGCAGACAGGTACTTTAATCTCTTACTCTGGTTCCCAGAGAAGAGGGAATAGTACCTAGATTCCAGAATTTATCCCCGGGGAGAACAAAGCCTCACATGAGATATTATAAATGAAGAAATTTTTTTTATATTAAAAATATAAGATCAGGGCACCTGGGTGGGTTGGTTGGTTAAGTTTCGTACCCTTGATTTTGGCTCAGGTCATGATCTCATAGTCGTGGGATGGGGAGCCCTGAGTCTGGCTCAGGGCTGAGCACGGAGCCTGCTTGGGATTCTCTCTCTCCCTCTTCCCTGCTCATGCTCTCTCAAACATTTAAAAACATACATACAAAGATCTCTATTTTCAGCCTTGAGAACGGTGCTTTATGTCTATCATATGCGACTAACAACTGGCAATGCTGGCTCTGGTCATTTCTAGGACTAAAGAATTTTAGAAGCAGATAACCCTTTAACGCTCTGGAAGGAGGGGCCCTCCTCCAATTAACATAGGAGAACCTGAAGCTTAGTTTCTACTGGCAGAATAAAGACTCCACATCCCATTATTGTGCTTTGTAAACTCCACTTCCTTTAATTGAAAATGAACTTCTTGGGTATGATTCGTTGATCTTTTTAGCTCCTAAAGGGGGCCAAATGGAGTATCAGTATCTCAAATACTCTACTGCAACAGTGAATTAGTGGACACATTTGTAAGACAGGTTAGTCTTGCAACCTCACCTTCTAGAAGTATCACTAAGACACAGGAGCGGTGGTTAAACGCATGCATACGTTTGTCACCAGACTCTGCACTTCAAACTAGTTCATTCGATGGCACGTGAATTTTACCTCACAGAAAGCGACTTAAAATCAGGGACGGGAACAATGTAAACCTACTAAAAAACGTAAGCCCCTTGCGGAAAGACGTTGCCTTGTTCACTCCCAAACTGCACCTCCAGCACTAGCACAAAGTCGTCTGTTTGACGTGTATTTTACTGAATATTTGCGCCCCGCGGGTTTTGCATTCAACAAGTAAGCGTTTAAGTAAGTAATCCCATGAGCGACCCACTTTCCGACGTGTTCTCGAAGAACTCCCCGCACTAATTGAAATTCTAACCTCGGACTGCATGAAAATCAAACCTAGTGTTAATGCACCAAGACTCGCATTTCCACAACCGCCTAACACGACACGCGACCCCTGCCTCCCCCAGGGTTTGCTCGGCGTCTGTACCACCTGCTTCCCCTGGCCCACGGCAAACCCCCGAACACGCCATTCCGCTAGCAAACAACGCATTCCACGCGTCTCCTGGGCGGGGCTCCGGAGTTCTTTAGCACAGAGCGGTAGAAGGCCCTGACCTAAGGCCCGCTGCACACTGCCTGACCCCAGATACCCGCCAGCAGGATCCGCGCGCAGACCCCCGGCCCGTGTCCCCAGGGATGCGGGGAAGACAGCCGGGGAGCACTGAGAAGACAGCCACCTGTCAGCCTCAAGTCCAGGAGAAAATTCTGGGATAGCTGCTTCACCGCTTGCAGCCTGAACAACTTAATGATTTCTCGAATCGTGGGCAACGGCGGAAGGCGGAAAGTGCTCAGCGTCCCAGAAGCAGCCATAAGGCCCCGCGAAACCACCCAAGCCACTTGGCTAGTTTTTTCACGCTGTTCTTAAATCGTCGGGGAGGGGAGCGGGAGGTGGCGGGAGTCTGGGAGCGTAAAGGCCCGCCTCCCAGCCCACCTCATTGGTCGGAGGTGCCTCGCCGGAAGCGAAGAGGGCAGACAGGAAATCCGGGTGCACCCAGAGCTCCTGCTCCGCGTCTAGCTAAGCGCGGTGCAGGCTGGGTGTGCGCTGCTTTTCCCTCGGCGGGCGGGGCCTCTCCCGGGTGGGAGGTGGCCAGAGCGGCCCGCGGAGGCGGGGCGAGGCGGGGCCTGGACTGGAAAGCGCAGGCGCGGATCTGAGGATGGGTGGAGCCCCGCACACGCCGTGGTGAATTCCGGAGGGTAGACGTGCCTACTTTCCCCTCTGTGGGTAATTGTGGGAAAGCCAGTGATTGGAGGCAAAGCTATTGGTGGCTAACAATTCTCTTTTATGGTGGGTGATTTTAGAACCTTAGCACTGCAGGTGCCGGATGGCAGGTTTCTAACATCTCTCAGCCTTAGTTTTTTCATCTGTGAAATGGATATATCTGCCTTAAAATTGCAAGCACTAAATGAGAAAGTTGTCCTGTGTGCAGATTCAGAACATAGTGCAATGCATGGCATACGGTAAGCCCGCAATCCATGGTGGTCGTTACTACTGTAATGATGTAGCAGATGAAGGCGACCCAGAAGGTTAAAGGTTTTGAACACAGTACAAAAGTGAGAAGGCTAGAAATAGAATCCAATTCTTCTGACCCTTCTAAACATATTCTGTCAAGGAGAAAAGCCGCCTTGTTGAGAGTTTAGGAAGTCATGTATATTGAATATCGGTTTTTGAGCCTTTCGCTAACAGTCTTACATTACTAGTCTCAGGTCAGAGAGGAGGAAACAAAAACTTAGGTGATATGAATTAATTGATATTCACAAAGCTAGAAAATTGTGGAACCCAGATCCAGTCTAAGTTTCTGGACATGTATGGTGGCGGTTCTTTCTAGTCCTCTGCCTTTGCATCGACTACCAGTTGCCACTCCTTGTTCACTTTCCCAGAGCTTTCTTATTACCCCTCCATGCTCCAAGTTTTGCAGTCTCTTGCATAACCGGAAAGGTAAGGATGAAAAGGAAGGGAAATAAACGTGACAATACTAATAATAGCTAACATTCCCTGAGGTTTTCCAAAAATACCACGCTTCACAGCTGGGTGCTTTACAACTATTATCCCATTAATTGTTACAAAAGATAAAGGCTTAGAGAGGTTCAGCAATTTTTTTTCCTAGGCTGCATAGCTAATAAGTAGTGGAATCAGGATTTGAATCCACAAGTCTGTGTCCAGAGCCTGCTTTTTAAACAGTGTAGTCAAGGTAGAGAGATCATTTGACTTGCCTTGAATGGTTACATCTAAGTACAGACTCAAATCTGAGTTTTGTCTTTCTATTATAACAGAAAAAACAACAAAGCAAAGAAAGACTGAAATCTCTCTGCTAGATCAGAGAATTTAGCTTTTCTGACCGTGGTTTTGCAAACTGCTGCATTGACCACAGTAAATCATAACATTTTCTTTTTAAGTTTTCAGAGAAGTAAGCTGAAAATCAAGCTAATGGAAAACCAAATAACTGGGGAGATATGAGTGAAATCAAATGAACGGAATTTCCATTGAAATCTCAATAGAAAACCCAAACAACTACCTTCTGTTAACAGCAATATTAAAAAGAACTGTGAGATAATCTGACATACCTCCTAGCTTTAGAAAATTGGAGGTGACTCTCAAAGAGGTAAGGCAGTTTGCCCAAGGCAGCATAGAAATGTAGTTTGAAAGCCTAAACTCTTGATTCAGTGTGTTTATTTTCCACAACATACCATACCTGGGAAGACATTCGTTCACGGTTACATTAATTGTTTCATTTACTCCTCAGAGTGTTCCTATGTGAATGAAATTATTGTCCTTATTTTACTGTTAAGGAGTCATTTGACTTACCCAGGATCACACAGCAAAGTGTAGAAAGAAGATTTAACTAGAGTGTTTTCTTTTCTGAGTTCTGATTTCATGGGCCACACCCCTCAAATATTAAATTATTTTTAAGTTAACTAATGTATGTTAATTTTATAATGTTATTTAAAAAAATTTTTTTTAATGTTTATTTACTTTTGAGACAGAGAGAGACAGAGCATGAGCTGAGGAGGGGCAGAGAGAGAGGGAGACACAGAATCCGAAGCAGGCTCTGGGTGTCAGCATAGCCAAACTGTCAGTAGAGCCCAGCGTGGGGCTCGAACTCACGGACTGTGAGATCATGACCTGAGCTGAAGTCAGACGCTTAACCGACTAAGCCACCCAGGCGCCCCTATAATGTTATTTAAATAAATGGAATATGAATCTGAGTATAAGCTTAGGTTTACAGTTTTCATATGGTTATTTAACTAAAACAATTACAATAAATATATGCAAAGCTACAACATCAGTACAAATGATGTTAAATCAGGGTGTTAAATCACTGCTCTTAATGCAGACTGGCAAGATTTTGTCCTCTTAAAAGTTCGGCTTACTAAGGTTATGGTGTGCCATGTAATGATTTTCTCATCAGTTTTCTGGATGTACATTACCACCAAATCTTTGCTCAGAATTGTTGCCCACGTGCCTTGCCTTTCTCTTGGAGGAAAAGGAAAACGGAAGCTAGAAATTCAAGTCCGCTTGTATCTGTTTTCATTAGCTTGGAAACAAATGAAGCTGAATTACTTGGCACCAATACTATCTTGAATATGTATATTGCATGGCAGTTGCAAGGAGGGTATTCGACGATCTAGAATGCGCTCCATGAACTTTTTAAAAAAAGATTAACACCAACATAAAAACACAAACAAAATTAAAAGGAGTGAAAACACATTTACATGGAGAATTTGTGGATTCCTGAGAATTTATCCTCACATCTAAATAGGAGAATTCTTGTCCTAAGCATGCTACCTTCAGCAGTCAGCATTTCTGAAGTTACATCCTATTATTTTACAAGGCACTTTCCCAAGTTATTGCACTTAATTCTCATTTCAATTCTGTGTTGTCGGTTTGCAAAGATACTAGATGAGCACCATTATGGTGTGGGTAAGCATGAGGCTGAATCTCAAACTCTGATCTTCTGAGTTTACTCTGCTGTTTTACCTCTGGCGTGTGTTAAATAATTGTTGAGCTGAATTTTTAAAATTCCATTTTAGGAGAATCTTCCAAGTTTTTAATAGTTCTTGAGATCTCATAAATACTGATCCTCAGTCCTTTAATTTTCAGAAAATTATGCATAACTCCCTGCAAAGCCTATGAAATCAGCAGGGGGTGTTTTAGTAGTATATTTCACATATTAATGCAAACGGTTTTATCCCTTAAAAGAGAAGTATGAAGTTTCATCAGTTTTGAAGCTTTGAAGTATCTGTTTCATCTAGATATAGATTTTAACATGCTAAAATATTATAATTAATACAGAAATTACTAGCCCCCCCTATCAGTGAAGATGAAGAACTACAAACAATTCAGACCGAACTAAAATGCAGAATTCTAATTTTCATAAATCCCAGAATGGTTATGTAGGAAAACCACTTATTATTTTAGCATTCATACTAATGAAAACGCCTATGTGACTTTATTTGGTATAAGTGATGTAGTGTCTATTTATAGGAAAAGTGCTAATTCCAAAAGGTGGTGGTTTTACAGTTCTCTGAAATAGACTTGAAAGCCACAAAGAGCAATATCTTTCTGCCATGTGGGAATTTTCAGAGAAAATTAAATGCGGCTCGGAATTACCAAACTGAACTTTACAAAATGACTGTGATGGCATGTGAAGTGCCCTTTTCTGATTGTATTTTATAATTTCACATAATATGACTCAATACAACTCAGTGCTCTTGAGAAATATTAACGGCTGCATTTTGTGCATAGGTTTTTTTTTTTTTTAACGGTTGTTTGGTGCCCACTGTTCACAAAGGAATCTAGTGACCTACGTAGAGGAAAGAAGGAAATACATGATAATTCTGAACAGACCAAATGCTTATTCTCTGGGGATAGAAGCAGGGCATTGTAGGGCAAGCAACACCGGCTAATTGCCTGAGGGAACCATGTAACAGTTACGCTATTTTTAAAAATACAGTGTTTACCACTATTCCGGGCAGTATTGGAAAGCCTGCTGATTATCCCCAAAGATCTGTGAATTATTGTCAAGTTTCCTAATAAGGTGATGAGGATAGACAACACTTTTGACTCAGGGTGACTCAGCTGTGGGTAGGTTTTGTTTTTTTTTTTTTCCCCCTGCACAATAAAGCAAAACCTTTTTGTGAGTGAAGAAAAAAAATCAGCACATGCTAAAGGCATTGTAAAAAGAATTAGCCTTCATTATATTAATAGTTTTTAGCCTAAACCTCAACATTTAATTGCAAAAAAAAAAAAAAAAGGTTAAGAATAAATAACACTGTGAACATGAATACATTTGCCTCTAAGGCTTTTCCGTGCATTTAAAAACTGATGCAGGACCCAACTGCTCTGGGAAGGGAGTTGCTCTGGGTTCAACCAGTTATGGGCCTCCTTGGACATCTTGGTGACAGCTCATGGGCCTCCTTGGACATCTTGGTGACAGCTCCGTCCCTCTGCAGCAAAAGGACGATGAGTGGACTAGTAAATAAGACCACACCTGTTCCTTCTTTCTCTGCTCCAGGTCCTCCCTCCTTGACCATCACCACCTCAAGCCCTGGAAACCAAATGATGTAGGCAGAGGCCCCGGGTGCACTTTGGCCTGTGATCTGCCTTTTTCTGTACCAGTTAGTAAGTTGGAATTCGTTCACAGCCACTGGCTGCCTATTCTTCCAACTGAGAAGGAGCAGGTGAAGACAAGAGGAAGAAGGCTGGGGGGTCTTGCTCAACCTTGATCAGGAGAGCCAGAGCGGGCTTTTGGCATCTTTTCATTTCCCTTTTGGGCCACATGGAGCCTGGTGTCTTCAGAGTGCTGTTGGACTTAACCACATTCCTCTACCCTACTAGACTTCCCCTCCCCCAAATCATCCCAAATTAATACTTTCCTCACTATTCTCTGCATTTCCAATTTGAACTGTCTTTCCCCTAGAGAATTTCAGCTATTGGGTGAAGTGACCTAGAACAAGCTTTCTTAGTCATCATTCCGGTTGATGATGTTCTCCAGTTTGGGAATTGGGACCAGGCAGACATCCTGGTCAGAAGTCTAGGTGGGCAACTTCCCCACCCCCCTCACCTGAGATGAGGGTCTAGATGGGTCACTCCTGCTTCAGATATCACAGTGGATGCTCAGGAGAAAGGAGGAGGGAAAATCACTGTTAGCCCCTCCCACTTTAGCCTCATCTTGAAGAAGGAAGCCCCATTGTTCCTCATTTCCCGTCCACACTTGAGCCCACTCCATCCTTGCCTCTAATGTGACTAACATCAAGAGTCCCAAGGATCCCCGTGTTTCCAAATCCAAAGGACACTTACCTATTCTCACCTTACTTAATGTGGAACAACGGTAGTTCGATTTAGCAACACTTACTACGTAGCCTGCCAAATTCTAGGTGCCGTGCCCATATTAACTTTCTAAACATATTGTCCCCTTTTACTAATGAGGAAACCGGAGCACAGAGAAGTTGAGTGTCCAAGTTCATGTAGCTCTTCCCTGAGAAAGAAGAAGCTCGAGCGCAGACCATGTGACTGTCACATCCACACACCTCCACTCTCAGCTGTGTTGACTCCTGAAATGGCTGGCAGTTGATCCCTCTTTGGAGCACTCTGTTCTCTCAACTTCTACTAAAGCCTCAGGAGCCGCCTTCTCTTCTACCCAAACTCTCAAGTATATCATTTCTCAGGGCTCAGTGCGAGATCTTTTTTTCTCTCTCTCCGGCTTCTTCCTAGACAATCTCATTAATTTTCATGGATGGTGTGCCACTTTTGTACTGATGCTTCTCAAACGTATTTCCAGCTCCAAACCTGCATTTACAGCTGGCTGCTTTATGTGCCGCCAGGAGATCTCTCTGATACCTCAGTCAGGATGTGCTCAAATCCTGTGCTTGGTTTTATCTGCCTGCTCTCTTCTGCTTGTGTAGTTTTCTCTACCTTCTACTTTTTGGTTGCCTTCTCTTTTTCCATGTGTCGTCATTAAGGGTGCCTCCTCAGCTAGAACTCTTCTTGTCAAATACTAACAGGAAAGAAAGCTAATTTGACCTTTGATTACTTTTCCATAAAGTTTGCTTTTACATTGTTTCCTCTAACATTTTATTTCTGGGAGATTCTTTTTTTTTTTTTTGAGGGCGAGCGCGAGCACACGTGCATGCACATATGCACATGCGTAGGGAAAGGACAAAGAGAATCTTAACCAGGCTCCACGCTCAGTGCAGAGCCCAACTTGGAGCTCGATCTCCCTACCCTGAGATCATGACCTGAGCTGAAATCAAGAGGCAGACCCTTAATGAACTGAGCCACCCAGGTACCCCTAAGATAGTCTAAATAACTGTCGTATCAACACATTTCCTCAAAGGCGTCCATTTTGGTAGAACAAACCCAGAGCAAGCAACAGTTCCTCTCCTCTCTATGTGTCAGTTAATACACCTACCAAGAGGTGGCAGACAGCGCCTAACAATCAGAAAGGATGGACGAAGTCTTGGACCTGGAGCAGGATCCTGGAGGCTCCTCTCAGTCCAAGCACAATTCTTTGGTTGCCGGTTGGTGAGGACTGCCAGGGAGTTCCGTGGGAGAATCCGGCGTGGCTCTAGTACCAAGGGGAGGTACTTAGGGAACCTAGAAACATCTACTAAAATAGGGTACAACAGGTGTGGCTATACCCTATTGTGACATTTTAACAAAAATGGGGCACTCAGGGTAAATCCCAATCAGTCCTGGTTTTACCCAAGGGACTGCCTCCTGTATGATTCTGCCTCAGTCCTTGTTTCCTGTGGCGTCCTTGTCTCCTTCCATACAGCTACACTTTTTGTTGTTGGTTTTCTTTCTTTCTTTTTCTTTTTTCTTTTTTGCCTGTCTACCTTACTAGAATGTGGGAACCAGGACAATAGGTCAGTATCTATTTGTTCACTAACGTCAACTGATTATTCACCTAGCATAAAGCCTGAAACACAGTTAACTATTTAATAAATATTTGCTAAATTGGGGCACCTGGGTGACTCGGCTGAGCGTTCAACTCTTGATTTTGGCTCAGGTCATGATGTCAGGGTCACGGGATAGGGCCTCATGTTGGGCTCTGTGGTTGGCGTGCAGCCTGCTTAAGATTCTACCTCCCTCTACCGCTCATCATCTCTTTCTTTCTCTCTAAATTAATAAATAAATATTTGCTAAATAAATGAATGAAAAGGACTCCTTTCTGATTAGAGAAGACTATATTTTTCTCTATAGGAATGTGAGACTCCAAAAATTCAAACTGTTCTCAAACCTTAAAAAGTTTGGGTAGACTTTTTGTAGAATGCCTGGCATTCCTTCCTGAGAGCACCTATACTGAAATGATCACATCATCCTCTCCAAACAGTCTCTCTTTCTCCAGGATTTCCAAATCTTCTCATGTCCTGTCTTTAGCCTAAATTTTTTTCCTAGTCCTTATTCCCCACTTAGAGTAAAAAATCCAAACTTCTTGTCCTACGTATCATATCTCAGCATAGCATGCAGCATAATATACTGCATTATAATAATACAGTGTAGGATTTCCTTTGTCAGACTCTCAGTTCTACAAAAGGAACAATGTACTTCATTCATCTTTATGTATTTTGCATTAGCACAGTGCCTGGCACACAACAGGTGCTCAAGATACATCTCTTGAACAGACCCAAACGGTGGAGATTTTTTTTTCTTTCATTTTGGACATATAAACTGTTCAGCAAGGTGCTGAATAGAGCAGCAAGGGCGCTGAAGTCAGGCAAATTTGAGTCAGAATCCAAGCTCCACTCTCCTTCTGCCTCTGTGACCTTGGGCAAAGTATTTCAGCTTTTCGAAACTCAGTTTCTGTGGTGGGCAAAATAACAACTCCCGATTTCCACATCCAATTTTCTGGAATCTGAATATGTTAGGTTACACAGCCAAGGGGAATTAAGGTTGCAGATGAAATTTAGCTTGCCAACTGGCTGATTTTAAGATAGATTATCCTGGATTATCTGGGTGAGCGCGATATACTCACCAGGGTCCCTAAAATTGGAAGACGGAATTGCAAGAGAGACCCGCAGAAACTGCAGCATGAAAAGAAAATGGCCCAAAGTGGCTGACTTTGAAGATGAAGGAAGGGGGTGAAGAGCTCAGAGGATGCAACCTTCAAAGTGTCGTCTCTGGAAAATGGAATGACAAGGAAATGAATCCTTCCATAGGAACCACAGAGAACAACACAGATCTGCCGACCTCTTGGTGGTAGTCCAGTGAGACACGCTTCGCCCTCTGAAGTATGGAACTGTGAGATAAATTTACGTTGTTTCGAGCCAACAGGTTTGTGGTAATTTGCTACAGCAGCCGAGGAAACTAACATAGTTTCTTTAACCATAGTGTGCGAATAGTAATAGGTAACATATTACAAAAATTTTGCAATATTAAAATATCACAAAATACTATATCACTATATCTCATAAGATAATGCATATGAGAGACCAAATATAGTGCCAACACATTGAAAATATTTCATAAATGTTCATGCTTTTCCCCTTTCTCTTCCTGTCTGAACACACTTATCTAGCGGATAGATATAAACCTAGCTATATACAATCAACATTGAATTGTTAATACTCTTATGGTATTGAAATCAAATAACCATTAGAATATTGTTCCTTTATTGTTGTAACATATGACAAAGTGAGCTCAGAGGATTACCTGCCCATTTATTATTCTGTGGCTTTCATGAAAGATGACTTTCCCTGCTGCAGATTTTTATTGAGCTTGGCGGTTGAATATTAACTCTTTATTCTTTTTTTCATTATTCAGAGACGCTGACAATTTTAACGACAGAGAATTATCTTAAGGATAGGATTACAAATGTTATACTTTAGAAAAAAATGTGTTATTTGATCTTACTACCACCCAGTTTAAAAACTGTCATAATTTTAGCCCATTCAGTACTTCTCTTTTTCCTTCTGGGGAGGGGAAGGCAAGGAAGGGTAAGGGGTTGTAACTGGCAGAGAGGTTCAGGTAACAGTTATACCAAATCAGGTGGCAATACAAAACATAAAATATTAAATTATCATTATAAAATGTTAACTTGTGTTGTGAAATGCATATGCATGATGTCATGACTGAAATCCTGTAACTTTAGACTTTGAAACAGCTTGCTCAGGGGGCACCTGGGTGGCTCAGTTGGTTAAGTGCCCAACTCTTGATCTCAGCTCAGGTCTTGATCTCAAGGTTGTGAGTTCAAGCCCTGCATTGGGCTTTATGCTGGGTGTGAAACCTACTTTAAATAAACAAACACAAAAAACAGTTTGCTCAGGAGTCATGTGAATGGGCGAGACTATGGGGAGAAAAAT